>NC_079190.1:200960769-201569807 GCF_029499605.1 Hyla sarda
ACCAAACATAATTTATAATCCACACGGAACTGCACAAACTGGGGAGTTTTAAAGAGAGGCGAACCAACAAACCAAGGCTGGTAGTCAGTAGTCATGATAGCTAATCGAGAGCAATGAAGCATAGCAGCTGCCACAAACAACTAGTAGACAGGTGCACTACTTGGTTCAGTAAAAAAAAAATCTGAAAAGTCTCATTATAAGCCAGTGGGAGTAAAACATGGATAAGGATTTATAAGAAGCTTATCACATGAAAGATATTGTAGAATGAAAACCATGAAGCTTATGTGAACTGAGTCTTAAATAATAACTGTCACCAAATAAAACTTTTAATATAATGTTCCTTGTGTAATTAGCAGACACTTTCCCATTCTCTTTCTTTTAAAATTATTATTATGTTTAAAATGTAATAGACCAAACTCAGGAAGTGCTTCTCTATGCACTGAGCTTGATTGACAGCTGCACAGAGCCTCACTGAAAGCTACACAAAGCCTCACTGAAAGATACAAATAGCTTGAGGTCTTCTATTCATCACAGCACTGCAACAATGTGAGGGCGGAAGTGGTCCCCCAGCAGACTTCAGTGATGTCATGCCTGCTGGGAAACGCCCACTTTCTTCTGCTGGGAGATTGCACTATGTGAGCAAAAAGAAAGGTATGATATACAGCTTTTTAAAGCTTTGAAATTTATTTTAAAGGTGGGAGAAGTGTTAGGAGTAGTTAGGGAACATAGCCTGAGTTAGTTTAGAAACGTTTATTTGGTGACAGGTACTCTTTAAACCAACCCATAAGAACGGATTACAGGGTTTACCATTTTGCCTTTACAGATCTTGAAACTCTAGTGGCAATAATATTAAAGGGGTATTCCAGGCAAAACCTTTATATATATATATATATATATATATATATATATATATATATATATATCAACTGACTCCGGAAAGTTAAACAGATTTTTTAATTACTTCTATTAAAAAATCTTAATTCTTCCAATAGTTATTAGCTTCTGAAGTTTTCTGTCTAACTGCTCAATGATGATGTCACGTCCCGGGAGCTGTGCATGATGGGAGAATATCCCCATAGGAACTGCACAGCTCCCAGGACGTGAGTCATCAGAGAGCAGTTAGACAGAAAACAACAACTCAACTTCAGAAGCTAATAACTATTGGAAGGATTAAGATTTTTTAATAGAAGTCATTTACAAATCTGTTTAACTTTCCGGAGCCAGTTGATATATAAAAAAAAGGTTTTGGCCTGGAATACCCCTTTAACAACCACATATAAACAACCACTTAGACAATATATAGAATGTTCAGTCCCCTAAATACTTGTAGTTTCAGGAAATAACCACCATACTTTTTATAGCACCAATATTGAAACGGCTGCACCACTTACAATCTAACAACTGTGAATCCTTAGCTCTTAGCTCTCTCATGCAAAAATTGACTCTGAAAAGTGTTCATAACTCCTATAATATCATTGCTGTTGTTTAGCAGCGCAGGTTTTGCATAGCAGTGATAATGTTGGCAAGGTCATTAAAGTGTGCTTTCTGCAATAATTCATTGCTTTATCTACCCTGATATCTCAACCAGGTATTCTTTACAGTCAGAGGATTCAGTGACACAGCGGGTAATAAATATACTGCCAAGGACAATGCCAAGACAAGTGAGGACAAAACTGATTTAACTATCAGGTAGTTTAGAGATGATTCTTTAACTAAAACTGCAAACAGGAAAAGTGGCCCAATGCTGAAATTCTGCAGGTACAGAGCATTTCATGGTGTTTGTAACAATTTCAGATTTCCTAACTTGATTTCGGCAGCAAATATCAGGAAATAAATAGTCTTTTTTAAAGATGTGATCGCTATCATAAATAGCTTGAGAAAAGCCTAAACATGATTGAGGGGTGCTTTCCTTGTAGTGGTAGCTTGTCTGTCTCGGAGAATACTGTGATTAATGATGCTCATATCACAGCCAGGATTAAACTGACAGAAAGTTTAGATAGGGAGCTCCTTTCCCCACTTGGTACACAGGTTCCCTTTAGGCTCCTGTGTACACTGAGAAATATATAGCAGAAATATACTTGGGCAGTAACTACAAATTCAGCAATAACCTTATGTTTGGCAGTAGATCGCAATCTTGGATTATGGCTTTAGTAGACTAGTTCTGAAAACTTACACTTAAAGGGGTACTCTGGTGGAAAGCACTTTTTTTTTTTTTTTAAATCAACTGGTGCCAGAAAGTTAAACAGATTTGTAAATGACTTTTTTTTAAAAAAATCGTAATCCTTTGAGTACTTATCAGCTGCGGTATCCTCCACAGGAAGTTCTTTTCTTTTTGAATGTATTTTCTGTCTGACCACAGTGCTCTCTGCTGACATCTCTGTCCATTTCAGGAACTGTCCAGAGCAGGAGCAAATCCCCATAGCAAACCTATTCTGCTCTGGACAGTTCCTCACATAGACAGAGGCAAAGAGCAGTGTGGTCAGACTGAAAATAAATACAAAAAGAAAAAAACTTCCTGATCTGTACTGGAAGGATTAAGATTTTTAAATAGAAATAATTTGCAAACCTGTTTGACTTTCTGGCACTAACTGATTAAAAAAAATGTCTTCCACCAGAGTACCCCTTCAAAGGGTATTTCATCCTAAACTGTTATGGGAATTTCCTTACATTCTGATCAGGGGGGATCCTCTGAAATGAAAGGTAGAAATGTCAGTTTTGAAGATTTCCTCCACAACAGTGTTCTTATTATGCAAAGATCTCCAAGAGAGCTCCATTCAGTTGAATGGGGGCTGTGTTTTAGTACCCTGCACAGTGGGTGACTGTAAGTATTAATATAAAGGAAGTAGCTGCAGAGCTAAAAGTGGTTTTCCCAACTGTCAACGTTATTCCCTATCTACAACATAGAGAATAATTTTCTGATCGGGGGTGGGGGGTGCCGAGCAATCTCGAAAATGGCATCCTGACTTGTGCTCCATTGCTCCATTCATTCTCTTTGAGAATGCAGGAACAGCTGAAAGCTGTACTCAGTTACCTCTATCACTTCCAACAGAACAAAATGGAGTTGCAGTGGGCATGCGAGAGCACCACTCTATTTTAATTTCAATGTGTTGTTAAAGAGGTACTCTGGCGCTTAGACATCTTATCCCCTATCTAAAGGATAGGGGATAAGATGCCTGATCGTGGGGGTCCCGCCGCTGGGGACCCCCGTGATCTTGCATTGGGCACCCCAGTTAAAATCAGTCCCTGGAGAATGTTTGCTCCGAGTCTGATTACCGGCGACCACGGGGCCGGCGGCGTGTCACGCCCCCTCCCGTAGGCTTGCATTGAGGGGCGGAACGTGACATCACACGAGGGCGGAGGAGTGATGTCACACGCCGTCTGCCCCGTGGTCACCGGTAATCAGACCCGGAGCGAACATGCTCCAGGGACTGATTTTAACTGGGGTGCCCAATGCAAGATCACGGGGGTCCCCAGCGGCGGGACCCCCCTGAGATCAGGCATCTTATCCCCTATCCTTTGGATAGGGGATAAGATGTCTAAGCGCTGGAGTACCCCTTTAAGATCGTTGGAGGCCCCTTGATCACATAGCTATTCTCTATCCTGTTGGAGAAACCCTTTTAACCAGTGCTGCACCCTTTTTCACTATGATGATCTGTGGACCTTTTTCTCTAACCTTTACAATTGGTGAACACTTTATCCTTTATATCACTCAGGTGCTACTAGTTAAATAGTCGGACAAATAAAGCTGTGACACTGCAGTAAAGAAATGTAGGCTTTTGAGAATTTGTAACAGTAATCCAGATCTGTTGGTGACAAAAACTGTTTTTATTTGCCCATACCAACCAATCACAGCTCAGCTTTTACTAAGCGTGGCTTTAGGCAAAGCTGAGCTGTGATTGGTTGTTATTGGAAACTATGTCTACATATGGAGTGCGCTGATCCCAAAGGAAAACTTTGCCTTTCCTGATATTTTCTCCTCATTCTCCTTTTCTTAATACGACTATCTTCAATGCAGTCTAAGAAAAAAAATTCCTGTGGTTGTTTTTACTTCTGACCATGAGAGATAATTGAGAATATTCTACCTTACTGTAGGTGTATTCTTATTATGTGGATTCTTGGAAATCCTTGAGAATAGTATTGTGTATTCTTCAGTACAATTTATACCGTATTTAAAAATAGATGTATGTACCAAGTAAGACACTTTATAATATAAATGTTTAATAGATACACATATGGTGTATGGTCCTGAAATAAAGGTTTATCGAGAGGTTGTATAGTTAGTAAAAAGTGGAGAAACTGAAGGATTAAGATAAGCTGAAATTTCATCTTTGTTTTTTTTTAAATAAAAATATCCAATGATATGCAAATTGCAACAAGAGGGCTCATTGGGTCCAAAAGCAGACATATTGTTAAAGGGGTACTCCCGTGGAAAACTTTTTTTTTTTTTAGATCAACTGGTGCCAGAAAGTTAAACAGATTTGTAAATTACTTCTATTAAATATCGCGGGATCGCAGGTGTCCACCATTACCGGTGGGTCCCTGGTTGCGATCCACATCCGGGACCTGCCGCGCATGATGCCGGCATCGCTCCGATGCCCGCGGTTATGGTCAGGACGTAAATGTACGTCCCGGTGCGTTAAGTACACTTACGCCCTGCATCGTTAAGGGGTTAATAGAAGTAATTTACAAATCTAGTTAACTTTCTGGCACCAGTTAATTAAAAAAAATGTTTTTCCGTGGGAGTACCCCTTTAAGTAGAGTTATGCAGTCAGATAATGCGTAGGGTTAACAAAACTATTGAAGCAGCTGTGAACAGCATAAGTTATAGCAGACTCAACTAGAGCATCTGGGGTGAGCTGACAGGCAAGGCAGCTGAACTGTGTGAAGTTCTCCACTGATTTATGGCCCCTGTCAGAAACCTCAGTGAGAAAGAGTTGTGTGCTGACATAATGACTGTTTATTTTAAAGCTACAGTAATCGGCAAAAAAGCAGCAATCGCATCTTCTGACAGATGCTTTCATGTCACAAAAAGACTTTTTTTTAAGCTTGGAAAAATGCTATGGGTCGGATGACATATTTACAAGCATTATTTGAATACTGGTAGATTAGATGCATGTCTTGTGTACGGTGTAAATTTTAGGACATCGTCAGCCGTCAGGCGTAACTCCGTCCTCCATCAGGTGAAACGGCGTCCCGCCTCCTCCCTCACACCAATCGCCATCCTCCTTCAGCCACAACTCCCTCCTCCCTCATCCGAAACGTAGTAATCCAAAACGCTGTCATGCCTCAGACGATTCTCCCTCAGACACAACTTCCTGCCGCACAGCAGAGTCGAAACTGTGAAACTTTCACGTGTACTACAGACACTACATGTTCTACAGAGTCTGTATAGCAGAGCTGACATTGAATAGCGTGTACAGCAGAACCCGTATAGCAGAGAGACGACACTGACTCGGCTCTGCTACACAGCAGGAACATTTTTCGTCTGAGGGATGACGGAGTTTCGGATGAGAGACTTTAGGATGACAAAGGAGGGAGTTGCAGCTGTTGCCTAATGAAGATTGGCCCGAGGGAGGAGGGGGGACACCGTTTCACTTGATGGAGGACAGAGTCACGTCTGAGGACTGACGACGTCCTAAAATGGACAACTTACTTGTGAAGTTGAACAGCTTTAGTTCCTCCTATTTTTGTTGTTCAACTTGGGTTGCCACCTGTCCGGTATTTTACCAACACAGTCGGTATTTTGGCCACCCTGCTGGTAGTGTTATATTAAAAATACCGGCAATGCAATGGCCGGTATTTATCCAACCAATCCTCCAATCCTCAGAATGTTGCACTATAACCTATACCAGTGTTTCCCAACCAGAACGCCTCCAGCTGTTGCAAAACGGCTGTCCGGGCTTGCTGGGAGTTGTAGTTTTGCAACAGCTGGAGGCACTCCCTAGCTGGGAAACACTGACCTATACTATATACTACTATATAGTCCAACATGCTGGGAGTTGTAGTTTTCATTTGGGGCAGCTGCTGAGCCACAGGCTGTATCAGGGCATGATGGGAGTTGTAGTTAGTAACTAACTGCAACTCCCGAATTTCATTAAAAAAAAAAAGTGATCAAAAAGTCACATCGAAACAAAAATGGAACCGTTAAAAACTACAGATCGGGATGCATACAGCCCTCATACAGGCCCGTATAAGGAGAATTAAAAAAGTTATAGGGATCAAAATAGGACAAAATTGCCCCCCCCCCCGTCCGCATATGTGTATCCTGTGATGTCATGCATATATCAATTATGCAAATTAGCATGGCCGGTATTTTATTGCAAGAAAGGTGGCAACCCTATGTACAACATGAACAAGAATGTATTCATCTACAAGCAGCTAAATATTTAAAAAAGTTTTTTATGTGTCCAATGGGGACTAAAGTCTACACCTAGTTTTATGATATCCACAGTATGAATTGAAGGGCTATTGTATAAACATGTACTTAAACCTTTCTTGCTCCTATCATGGCTTTTTTCCCAGAACCAATTTAGTCAGATAGCGCTTTTCTGTGTCTGGGGGTTTCATGTGCACTTCCGCTTAGCCAATCAGTGGCCACAGCGGTCTCCCCGTGATGTCTTACTCTGGGAGAATAGCAGTGGTGGTGGGAGTACATTTGACAAAGTTGGAATACCCCCTATATGATGGATCTTGTTGTCTAGTAGTGATGAGCGGCATGGCTCATATTCCAATTCGTGATATTTCGCAAATATATAGATGAATATTCATCCTATATTCGCAAATTTCACGTATTCATTATATTCGCATATGTGAATATTCGCGTATTCGAGGAAGAAAACAGTGAGGGGGTGGGCAACTTTACTATTGGTTGCTAGGGATGTTGTTGATAACCTCTGGCAAGTGTATTTGCATCATTCTAATTCGCCCACAATTGAAAAGAAGGAATATGCAAATATTTACATATGCGCTTATTCAGAAAAAAAATGCAATTTAGAATATATAGCGAATATATTCGCACTATTTACAAAATTGCGAATTTGCAATATTCGGGATAAAAATTCGAAATGCGAATATTCGCGCCCAACACTATTGTCTAGCTGTGTTATGTATTTTTTTTTTTTTTTGGTTATGTATTTGTTATTGTAGACTACAGTAAATCTTATTAGACATTAAGCTATATCTTAATATTCTGAACAAATAAAACACTTATTGCACCAATTATGTTTACTAATTGCACTAATTATATGTTTTAAATAGGAAAATATAGCAAATGAAGGACAACTTCTTTATTCTAAAATTTAAGTTAATTATTTATTTATGCCAAATGCATATAAAAAGGCCACTGTTTCAAGTCAAAAACAATAGTGAGTCTTTCTCGAGTGCTGTGCACAATACAGTTACACATTTCTTTATTGCATTGTATTATTCTGTATCTCAAAAGCTGGGTGTATTAGAAGTAATAATAATAATAATAATAATAATAATAATAACAATATTTATTTATTTATTTATAAAGCGCCAACAGATTCTGCATCACTTTACAATTTTGGAAAACATATAAAAACAAGCTTTAGGCATTACAATATTACACACTAAATATTCAAACAGGAGGTCGCGAGAGGTCCAGCTTGATGGTCAAGCCATATTTTATAAATAGGGGAGGTTACATAAAGGTAATCTTCGGATATCTAAAGTGCAAAGAGAGGTACTACCAATATGGCACTTGTAACGTCTCCAAAACCCAGAGGTCTCAATCCTGAGGGCCTTTATCAGGACCCCATCAGCCATGTCAACCACTCAGCCCCACACAATCATGTAGGGGGCTCATTGTGAAATAGAGAGCACCCATGTGTAACCTGCTAGATGGGTTAAATGGCTGGTTTTAGAATTAACATAGTCAGCACATATTGCATATGGTGTAGGCTCAGCTTCTTGGCCTGCACCATACTTCTCAACATTTTGATGTACATGTAAGTAGTGTTGAGCTGCATAGGCCATATTCAAATTTGCAATATTTCACGAATATATGAATGAATATTCATCATATATTCGCTAAATTCGCATATTCGTAATATTCACGTTTTTTTTCCTCTATGGGTACGATCTAACACGTATTTTCTGCTGCGGATTTGCTTCAGCAAAATCCACACACGAGTGAACTTACTCTTATATCTGTGCAAGGCATTTGGAGCAATGTTGCTGAATACTAGTAAGTTACCAGCTTTGCTGAGGATACTGCTGTAAAGCAGAGTTTACATACAAAGGAGCCGCTGCCAATAACTAAGGGAAAACTCTACATTGCACTACAGTTCAGTGTATAAAAGTGTCTATACTTGACTTTATACATAGATGACTATGACTCATTGTAGTCATGTTTGTTTCCATCTCTCAGTATAATCATCCTCATAGTTTGACTTCAATAAAATCTATCTGCCATGAGTCACTGACTCCTCTTCTCTCAAGGAACAAGAATCTGGTAACTGAGGAAATTTGCCATTACATATGCAGATAGATCTAAAAATTTTGTTGGCTGATGACTTCTGTATTTTTCTATAATCTAGGAAAAAAAAGACAATACAAGCTCACCCAAACATATCGGACGGAGAACGGATGTAATTGCTGGACGGCACACCAGTACAATTTGAAGAAATCCAGCTCAAAGATGCTTAAGATCACAGCTTTATTTCAGGCCAGCACACAAGGACAGGTAGACAATGACGCGTTTCAAACGCAGGTGCGCTCTTAGTCTATGACTAAGAGCGCACCTGCGCTAGAAACGCGCCATTGTCTACCTGTCCATGTGTGCTGGCCTGAAATAAAGCCTTGATCTTAAAGGGGTTATCCAGGAAAAAACTTTTATTTTTTATGCATCAACTGGCTCCAGAAAGTTAAACAGATTTGTAAATTACTTCTATTAAAAATCTTAATCCTTTTAGTACTTATGAGCTGCTGAAGTTGAGTTGTTTTTTTGTAAATTAATTCTATTAAAAAAATCTTAATCCTTTTAGTTCTTATGAGCTGCTGAATTTGAGTTGTTCTTTTCTGTCTCCCTGATTACACCGTTCTCGGGAACTGTCCAGAGTAGAAGCAAATCCCCAAAGCAAACCTCGTCTACTCTGTGCAGTTCCCGAGACAAGCAGAGGTGTCAGCAGAGAGCACTGTTGCCAGACAGAAAAGAACAACTCATCTTCAGCAGCTGATAATTATTGGAAGGATTACAATTTTTTGGTAGCAGTAATTTACAAATCTGTTTAACTTTCTGGAACCAGTTGCTATAAAACATTTTTTTTTCCTGGAATACCCCTTTAAGCATCTTTGTGCTGGATTTCTTCCTCTTCAATTTCTATACTCTGATCTTTACAGTGAACAGATGACACCAAAACTGCTCCTGCTGGAAAGGAGAGGAGTTCAAGAATTGTTGATGTCTTTTAGCCTCCGTAGAACTAACATAGCTATATCCAATGGGAATTTCACCTGTTCATTGTCTTATAAAATATCTTCCCATCAACAATTATTTTACGTCTATGGATTCAAATAACATGGACATATTTTTATACTACATTCAACCAACTAACCCTGTAGACTGGTGGCTTTATCACAAAAGTTTTCAGTGGGTTACTCAGGTAAGGTGGGTGGACGTCCTTCCGGTAAAAGGACAGGTGATAGGATTTTGTGGCTATTGCACCCTGTGATTAACATGTATACCACTGCTGTCACCCCCCTAATATCTGGTGTCCAAGCTGGCAAGAGCTGCAAATACTATTGAACAATAATGTCAAACATTGAGTACAGAGACTGAACGCATGCAGAGTCCCAGGAGGCGCTGCCAAGACAAGCGGTAAAGTGCACTGCTAATTATGAACATACTGTTTTGTAAATTAATAAGAAGTAATGTAGGAGTATGTTTTAATTAGAATAATAAACTGTGTGGGCATATATAGGAAAAAATAAATTACAGTATATACAATAAATTAATATAAGTGCAATAAACAAAACAAAACTATTTAGATGACAGAATATAACATTAATATGAAGCCTTTTTATAATGTATGTTATTATTAATAATAATAATAATAACAATAGACCCATACATTATTAGCATCATTATAAATATGTCAAGGTATTGTGGGCTGAAGTTTTAAAATCCCACTTTGCCTTTTAACACGGGCCTGATCACACTTCTGACAAAGAAACATATGTTCTGTGGCATTAAAGTTATGACGTCAGGATTTAGGGATTAATTTCTAAAGGTATTATGCTGGTCTTACAAAAACAATTCAAAGTTAGTCAAAGGGAAGCAGCCTGAATAGTTTTACTTCCTTGCACAGATGGGTAGAAAGAATATGCTGCTTAGGAAATAAGGGGGGACTGTTACTAGGAAAAAACTAGCAGACAAAAAACAAAAAACCATAACCATGAAATAATTTTAGAAAAGATGTGAACTTTTAGTTAGAATGTAGGAAATATACTTAAAGGGGACCGGTCCCACTGAAAATGCAGTCTATTATGCAAGTAACCTATTATAAAGCAGAAAAAGCAAAGCAGATAGATATATAGTTTATTGGGAAAAGATTCCCTGTACCTTGTAACTTCTCGATGTAAAACCCTGTTCTGGGTTTAGGAGTCCTCATCAGTGACTGACCGCTCTCTCAATATGAACACTTAAACAGGAAAGGCTGCCAATCACTGAGTAGGACCACCCACTGGACTCCTACATCCAGAATGCTCTGCAGAAACCCAGCACCACTACCTATGCCCCTTCAAACTGATAAGATAAAAAAAAATCCCTCCTAAAATTTCCAATCCAGCACCAGGTCCAAGCCACCCTCTACCTCTAGTAAGTATTCAAGACTGAAAGCTTTATATACCACCAGCAGTCCTATGTACTGTCATGAGCCTTATTCAGGCAACAAAAAGGGGCATAATCCCCTATCCAGCTTAGAACACTTGGTGCGGCACCGGGGACTTGTGACGTCATGGCCATAAGTCTATGGGAAGGGGAGTTATGGCTGCCACACCCCCTCCCATAGACTTGCATTGAGGCGGTGGGGTGTGATGTCACGAGGGGTGTGGCCATGATGTCACGAGCCCCCAGAGCCACACCCAGCATTCTAAACGAACCCTGGGTGCTGCACAGAGATTGCAAGAGTCCCAACGGCGGGACGACCACAATCAGACATCTTATGCCCTATCCTTTGAATAGGTGATAAGATGTCAAGGGGCGCAATACCCCTTTATTACTAAGCAATGGCCCTAGGCTAATACTAAGCAAAGTGTACAGTTAAAAATAACTAATTAATATATATAACTCTGTAATAAATATTTTCATTGGGCGATTCTGTTTTGTTTGCCATCTTTGTACAATTTTGGGCAAGTGAAACACATGATACTCAACTAAAGACTTGTCTTTCAAAAATCCAAAATGAAAAGCTCAAGTTAATGCCTAGAGCACCTTAATATTTTATGTTACACTGAATTTTTTTCCTGTTAGACTGTGAAAAAATTTAAGGTACCCATATACTATAGGCAAAACATGGCCAAACCTGCTGATTTCAGGGGAATCGACAGATGTCTAAGGCTGCTTTCACACAATATAAAATTAATCCGTTTTAAAGATCCGTTTGATGTTCCGTTATGAAACCCCTGAAAATCGGCCATTAAACATCCGTTAGAAAATCGCATAGACTATAATGGGATTTTCTAACGGATGTTTAATGGCCGATTTTCAGGGGTTTCATAACGGAACATCAAACGGATCTTTAAAACGGATTAAAATGGGATTTTCTAACAGATGTATGGGATTTTCTAACGGCTGTTTAATGGCCGATTTTCAGGGTTTTCATAATGGAACATCAAACGGATCTTTAAAACTAATGAATTTTATAGTGTGAAAGCAGCCTAATCTGTATTGGAACCTCCTGGTTTGCCTCTCGATTGGAGATGTCAAGGGAAAGAATGATCAGGTATGCTGAATTTAAAAATGCCCATTAGACCCCCAGATGATTCTGACAGTGGCTTATTTTCCTTTTTCTCTTAAACTAAACATGCACGTTCAGCAAAAACTTTGGAAGGAATTATGGTGGCTGACAATTATTTTTTTTATGTATATTTCAAGTTTAAGTATTATAGTTTTCTAGTTATTGCCAGCTCTTAAAGGGTTACTCCGCTCCCCAATGTGCAGAACATTGAGTTCCTTAACGCTGTGTACGGGCTTCTGTGTTCATGTCCGACCCCTTGTGACGTCATGGCCTGCCCCCTCAATGAAAGTTTATGGGAAGGGGTCGCGACGGCCGTCACACCCCCTCCCATAGACTTGCATTGAGGGGGGCGGGACGTGATGTCACATGATGGGGTGTGACATCACAAGGGGGCAAGCTTGAACACAGAATCCCGCACACAGCGTTCAGGAGCTCAAGGGAGTAACCCTTTAAGCAAAATGAAAATAAATATGCATTTGTTATGGACAAACACATATTAGGAACATTTTTTATCTATTAAGATAACTGTATCAATGAGGTATAAAAACCAGTAAATTGTTACAGTAAATATGAGAAAATGCTAATGTAAAAGTTGTAAAACTGTAAAAGTAAACAATATAACTTAAGTTGGACTTAATGGGAGCCATTGTAATTGTGTATGAAATAGTAATTCACAATTTTGGAGGTGGATCACACACAGAGAAAATTTGTGTCAGTTCATATAACAAAAGTACAGGACATAAAATCAATATAAACAGAGCAAAGGTAATGTAGATCGTAACATCATTACTGCAAAACAATCCTATAAAATTAATTGAAATATTTCCAATCTATAAGGGAATCCGAATTACGACCAGTGACATCTTTATACGTGGAAAATAGAATATAGATCATACCTCAAAATAGAAAACAAGGATAACTTTGTACGTACTAACAGAAAAAACATTTTTTTTGTGTTCATCCTAATAATGTAATATGGGATCAGTGCGGAATGTTGATACATGGGCAAACAAGTCATCTTTTATGTGTGAAAAAGTTATGAATGTAAAGTTGCGCAAATTCATCACAAAAAACATTACGTAAACATAGTTAAACAGTTATAAAATGTAAGAATTTACACATGCACCCAGGGTATATTAAGAGGTTGAAAGAAAATTACAACCAGTTATAAATTGTATAGGGGAGAGATAGCACACCTGTAACTCTACTGCCCTGGTGCTCTTTCAGGGGCTACTCATTAACAGGTAAGACCCTTTTGTTGAAGTTCATAGACTAAAACAGTCTAAAGATGCCCATTATCAAGTGAAATGAAAATATTCAAAGTAACTCTTTGACTCTAGTTGAAACCGAAGTTCTAAAGGTAAACCTGAATACAGCTTTTGATTTTAAGAAACTGCAAAGGAACCCAATCAGGATCCAGAAACAATGGAATAACATTTTGTCTTGATACAATTCATTTTTTTTTAAATAAAGGAACCTATTGTGTCTTAGAAAGGGTAGAAGGTCCTATTATGTTAATATATGCACTGAGCCCACTCCTGAACTAAAGCGGCTCTGTCAATAACTATGTGGTGGATTTTTTTTCCTGTCTGAGCTTTGCAATGTCACACAAAAACACAGTTGTGTGTATATGTCTAAAACATAGAATGTCAGGAATCCCATGGCCAGCATTAAATGGGACAGAAAAGAATAAAAATGACAGCATGTTCTCACTGTTTGGACCTAAAATAAGAGGCCACCATTTGCTACACTTTGTTGTAAGTTACAAAACTTTTATTGGATAATGCAAACAATGTATCAGGCAGACATATTAGAATGACAGTTAAAGGAGTTGTCTGCTCTTATTATTGCTATTATGTTAGATTAACATTAATTTTTCATTGCTGGGACATCCAGAGATAAACTGTTATCTGCAATATGGAAGTGTGTGTTTACCACATAGGAAATTAAGGATTGTGTGCCCAATGAAACCATTAGTCTGTCCAGATAATACATGAGCATGCAAAGGGTAAGAGGTGCTCTGTGTGGCTGCTCTTTGCTTTAGCTTATAGATGAAGGTCACCAAAAGAAAGGGGCTGGTCTGTTTTTTCAGAATTTCTTAAGGGAAATCTGCCATCATTATTCCTGGAACTAATCTAGTACAATCTTGGAGTGCTGGAGACACTGATAAAAATGGTCTTTACCTTTCTTTGCTCCATGGTGCCATTGGTCCGTAATGCCTGCTTTTTTGGTAAATGCTGGCTTGTTGCATGAGGGGCATTCCCGAATCCCAAGTCCACCCATGAAAAAAGGCTGAAGGCAGGAGGAATATGAATATTCATAAGGCGGGCCAGTCAGGGAAGAAAGTGGGCTGGACGTCAGAGTGCACTTGGGGCTTGGGAATGGCCCATGTGCACCAAACAGGCTAATTAGTATATACCGAAAAAAGAAAAAAAACGGGCATTGCGGATCAATGGAGCCACAGAGCGAAAAAAAGGAAAGACAATTTTTATCAGTGTCACCCACACTACAAGCCTGTACCAACAGGTTAGTGCTGTTGATACTAATGACATTTACCCTTTAATTGAGTATTTGGTTTTTTAAACTTAACAACACCTTTAACATAACAAAGTTGGTCACATTTTCAAAAATATCTGCAAAAATAAGAATGATACCCCACAATGCAAATCACATGATCATAACGCTTAATCAGAGGATAACACTGTATATCACAAAAAAAAACTTAACCAATTGCCTAACCTACCAACCAAACAATACTTTTTTAGTACCATATTTACTATTTTGTATAATGTATTACATGCACATATTTTAAATCACTTTCCCAGGGACAATATACAGTACTATTCAATAATCCAAATAAACGAGATTTCATTTGATAGACTACAAATCTTTAGGGATCATTTTCTACGAACAGTATTTTCAATTAAAGCAGTTTATCCGCACACTCAGATATCTACCCACAATATAAAAGAAGCAGAAAGCACTTTACCTGTAGAAGCGTCCACCTTGTGTTTAGCTCTTCCAGGCGACTGACAATATAAGGTGATAACTGGATGTCCGTTGCGTTGAACTGATGTGCCAGATCATTCACTTGATTTACATTATTTTTTATCGGTGCTATTTCTGCTCTGAAGGTCTATAAGATAAAGACAATGCAAATTTTGTGATGAATAAGATGATACTAAACTGTAAAGCGGTAAACACTATGGAGTTACAAATGGATCTGGATAGGTTGGAGGTTTGGGCTGGGAAGTGGCAGATGAGGTTCAACACTGATAAATGTAAGGTAATGCACATGGGAAGGAAAAATCCGGGCTGGGAATATGTATTAAATGGGAGAACACTTGGGATGACTGATGTGGAAAAGGACTTGGGAGTCTTAGTTAATAGCAAATTTAGCTGTAGTGACCAGAGTCGGCAGCTGCTGCCTACACAAATAAAATCATGGGGTGCATCAATAGGGGCATAGATGCCCACGACAAGGAAATAATTCTATCACTGTACAAATCACTAGTCAGACCTCACATAGAAAACTGTGTACAGTACTGGGCACCAGTGTACAAGAAAGATATAGCGGAGCTGGAGAGGGTTCAAAGACGGGCAACCAGGGTAATACAGGGAATGGGAGGACTACAGTACCCACAAAGATGATCAGAATTAGGGTTATTTAATTTTGAAAAAAAGGCTTAGGGGCGACCTAATAACTATGTATAAATATATCAGGGGGCCATACAGAGATCTCTCCCATGATCTATTTATACCCAGGACTGTATCTATAACAAGGGGGCATCCTCATCCTCTAGAGGACAGAAGGTTTCTACACCAGCACAGACAGGGGTTCTTTACTGTAAGAGCAGTGAGACTATGGAACTTTCTGCCAGAGGAGGTGGTCATGGTGAACTCTGTAATAGAGTTCAAAAGGGATCTGAATGCATTTTTGGAGAGTCATAACATTGCTGGTTATGTATACTATATTTATAGGGACAGAAGGTTGATCCAGGGATTTATTCTGACTGCCATATTTGGAGTCAGGAAGAAATTTTTACCTCTAGTATAAGGGTTTTTTGCCTTCCTCTGGATCAACTCAGTAGGGACTCATTAGGAATACAGGTTGAACTTGATGGACTTTTTTTCAACCTAATGAACTACGTTACTATGTTATGTAGTTTCTACATTTGTAAGTGTAAGATGACCACAAAATTACTTTGAACCAAAGCTATTTTTGTTTAATTGGGTGATTTACCTTTACGAAAACCCCAATGTGATCTTCACATGGATCCCAAAAAAACACATTGCAAAAATTCTCCGCTTTCAAATACCCTACCATAACAATGATCGATAATCCTAGCGCCCGTTGTATTCAAGAAGGCTTTTATATTGGCTTTTATGCTAAACTTGCCTTCCCCTTGTGTACAATTTTATGTAGGAACAGACGGCAGAAGTCTGTGAGCAGCTCAGGAGCACAAACTGCTGCCCTAACAAGTGAAGTAATGTGCAGACGGAAGCTGCAATATTGTGTAACTTTTAAGCCCATAGGGAAACATTGAGGTCACACGCGAGTTATGGTATAGCTGTGATTTTGCTGCAACTCGTAGCCTTTAAATGTTATTAATGGCTATTACACCTTGAAGGAACTGATATCATTTATCATTCACATCTGACTATGAAAAGCTATTTTCAGCAGCCATGACTCCTGGGTCTTAATGGTAAACTCTCTTAGCCTATCCTTAATTCATTTTAATTTTAATGCGTAATCGTTTAAATACTAATTCTCTATTAGAGAAACCTGTGTAATTGTATTAGCTATAACAGATTTTATTTTCCTGTACCGTTCTCCAACATAAAACACTTTCTATCCTTTGATAAACCATCTCAGCAAACAGCAATCGACTGATTTATCACATTTTACTAAATGAAACTGCTCTTATACTACAGTATGATAAAGCCGAGTCTATTGTAATTTGCAATCATCAGCAAAGCTTTTATCATTAATTCCTACTTCCTGCCAGTCATACCCTCCTAGGTGGTATTGGCAGCGGAGGCACAATACAATGCTCATTATGAACTTACTGTATTGTAAATGAATGTCAAATGATGCAGAAGTGAATGGCAATTAGAGCCTCCATTCGGAATGAAGCAATCAATAGATGTTGTATGGTGTAGAATCCCCACAAATTGTACAAAAGCAATCGCTTGTGACAAAATAATTACATTCACCGCTTGCTTTGCATGGAAAGCAAATACAATCAGCTCTGCTGTTGTTTTTAGCGATCTTTAATATGTTTTCTTTACTTTTAATGTATATTGCCAACAAATATCTATGTTTTGGTTAATAGAGCGATATATGTCAAATCCTCATACCATATCAATGAGAGTATACCATTAAAAAAATGGAATGAGCCCAAGTTAGATCAATGTTTGTTTTGAGCGTTTTGAATATAAATTCAAAGCTATAAAAGTGCACCAACTATTGCAAAACTTTAGATGGGTTTACGCATCACATTTTTTTTAACTCTCCATCCAGATGTTTGATAAAAATGAAATATAAAAGTCACTACAAATGACGTTTTTTGTTTGTAGCTCTTTCTGTATTTTTGGGGTCCATGTATTTTTTTATTTTTTTTTAAATACTCAATAATTGAAAAATGCATGTGGAATAACAAAAAAAATAAAAAAAATAAAACATTATTAACATAGGAAACAAATGGCTTTTTTAGTTCAAGTAAAACAATAAAAAAAAACTGTAAACTGAGACTAGACAGTAAAAAACATGTGCCTAGATCGATCATAGTATTTAGTACACCCTTTGTCACTTTTGTCTAACATAACTCCAAATATTGGTTGGTTTCTTCAGAATGCTGTGCCAAACTTATGGCACAATTTTAGAACATAAAGCCAAGTTCAAGCCACACCCCTTTCAGATAAGCTACAGCTATTTCAAAGTAAGCCCCACCCCTTTCAGATAAGCTACATTTGTTTCATATCAAGCCACACTCCTTTATTAGATGTGTCGAAAGGTGACTAAAACACATAAATGTGGTATATAGTATGTGTGCCAATTTGGCACATTTTTTATATTAAATTGGCCCGCATGTGTCAAGGTAAGGAGAGCAGAGGAAAGGTATGAGAAAAGCCGTGCAGCTCTGCTATGCAGGTGTATATAGGGCACATTAATACACACACACACATGTGTAGAGATAGCAATAACAACTAAACTGAGGGTCCATGTATGGCTTTTACACTGAACCCCATGATATCCATACTACCCAACATCTACAATGTTGTGATTGCAGCTAGTAGAATCAGAGCTAGGTGACATTTATTAAATATGTTTTTGTTATTAGGTACAATGTAAGCCGTGCAGATTTGTATGCCCCTTATAGTGGATGCCACAGGTGATCAGAATGTTATCATTAAAGAGATACTCCACCCCTAGACATCTTATCCCCTATCCAAAGCATAGGGGATAAGATGTCTGATCGCAGGGGTCCTGCAGTTGAGGATCCCCACAATCTCTGTGCTGCACCCGGCTTTCGTTAAGAGTGTCAGGTTCAGCACTGGAGGCTCGTGGTGTCACGGTCGTGATCGTGCCCCGCTCATGATGTCATGGCCATGCCCCTCCCATAGACTTGCATTGAAGGGGCATGGCCATGACGTCGTGAGCGGGGCATGACTGTTACGTCACGAGCCTCTGCCCCGCATTGCCAATCATCCGAACACGGAGCAAAGTTTGCTCCGTGCACCAGATGTCTGGTGTGCCACAGCCGAGATTGTGGGGGTTCCTCAGTGGCAGGACCCCTGCGATCAGACATCTTATTCCCTATCCTTTGCATATGGGATAAGATGTTTAGGGGAAGAGTACCCCTTTTATGCAAGAGGACAAGCAGGAGATTTAGAGGGAATAACATTATATAATTAAAGGAATCTTCACAGAATTCATTTTCTATTCACAGTAAAAATGGTGGTTTCCTTTGCAGTATTTTCTAAGTTACAGGTAGAAACGCCGCACATGTCCTAAGTTCATCTTCACTTTATGGAGAAAATATTTCTGCTCTTGGCTATAATTTATGCATGATAATTTCTCTCTGATCCGCAATTTCCAAAAGATGCTAGTTTCCAGTTTGTAGTTAAGACTTGCAGGATTGTTGATCACTTGAGCAGTGAAAAACAACTGTATTCACTTGCAGTCAGCATTCAGAACAATTTCCCTCCAGGCTACTTTCTGTGCTGCTAAGAAATAAACTAGGAATGTCCGTTGCCTTGCTGAGTGGCAGACACGTTCAGTACTTAGAAGAGAAGCATGTGTCTCTTCTGAATAGAGGATTAGGTGCAATATGCTATAAATGAAGAAATAAAAATATGACTGCCATGATGCCATGATGTTTAACTCCCATGCTTATTCCCTTCACTCTGCACCATATGGGGAGAGGATGCTTACCAGTCTTTTAAAGCAGAAATAAAGCTGCAGCTTCGGAATGTGGAAAGGAAATTGCTCATATATGTAAAGTAAGCACGTTTATCAAGCCCAGTAGTAATATTGCACATGGGTGAATATACAGTAGAAGGCATCTCCATTCATCAATTGGATTGTGTACTGAAAATAAGTTCTTCCTAACATTCTAAAATGAGTCTTTACAGACTGCTTGCTCATTAGATTTCTAATTACTGTGTAAGTCTTTTTCTGACAAGGACCTCATTTCTTGTAGTGTAACTCTTTGTTAGGCAATCTGTAGAACCTATCAAATATTTTTTTCCTTTTATTAATAAATATTGATACAGTATTCTATGCCGATTGCTTTAACAATATTGTATTACATCAGTAATCACTATTCTCTTGCACAAAGATCTGCACAAAGATCTTTTACTTTCCTTTCCACCATAATTTTTTCCATATAATTCCATAATTTTTTTCCATACTCGCCAACACTAGTCCTAGAGCACTATCTGTCTTATTCCCACACAGTTGCACACATGCGCGTCATTACTGTAACTGGGTCTTGTGATAACCAACCTGACTCACAGAACATACCAGTGTTTAACCCCTTAAGGACCAATACAAATAAACCTGTACGCCCCTGAAAGACCAGGCCTGTTTTTTCAAATCGGGGATGTCTGTCTTTATTAGAGAATAACTCTGGTAACGTTTTGCCAATCACGATAATTCTGACATTGTTTTTTTGTCACAAGTTGTCCTTCATGTACATAGTAAAAGTAAGCCGATATCATTTGTAGTTTTTTTTTATAATGCAAAAAATCATGAAATTTTTACAAAAAATTTAGAATTTTTGATATTTTAACACTAATAGGGTGCATATATTTATACATACTGACCAAATAGTTTATGAAACGTATACTTTCAGATGTCTAATTTATTTTGACGTCATTTTTTTTGTTTTTAATTAACATTTTAAATTAGTTAGAAGCCTAACAATTTAACTTGAAATTTTGAAAATTTTGAAAATTTGAAAAGTACATCTTTTTTTGTGTGCTATGCAAGGTTTGCAGAAATTAAAAGGTAGAACATAGGAACACTCCCCCCAAATGACCCCATTTTTAAAAACTAGACCCCTCAAGGTATTCGCTAGGGGGTACAGTGAGTATTTTAACACCATAGTTTTTTGGCAGGAATTATTACAAAGTCAGTGTTAAAAATTCGAAATTTGCATTTTTTCACAAATGCATCATTTGGGGGGCATATTTTTTGTACATCACTTCTGATATTGAAAGAAATGCACCCTATATTTTATTTAGCTGCTTGTCCCATGTTCGGAAATACCCCCGCTTTGGCCATATATGGTTCCTTGGCCGCGTGGGAGGACTCAGAAGGAGAGGAGCGCCATTTGGCTTTCAGGGCAGAACAGTACCCCCACAAGTGACCCCATTTATATACCGCACTCCTACAAGTTATTGGCTGCACCAGGGACCACTCTGATTAGTCCTTGGTCGGCTGGCAGTATAACGCGTCTGTCTGGGTCACTGCTGCGGCTGGGTAGCTCAGTGTGTCCGCTCATGACTGCTGGCGGGAAATCTGCCGCTATGAGTGGACACACAAAGCTACCCAGCCGCAGCAGGGAGCTCATTACCGTGACTGCTGCATAATATGTAGGATCACATGGTGGACATCCGCAGCATATTACATGCTGCGGATGTCCGCCAATGCGATCCTACACATTATGCATTTTTTTTAAATTAGATTCATTTAATAAATGTATTTTAAATATATATATAATTTTTTATTTTTTATTTATTTATTTATTTATTTTTTACACTTTTATTACATTTTTATTTATTTTTACACTTTTATTTTATTTATTTATTTATTTTTACACTTTTTAATGCTTTGGAATACTTAGTATTCCAAAGCATTGCAGTTATATGCTGCCTGCCAGTTTTCACTAGCAGGCAGCATATTAGGACGTGCCTCTGGCACGTCCTTTCAGGCAATACCCAGGGCAGACCTGGGGGTCTTTGTAGGACCCCCGGCTGCCCAGGTATGCAGCACCACCCCGCGATCGCGCTGCGGGGTGCTGCAGAGGAGACAGAGGGAGCCCCCTCCCTCTGTCAGAACTCCTTACAGCGCACGGTCACTTCTGACCGCGGCTGTAAGGGTTAAACTGCCGTGAGTGAAGTGAACTTCACTCCCGGCAGTGCGGCAGGTCCCGGCCAGCTGCGGACACACACAGCACCCCGCGATCGCGATGCGGGGTGCTGCAGGAGTGACAGAGGGAGCTCCCTCTGTCATAACACTTACAGCCCGCGGTCACTTCTGACCGCGGCTGTAAGGGTTAAAACTGCCAGGACCGAAGTTTACTTCGGTCCTGGCAGTGCAGCAGGGTCCCGGCTGTGTGATACAGCCGAGTCCCTGCCGCGATCTCGTGGGTGCACTGGGCAGCACCCACGAGAATAATGGACGAGTATAGACGTCCAGGTGCGGGAACGCCCGCCAACCTGGACGTCTATACTCGTCCGTGGTCGTTATCGGGTTAATGTGTCAGAGGAAGTTGACTTTCCTGTGTCAGCTGACTTCCTGTTACCTACGGATGACATCATCACATATTAAATGCATCCTGGCAGCTCAAAGACTCCTTCCTACCCCTCCCTACTCTATCTGTATGCTGATGCCATATTTATGTGATCAGGATACATACAGTATTAGTTATACACCCACTCAGAGACTATGTTTACACATTGAGTTTTTCCCAAAGTGCTTTCGATACAAAAAATTTCTGGCTGCCAGCAACTACCACTATGGGGAGAATAATATATACAGTATAGTTTTCCCATAAGCTCTATGGACCTCCTAATGGTTCTATATATATATATATATATATATATATATATATATATATATATAGATAAAGCAAAATCATCGGTAGTTGCTATATCTTGTAATACCTTTTTTATTGGACTAACAAGATTATGTAGAGACAAGCTTTCGGGATTCCTCCCTTTATCAAGTCATAAGCATTTCCGAGCTCACAAGGAGAAAACACAGGTTCTATCTCAAAAAATATGCAGGGGTTTAAACAACATATGTGGAGAATGGACATAAAGTTGGGGCATAAATTGTATAGTTATAGAATGATAGACTACAGATAAGGCTGAGGAGGGGGGGGGGGCTGGAGAGCTGAGGTGAGAATGGTGGTTATGCTGGACAGACAATTTTACTGCAGAGCCATAGACTGAAGATAAGACTTAGACAGGGGAGGGGGAGCAGGGGTGTGATGGTGTTAGAGCAGGGAGAGGGGAGAGAGTTTAGCAAAGGTTATAGGAAATTTTGATAATGGGATAAGAAGCTTAAATCCACATTACGTCCTCTGTTCTTGGAGTCATAAAGAACTATCATTTTGGCTTCAAATGTCTTTCTTTCCTGGGTGTTCTTGAAGTTTCCTTTCAGGATCTTGATTTTGAGGTCCTGTAGGGAGTGACCTGTTTGGGTGAAATGGTGCCCAACTGGGGTGCAATAGTCCTTTTCTCTATGGTTGTTGATGGACGATCTGTGGAGGTTCATCCTTTTATTGAGTGGCTGACTGGTCTCACCAATGTAACATCCCAGGTCACACTTGGTGCATTGTATCATGTAGACTACATTCTCTGTGGTGCAGGAGTATTGTCCCTTGATGTTGTATGTCTTGTTGTTGTGGGAGGCCTCAGAATTTGTGCAGATGTGTTGACAGAGTTTACAGCGCGGTTTGGCGCAGGGTTTGGTCCCATTGTCTGTATCTGATGTGTCTGTGGGTAGTTTGCTATTGACCAGCTTTTGTTTTAAGTTGGATGGTTGTCTGAAGGCCAAGATGGGTGGTTCAGGAAAGATTTGCTTTAACACCTCATCTTCTGCTAGTATTGGCTGCAGGTCCTTGATGATTTTGCGTATTTCCTCAAGGGTGGGATTGTATGTGGCTACCAGTGGTATGCGTGATGAGGTTTGTTTCTCTCTGTATTGCAGCAGGTGTTCACGTGGTGTTTGAAGAGCAGAGTGGATTTTCTTATGGATGGTCCTTGGTTTGTAACCTTTTTGTTTAAATTTCTCAGCTAGTGTTTGTAGATGTGTGTCTCTGTCATCAGGGTTGGAGCAGATGCGGTGGTACCTGATGGCTTGGCTGTATATGATGCCTTTCTTGGTGTGGGACGGATGGGAACTTGAATTGTGTAGATAGCTGGATCGGTCTGTGGGTTTTCTGTATACAGATGTCTGTATTGTGTATAAACAAGGACACAATACAGACATCTGTATACAGAAAACCCACTGACCGATCCAGCGCTTTTCTCCCCTTACTGCCTCCTAAACAAACCATACTACTGATGGATGCATACTGATGCAAACAGATAACATTCTGTGGCATCCTTTTGCATCAGTTTTTTATCTGTTAGTATGAAAAGTCAGCCATCTAGAGACTCCCGCAGTCAGGACTACCACTACTCTCATCATGGAATGTTTCCATGATGGGAGTAGTAGTTCATGGCTGCAGGAGTCTGCAGGTGACTGGAGAGGCTACATTAGTGCTTGTACTACTACCCCTATCATGGAACAGAGTCTGTTCCATGTTGGGGGGTAGTAGTACAGGGACTGAGGGATTGATCGCATGGGGTCTCACTTCTGAGACCCCATGCGATCAGAAGTTATAAAGCAGGGGAACGAGTGGCATGATTCACTCCTCTGTGATTTACGATGTATTTTTACTTTCATTTTTAAATCCCCCGCCAGAGCCTTGAATGGCCGGTACTGAGGAGCCATTCAGGGCTCCCGGTGGGGTTTTTAAAATGAACATTATGAGTGACAGCGGGGGCCATATGTATATTAAAAGCGCTGTGGGGGGCAAGATATATAGCGCTGCAGGGGGGACAGACATATAGCTCTATATATCTAGCCACCCCAGCGCATTTATAATATGCTCCTCACAGAACATTTATAAAGATATGACCCCCGCCGGTGCATTTATAAATATATACCTTCTGCAGGGCATTTATAATGTGCCCCCTGCAGTGCATTTGTCATAATATGCCACCGCAGCACTATATGTGAAAAGTGTTCCATCAGCAGCGCATCTGGCCAGCAACCGGGGGCTGAATGGCTCCTCGGTATTAGCCATTCAGGGATCCCTGCAGGGGATTTAAAAATGAAAGTAAAAACACACAATACATTCTGCCAGCTCCCCTGCTTAATAACTTCTGATCGCATGGGGTCTCAGAAGTGAGACCTGGTGTGATCAATCCCTCAGCCCCTGTACTACTACCCCCATCATGGAAGAGAGGGTTGTCCATGATGGGGGTAGTAGTACAAACACTAATGTAGCCTCCCCAGCTACCGGAAGACTCCCACAGCCAGGGTACTTCTACTCCCATCATGGAAAGAAGCATGTTCCATGATGGGAGTAGGAGTAGTCCTGGCTGCGGGCGTCTTCTGACGGCTGAGTCTTCTAACGGATGAAAAACTGATGTAAATGGATGCCACTAAATGGCATCCCTTTGCATCAGTTTGCATCCGTTATTAGAATGGTCCGTTTAGGAGGCAATAACAGAGATAATATGATCTTTAGTGATCCAAAAAAGTGATGGAGATACCTTTTTTAATAACATTTCGTAGGGTACCATTAAACTTTTTTTTTTTTAAAGATACTGTAATTGTATTTGACAAAATATTTCTTTATTGTAACAAAATTTTTATAAATTTTTAAACAGGGATCAATTTATATGGGCAGGCAGGGAACTAAAAAGTAGCCGGCAATAATAAAAATGTAGTGTGTGTTTTTCATTTTTATTTATTTATTTTTACATTATTTAGGTAGTACTACAACTTCCAGCATGAAACACACTGTTCCATGATGGGAGTAGTAGTACCTGTACTAATTGACAGATCGCCCTTGTCACTTCTGACACCCGTTGCGATCCTCCTGTATAATGTATAGATGCGGCTGGCTGCTCTTCCATGGTCCCCTGCACTGTCGTATATAAACACCTATTCACATTTCACGCAGAGAGCTGTGATTGGCCAGATGGTTCCAGCCACTCATAGCTCTCTGCAGGAAATATGAATAATAGGTATATATACGGCTTAGACTTATACTACAGTTGGACCAGAGAAGAGTGGCCGCCTGCATCTATACATTATACAGGATGATCGCATCTGGTGTCAGAAGTGACACCCACTGCAAACTGTCTATTAATGCAGGTACTACAGCTCCCAGCATGGAGCAGAGAGGTTTCCCAAAAGAACATTGCCCAGAACATTACACTGTCTCAACTAGCTTGCACCCTGGTACCTTTTTACCCTGTAAACTACATAACCAGATATACATACTGTAAGGAAGGATCTAATTTCCATTGCCCTATGGTACAGTTCTGATGTTTTTGTGCCCTCTGACTGGTCTGCCGCTATACAGTCCCATACGCAAAATGCTGTGATGTACTGTGTGTTGTGAAACCCTTCCATCATATAACCAGCATTAACTCGCTGTTACTGTTTGGTTCTTGTCAAGCTTGCTCAGATCCTTATACTTTTTCTGATTCCAGCTTCACTTGCTTCCTGATACTGTATATGCCACCCCTGGATTGGTGCTATTGTACTCAGTAGATCAGTGCTTTAATAAGTGTAAAATTAGCTCATGAACGGAAATGCATGCAGTAAAACTAGACAAATTATATTGATTTTATTTAAACAGCCTTTTGTTGTGATTGGCTGTCTGTTACCTAATAAAAAACATTATACTTGAAGCAAATAACCTTTATAATTTCCCTACAAGTTACCAGTCAAACAGATTATAGAACAATTACTGCTGTGGAACCAAGATTATCGTTCAATAAATCAATATATTCCTTCACTGCCAAACTGTGTAAATAGCCTGTTATGCCAAACATGATCTTGATTCAGTGATACCAGCCGCACCAGCAGTAACTTTGATGTAAGCAGTCATACATACTATGTATCAGCTGAAGCCCATTGTGGGATGCAGAACTAGCCTATTTCTTGGTACTTTAATGCTCCATGGGCCTATTTTGGTGTCAATGGAGGTATTCTAGTTTCAGACAATTATATTTTACAACAGTGCTGTGGGAGCGCACAGGTACACCTTGGGTTCTTAAGCCCCAGAATGTCAGGGCGTCGGGGACCAGACTGGGATGCCTGCTCAAATCATTAAGCAGGCAATGCCGCAAATTGCCGATCAATTCAGATTGGTGATTTGCAACGATTCTGAGGTGATCAGGTCTCTGGTGACCCGATTGCTTGGAAAATAGGGATGATCGGAGCTGTCAAAGACATCCCCAATCATCCTGAAGGATAGGAGTGAGGTGGCAGGGGGGCCACCTCCTCCTATCCCCTGCGATTGGCCGGTCAGGACTGACCGGCGAATCGCAAGGCAGGGGTGGGGGGGAGTGACAGTTGAGATTCTTGCTCTGCCTGCCCTGAAGTCTGGGCAGAGCTGGCAAGATGGCTGTGGAGACCGTTGAGGCGTAGACACCGGTGGCAGATACCTGGAAGACGCGGGGACCAGGGACCGGCGAGTGGGGCAGGCAGCTTGGACAACCGGCAGGCAAGTGGAGGTAGCGTCAGCGTCAGAGGCAGCAGTGAAAATCACTGTAAAGTGATCTTCACTTCTGCTTCTCAGGGGTTCAAAACTACAACTCCCTGCATGCCCAGACAGCCTTTGGCTGTCTTGGCAAGCAGGGAGTTGTAGTTTTGAAACATCTGGAGGGCCACAGTTTGGAGACCACTGCGCAGTGGTCTCCAAACTGTTCTCCTCCAGTTGTTGCATAACTACAATTCCCAACATGCCCTTCGGCTGTCTGAGCATGCTGGGAGTTGTAGTTTTGCTACAACTGGAGGCACGCTGGTTGGGAAACATTGTCTATTTTCTAACTCAATGTTTCCCCACCTATGTGTCGCCAGCTGTTACAAAATTATAACTCCCAGCATGCACTGACAGATCATGCATGCTGGGAGTCGTAGTTTTGCAACAGCTGGAGGCACACGGGTTGGGAAACACTAAGTAACAAACTCTCAGTGTCTTAGCAGAGCATTTTACATTCACACATTGGGTATTTCCATACTCAGTAGAAATGGGGTTGAAACATTTGGGGGGCATTTTCTCCTATTACCTCTTATAAAAATGGTAAATTTGGGGGGGAAAACTGCATTTTAGTGAAAAAAAAATCATTTACACATCCGATTTTAACGAAAAGTCGTCAAACACCTGTGGGGTGTTAAGGCTCACTGTACCCCTTGATACGTGCCATGAGGGATTTCAGCTAAATTCACTCTCCAAAATCCCATTGTCGCTCCTTTGCTTCTGAGCCCCCTAGTGCACCCACAGAGCACTTTACATCCACATATGAGGTATTTCCTTACTCAAGAGAAATTGGGTTACGTATTTTGGGGGGCTTTTTCTCCTGTAAAGTGGTGAAGTTTTTATAATGAGGTCATTTATGGGGTATTTCTAATATGAAGACTCCTCAAATCCACTTCTAAACTGAACTGGTCCCTGAAAAATCCAGATTTTGAAAATTTTTAGAAAAATGTGAAAATTGCTGCTGAACTTTGAAGCCCTCTGATGTCTTCCAAAATTATCGACAAAAATTTACCACTATCATAAAGTAGAATATGTAATCAAAAAACAATCTTGGAATCAGAATGAAAAGCATCTTAGCGTTATTAATGCTTAAATGGACAGTGGTCAGATGTGCAAAACATTTTCGGGTCCTTAACCCCTTAAGGACACATGACGTTCTCATACGTCTCCATTTCCGAGTCCTTAAGGACACATGACGTATGAGAACAACATGTGCTTTCCCGGCCCCCCGCAGCCATCTGGTGCGGAGCCGGTGCCCGATGCCTGCTGAAATCGTTCAGCAGGCAACGGGGCCTATCGCCCAGGGGGGTCATGATGACCCCCCATGTCGGCGATGGCCGCAGATCGCTGGACAATTCAGTCCAGCGATCTGCGGCGGATTCCAGGTCAATCGGGTCTCCAGTGACCCGGTGACCCGGAATTACAGTCTCTGACGGCCCTGAATAGCCATAGCCAGTAGGGGTGAGGTGGCACTGGTGCCACCTCACGATCGCCCTGATTCGTCGGCCGGTTTACCGGCCGACCAATCAGGGCACCTTCTGCGGGGGTTACTCCCGCAACCCACTCCGCCCCTCTTCCAGAGGACGTGAGCGGGTGCGGGAAGAAGACCCCGGGAGCTGGGGACCCCGATCCCCGGCGTCAATGTTGGGATCGGGGCCCCAGGAGCAGCCGCGGCGGCGAGGGACTGACCTACAGCGTGGATCAGGAGTGACAGCCTTCTGCTGTTGCTTAGCAACAGCTCCCAGCATGCAAAAAGGGCATGCTGGGAGCTGTAGTTATGCAACAGCAGGAGGCAAACAAGCACAACTCCCAGCATTCCCTTATGGGCATGCTGGGACTTATAGCTTTGCAACAGCTGGAGGCACAGCTATGGAAAAGTGTACCTTCAGCTGTTGTATAACTACAACTCCCAGCTTGCACAAACAGCTAAAGTGCATGCTGGGAATTGTAGTGGTGCATCTGCTGGTTGCATAACTACAACTCCCAGCATGCCCGTTGGCTGTCTGTGACTGCTGAGAGTTGTAGTTTTGCAACAGCTGAAGGCACAATGGTTGTGAAACTCAGAGTTTTTTTTTACCTAACTCAGTGTTTCACGACCGGTCTGCCTCCAGCTGTTGCAAACTACAACTCTCAGCAGTCACCGTACACCATGCACTGTACATGCTGGGAGTTGTAGTTTTGCAACAGCTTGAGGCACACTGGTTGTGAAACACTGAGTTAGGTCACAAACTCAGTGATACATAACCAGTGTGCCTCCAGCTGTTGCAAAACTAAAACTCTCAGCATGTACAGTCTGTCAGCGCATGCTGGGAGTTGTAGTTTTGTAACAGCTGGATGTCCCCCCCCCCCCAATGTGAACATACAGGGTACATTCACATGGGCGGAGGATTACAGGATAGTATCCGGCTGCAAGTTTGAGCTGCGGCAAATTTTCTGCCGCAGCTCAAACTGCCAGCGAGAAACTACTGTGAACCCCCGCCCGTGCGACTGTACCCTAAAAACACTACACTACACTAGCACAAAATAAAATAAAAAGTAAAAAACACTACATATACACATACCCCTACACAAGCCCCCTCCCCAATAAAAATGACAAACGTCTGGTACGCCACTGTTTCCAAAACAGAGCCTCCAGCTGTTGCAAAACAACAACTTCCAGTATTGTCGGACAGCCGTTGACTGTCCAGGCATGCTGGGAGTTTTGCAACAGCTGGAGGCACCCTGTTTGGGAATCACTAGCGTAGAATTCCCCTATGTCCACCCCTATGCAAGTCCCTAATTCAGGCCTCAAATGCGCATGGCACTCTCACTTTGGAGCCCTGTCGTATTTCAAGGCAACAGTTTAGGGTCACATATGGGGTATCACCGTACTCGGGAGAAATTGTGTTACAAATTATGGGGGGGGGGGATTTTCTGCTATTACCCTTTTTAAAAATGTAAAATTTTTGGGAAAACAAGCATTTTAGGTAAAAATTATTTTATTTTTTTTACATATGCAAAAGTCGTGAAACACCTGTGGGGTGTAAAGGTTCACTTAACCCCTTGTTACGTTCCCCGAGGGGTCTAGTTTCCAAAATGGTATGCCATGTGGTTTTTTTTTTTTTTTTGCTGTCCTGGCACCATAGGGGCTTCCTAAATGCGGCATGCCCCCAGAGCAAAATTTGCTTCCAAAAAGCCAAATGTGACTACTCCTCTTCTGAGACCTGTAGGGCACCAGCAGAGCACTTTTCATCCCCATATGGGGTGTTTTCTGAATCGGGAGAAATTGGGCTTCAAATTTTGAGGGGTATTTTCTGCTATTACCTTTTTTAAAAATGTAAAATTTTGGGGAAAACAAGCATTTTAGGTAAAGCATTTTTTTTTTACATTTGCAAAAGTCATGAAACACCTGTGAGGTATTAAGGCTCACTTTATCCCATGTTACGTTCCCCGAGGGGTCTAGTTTCCAAAATGGTATGCCATGTGGGGATTTTTTGCTGTTCTAGCACCATAGGGGCTTCCTAAATGCAACATGCCCCTCGAGCACTTTAAATAGACATATGAGGTATGTGTCTTACTCGAGAGAAATTGGGCTACAAATACAAGTAAACATTTTCTCCTTTTACCACTTGCAAAAATTCTAAAATTGGGTCTACAAAAACATATGAGTGTAAGAAATGAAGATTTTGAATTTTCTCCTTCACTTTGCTGCTATTCCTGTGAAACACCTAAAGGGTTAAAACACTTACTGAATGTCATTTTGAATACTTTGGGGGTGTAGTTGTTATAATGGGGTCATTTATGGGGTATTTCTAATATGAAGACCCTTCAAATCCACTTCAAAACTGAACTGGTCCCTGAAAAATATCGAGTTTGAAAATTTTGTGAAAAATTGGAAAATTGCTGCTGAACTTTGAAGCCCTCTGGTGTCTTCCAAAAGTAAAAACTCATCAATTTTATGATGCAAACATAAAGTAGACATATTGTGTATGTGAATAAAAAATTTTTTTTTTCGGAATATACATTTTCCTTACAAGCAGAAAGCTTCAAAGTTAGAAAAATGCAAAATTTTCTAATTTTTCATCAAAATTACGGATTTTTCACCAAGAAAGGATGCAAGTTACCATAACATTTTACCACTATGTTAAAGTAGAATATGTCACGAAAAAACTATCTCTGAATCAGAATGATAACTAAAAGCATTCCAGAGTTATTAATGTTTAAAGTGACAGTGGTCAGATGTACAAAAAAGCTCTGGTCCTTAAGGCCAAAAGGGGCTTGGTCCTGAAGGGGTTAAGGTGAAAATCGTCTGGGTCCTTAAAGGGGTACTCCAGCCCTAAGACATCTTATCCCCTATCCAAAGGATCAACTGCCGGGTGCTGACCACGGGAACGGAGTATCGTGATGTCACGACTCCGCCCCCGTGTGACGTCACGTCCCGCCCCCACTATGCAAGTCTACGAGAGGGGGCGTGATGGCAGTTTGTGAGCTGGCAGCGTGGCGTGCAGCTATAAGAGGTGGTTGCCCAATGCAAGATTGCGGGGGTCCCCAGCGGCGGGACCCCCGTGGCCAGACATCTTATCCCCTATCCTTTGGATAGGGGATAAGTTGTCTTAGGGCCGGAGTACCCCTTTAAGGAGTTAAGCACCATATAAATTTTTTAATTTTCCTACTAATGTAGCTGTACAAGGGCTTGTTTTTGAAGGAATAGTCATTTCAGTGACATATGTGGCAGTGGGGTACATATAGCTTTTTCAATTTTTTTTTTACTCTTTGTAGGAGGCGGGGCAATTCTGCCATAGAATTTTTGGGTATTTTTAATTTATACACTTCACTGTAGGTAAAATTACAAGGAGATCAAATTTGTCTAGTTTTTATGTATTACTTCTCTACTGCAATAATAATGTATGCCTATCACATTCCAATAGACATTTTTTAAAGGAAATCTGTCACCGGTGTCACCTGCACTAACCTGTCGGTGCCAACAGGTAGTGCAGGTGACTAGTCTGATTGACTTGTCTGATGAAACGCCCAAAAGGGGCGTGAAACAATTGTCACTGCACCTGTGCTCCTGCAATGGCATCCTGCGGATGCTGTACTGCTCCAACACTGTACTGAAAATAAAGAAAACTGCTGCACCGTGAAACCGTGAGTGCCTCCTCATTCTCTATTTCTTATTTGCAGGTGACTAGTGATAAGCGGCATTGGCCATATTCAAATTTCCCATATTTCGCGAATATATAGATTCACGAATTTTGCGTATTCGTTATATTCGCGTATTCGAGAAAGAAAACAGTGAGGGGGTGGGCAACTTTACTATTGGTTGCTAGGGATGTTGTTGATAACTTCTGACAAGTGTATTTGCATCATTCTAATTGGCCCACAAGTTAAAAGAAGGAATATGCGAATATGCGCATATGCGCAAGTGCGAAAAAAAGGCGAATATTCGTAATTTCGAATATATGGCGAATATTTTCGCAATATTCGCAAATTTGCGATATTCGTGATAAAAATTTGAAATGCAAACATTCGCGCCTAACACTACAGGTGAAGCTGATAACAACAGTACTTACCTTGTCCCGTTCCGTGCAGGGGATCTCCGACAAGTTAGTGCAGGTTAGTGCAGGTGACACTGGTAACAGATTTCCTTTAAGCTATATATGTTTTTGTGAGAAAAATCCCATTTTTATTATAACATGTTTTGGAATATTAAGAAACTATAGATTACTTTTTAATAACTGTATTGATTAACTTTTTAAAGGCAGAAAGAAAAATTGGCATCCTTTTGGGGGGTTTTTTTTGCACTTTTTTTGTAGTGTAGTTCACCATCTGGTTTGATTAATATTTTATCCTTATTATACAGTTTGCTACTATTGCAGCAATATCATATACTGTTTAGTTTTTTTTTACACCTTTTGCAGAATTAAATCACTTTTTTTTTTAAATGCTTGGTATCATTTTTTTTTTTTTTTTTCAGTTTACTATTTCTAGGCTTATTTTAGTTCTTATTGGGCACTTGATGTGGTACATGGTATGCTTACCACAGCAAAGCATTATTTTCTATATGTAATAAATTGACAAGCAGCCAATGCCTAATAGACCTATAGCCATGATAGGCTTTGGCACCTTCGTTAGGACCCCAGTTGCTTTAGAAAACCATTGGAGCTAAGCAACCAGGCATTGGTGCCAATGGGTTCTGGCCCTGTATATGCCACAGTTGTTACTGACCATGGCATTTCAGAGAGTTTTCTTTGATCATGGCCATTATAGCATAATCCTAGCTGTCACTTACATGTCCAAAACTACTGAACCTGAGTGACCGATGTGACATCATGCTTCCTTAATTAAAGGTATTCCATAATATGGAAGTAAGTTATGACAAGTCAGCGAGCCAAGAGAAAGAATTGCTTCATTATTATGGCTTCAGAATATAGATAAAAATGATGGGAATTTACATAAGGTATAGAATACTAACGAATACTAAGCACTTACCTATATGCCCCCAGGGTTTTCTAGAAATGTACATTAATATCTTAGTCTTACGAGCATCAGACATGGTTGCAAGTAGGAATAAGTTATTGAGTGAGGATAACCAGAGGAGGCGAAGTGCGACTGTAGCCCCTTCATTCTCTGGGAACGCCCAGTGATTACACCCTTTTAACACTTCTGCTGCATGATTCTGCTAAGTAAGAGCTATAAGTGACAAGAATGTGTGATGAGTATATAATTGTACAATTGTAGCATGTTATATTCATGCTCAAATAGAATGGGCTGACTGCAAGGTCTATACCAGCCTTATTATCTGCAGGATCGGAGAAAATACCAGGATCTTTTTGCCTCCTTCACTCTCTTATTGAATTCTAAAGAAAGCACTTTGCTCATCTTCTTGGTGTTGAGTTAATAAGAGTTCTTGTGTTGTGATGGTATACCTGCTAAATCCATTTCCAACAGCATAGCTGAAAGGGAGAACATGGGATCAGCCAGGATTTGTGAAGCTTGAGGCAACCAACTAGTAAAGCAGCAAGGTCAAGAAAAGTAAAGCCTTAGAATAGGCTATGACTACCGTATAAAGGTTTACTGATTAAAATCGGTAATTTAACCTGTGCACCTTGCCTAAAACGCAACCTTTAATATATATATATATATATATATATATATATATATATAATTTATCTCAAATAACAATCAAGCTTGTCTGAACTCACAGAGTTAATGGCAGTTATAACTTTACATCAAAAATGCAAAGGAGTATTGTCACCAGTATTGTTACCAGACAGTATTGTTTCTACAGAAGAACATCTCTGTATAAACGGCACCTGACAGAGGCTATACTGCAGTGCAGTACAGTATAGTAAATAAGGAACCTTTATGAGACAAGAGAATTAACTCCTTAAGGACCTGTACTCTCCCGCTTCCTTTCTATAACGGGGGCCACGGCGTGGCCCCACATCATAGCTAATAGCACATGGCACTTATCATGGTGCCGTGCACTATTAACCCTTTAGACGTGGCTTTCAAAGTTGATCGTTGCATCTAAAGTGAAAGTAAACTGCTCCCGGCTAGCTCAGTGGGCTTTTCGGGATCACTGCAGGGAAATCGCAGTGTCCCGAACAGCTGGCAGACACAAGGAGAGCCCTACTTTCCTCCTGCGTCACCGATCGCTGAATGACTGCTCAGTGCCTGAGATCCAGGCATGAGCAGTCAAGCAGCAGAATCATCGATCAATGTTATCCTATTAGATAACAAGGATTGATGTAAAAGCCACTAGATGTAAAAGCCACTAGAGGAGCTATAACACTGCAAAAAAAAAAGTGAAACAAAAAGTTAATAAAGATCATTTTACCCCTTCCCTAATAAAAGTTTGAATCTCCCCCCTTTTCCCATTTAAAATAAAAACTGTGAAATGTCCGAATTATAAAAATATATTGTTCATTAAACCTCACGGTCAATGACATATGCGCCAAAAAATTCCAAAATAGTGTATTTTTTGTCACTTTTTATATCATGAAAAAAAGAATAAAAAAAGATCCAAAAGTCCGATCATTACAAATATTTTACCGCTAAAAGCTTCAGATCACGGCTCAAAAAATGAGCCCTCATACCGCTCCATATGTGGAAAAATAAAAAAGTTATAGGGGTCAGAAGATGACAATTTTAAACGTATAAATTTTCGTGCATGTAGTTATGATTTTTTTCCAGAAGTATAAAAAAATCAAACCTATATAATTAGGGTATAATTTTAATTGTATGGACCTACAGAATGTCATTTTTACCGAAAAATGTACTTCGTAGAAATTGAGGCCCCCAAAAGTTACAAAATGTAGTTTTTTCTTAAATTTTGTCGCTCAATGATTCTTTTTCATGTTTCACCGTAGCTTTTTGGGTAAAATGACAGATTTTATCACAAAGTAGAGTTAGTGACGCAAAAAGTAAGCCATCATGTGGATTTTTAGGTGCAAAATTGAAAGAGTTAGGATTTTTTAAAGGTAAGGAGGAAAAAACGAAAGTGCAAAAACCGAGAAACCCTCAGTCCGGGGTTAAAGGGGTACTCCGGCGCTTAGACATCTTATCCCCTATCCGTTTAAAATCAGTCCGCGGAGCGTGTTCAATCCGGGTCTGATAACTGTCGATCACGGGGCCGGAGCATTCTGACATCAAAGCTCCGCCCCGTGTGATGTCACGCTCCGCCCCCTCAATGCAAGCCTATCGGTTTTGCATGCTTTACAACATTTAAGGCAGAATGGCTTATTGCCACTACTTATGGAAAATTGAGAACCCAAGTTACATGCCCAGTCAGCCCTATCTTAATTACATTCCCACTCTACTATACCATTATCATTCAGAGTTTTATGTTCCTAGCATATTTATTTGGCTCACAAATCCCTCCATTCTGCTGTTCACTCATTCTGACATCTACTGCTCAGGAAGAGGTGAGTCTGAGGCAATCACTGAACTTGCCCTCACTCACCATGCATTCACTTCCTCTTTAAGTTTGCTGTGCTGTGCTGGGACTCCACATCCACAGCAGGCTGCTCTGTAGGCTGATAGACAGGACAGGAGTAAGCACAGAGGAGTGCTAGCCCCTCCCCCTTTCTTTACTGGACTTTTTCACAGCCTGTGCTTCAGCTTGAAAAAAGATGATGCTTCAGCCTGACAGGATTATGTTCTGGATGGTATGGGGTCCCCTAGTGGTCTTAATAAGCCATAAATTTTCTAAATAGTAGGTCATTTTTTTATGAAGTATATTAGAAAGGATAATGTTTTGCCAATATGTATAACAAATTCTCATACACCTACCCACCATTTTCACAGACAGAAAACTGGTCATACTGGAACAATATTGAAAAATGTGCTCCGGCTTTTCTATTGGTACTGTCATTTAATGTTTTTCTTTTCTTGTTAGCATATTTTAAGGACATGACACAAGCCAGGCTAATGGAACAATACAAGAAGCTAAACTGGAGGCAGAGCACATGATTCCTCCTCTTATCACAGTGTGTCTTAGCAGAGTCTTTTTATGTCAAGTACACCAGCATTCCTATTTGAGTGTGACAGAGTTTGTCCTTTATAAAATGTATTCATTGTTAGTATGAACTAGTATGCCAGAGGGAGGCTCTTCCAGTAAACCCAGACATTAGTTTCTTTTTAATTCTTAAAACCAGAAAATGTAAGCAAAAGTACATGGTCTTGTAGGCATCTGCTGAGGTGGATTTATACTAATATATACATTAGGGTAATTATTAGAGCATAGTGTTAGAATTATATGTGTGAATAGATACATGAGCTATTGACAGTCTAAACTGGTGTAAGAGGGATGAACTGACAACTTTCCCTTAGAGTACTAGATTATTTTTAACATAGATGTCTGTCACTTCATACATGATACCTGCTCAGTGGATATTTTTGTAAGTTTATACTTTATACATGTTTATATCGAGGTATTATTTAATGCTGCACTATAAATGTATTATGTCCTGTTTTGTTACAGGTGCTGCAGGGAGGTGGGCCACAGTACCTCTGGCTCCACCATATTGGATTGTATTGGTTGGCAACAGGAATGAAGGCCCTAAAGAAGCCTACTTCTGGCAGAGAGACATGTGTAGTACTGCTAATCTGGTGCACCATCACCACTATTTGTAACATTCTAGAAACAGTACCATCTTGAGTGAAAATTTCAATGGCTAGTATTTCTCTTTGCAGAGATAAATTGACATTGAAACATTTCCAAAGCAGAAAAGTAACTACTAAGTTTTGGCGCCTATTTGGATGATTTTTGTGCCTCTGTGGAATGACCAAAATTGCTGGTTAACTTGTTTATTTGGATTACATTGGTGTGCTTGATATGGGAATGTCAATGTTACAGCTCTACGAAGGTTATAGTGTATAACTTAAATGGGTTGTCTCATCACAGACAATCCCTTTAGCCCCTTAATGACCATGGACAAGTATACAAGTCCAGGGGGCGGGGCGGGGGGCGAATGCACGTATCTGCACCTGGACTAGTATACACGTCCATGTTTTTCATTGGTACAGCCCAGTGTACACATGAGATCGTGGCAGGAACTTGGCTTTAACACACAGCCGGGATCCTGCCACACTGCCGGGAACAAAATAAACTTTGGTCCCGACAGTTTAAACCTTGCAGCCGTAGTCGGAAGCAACTGTGGTCTATAAGGGTTTTGACAGAGGGAGCTCTCTATGTCCCCCCTGCAGCACCCAGTGATGCGATCGCGGGGTGCTGTGTGTAATGCCCGGCAGGTGGGAGCCTGCCACACTGTCGGGACTGAAGTAAACTTCGGTCCTGGCAGTTTAACCCTTATATCCCTCTGTCTCTCTCCAGCAGCACCCCGCAATGATCGCAGGCTGCTTACCTTGGCAGCTGGGTGTCCTACAAAGACCCCCAGGTCTGCCCCAGTCAGGATGTGCCAGAGGCTGGCAGGCAGCATACTAAGTATTTCAAAGCATAAAAAAGTTTTAAAAATATATATAAAGAAGAAGTGTAAACAAAAAAAATAAAATAAAATACATTTAAGAAATAAATATATATATATATATATATATATATAATTTAAAATAAAAATACATAATGTAAAGGGTCGCACGGAGCACATCCGCAACATATTACATGCTGTGGATGCCCCACCAGCCATCACAATAGTTCTGTCCCTGCTGCGGCTGGGTGGCTTTGTGTGTCCACTCATGCCCCCACTACAAAATAAACCATTTTTTTCAAGATTTTTTTTTTTTTTACGCCCAGTGATGAGCGGGTGTTTATTCCCAAAACATTCCACAACATTACGACTATATCCATCAGGAACTTTAACTGTCGACGACAGATGTATGTCACTGCTAGCTGACCAAGGACCGATCAGACCAGGATCCCTGGTCCAGCTAATACATATTTCTTTCTGAAACAAAAATCTTGTGGTCCACATAGGGTCACTTGGAGGGGTGTGGTATTGCTCTACTAGCTTCAATCCTTTGCAGGCATGGAGTGGGGTCTATAATTCATATAATTATGCACTGAAAGCCAAAGGGTGCTCCTCTCCTTCTTGGTCCTACCAGGCGGTCAGGAAACCAAATATGGCCTTAGTGGGAGTACTGCCCAGCCAGGGACAAACAGTGTGATAAAATACGGGGTGTATTTCGTCCATTTTAGAAGCAAAGAGCAAATAAAGCATTTGTGGAAAAAAAAGCTAATTTCATTTTTTTCCAACTGACTTTGAAATAATTCCAGCCACACAATAAGGGCTCAATGTACTCACTTTTGCCCTAGGGGAATACTTTAGCAGGTGTAGTTTCAAAAATGGAGTCACCTCTGGAGGTGCAGTATTGTTCTGACAGCTAGAATGCTATGCAAAATGAAGTGCGGCCTATAATTTGTATACTGTTATCCGGAAAGCCAATGGGTCCTTTTGGGTCCCACCATGTGGCCATGCAACCAAATGTGGCCTAAGCAGGGGTACTGCCTAACATGGGACAAGCATCTTTAAAATATTTTTGGGTGCATTTCATTCATTTCAGAAGCTATGTTTAAAAAATGTATCCCATAAATGATGCATATGGGAAAAATAAGTTCATTTTAATATTTTAATCTTTTGAGTTATGCTAATACCATTACACAAAAAGGCCTCAAAGAATGCACTACTAACCCAAGTGAATTCTTTAGGGGGTGAAGTTTTTTTAAATTGGGTCACTTGTGGGGGTGTGGTATGGTTCTGCCAGCTTTAATCCTTTGCAGGCATGTAGTGGGACCTATAAGTTTTATAATGATGTCCTGAAATCAAAATGGGATTCCTTTCACTCTGGGTCCCACCATTTAGCAAAGCAACCAAATATAGCCTAAATGGTGGTATTGCCGAACACAGGACAAACAGCTTAATAAAATATGGTGCGCATTTCTTTCTTTTCAAACACAATTTTCAAAAAAAATATGTCCTACAAATGATGCATTCATGAAAAAAAAGTTCATTTACATTTTTTCCCACTGATTTTGTAACAATTCCAGCTACACAAAAAGGACTCAAACCCCTCAAAGGACTCAATACTTTTTCCCTGTGTACATTAATACACATACTAATTAATAACTAATGAATAAATAAATACATAAATAATACATTTTCTGAGCTTATTTGTTTTGTTTATTATTTCAAGTCTATAGCACTTTTGGAAATATATTTAGTGATAAAAAATGGTGACGTGGTTAATACTTATTTCACGTGCTGTATGATACTGTATGAGAAGATTTATTAGTCGGTGCTTCTTATACGGCGAATACACCACTATGGCGGCGGTCCCTGCGGCCATCAACGGCCGGGACCCGCGGCTAATACAGGACATCACCGATCGCGGTGATGCCCTGTATTATCCCTTCAGACGCGGCGATCAAAGCTGACGGCCGCGTCTGAAGGGAAAGTGACACTAACCCGGCTGTTCAGTCGGGTTGTTCGGGACCGCCACGATTTCACCGCCACAGTCCCGAACAGCCCGACTGAATAGCCGGGTTAGTGCTTACAGGACACCGGGAGGGACCTTACCTGCCTCCTCGGTGTCTTCTCCATTCAGGGATCCCCTGTATGGCCGACGCTCTCCTTCCTCGTCATCGCGTACGTGCGTACGTGCGACGGCGTGAGTAACGACGTGATGGCGGCGATGGAGAGCGAGGATACCTGGCCGGCAGCAGAGACGTTCAGGAGCGACGGGGACACGGCAACAGCGATGGAGCGACATCTAGGGCAGCGGTGACGGGTCCGGAGCAGTACGTGAGTATTACCTCCTATGCAGTGGTCTTCAATCTGCAGACCTCCAGATGTTGCAAACCTACAACTCCCAGCATGCCCGGACAGCCAACGGCTGTCCGGGCATGCTGGGAGTTGTAGTTTTGCAACATATTGAGGTCTGCAGGTTGAAGACCACTATTGGGTTCAAAATCTTTATTTTTTTAGATTTTGCACCTATAAATTGGGTGCGTCTTATACGCCGGTGCGTCCTATAGGGCGAAAAATACGGTAATTTACAACTCATATATGTAGGTTTCGTCTAAATCCTTTAGTAGGTCAATGACAGACAAGCGTGAAGTAGTTATAATTTATGGTGGTGCTATAGATTAAATTGTTGTTCTTGAGGATATTTACCTGGGGTAAAATAATCCTCTGTGGAAAGATCTCAGTGAAGCAGTCAAGGGTTTTCATTTAGTTTTAATTTAGTCTTAGTTCAATGGTTAAGAAACACTTAAGAGCTACCTTGGTCTTGGCGGGGGTTGGGTATCACAGTTAATTATATTGTCAAAAGACTTTGTTTCAGGAATGATGGTTTAATATGATTTTATTGTTTTCTTGTGATATAAAAAAAATGTTTTTCAATAAAGCGGTGGTCTTCACCTTTAGGCTGTGAGACGGTTTTCGGCTATGTATTGGAGGGAGACAATTTGGATCAGTCATAAAAACATAGCAGTAAACTCTGTTTTAGTAAAACAAATGTGTGTGTATAGAAAATAAAAGCTAATGTGTTAAGTATAAAACGCTAGACCATACTTTGTTTTACCAATTGTGTCCCTTTAGCTATTGAAGTTCCTTTATTACAGTAGATATTAATCAACAGTAGCTTCATTCTGTTCCCCACTGGTTGGTTTCATGCATGATAAATTCTTCTCCGGTTCAGCATTGTTGAGTATTTGTAGTGCTGATAGCAATTAATGCATGGCTGTTTGTTTGAACTATCACTACAATAATTTATCATCTCGGTGTGTTCTGCCCTTGCTGCAATTAACCTGCTGCTATTCTCCTTGTTGCTTATTAACATACTCGATGCAATTCATGATCACATTTCATTCCTTCCACCACTTGGTATGCTTCTTCTATATGCTAAATTTTATAGGTTTTTAGTGGGTTCTTAGAAAAGTTAATTGCTATCAGTTCTGAACAAGCAAGTCATGATATGGTATAGTTCCTCACCATGATGGGGTCAGTCAACCGACCCATTCTGACTGCATTAAATATACAACTATGACCCATAACATAGACAGCACATTGATCTTTTTTGTGTATGTAATGTTTCCTATAGCATTATTTCTAACCAATTTATAACAGCAATAACTACAGTAGATTTTCAGGTGTTTGTGCCATTCTAGCAAAACCATTATACCATCTGCGACACTCATGTTTTTGGAAAGAAAATATGATCATTGTGGCATGAGAACTACAGGGACTTTCTCAAATTTGCCAATGTTACTTGACTGCTCTTCTCTATAAAAATTTCAAGCCATGATGAATTCTGACAATTTACAGTTTTCACAGTTTTCATTGTATAGATGAAATCTCAATCACTGTGTAATTCTCTTAATATATACAGTCATAGCCATAAGAAAATGAAGTATTTCTCACAGAAAAGGATTGCAGTAACACATGTTTTGCTATACACATATTTATTCCCTTTGTGTTTATTGGAACTAAACCAAAAAAAGGAGGAAAAAAAGCAAATTGAACACAATGTTACACCAAACTTTAAAAGTGGGCTGGACAAAATTATTGGCACCCTTTCAAAATTGTGGAAAAATAAGATTGTTTCAAGCATGTGATGCCCATTTAAAATCACCTGGGGCAAGTAACAGGTGTGGGAAATATAAAAATCACACCTGAAAGCAGATAAAAAGGGGAGAAGTTCACTTAGTCTTTGCATTGTGTGTCTGTGTCACACTGCATGGACAACAGAAAGAGGAGAAGCGAACTGTCTGAGGACTTGAGAACCAAAATTGTGGAAAAATATCAACAATTTCAAGATTACAAGTCCATCTCCAGAGATCTAGATTTGCCTTTGTCCACAGGGCACAGCATTATCAAGAAGTTTGCAACCCATGGCACTGTAGCTAATCTCCCTGACCGTAGACAGAAGAGAAAAATTTCGGAAAGGTGTCAACGCAGGATAGTCCGGATGGTGGATAAGCAGCCCCAAATAAGTTCCAAAGATATAGTGTCAGCACAAACTATCCATCAACATTTAATGAAATCAAATGCTATGGCAGGAGACCAGGGAGGACCCCACTGCTGACACAGAGACATAAAAAAGTAAGACTTAAGTAAGCCAAAATCCTTCTGGGAAAATGTCTTGTGGACAGATGAGACCAAGATAGAGCTTTTTTGGTAAAGCACATCATTCTATTGTTTACCGAAAACGGAATGAGGCCTACAAAGAAAAGAATACAATACCTACATTGAAATATGATGGAGGTTCAATGATGTTTTGGGGTTGTTATGCTGCCTCTGGCACCGGGGGCCTTGAATGTGTGCAAGGCATGATGAAATCTGTGGATTACCAACGGATTTTGGGTCGCACTATACAGCCCAGGGCAGAAAGCTGGGTTTGCATCCAAGATCTTGGGTCTTCCAGCAGGACAATGACCCCAAACCTATGTCAAAAAGCACAAAGAAATGGATGGCAACAAAGCGCTGGAGAGTTCTGAAGTGGCTAGCAATGAGTCCAGATCTAAATCCCATTGAACACCTGTGGAGAGATCTTAAAATTGCTGTTGGGAAAAGGCGCCCTTCCAATAAGGGAGCCCTGGAGCAGTTTGCAAAGGAAAAGTGGTCTAACATTCCGGCTGAGAGGTGTAAGAAGCTTATTGATGGCTATAGGAAGCGACTGATTTCAGTTATTTTTCCCAAAGGGTGTTAAGGGTGGCAATAATTTTGTTGAGCCCATTTTTGTAATTTGGTGTGACATTACGTCCAATTAGCTTTTTTTCCTCCCTTTTTTTTGGTTTAGTTCCAATATACACAAAGGGAATAAACATGTGTATAGCAAAACATGTTACTGCAATCCTTTTCTGCGAGAAATACTTCATTTTCTTGGAAAATTTCAGGGGTGCAAACATTTACGGCCATGACTGTATATATAACAAGTTATGTATATATTACCCTTGTAAGAATATTGGGGGAGATTTATCAAAACCTGTGCAAAGGAAAAGTTGCCCAGTTGCCCATAGCAACCAATCAGATTGCTTCTTTCGTTTTGCAGAGACCTCGTTAAAAATGAAAGAAGCGATCTGATTGGTTGCTATGGGCAACTGGGCAACTTTTGCAATAGCAGTACCAAAAGGACTAAGACAAGAAAGACCAAGGAGCAAAGAAGCTACTAAAAGGCTAGTGAATGAGCTAAAAAGAAAGGAACTGTTGGATTCATTGGGAAACCCTGCTCTAGCCTCAACAACATCTGCACAATTTCCCAGTTGGAGTGTTCCCCTTCAGTTTGCTGAGTACAGGAAACTGTGAGTTTCATTTTGCAAGTTATCCCTGTCACCACCCCCTATCATTCCTTCAATTAGGCAGACAAAATAGAATTAAACAATCTATAATTAGAAAATAGAAAACAGACAGGAAAACAATCTCTTCTCCCTTCATTTGCCAATATCCCTTCCCTTAAACTCCTTGGTTGATATTGATGGACATTTGTCTTTTCTTGCAACCATACTAACTATGTAACTAAATATCAATATCTGTTTTCAAGTAATGCAAAGGCAAAACATTCCCCTTTGGGGTCATCAAGGTATAATCCTATTTTTATAGTCCTTTCTTCCTCCCACATATCAAGACTGGATCTAAGAGACAAACAAAACATTACAAGCTAAGTAGAAGCAGATTTTTCACCATATTAGATTTTGATTTTGGCTTCTGGTTGCAATACCTCCTCGAGATCTACTGATGCACAAGCTAAGAATACATAAAGAACACTGTAAACAATGTACACCAGGGTCTCCTTCAAGTTCTTGCATCGTTAGATATCTCTTCTTGTCAACCTGACTACCCAACCAAAGACTTCATTTCATTCATAACTACTGACTTTAGTACAGTTGCAAAATCCATGTTACTACAGTAAAATCTACACAATGGTTTGAAATTGAGATGCAAGTGAAATATAGCCCAGCATCCCCTGAAATTTCTATTAAAATAATTTCTTTGTGACAAGGTAAAAGTGTATAAAACACAATAATAAAAAAGCCTTACTTGTCGAGGAGTGATATTGAAAATGAAATAATGTGCTATAAAACATTTGTTGCTCAGGCATATTTTATTTTAGCTAAAAGCATAGAAAATTATGAATAATATAGTTTTACAATGTGAAATTATGAGTGCAGTAAGGTCAAAATGACACATCTGTGTATATATTCTGTAGAGTAAGCTCTTACTATAACACTTTAATAGTGAACGTACATAGCAAAAGCCATATATATTGAAAAGAGACACACCTCCCCAGACTAGATAGGGAATTCCCATAAGTCCCACTATCTCTCTACTTTATCTTCTGAAAATACGTTTCAGTATGTTCTGAATTCAGCAGAGGGTTCACGCAAGTTCTCGTCTTTCACTTTTTTTTTTTTTTTTTTTAACAGATTCTTTAAATATTAAACTGGAGCAAAAAAATACATTTTCACTCCTTCACAGTTTTCCCTATCCATTGCAGGCAAATACACTTTCTTTAAAAGGTAATTGAGGTCTGACAAATGTAAGATGAATAATATGTGCATTGGTAGGGATGTGATTTTAACTGTAATCTAGAGATTCTTTGGAATATCCAAGACAAATTATGGAGAGCATACATTTATACAGATAATACCTTAGAGGCAAAAAAGACATTACAAATCTTATCACAAGGTATTATGAGGCGAGACATCCAATGATCAATCTGTTGTTTAAAGCCATGTTTTAATCATTAATAGGCCAATTATTATTTACTGTATACTGAAATATTACAGAAAATCAATTATTTCGAAATACTTGAAATAGTTATATATAGCTATTTGTAAACAACATAATGCATTTTTATCAAATTACTGCAGGCTGCTCTGTAACCCTTCCTCTCTGTTTTTATGCTGCAGTCTCATAGGACAGGAGTGAACACAGAGAAAGGCTAGTCCCACCCTCACTTACTGGTCTTTGTCCCCGCCTTTGCTTCAGCTGGGACAAAGATGATGCTGCAGCTTGACGGGAGTATGTCCTGGATGGTATGGGGACCCCTAGGGATGTTTTTTATAAGCCATGATTTATATAAAAAAGGAAATTAAATTTTTTTATTAGAAAGGTTACCATTTTGCCAAGATGTACAACATATAAAAAGTTTTTGAATCTGACTGTGCCCATTTAAAGAGAATGCGCCATAAAAAAATACCTTCTGTTGAAATTCAATTCTTATGTTAAACATATTTTTTTAAGATTTTTTGGTTTTTATTTTTAAAAATTTCACTTAAATGGGCACTGTCACCAACTTTTTTTTATATGTTGTAGTACTTATGTACTACAACATATCTCTAATATACTTTTATTTTATTTTTTTTATTAAAATTGTTTAATTTACATTTGAAAACCGGCCACTAGGGGTCTCCCTCCTAGTGGCCAGCTGCAGCCTGGCATGACGTCACGCCTGAAAAAGGACCGATGCGGCCGGGAATCGGTCCTTTTTCATTCAGCCTGCGCTCGCTCCCTGCCTTTCAATCAGACAGGCAGGGAGCAAGCGTATTGGCTCCCCGGCCACTGGCTGGGAGGCCACTCCTCCCTCACATCGCCGCTGCCGCCGCCTCCACCTCATCGCCGCCGCTGTCCCTGCACGCCCGCTGCCGGACTCTGCAGTAAGTGTAATGGGGGGGGGGGAGTGGTGGTGTTGTGATGGAGGGAACGGGGTATGGTGCGGGGGGGTGACGGAGGGGACGGGCTAGCGCTGCATGTAACTAATAGTTTATCTACATAGGGTGCCTCAGCTGTTTCAATACTACAACTCCCAGCATGCCCTGACAGCCAATAGATGTCAGGGCAAGCTGGGAGTCGTAGTGATGTAACAGCTGGAGGCACCCTGTGTAGATGAACTAAGGGCGGAAGTCCCCCCCCAGCAGGCATCAGTGACGTGGTGCCTGCTGGGGAAGTCTGCCTGGTAGTGAGCACACTGCCAGGCAGACAAAAAGCATTTTTAATATAGTAAAAAGAAAAATTTAAAGCAGGGAGGGTGTTAGGGATAGATTGGCAATAGGCAGGGACAGAAAAAAAAATAGGATGGTGGGAGCTACCCTTTAACAGAAGCCTGAAATTATTCAGTTTTTTTATTTTACCACTATGCCGAAAACTAAACTGGGATTTCCTGTTCGTGCCTGTGATGATATGGAGATGGCTGCTGAAAAGTGAGCTGTACAGAATTACATTGGTAGGTGACACTAATAGATGGAGAAGACAATAGAGGCTCAGCCTGCCCTCCCTTGCAAAATTACCTCTGCACAGGTCACAGAGGTCACAGAACATACTTACAAACCCATTCTTTACAAATAATAGGGTCTGGAAAGGATATTTATGTCTATGTCCATAGATCTTGCTATAAAGCATATGTGTAAATGCTGTTAAAAACAGCTCAAACAAGAAGGATGCTCCTGTAAATTATAGTAAATATAAAATAGAAAAAATACAATCAAAACTAAACAGATTAGAAAAATAGCATATTTCCTTCTCTGGCTATAATCAGTAAAAAAAAATTGTAGGTGACATATTCACTTTAAGAAACCCCAGAGATCCCAATAAAAGGGATATTACTGGTTGTCCCTGATCCAGAGACAATAACTCAAGAGAGACCATCATTTTTCATTTTTTGTTGGGTGCTTACGGTAAGGCCAGGGCAGCAATGCAAATTTTTGTAGCTGCTGGTCTTCTGGGATTTTAAAACAAACAACCATCTCTAGGGTTTACAGAGAATGCCAAACATATCCATTGTGAGGACGAAAATGTCTTCTTTATGTCAGAAAAGAATGGACAGACTGGTTTGAGATAACAGGAAGGCAACATTAACTCAAATAATCACGGTGAACTCTGTAAAAGAGTTCAAAAGGGGTCTGGATGCATTTTTGGAGAGTAATAACATTGCTGGATATGTATACCAGATTTATAGGGACAGAACATTGATCCAGGGATTTATTCTGACTGCCATATTGGAGTCTAGTATGAGGTTTTTTTTTTTTGCCTTCCTCTGGATCAACTCAGTAGGGACTCATTAGGGATATAGGTTGAACTTGATGGACTCTGGTCTTTTTTCAACCTTATGAACTATGTTACTATGTTACTAATCATATGTTACAATCAAGGCATGCAGAATACCATCTCTAAACACACAACACATCAAACCTTGAAGCAGATGGGCTACAGCGGCAGAAGACCACATCTGGTGTCACTCCTGTCAGCTAAGAACAGGAAACTGAGGCTACAATTCACACAGGCTCAACATAATTGGACAATGGAAGACAGGAATAATGTTGTCTGGTCCTAAGAGTCTCGATTTCAACCAGAACATTCAGATGACAGGGTCAGAATTTGACATAAGCAACATGAAAGCATGGATCAATTCTGCATTGTATCAACGGTATAGGCTGGTGGTGGTATAATGTTGTGGGGGACAAACTATAGGCAAACTTTGGCCCCTTTATGACAGAGTAGATAGTATGCCACAAAGAATGAAGGCAAAAGAGGATCCAACCCGGTACTAGCAAGCAGTACCTAAAAAGTGGCCAATGAATGCATGTCTCAGTACATATTTAGAAATGAATGGACATTGGAAGTTTGTTTAATTTCACATAAAGCATCAGTCTAGACCTATTTATCTTTGTGGTAATACCCCCTTGAAAGGGTATTTGAAAACCATCAACGAATGTCCAAAAATAAGGGTTTTTCCTGTAATAAAATTTTATGGCTATTATTAGGATGGCTAAAATTTTACATTTAGAGGACTTTTTGGGGGCAGTTAAAAAAAAGTAAAATAAAAACAACAGTTTGGGTCATTTTTTTGGCAGTTTATTGTCCAATAAATAGCTGGTTTACAAATTACATTATGTCATTTTCTGTATGTAGCCCCTGCCAAAAGTGTGTTAAACTGGTCCAAACGCAAGAATGATTATGAAATGCCTTAACATTTAAGACTCATTTTGCTTCTAAAATGAGCAGGCCTGTAACTTGATTAACCCCTTGAGGACCGGGCCATTTTTCATTTTTGCACTTTTGCAATTTTTTTTCTCCTCCCCTTCTAAAGATTATAACACTTAAAATTACAGACCCATATAAGGGCTTGTTTTTTGCGCCACCAATTTTACTTTGTAATTATTTTAATCTTTACACTACAAAATCTATGGAGAAACTTAAAACAAGTTATTTGTGGGGCAAAATTATTTGAGGAGTAAAAAGGACACATTATTTTTATTCTGTAGGTCCATACCGTTAAAAGGATACCCGAATCATATAGGTTTGATTTTGTTTTACTTCTTTTAAAACATTATAACTTTAGCATGTTTAAAAATGTCCTCTTCCGACCCTATAACTTTTTTATTTTTCCATATACGGAGACGTGCAAGACTCCTTTTTTGTGCCGTGATCTGTATTTTTATCGGTACTATTTTTGTTTTGATGGGATTTACTGATCACTTTTTATACTTTTTTTAGGGTATACAAGGTGGGCAAAAATATGCAATTCTGGACTAAAGTGACGTTATATTTTGTATAGTTCGGACATTTGCTTTTTTTTTTTTACTTTTTAAACACAATTTTATAGTCCCCATAGGAGACTATTACATGCAATTTTCAAATTGCATACACTGTTCAATGCTATACCATATCATAACATTGATCAGTGTTAATCGGTGCTCTGCTGCTCCAGCTTGCTATGGCTGATTGGAGCTTTGGATTATCGATCGGACGGTGAGGAAGCAGGTAAAGGCCTTCCCACCGTCCTCTCAGTTGATCGGCAGCAAATAGCGACAGGGACCAGCCCACAATGACCCGCACTAAGCTCCTGAGAGTGCATCATAGAAGGGGAGTGGGACAAGGGGATACAGGTACGCCCTTTGTCCTCAAGAGGTTAAGGCAGAGAGACTAGATTACAACAAGACAAAACAAGGAAACCTCTTCCAAAAAGGATTTTGTGTTTCATCCTAAAAGGGTCATATTTTAAAGGGAATCTGTCATCAGTATCACCTGCACTAACCTGTTGTACACTCTCTGTGCCTTAGTTCTGCAGTGATTCTGGTTCTTCCATGCACGGGAGGCATTCCCAAGCTCCTGGTTTGGTGACCTGTTTGGTGCATGGAAGGCATTACCAAGCTCCCCATAAATGATGATGACTGGCAGGACATCCACAGAGTAATGTCTCCTCCACTCTACTGAGTCTCTGAAAAGTGGAGCTCCATTCTGCAGCTGAGAAGGCTCAGCACAGAGAAGGAGGGGTTACCCTGTGGATTGCTGACTGGATGTCACTGTGCTCAAGGAACGAGGGAACGCACCCCCTTTCCTGCACCAAACAGGCCATTTGCATGTATCAAGAACAGAAGCACAGAGCGGGAATCAGTAAATATCATTATCATCAGTGTCACCGAACTACAAGTTTGTACACCAGGTTAGTGCTGGTGATACTGGTGACAGATTATTCTTAAGATGTCCTCATAACATATCCTTTTGGGCTTTCTTGAACACTGGAATTATGAAAAAAACTGCTGTACACAAGACTACAGTGTAATTCAAAAAGTTTGATTCCTGGCTGCTTAGTAAAATATGATGACTGGGACATAATATATCAGGAACATCATGCTATTTTTTTTGTTGCTTATTAATATTGTAGAAGGGCTATGCTTTCTTGTCAGATTCTATAAAGTTTTGGTAATTTATACAATTAGTATAGAGAACCAAAACACTTCAAATACATTTAAGATCATTTTCTATAATTTGAGATAAACATTACTCACTAAAGTATTAGTCATAGATGTTGCTGGTGACGCACAGAGTAGACATCTTAAAAACTTAAAATCTGGCATTTTATATGAGTTTAGAAGAAAAAGTATGAGATGAAGATTACCATCCTAAAATCATACTGTTAATATATAAATGTGTCCATGCATTACTTTAACATTGTCTCATGTTGTACCCGAAACATTCAGCCGTGATATTACCCTGATGTTGAAGAAAACTGAAATTGTACCTAATTTATCTATTACAAATCATGAGTAGGCCAACAGAATGTAATAAAGGACATATAAATAGAAGTGGGTCAGCCTAATTCATATTGATTGTACAGTTGGATGCAGACAGCTGGAGTTCAGATAAAACTGGAAAAAAGTTCTTCTATAGACTTCAAAGCATGCTAAGCAGTTGTCTAGAACAATTATATTCTGATACCTTCTACAAAGACTAAATCACTGTGGGAATGAATGGAAGGCAAACCCCGTCCTCTGTTTATGCCAGCAGATGTTTTCTTCTATTCACAGACAGACAAGTCTTTCCTTTGTTATTGTTGCACTTTATAGAAAGTGATTTATACAGATGCCAAAAGCTTCCTGTTTTCTAGAAAATGGTGTTGGTGCGATATTCAAATATCGCTTCCACCTATTTACAGTATAACATTGCCTTGTAAAATATTATCTTTATGGTTTGTTCACACATAGCATTTATCTGTCAGTATTTATGCTATGGATTTTATGCTGCAGATTTTATGTGGTATTAAATTATACTAGAAAATTAATGAATATTAATATAAAATTAAACTCAGCATACATTCCCAGTCTACATGCTACATGTGAACATTCCCTTTAATAGATGTTCCAATCTCATGATGGTTTCCCCGATTCGCAAGATAGAGGATAACAAGATGACCTGTGGGGTTCTGACCAATAGGAGCTTCACCAGACCGGAATTAATTTTATGAACAGCATATGCACAGCTAGCTCTCCATTCATTCTCTTGGGGGCTGAAAAACATTCCCAAGTGCTGAACTTGGAAACTTTGGCAGCTCCATCGAGAATGAATGGAGTGTTAGCCACACATGTGATATGCACAGCATTCATTCCAGGAACAATTTTGCCCACCTTCTTTTTTTTCCCTGCCCACTAGTACTGTGAATGATGTAAATAGCTGTATTGGTAATTTCCTTACCCTCAACTTTCTTTACAAAATATGATTCACGTCTGTTCCGGCTCTGACACTACATCACCACCTTTTCGACTTGTGAAATGCTAAAGGAAATGATTTCCTCTATTCATAGAAATTAATGTGATGTTTAGTCCACATCGCTGGCCAAATCGGCAATCACATAATCTCAGAGCAAGACCAAAACAGGATTGCATTTTGATGTATGACTTCTTTTATCTCCCTTGTGCAGGCCCCGGATGTCCAGGAAACCAACATGTGTGCAGTGGGATTCCTCTATGGTTGCTAATGGATATGTCTCATTATGGGTCCCGTCATCCCGTCATCTATAGACTTTTTTTTGGATGCAGCAGGGTGTTGCATCTAAAAGGACAAACCCCCTCAAATAATTGTTGGGTTTGCGTGGATTAATGTATTCCTGTTAGAATGGAGAAAGTTTATCTAAATCTTGAAATTTTGGAAAAACCAAGAGGTTAGATGCAATTTATGGTGTCTAACCTTTGGTGCAGAAGATGCTAGTCTATGGTGGATTAGACTTCAGTTATCTCAAAGTGATATGTGTCCCAGTACCAGAGTTCCAGCTCCCATCCTATAGAAGCTGTCACATGGAGTGAAAAGATTTCTACAAACTGCATAAATGTGTGTGGGGTACTCTAAGTTTATTTGCAAAGGTATGTGTGTGTATTGCACCTCCATACACTGAGGTATTAAAATAAGTGTGAGGGATTAAATCTGCATTGGTGTATCACATGAATAATGACTTGGTCATGTGATCCTTACTAAGCCAATGGTTGGGAGAGATGTCCCTAGTCCAACCTCCTTTTCCAAAAGAAGGGGTGGGCCCAAACTAGTTAGTCAGTCTAGGCCTAGCTTTTTCCAGTGCAACATTTCTGAGCTTCTGCTTTTGCTAGGCCTAGATACACCTAGACGTCATGTGTCATTTCTAGGTGAAATTGAGGTGAAATCCTGTTCTGTTCCTGTCCATGCTGTGAGGCTAAAGTGCTCAAGTCTTCATCTCCAATGAGTTTTTTTTCTTCTTCTAAGACATTGAAGAATAAGCTAAGCAAGGGTCCTTCTGCAATACAACAATCTCTTCAGTTACCTACAGTCAGGGTTAGTGCTGGGTGGCTGACATGTCATCAAAAGTTACTGTCCTTTGAGTATTTGGGAAGTTTTTGATACATATTGCACTACAGTAAGCAAACCTGTGAAGATCCTAATCAGTAGAGAGAAGGCTAAATAGGACTTTAAACATTTCCATAAATTTCATTTCAATAAATCAAACAAATAATAAATCAAACAAATCAATAAATCAAAAATTTCATTAAATCTGAAAATGTAATGGTATCATTTAAATGGACAGTAACCAAATGTCCATTCATCTGGCTTAAATGTGTGCCAGAGCAACTGCAATGTATTGAATTTGCACAAGAAGTTTAAGTCAAGTCTAACAGTTGTTTCACAGAACATTGGTGTTTAGAAGTCTCATACCTGCACTTTCCACTACAGGACCTCCATTGACAAAAAAGTTAGGGGAGTTCACAGGGAACACCAGGTTAGCTGCACCACTGCCATGTACTATAAAGATATCCATAGTTCCACTACTCCCAGCTCACCTCTAATATAATGCTCATCATCCTCTGTGGTTACCACATGATACTTAGAAAAGGTAAGCTGCACCACTGCCACATGACTTAATAATATTCATAGTACTACTACTCCCAACTCACCTCTAACATAATGTTCATTATCCTATACTGTTTGTGCATAGTGCTTAGAAAAGTTTACATGTTAATAAATAAATAAATAATAATTAAAAAAAAGCTTCAGTGACATTTGTATGACGTCTAGTATCTGGCGACTTTGATACCTAGGGTTATTAAAGGGAATCTGTCAGCTCTGTATGATGCTCAGTGCTCATGTCAAGGAGGCGATGCCGAGCTGCAAAATACACCCCTCCTCCCTCCTTTCTTTGACTGATTAATGTAAAGGGCTCAGCTTCCAGGACTTAGCCCTATATGTCAAGCCATTCAAGGCAGATCGGGGTAGGGGAGTGAGGAGGCGTGCCGGCTGCAGAATGGCATTGTGTTTTTGACACAAGCTCTGAGCATGATATTGAGCTGACGGATTCCATTTAATTGCTTCAATAGAATGTGCCACATAAATCAAGTACTTAGAGGTAAATAAATAATCTGTAATTTACATAGTGAGGTACAAGATAAACAGTGGCTGCTGTAGCAGTAGATATGCACACTATTTCAAGTCATATTGAGTTTTGTTGGCTCAGCTCAGCTTTTAATACAGTCATGCCCTCATGTCTTGTAGCTAAAATCAGAAAGCTTGGGCTATCTTGAAAATGTCATAATTGGCTGCCAAATTTCTTGGCTGACATATATCAAGGGTATGAGATTTTAAATCTTCTCTAGGGCAGTTGAATTTAGTGGGTATCATAAGGATGCAGTTTGAGTCCATTATTCTGTTGTCACACCTTGGATTGTAGTGTATGTCACAGTAACACCAGGGGTGTAACTATAGAGGCTGCCAAGGTAGCTGTTGCATTGGGGTCCTGGTGCCTAATAGGGGCCTCAAGGCACCTCTTCCCCATAAGATACCAGTATTATAAATGGCACATGGGGCCCTGTTGCAGCCTTTGCATCAGGTCCTAGTAGCTACACATTACATCTCTGAATAACACAATTCTATGTGAATACTGTAATTACATGCTACTGCTTGGTCTTATTAAATAGGGGGTCAGACATCTTCTTCTTTCAAGAATTGTTCATTACTTCAACCCACTATCCAATCGCTAAATCTGAATACGTTTTACAATTGTTCACTTTATGGCATTATAGTATGTTTTGATATCGCAACTCTAGGGGAAAAACATTTGTTATGTGGAATGGCTAAGATCGCTGAATCCATAATAGATTGTAATGTTTTAAACCGTCATTAAGCAACCTAGAATTTTAGGGGATAGTTCACACCTGTCTTACAGCCATATTAAGATGTAGTACTTCCATCTGGAAAATGAACTTATTATGTGATTGGTGCACAAACAAGTAGGTTCAGTGAGAATTTTATGCTACTGCACTTCTAAATAAGCACATTTAGATGGTAATTGTACCACTGTGAACTGTACGATATGTACTACCTTTGTGTGCTTTTTCTTGTATGTTTAACTGAATGTGTTTTTACATTTTCTATTATGCAAATTGCAGTTGCCTTTCTCTGTCATTGTTATATTAGGAAATAACAAAGCTGATTATATTTCGCATACTACATACAGAGTTTAAAATGTTTACAAACTGAATTGTTCATGCATGTAAATCCCTTTAAAGGGGTATTCCACTAGTCAGCGTTCGGAACATATAGTTCCAAATGCTGTGTTCGTGCTGCGGGCTTCCTGTGATGTAACGCCATGCCCCCTCAATGCAAGTCTATGGAAGGGGGCATGCCAGCCACCACACCCCCTCCCCATAGACTTGCATTGAGGGGGTGTGGCATGACATAACTACGGGGCATGGCCAATCCCTGCAGCACTCACACAACGTTCGTAACTAAATGTTCTGAAGGGTGGCCAGTGGAGTACCCCTTTAAATGCCTTCCTCACTATTTACACTTTGAAAGACTTGATGCTACTCTGACTGTGGTATATCTGTAACCAAATGTTTCCAGTCCAAGAAACATTTATGCTCAAGTAGTCACATACAGGAGACACAGCTGTCGGCACTGTCATCTTCCGAAAGCTGGACTCGTATCCTGAGTGGAGCCCAAGTGGCAGCACAGTATAACGGATATCTGAGTAGCTGGCAGCGGTGCTCTTCCTAATGCATCACAGATAATAATGAACAAAGCAAGAATAGAGTTAGGAGGCACCCACTATTCTAGATGGTAAAGGTTTTTTCTTTATTCTAGGTGCATAATTAAATTTTAGCGGGGTGCCACTCCTGCGCCACACTGCATTTTAATCTTATGCACCTAGAATAAAGAAAAAACCTTCACCATCTGGAATCGTGAGTGCCTCCTAATCCAATTCCTACTTTGTTCAGTGTGCTCAATTAATCTTTTTCATTTATGCATCTTTACTCTCAATATACTGAATATAACATTAAAGCTTACAAATAGTTATATACTTTACAGTATAGCTATCAGATCCCACAAAAGAAAGAATGAATATGTTAGTACCTAATCCTGACCATGTACATCTAATTTTTATGCCTATATCACCTGTAATTATTATAAAAATACATCTTTTCATTAGCTCACAGTGTGCCTGCGCATGCAGTCTTGTCAATGAGTTATCTCTTGTTTATGACTCATGGACATGCCTGCAGGACTGGTTAGTGTCCCAGAGGGTATGGGAACCCCTAGTGGTGGGATTTTTCTTTATTAAATATTACAAAAATTTAAACAACCATATTAAAAACTCTCTTCAATTTTTATTTTCATTCAGTAACAACATGTAAAAAGTTTTTGGAACTGACAGTGCCCATTTAACCCCTTAACGACACAGGACGTAGATGTATGTCCTGGTGCCCTGGTTCTTAACGCACCAGGACGTACATTTACTTCTGTAAATGACCGCGAGCACCAGAGTGGCGGGCCCGTTAATGGACTGATGTGCCTCATTAACCCCTCAGATGCCGTCATTAATACAGATCACAGTATCTGTGGCAGTCTGGTCGGTAAAATGGATGATTGGATCGCCCGCGTTGCGATTCCATAATCTATAATGGCAATTTAGCAAATTTTGGATCTCAGACCAGAGCAGAAGACCCGTGGAGACGGACGGAGGCAGGTGAGGGGACCTCCGTCCGTCTCCACAAGTCTTCTGCTCTGGTCTGAGATCCAAAATTTGCAAAATTGCAGTTTTCTTTTCAATTTCCCTACACAAATAGTATTTTTTATTTTTATTTCGGCACGCATAGGGACTCAGTAGGGACTTATTAGGGTTATAGGTTGATCTTGATGGACTCTGGTCTTTTTTCAACCTTATGAACTATGTTACTAAGTTACTATGCTACTATGTATTGTATGGTAAAATGAGTGATGTCATTGATTTACAAAGGACAAATGGTCGTGCAAAAATCAAGCCCTCATATTCATCTGTGGATGTTAAGATTTTTAGAAGGTGAGGAGGAAAAAACTAAAATGCTAAAATAAAATTGGCTGAGTCCTTAACCCCTTAAGGACCAAGCCCATTTTCACCTTAAAGGGGTTATCCAGGAAAAGCACAATTTTGCACATTTTGGAGGGTTTCATTTTCACACTGTACATTTTATGGTAAAAATGACATGTGTTCTTTATTCTGTGGGTCAATACGATTAAAATGATGCCCATGGCTAGATACTTTTATATTTTTGTACCGCTTAAAAAAAATTTAAAACTTTTTGTACAAAATCAGTAATCTAAAATCGCCCTATTTTGACCACCTATAACTTTTTCATTTTTGAGTATATAGGGCGGTATGAGGGCTCATTTTTTGCGCCGTCATCTGTACTTTTTATTGATACCACATTTGCATATATAAAACTTTAATATCATTTTTTATTAATTTTGTATAAGGATGTGTAAAAGGAGCTAAAGGCTGAAGCATGGATGAGGTGTCGGTAACAGTGTGATTTGTGTCTGTCACGATAGCAGGTATAAAAGCTTTTTCCTTCCTTTTCTTTATCATGGCAGTTATCAGTCTCCCCCCCCCCCCCCTTTTCCATAAAGAGCTTCTGTCGGAACCGGACTACATTGTCTGCGTGTTTCTTGCTAAGAATGTCCCTCAACCCTTCTGTAATAGAGGACAGTTCCTGGGCGACAGTCTGACAGTGGGGAATAGAAGTAAAGCTCTCCAGGTTGGAGATCTTCCCCAACAATGCAGAAATCTATCTATCCCAAAAATAAAAAACACCCAAAAAACTACCAAAAACAGCCAAATAATTCTGCTGAAACTGAACCCAAATGCTGTGTATGAATCAAACATAACAGGAATTTCCTGTAGGCCTGCTTTAAAATGGATCTGTCTCCAACCTCACAGTGATCGATGGCTTATAGAAATATACATAGAAGCATAGAATGTGTCAACAAATAAGAGCCATTTGGCCCATCTAGTCTGCCAATATCCTACCTTATATAAAGGATGGCCTAATACCTATCTCTATCTTATATAAAGGATAGCCTTATGCCTATCCAGTGCATGCTTAAACTCCTTCACTGTATTTGCAGCTACCACTTCTACAGGGAGGCTATTCCATGTATCAACTACTCTCTCAGTAAAGTAATATTCCCTCATACAATGTCAAATATAGTATATACAAATACAGCAGTGATATTGGGGCCCCCAATATTGGGGCCTTGGGACATTTGACACAGATACTTGAATATCCAAATGAAGGAAAAGGTCCAGCTCTTAGAGGAACTGTCAAAATCGACAAGTTTTGTTGAGGCATACAAATATTAAAATCCATAGTAACTCTGTAAACAAATAGAATGTTTTGAAATGCGTCAGAGGTTTATAAAGTCACTATGGATTTTAATAGTCGTATGCTTCAATAAACTTGTGGATTTGGACCTTTCCTGTGTTCAACATATTGGCAGACTGTCCACAATTCGTACTACAATAATGTTATATCTGTAAAATTTTAAAACAAAACAAAAGTGAACAGGAAGACAATGCAGGAAGAGTCTACATTCGTAAGATAATATTACAAATAACTCAGATGAGGTGATAATTTTTGAACAAAAATCTGAAACTGTTAGATCACAATACCTGATGGTTTACTGTGTATCTGCCTGTTATATACTTAAACAAAGTCTAGTAGTACTTGTGTTTTTATTTAAAACCATCTGATAAATAGTGTTGTTCGCGAATATTCGCAATACAAAATTTATTTCGCGAATATAGCACTATATATTGGCAATTACGAATATTTTTTTTTCACAGTACACATCACAGTGATCATCCCTCTCTGCTTCCAGCTTGTGTGGTATAAAGAAGGCTCTAATACTACGGTGTGAGACTGGCGTGCAAATTTTAGCATATGCTAATTTTTGTTTATGTGAAAAAATTTGAATATGCGAATTTAGCGAATATATGACGAATATTCGTCCATATATTCGCGAAATATCGGGAATTTGAATATGGCCTATGCTGCTCAACACTACTGATAAACATAAAAAAATAGTAAAATTGTCTAGCTTGGCATAGTCTTCACATAATAGGTATAAGGGCAGTGGCGCTGATGATGGTGCATGAAAAAACACTGGCAAGAATATATCAGTCGTATTGTCTGTTACAAAAATACAATGGCCTCTTTCATATATGAATGTCTCACATGTGAACAACATCCTTTAAAGGACATTTTGTTTGACTACCGAAAAATGCATATCCACATTATGCGAAAACAGGTGATAAATTGGAGAAAATTTTTATCTTGCGTTGTTTGTAACAAATGTCTGTAAACAATTACTTGTCATAAAGGATCCTAAAACAATCAAACAATTTGACTATTTAGGGAGACTTTGGACATAACACTTATGACTAAGGCAGAGCTGCTTTTATGTTATTTGAACCCCTACTGTTAACATAGTTTTGTTCAGAGTGTTTTTGTAAGCTTTTGTCTAAACCCTGTAACCTCCTTCCAGATCCAGTACCTGTCAGCTTAATATGTTAATCAGTACCTAATCCTGACCATGTACATCTAAACTTTATTCCTCTATCACCTGTATTTATTATAAAAATACCTTTTTTCATTAGCTCACAGTGTTGGAAATCCTCTCAGGAGAAGGGTGCGTGTCCCTCCCTTGTGGTGGTGTGAGGTGATTGGTGTGTGATGGGATGGGGCGTGTCTCTTCTTTTGGTGGTAGGAGGTGATTAGTGTGTGGTGGAAGGGGGTGTGTCCCTCCTGGTGGTGGGATGTGATTGGTGTGTCTGCTCATGCAGCCTTGTCCATGAGTCATCTCTTGCCCATGACTCATGGACAAGCCTGAGGCTGCAGCAGGACTGGTAAGTGTCCCAGTAGGTATGGGGACCCCAAGTGGTGGGATATTCAGTGCCCATTTTCTTTTTTTTAAATTCAAACTTTTTTAAACAACCATATTACAAAAGGTCGTTCATTTTCAACAGTAACAACATATAAAACGTTTGGATCTGAAAGTGCCCAATTAAAGGCGTTATCCCACAAATTGCACTGAAACCTCTCTAGAAGAGGACCTTTTTGAGAAAACCACCCCCTGATCTAGACCCGATTTCATGTGATATATTTTCGGACAACCAAACAATGTATATAGTGTCCATTTCTTTGAAAAGACCCCTTTTTATAGAAGGCCACTTTTTGGTGCAATTTTGTGTTCTGAAAGAGGTCAAACTGTATTTCCATACCAAATTTACTTAAATAATTGAGAATGTGTGTCCACCAGCACTGAGTTTAATAGGTGGATGTGCACTGTACTATACATTTTGAACACCAAGTGGAACCACACTATATAAAGTAAATGTCATATCTTTTCACTGGAATATAAATTTGAATAAAACATTTATCAACATGGTTCTTTTTAAAATTAACCTAATATTTTTTTTTTTTGTTGTAGGATAACCTGAGACATGAAAATTTTTTATTTTTATGCAAACAAAATGGTTTAAATTCTTATAGTTTTTATTTAAGTGCAGTTTTATTCTAGAAATTACTCAAGGACTAAACCATATCATAAAAACTTAAGATAGATCTTGAAAGTAGCTGCTTTTTTTTTTTTTTTTTTTTGAAGGAAACATTACCCTGCAATAGAAATTTGCTGTAATGAACTGACCTTGATTTTTCCTATATGATCTTGTAGCGAGTCAATCAGCAAATCTCCCACTGGCTGCCAGGACCCTTTCATGGCCTCAGCTTGACATAGTTTATGGTCCAGTTCATCCATTGCATCCTGGAGCTCCTGCAGTCTTTCAAGTGCATCATCTAATTTTTTCTGCCACTCAAGTGATCCCACGTTTAACTTGTCCCACTCATTTCTTACATCATCAACCTGCTTCTGCAGGATTCTGCTGACATTCTTGGACTGTTCTTCTACGTGATGTTCTGGAAAATGAAAAGTAATTTACATTTACCATTTTACAGTACATGCCCAATCATATAGCATCACCGAGCAAAAACTAATTTAACAGAGAATTCACACAGTCTGTATCAAAAGGTCTCCATAAAGAGGAGAAAAGATAAAAGGATCCATATAACGTAACAGTCATGATATTCTGAAATGGGAAAATGTCTTTCTGGATGATAAACTTTGACCTACTTACTACTAATTTTAAGTACTAATCTGAATCAATTGAATTAAAAGGCTATTCCCATTTTATAAAGTGTTGGCATATTGCTATAGTGGTGGGGTCCAACCTCTGGGACCTCTACCGATCCTGAGAATGAATACTAAATGGGCAAATGAGGGGGGGGGATGCAGATGGCTCCATTCACTATAACTAAGGCTGGGTTCACACTACGTTTTGTCCCATACGGGAGCGCATACGGCAGGAGGGAGCTAAAACCTTGCGCTCCCGTATGTGACCGTATGCGCTCCCGTATGCCATTCACTTCAATGAGCCGACCGGAGTGAAACGTTCGGTCCGGTCGGCTCATTTTTGCGCCGTATGCGCTTTTACAACCGGACCTAAAACCGTGGTTGACCACAGTTTTAGGTCCGGTTTAAAAGCGCATACGGCGCAAAAATGAGCCGACCGGACCGAACGTTTCACTCCGGTCGGCTCATTGAAGTGAATGACATACGGGAGCGCATACGGTTACATACGGGAGCGCGAGCTTTTAGCTCCCTCCTGCCATATGCGCTCCCGTATGGGACAAAACGTAGTGTGAACCCACCCTAAGCTGTGCTGCAGTTCCTGTGCACAGGAGTTGGCCAGGTGTTGCTGTTAGCATGGCATCCCTTCATTTGTAATATCCACGGGAGTCTCCAAGGAAGGAATTTTTTTCCCCTTGATATGGTGCAATTGGCATCAGCCTTATAAGTTTTTTTTTGCCTTCTTCTGGATCAACACAGTAGGGATATAGGTTGAATCTATGTTACTAAGGTTTGTGCTTTGTGGGAAGCAGAGGCTTTGGTGATCTTACATGGTTACATAGCTTCATAGGTTAAAAAAACCTATAAAGGTTAAATAAAGACAAGAGTCTGCAGTGAAAATTCTGCTGTATAAATGGGACAACAGAATCCCCATGTCATTCAATGTGCATTACATTTTTAAGTAGTATTTTGAATTTCTAAGCAGAATTTTCCAGCATGGAAATTCCGCTGTGTGAACATAGCATCATCTTTCTGGGTACTGTAGTCCTCCCATTCCCCATATTACTCTGGTTACCAGTCTTTAAACCCTCTCCAGCTCCACTATATCTTTCTTGTACACTGGTGCCCAGCACTGTACTCAGTATTCTATGTGTGGTCTGACTAGTGATTTGTACAGTGGTAGAATTATTTCCATGTTGCGGGCATCTATGCCCCTATTGAAGCACCCCATGATTTTATTTGCCCTTGAAGCAGCTGCCTGACACTGGTCACTACAGTTAAATTTACTACTAACTAAGACTCCTAAGTCCTTTTCCATGTCAGTTGTTCTCATGAGTCCCTTGTAAAGACAATAAAATATTACAAAATTAATCAACAGAAAGTTGACCTTCAGTTTCTTCCATAAATGTTCTGTATATTCTAGAATTCTTAAGAAAATACTCTCTCTGAGTTTCCTTTTTGTCAAAGAATCACAGATTCTAAACTGTTTTCTGTTCCTATACAGATGAAATCTGTTGATAAACTATAATTTTACTTTAATAATATTATGCAGATATTTGGACCCCTGTTGAGGCATTCTAACCCATTATTATGGAGCACTGTAAATTAGCTTTCATTTTGTTAGCCCCAGACCACACACGGGTACAGCAGACTGGCATGTTGTTAATTATTGTTTGTGACATAATGGATACATAATGGATGGATGGTAATCACCATGTGAAGCAATTCATATTGCATGAAGTCACAAAGTTTCTGAACATATGCTAGAGAACGTTCTGAGATACTGGCATATTGCTGTTAAACACCTGCCAACACTGTGTTGCACATATACGTCTTTTTTTTCCTGGAGATCATTGGTGTCAACAATTAATTACATCTTGTTGGCATAACTACATTTCTAGTTTGTGCAAATCTATGAGGAGCCACTGAAATCTACTTCAACAATTCAGAAAAGGAGACCAATGGTTGGAGGGTAATATATATGCAAACAATAAACCACCAAAGGTGGTAAAAAAAAAAAAAAACATTCGTTCCCAACCATTATTCATATAATATTTACAAGACTTTAACCCCTTAAAGGGGTTCTCCGGTGCTTACACATCTTTTCCCCTATCCAAAGGATAGGGGATAAGATGCCTGATCGCGGGAGTCTCGCTGCTGGGGACCCCCGGGATCATGCACGCGGCACCCCGTTTGTAATCAGTCCCCGGAGCGCGTTCGCTCCGGGACTGATTACAGGCGACCACCGGGCCGGCGGCGTGTGACGTCACGCCTCCGCCCCCGTGTGACATTACGCTCCATCCCTCAATGCAAGCCTACGGGAGGGGGCGTGACAGCCATAGGAATGCATTGATCAGTGTTTTCTGCGCTTGATGGCTCAAGTCTGGAGATCAGGCTTGGAGCAACCAAACGCCGATCGGACAGCTGTGAAGAAGGCAAAACACTTCCTGCTGTCCTCTCAGCTGTTCGGGATGCCACAATTTCACTGCTGTGGTCCCGAACAGCTATGCTGAGCTAACCGGCAGTGGATTCTCCCAATTTAGACACCGCAATAAACTCCCCCCCCCCCCAATTTTTTTTCGTTTCACCGCAGATTATGTCATAAAATATGTCATTACAAAGTACAATTGGTGATGCAAAAGCCCTTATATGGGTCTGTAGGTGCAACATTGAACTTGTCATGATTTCTAAAATGGGAGGAGGAAAAAATGAAAGTTCAAAAAGGAAATTTGTTTTGAGTCCTTAACCTCTTAAGGACCAAGGACGTTCCGGTACGTCCTGAGTCCTTTCCCTTTCTATAATGCGGGGCCACGATGTGGCCCCACGTCATAGCGGGTTGGGCCCGGCATTTAACAATGGCCGGTACCTGTGGGTATGATCGCGGTGCCGCGCGCTATTAACCCTTTAGACGCGGCGCTCAAAGTTGAACTCCGCGTCTAAAGTGAAAGCAAATCACTGACAGTTAGCTCAGGGGGCTGTTCGGGATGTCCACGGCAAAATTGCGGCATCTCAAACAGCTCTGGGACACGAGGAGGGTCTGCTACCTTGCCTTCTGGTATCCGATCGCCGAATGACTGCTCAGTGCCTGAGATCCAGGCATGAGTAGTCAAGCGGCAGAATTATTGATCACTGGTTTCCTATGAGAAACCAGTGATCAATGTAAAAGATCAGTGTGTGCAGTGTTATAGCCCCATATGGGAGCTATAACATTGCAAAAAAAAAAAAGAGAATAAAGATCAATTCTCCCCTCCCCTATTAAAAGTATCATCCCCCTTTTCTATTTTAAAAAAAAAAAAACTGTGTAAATAAAAATAAACATATATGGTATCGCCGCATGCGGAAATGTCCGATTTATAAAAATATATCATTAATTAAACCACACAATCAATGGCGTACGCGCAAAAAATTCCAAAGTCCAAAATAGTATATTTTTGGTCACTTTTTATATCATGAAAAATCAACAAGTCTGATCAATACAAAAATGGTACCGCTAAAAACTTCAGATCACAGCACAAAAAATGAGCCCTCATCCTGCCCCATATGCGGAAAAATAAAAAAGTTATAGGGGTCAGAAGATGACAATTGTAAACGTACAAATTTTCCTGCATGTAGTTATGATTTTTTTCAGAAGTAGGACAAAATCAAACCTACATAAGTAGGGTATCATATTAATCATATGGACCTACAGAATAAAGAGAATGTTTCATTTTTACCGAAAAATGTACTGCGTAGAAACAGAAGCCCCCAAAATTTACAAAATGGCGTTTTTTTTTTTCAATTTTGTCTCACGATGATTTATTTTCCATTTTGCTGTAGATTTTTGGGTAAAATGACTGATGTCATTACAAAGTAGAATAGGTGGCACAACAAATAAGCCATCATATGCATTTTTAGGTGCAAAATTGAAAGAGTTATGATTTTTAAAGGTAAGGAGGAAAAAATGAAAGTGCAAAAATGGAAAAAACCCTGGTCCTTAAGGGGTTAAGGTGAAAATGGGCTGAGTCCTTAAACGGGTACTCTGGTGAAAAACATTTTTTTTAAATCAACTGGTGCCAGAAAGTTAAACAGATTTGTAAATGACTTCTACTAAAAAATGTTTACTCTTCAAGTACTTTTTAGCAGCTGTTTGCTACAGAGGAAATTATTTTCTTTTTGAATTTCTTTTTTTTCTTATCCACAGTGCTCTCTGCTGACACCTCTGTCCGTGCCAGGAACTGTCCAGAGCAGCATAGGTTTGCAATGGGGATTTTCTCCTGCTCTGGACAGTTCCTTAAACGGGCATCAGGTTTCAGCAGAGAGCACTGTGAATAAGACAAAAAAGAAATTAAAAAAGAAAATAATTTCCTCTGTAGCATACAGCTGCTAAAATGTACTGGAAGGGTAAAGATTTTTTTTATAGAAGTCATTTACAAATCTGTTTAACGTTCTCGCACCAGTTGATAAAAAAAAAAATTTCCCCACCGGAGTACCCCTTTGTGGGTTAAATAAAAGAAAAAACACATCACAACTGCATATAGTGTGAACAAATCGTAACCCACTTATGAGTCTCAACTGCTAAAGTGAAGCCAGAAAATTGGATGACCAGGTGATTATAAGGCTCCACACCCTCTCTCTGCAAAGTGTGTAACACTGCTAGTAAAAGTAGCAATACAGTTCTAACGCACATAACCTCAATTAAAGGCTAGCAGTTGAATAAGTTAAAGTTGATGGTGTCTATTACAGTGTGATTGGCTTGCACTCTAGAGCACTCTGATGGCACTGTTTGGTGGGAGATGGGGATCCACTGCTGGCATTGCACATTTATACTTCTGCTACCGCTGTGAATAGAGTCACTATGCTGGTACTGTTCAAGTGAAGGTGGAGACATTCTGTTGCCACAATTTAAGTGAAGGTGGGGGCAATCTGCTGGCACTTTATTAGTGAAGATGAGTAGTACACTCTGCTGGCACTGTTTAAGTGAAGGTGGTGACACTCTGCTGGCACTGTTTTTTGGGGTACTCTAATTTAACTGTTAATAGAGTCACCCTAAAGTGTTATTTCTCTCAGGTCTCCTTGAAAATGATTACTGAAAGTAGACAAGCATGCCATACATTAGCAAAGACAAAGGAGGATTATAATGATACCGTATATTACAGACAGGCATTTAAGGTTGAGCACATTTTTAGCAAAATCTTCTTTAAAACAATGGCTTTGTCTATATTTCTCTGCATGTCATAGAGATAATTTCTCATATTCAGTAGTTATTAGAAAATAGAGATTCTAATGGAAGACTTATTTTAACCTGAAAGGACGTTCACTAAAGCTGAAAATGAAATATATACTGCCTTTGAGGAAAGGATTGGCAATAAATTTCAGCTCAAGCTTTGTCTCGATAAATCTTCTTCTCCTTATAACAGTGCAGAGGGAGAAGAGGGCTTTCAAGGGCCAACCATTTGGAGCAGAGGTCAATACTCTTATTTTTCATGCATTGCTCATGGACCGCTTCCTTTTAGGTCTTGACCAAGACAGACAATAAAATGATAAACACTTGGCTGGAAAAAACTTGAGCTGACAGACGGCAAGTTCAGTTTAATGAGATGTGCTACATACATATGTATGTACCTGGTGTTTTTTTTAGCGATCACTTTACATTTAAAGAGATAGGGATTGAGAAAATTCATGAAATTCTAAGACATCATGATCCCTTCATCAATATGTGATAGCAAGGCTGTGTTCAATTCAATTACCTCTCGGCTCATGGTATATTTTCTCCAGTCTGTCGAAGGGAAGCTCTGCTAGAAATATACGCACAGTATCAAGTGCACTCATGATAACAGGTTCCTTGGATTTTACCTCCCTCTTGAAGACCTATAAGAAAAAAGACAAAATCATTCTTTCCACAAGCTCAAATAGATGATGTTAGAGGTAAAATTTGTCATAAGTAAATACTAGATGGTCATATGTGGAACATCACTACTCAAGAGCTCTTAATAGAATTATCATAGCAGAGCAATGGATGAGTACCCAAACACTTCAGACCCTTTCACAGTGGTTGCCATGTCTTCAGTACAGTGGAGTGCATTCATCACAGCACATATAGCTGCACTCTTTCATATCACAGCTGTACTCATCATTTGGGCACATTGGTAATGAAATACTGTAGATCAGTCATAGTTGTATGTAATGAGTCAATTGCTGATTTGTCTTTTCCTGCAATTGTTTTTTCAGCGGCTTTGCAGTCTCTACGGTATATGGAAACAATCATGTTTACATTAAACTACCGTATTAATGTCTACTGACAGCAAGCAGAGATCTCACAAAAAAGTATGTTTTGAAGCACAAAGTTTACATTTAACAGTTGCACAATCTTATATTATACAATTAATAATTTTATCCACAGAAAATGTAAATTGTTACCATCCTGATTTGCATATTTCAATAGTACAAATTAATATAATAAACTTTATAGTATACTTCTTTTTCCACTTATCAAGCTCTTTTGTTCTCCTTCCCCCTACATATTCATTTACACTTAAAATAAAAAGACCCCTCGATTTAATTCTGTATTTATAAGACAGAATCGCAGCTCACTGAGAGATTAGTTACATGCTGCCCATACAAGTCTATGAAGAACAGAAGGGTGAGGAGTAAGATAGCGGGGAAAGTGAGTTTTCAGAGCAGAGGAAGACAGAGACACACAAAGAGACTGCAGAGACAGCCAAACCTATACTAAGTAATAAATCTCACCCCAAGGCTTGATTAACATCTTAGATTGTTGACTACTGTACTATAATGCTTTCCATTCTGCTTCAGCATCTTAGTGTTTGTGTGAAGATGTAGATGCATTATCCTTTCTTACATGGATACAATATTTACAAAGAACAAATAAAGAAAACTGGTCATTGTAATGATCAGATAAAATTAAGGTAACCCTTCAAGCATAACATTAGTCCTATAAAAAGACACAAAAAGAACCTAGCGATATTGCAATGAGTTTGACAAATCACAAACTCACCTCTGGTATACCCATACATAGCCAAATTAAACAACTTTATTGCATTCCTTTTTGTATTCATTAAAAGTGCAACTAAACTAAACTTTGATATATATGTACTATTGCTTTCCCCTATACTTTAGATCTCCCTTGCTTGTAAAGCTGATCTTTGTTGTTTTCTTTTTCCCCAAACACTAAAATACATAACAATTTATTAAGGAAAAATGCAGGCGAGACAAACATAAGGAAAGGGGTGATTACAGTTTATTGTATGCATTGCAATTTTGCCTCTCATTTTCTGTGTACAACTGCTGAGAAAGTATGAACCTTGCTAACTTCTGGCATAAAAAATATCTTTGAAGTGCAATCAAATTCATGGATGGAGTGGCCGTTCTGTTAATACATTATGCACAATATTTTGCTGAGTCTATTTTTCTACTGACACAAGAAACATCAGGGTTTTTTATTACCTAAATTACAGAGGGAAGGTAGGTTAAAAGAGGGAAATATTGACTATGACTATGATAAGGGGAATGGGGGTCATATGTGAAAAGTTGGGGAAAGAAGGTTCAATTAAGCAGGGTAGCACACCTAAAGTTGCATTGTGGTATTGTTGAGTGACAGGGTCTGGTTCTGAGGAATAGTGTAGAAGAATATTTTATAAAAGAAAAGAAAACATAGGGGTAGGTCTATGTGAAAACATGTATTTTTTGGATACATTGAAATCTGTGGATGTCGGGAATTAATCTGATTGTCTGGGGTATGACATTCTAGAGAACTGGTGTAATGCAAGAACAGTCTAAGAGATGAGAGTGAAAGGTTTGGATTATGGAGGATATTAGTCTTAGATCACTAACAGAATGTGGATTCAGGTAGGGTCGTAGACTTGTGGAAAGCCTTGTGGAGCCTTGGCTGGGACACAATAGATCCTGGCATGTTCCTGCTTCATACCTAGAGGACAATGGGGCTGATTTCAGTAACAAGGTGCCGTTGTTGATAAAGGTTGCAGTTAACACTTTATATGCCTCCTTTCAAAGTTGACAGTAGCATCTTATTGAGCTATAGAACAGTTTTGATTTCACAGTGGTCCAGATCATCCCTCTTGCTTTCACAGTGGTCCAGTTTGATTTCACAGTGGGCCAGTTTGATTTCACAGTGGTCCAGATCATCCCACCAATCGACCTTCTCCCCTTGATCATGCGCAAGGGGAGAAGGTCGATTGGTGTAGGTATGATCTGCTTCCATGGCTGCAAGGGATCTTCTATTGATAATGCCTGCCTGTGTCAAGCTCTACCAATAGGATGCAGATGTGATGGATAAATGCAGTCTCATACAAGTCCTTTAGAGGCACATCACAGCGCTGAAAAAATTGAATAAAAAGTGATTCAAAAATCACATCTATGTTTCTTAACTCTATCGGAGTGGAAATAATAACTGGATGTACGCTCTGTTTGGTATAGTGTGGACTACAATCTACAAACGTTGACGCAAATAACAAGCCGTCATATGAGTCTGTAGATTTTTTTTTTTTTTTTAAGTGTTAAACTGTTATGGCTATTAGAAGATGAAGGAGGCAAAATGAAAGTGCAAAAAAAAAGAAAAGAAAAAAAATCGTATGTCCTTAATGGGTTAAAGAGTACCTGTGACCAAACTAAACTTTTAATATAATATTCCTTATGTTATTATAAGACACTTTGCTATTAACTTGCTGTTAAAATTCTCCACCTTTCTATGTTTTTAATATGATTGAAAAAACAGCCGCTAGGTGCTCTGTTCTGTTCCCAAACAGTTATTTCGGTCTCCACCCGGACTTGCAGAAGTCTAAACTCGAGGCACATGCGGGGCACAGCTCTCGAAGGCTTCACTGACGTCATGCCTGCCTGAGAACGCCCACTTTCTCCTGCCGGGAGCTCACACAATGTGCGCAGGGGGAAAGGTATGATAAAGAGCTTTTTAAAGCTCTGATTTTTTTTTTTTTAGGGCAGGAGGGGTGTTAGGAGTAGTTAAGAAATATAATCTGTTTTGAAAATATGGTTTGATGACAGGTACTCTTTAACCTCTTAAGGACCAATGACGTTGTGGAACGTCATGGCACCCTGGGCTTTAAGGACCAATGACGTTCCACAACGTCATGGCATTTTCCGGTCTCTGCCGCTCGCCGGGCAGAGATCGGAACTGGATGCCTGCTGAAATCCTTCAGCAGGCATCCAGGGCAAACGCCAAGTGGGGCCATGTAGGCCCCCCATGTCGGCGATCGCCGCAAATCGCAAGGGAAATCGCCCTTGCGATCTGCGGCGATACCGGGCTGATCGGGTCTCTGGGACCCGACCGCCCGGTAATTTCGCATGATCCCGGCTGTCACAGACAGCCAGGACCATGCTGGAGCCTAGGAGCGAGGTGGCAAGCCTGCCACCTCCTCCGATCCCCTGTGATCTGTCGGTTAGTTAACCGACCAATCGCAGGAGGGTGGGCGGTTACTTACTCCCGTCCTGCCCGGCCCCTTGAAGTCCGGAGAGGACGGGAGGAAGACCGGAGGACGCGGCGGGGGACGGGGGAGTGCTGGGGACCGGCCCCGGTACTTACCTCGTCCCTGAAGACCCGGATCCTGGCGGCGGAGACGGCGGCGGCGGCGACAGGTGAGTAGATCTTCAGCCGCGGTCGGGCCCTTTACAGCAATGCATGTCGCCGTAAAGCGACATGCATTGCTGTTAAGGGACCCTGTAAACTACAACTCCCAGCATGCCCAGACAGCCCTTGGCGTCTGAGTATGCTGGGAGTTGCAGTTTTGCAACATCTGGAGGTCCACAGTTTGGAGACCACTGTGCCCTTCCAGATGTTGCAAAACTACACATCCTCAGCATGCCCTTACTGTCCAGGCATGCTGGGAGTTGTAGTTCTGCAACATCTGGCCCTTCAGATGTTGCAGAACTACAACTCCCAGCATGCCTGGACAGTTTTGGCATACTGGGAGTTGTAGTTTTGCAACATCTGGAAGGGCACAGATTGGGAACCACTGTATTAGTGGTCTGCAAACTGTAGTCCTCCAGATGTTGCAAAACTACTAGCTCTAAAGATGTTGCCGAACTACTACTCCCAGCATGCCTGAGAATGCTGGGAGTTGTGGTTTTGCAACAACAGGAGGCACACTGGTTGGGAAACATTGTCTGTTTCCTAACTCAGTGTTTCCCAACCCGTGTGCCTCCAGCTGTTGCAAAACTATAACTACCAGCATGCACTGATGGACTGTGCATGCTGGGAGTTGTAGTTTTGCAACAGCTGGAGGTCCCCCCCCCCCCCCCCCACTGTGAATGTACAGGATACATTCACATGGGCAGGGGGCTTACAGTGAGTATCAGGCTGCAAGTTTGCGATGCAGCAAATTTTGCGCGGCAGCTCAAACTCGCTGTAATCCCCCGCCCGTGTGACTGTACCCTAAAAACACTACACTAACACAAAATAAAATAAAAAGTAAAAAACACTACATATACGCATACCCCTACACAGCCCCCCTCCCCAATAAAAATGAAAACGTCTGGTACGCCACTGTTTCCAAAATGGAGCCTCCAGCTGTTGCAAAACAACAACTCCCAGTATTGCCGGACAGCCGTTGACTGTCCAGGCATGCTGGGAGTTTTGCAACAGCTGGAGGCACCCTGTTTGGGAATCACTGGCGTAGAATACCCCCATGTCCACCCCTATGCAAGTCCCTAATTTAGGCCTCAAATGCGCATGGCGCTCTCACTTTGGAGCCCTGTCGTATTTCAAGGCAACAGTTTAGGGCCACATATGGGGTATCGCCATACTCGGGAGAAATTTCTTAACAAATTTTGGGGGGCTTTTTCTCCTTTCACCCCTCATGAAAAGGTGAAGTTGGGGGTCTACACCAGCATGTTAGTGTAAAAAAAAAAATTTTTTACACTAACATGCTGGTGTTGCCCCATACTTTTCATTTTGACAAGAGGTAAAAGGGAAAAACGCCCCCAAAAATTTGTAATGCAATTTCTCCCGACTACGGAGATACCCCATATGTGGGCGCAAAGTGCTCTGGGGGCGCACAACAAGGCCCAGAAGGGTGAGTGCACCATGTACATTTGAGGTGATTTGCACAGGGCTGGCTGATTGTTACAGCGGTTTTGACAAACGCAAAAAAAACAAAACCTCACATGTGACCCCATTTCGGAAACTACACCCCTCACGGAATGTAATGAGGGGTGCAGTGAGAATTTACCCCCCACTGGTGTCTGACAGATCTTTGGAACAGTGGGCTGCGCAAATTAAAAATGTTGTACAGCCCACTGTTCCAAAGATCTGACAGACACCATTTGGGGGGTAAATGCTCACTGTACTCCTTGTTACGTTCCTCAAGGGGTTTAGTTTCCAAAATGGTATGCCATGTGGGGGTTATTTTGCTGTCCTGGCACCATAGGGGCTTCCTAAATGCGGCATGCCCCCCGAGCAAAATTTGTTCTCAAAAAGCCAAATATGACTCCCTCTCTTCTGAGCATTTTGTAGTTTGCCCGTAGTGCGCTTCAGGTCAATTTATGGGGTACCTTCATACTCATAAGAGATGGGGTTACAAATTTTGGCGGGTATTTTCTGCTATTAACCCTTGCAAAAATGTGAAATTTGGGGGGGAAACACACATTTTAGTGAAATTATAATTTTTTTTTTTTACGTATGCAAAAGTCGTGAAACCCCTGTGGGGTATTAAGGCTCACTTTATTTCTTGTTACGTTCCTCAAGGGGTCTAGTTTCCAAAATGGTATGCCATGTGGGTATTTTTTGCTGTCCTGGCACCATAGGGGCTTCCTAAATGCGACATGCCCCCGAGCAAAATTTGCTCTCAAAAAGCCAAATATGACTCCTTCTCTTCTGAGCATTGTAGTTCGCCCGTAGTACACTTCAGGTCAACTTATGGGGTACCTCCATACTCAGAAGAGATGGGGTTACAAATTTTGGGGGGTATTTTCTGCTATTAACCCTTGCATACATGTGAAATTTGGGTGGAAACACACATTTTAGTGACATTTTTAAAACATTTTTTTACATATGCAAAAGTCGTGAAACACCTGTGGGGTATTAAGGCTCACTTTATTCCTTGTTACGTTCCTCAAGGGGTCTAGTTTCCAAAATGGTATGCCATGTGGGTATTTTTTCCTGTTCTGGCACCATAGGGGCTTCCTAAATGCAACATGCCCCCCAAAAACCATTTCAGAAAAACGTACTCTCCAAAATCCCCTCGTCGCTCCTTCGCTTCTGAGCCCTCTACTGTGCCCGCTGAACACTTTACATAGACATATGAGGTATGTGCTTACTCGAGAGAAATTGGGCTACAAATATAAGTATACAATTTCTCCTTTTACCCCTTGTAAAAATTCAAAAATTGGGTCTACAAGAACATGCAAGTGTAAAAAATGAAGATTGTGAATTTTCTCCTTCACTTTGCTGCTATTCCTGTGAAACACCTAAAGGGTTAAAACGCTGACTGAATGTCATTTTGAATACTTTGGGGGGTGCAGTTTTTATAATGGGGTCATTTATGGGGTATTTCTAATATAAAGACCCTTCAAATCCACTTCAAAGCTGAACTGGTCCCTGAAAAATTGTGATTTTGGAAATTTTGTGAAAAATTGGAAAATTGCTGCTGAACTTTGAAGCCCTCTGGTGTCTTCCAAAAGTAAAAAATCGTAAATTTTATGATGCAAACATAAAGTGGACATATTGTATATGTGAATAAAAAAAAAATTTTTTTGGAATATCCATTTTCCTTACAAGCAGAGAGCTTCAAAGTTAGAAAAATGCAAAATTTTCAATTTTTTCATCAAATTTTGGAATTTTTCACTAAGAAACGATGCAAGTATCGACAAAATTTTACCAATAACATAAAGTAGAATATGTCACGAAAAAACAATCTTGGAATCAGAATGATAGGTAAAAGCGTCTTAGAGTTATTAATGCTTAAAGTGACAGTGGTCAGATGTTCAAAAAACGCTCTGGTCCTAAGGTGTAAAATGGCCTGGTCCTTAAGGGGTTAAAGGGGTACTCTGCCCCTAGACATCTTATCCCCTATCCAAAGGATAGGGGATAAGATGTCAGATCGCCGGGGTCCATCTGCTGTGGATCCCCGGGATCTCCGCTGTGGCACCCCGCTATCATTACTGCGTAATGACGGGCAATACAAGGGCCAGAGCATCGTTGCATGACGGCTCCGCCCCCTTGTGACGTAACGGCCCGCCCCCTCAATACAAGTCTATGTGAGGGCCATTACGCCCCCTCCCATAGACTTGTATTGAGGCGGCATGCCGTTACGTCAAGAGGGGCTCCAGCCCATGTAACGGGATCTCTGCACAGAGCAGACTCGCTCCGTGCATAATGACCAGCGATACGCTGGTCATTGTGCACGGAACGAGTCTTCTCTGTGCAGTAATGATAGTGGGGTGCCGCAGCAGAGATCCCGGAGGTCCCCAGCAGTGAGACCCCGATGATCTTACATCTTATCCCCTATCCTTTGGATAGAGGATAAGATGTCTAGGGGCGGAGTACCCCTTTAAGTTATACGTATGTGTGTTTGGTTTTTCTTATTCTTTGTCTTTTTCTCTTTTTATTTCCTTTTCTTCTCTCTTTTTATCTCCTTTTCCCCCTCTTTTTTGATTTTTCCCCCTCCTATTTTACACAGGAGATTCTTTTTCTTTTCTTTTTAGCATTTGCGTTTAATTTCAATTTTTTTTTTTACTTGGTTATCTTATAATATGTTGTGCAACATTTTTTGTTGGATAAAAAGCTGGGTCAAACACAGTCAAATGTTTGGATTACAAAGTTTCTTTCTATACTACACAATACTATTTTCAGTCATACAGCATTTTTATAATGGTGTATTTTTTATTTGATGTCTAAAAATTTTGACTTTTCTAAATAAATGTATGTTTTCATGATAAATATGACATCGTTTTGTAATATCTATTTTCATGTATATAGTAACAAAGAAAGAAAATGGTTATCATATTTATATGTCTGTAAAGCAGGGGTCTCCAACTCCCAGCTCGCGTAACGAAATTTTGCAGCCAGCATCAGGGATCTGGAATTTATCGTCCCAACACCCCGGACATGCAGTTCCGGGCACCGGGCAGTTGACTTCTTAAGGTATTTAGCCCTGCTTCTGTCAAGCAGGGCTAAATGCCGGAAGACTTCACACACTTCCGCAAACACTGCTACATGGAACCTGGTGCACATATGAAGGGGCAACCAGTCTTGCCCCATCACTAAACTGCTACTTACATCTGCCTGTGGGGACTTTCTGGTGGAGGTGCACGCAGTGAGTGACGCCGACATCCTGTGCAGCATGTGCGATGACATCACTCCACCAGGAAGTACCCGCAGGCAGATGTAAGTAGCACTGTCCAGGTGGGGAATCTGTGCCAAGGCAACCTAATGTGGGGAATCTGTGCTAAGGCTACCTATTGTGGGGAATCTGTGCTAAGGCTACCTAATGTGGGGAATCTGTGCTAAGGCTACCTAATGTGGGGAAACTGTGCCAAGGCTACCTAATGTGGGAAAACTGTGCAATGGATACCTAATGTGGGAAAACTATGCTATCTAATGTGGGGAAACTGCTACCTTCCTAAGTTGGGGAAAATGCTGCCTACCTAATGCCCCCCCTGCAGTAGCACCCCCATCATCCATCAGCACAGGCTATTACCACAGGGTGGTAGGGGGGGAGGGGGGGGGTGTTGCTGGTAGATGATGATGAGGGTGCTTCTGCTGGGGGGGTGTTGCTGGTGGATGATGAGGGTGCTAATGCTGGTGGGGGGTGTTGCTGGTGGATGATGAGGGGCACATTATGGGGGCATTATATGTAGAGATAAGAGAACTTTTGAAAATTCGATTCGGCTGATTTGCCGAATTTTCTGAAAAAAACTGTTTCAGGTCGAATTTTTTTGCGGTGAATCTATATTAAAAACTATTTCTGGCCTACAGAGAGCCTCAATAGGTGTGTAGAACACTTTGCTTTGTTCTAACACGCATATGGAGTGTGCTGGAGTAGTGAAATAATACTGTTATTCAGTATGACATACAGATTACAGGCATCGCTATTACAATCACTGCCGCAGAGCAGCACAAACACAGAGCTTGGAGGTGGCGGCAGCATGAGGAGACCATGTAGTGGCTGAATGACACAGCATGGAGGTGGCGGCAGCAAGAGCAGACCATATAGTGGCTGAATGACACAACCTGGAATTGGGGGCAGCATGAGACCATATAGTGGCTGAATGATACAGCCTGGAGTTACGGCAGCATGAGGAGACCATATAGTGGTTAAATGACACAGCCTGGAGTTGGCAGCAGCATGAGGAGACCATATAGTGGCTGAATGACATAGCGTGGAGGTGTTGGCCGCATGAGGAGACCATATAGTGGCTGAATGACAAAGCATGGAGGTATTGGCAGCATGAGGAGACCATATAGTGGCTAAATGACACAGCGTGGGGGTGTTGGCAGCATGAGGAGACAATATAGTGGCTAAATGACACAGCCTGGAGCTGGCAGCAGCATGAGTAGACACTCGGGCATCACAACCCCTGAGATTAACCCCTTAACGCGGGACGTAAATGTACGTCCCGGTGAGCTGATACTTAACACACCAGGACATACATTTACGTCCTTTGCATAACCGCGAGCATCGGAGCGATGCTCGGGTCATGCATGGCAGGTCCCGGCTGCTGATAGCCAGGGACGCACCGATAATGGCGGACATCTGCGATCACACGGATGTCCGCCATTAACCCCTCAGATGCCGTGATCAATACAGATCACGGCATCTGCAGCATCACGGTCACTAAAATCGATGATCGAATTGCCGGCAGCACTACCGCGGCGATCCGATGATCCAGAATGGCAGACGGAGGTCACCTCACCTGCCTCCGCTGCCTTCCACGGGTCTTCTGCACTTGTCTGCGATCGAGCAGACCAGAGCAGAAGATGACCGAAAATATTGATCAGTGCTATGCCGTATGCATGGCACTGAACAGTATTAGCAATCAAATGATTGCTATAAATAGTCCCCTATGGGGACTATTAAAGTGTAAAAATAAAAGTAAAACATTTTAAAAAAAAGTTTTTAAAAAAATTGAAAAACCCCCTCCCCCGATAAAAACGTAAATTGTCCCATTTTCCCTATTTCACCCCAAAAAAGTAAAAAAAATAAAAATATTTTATATACATATTTGGTATCGCCGTGTGCATAAATATCCAAACTATTAAAATAAAATGTTAATGATATCGTACAGTGAATGGCGTGAACGTAAAAAAAAAAAAGTCCAAGCTAGCTGCTTTTTTATAACATTTTATTCCCAAAAAAATTATAAAAAAAATAATTAAAGGTTTCATATAAGCAAATATGGTATCAACAAAAAGCACAGATCATGGCACAAAACATGAGCCCTCATACCGCCGCTTATATGGAAAAATGAAAAAGTTATAGGTCATCTAAATAGGGAGATTTTAAACGTACTAATTTGGTTAAAAAGTTTACAATTTATTTTAAGCGCAACAGTAACAGATAAGTATATTATCATGGGTATCATTTTAATCGTATTGACCCAAAGAATAAAGAACACATGTCATTTTTACTGTAAATTGTACGGCGTGAAAACGAAACCTTCCAAAATTAGCAAAATGGCGGTTTTCTTTTTAATTTCCCCACACTAATAGTATTTTTTTGGTTGCGACATATGTTTTATGGTGAAGTGAAGGATGGCATTACAAAGGATACTAGTCTGAGGATGAAAATATAGAAGAGTTATGATTTTTTGAAGGCAAGGAGGAAAAAACGAAAAAGTCCTTAAGGGGTTAAAAGATGAATTTTGAAATTGAAATTGAAGATTTATGGTAGCTAGTGCTACCATAACATTTTTTAAGCCCAGACTCCGCAGCATCAGTAAACAATATATTGGCTGAATGACACAGCCTGGAGGTGGCTGAATCATGAGGAGACCCTATAGTGGCTGAATGGCACGGCCCAGAGGTGGCTGATGCATGCGGAGACTATATAGTGGCTGAATGGCAAAGCCTGGAGGTGGCTAAAGCACAAGGAGACCATATCGTGCCTGAATGCACAGCCTGAAGTTGCTAGAAATATGAGGAGACCATTGCAATTTTAGATCTTTAAATTTAAATTTAAGATTTTGAAATTGAAATTGAGGATTTTGAAAATGAAATTTTTAGTGTCCCGGGCCCCGGCATGTGGGTACAAAGGACCAAATCTAAAAAGGAGTCACATGTCACATGGCAGCACAATGACAGAGTCTTGAGGTGGCATCAGTATGAGGAGACCATATAGTGGCCAAATGACTGCCTGGAGTTTGTGGCAGCATGGGGAGAGCATACTGAGGAGATCATATAGTGTCTGAGGAGATCATATAGTGATTGAACGGCACAGCCTGGAGTTGGCTGAATCAAGAGGATACCATATAGTCGCTGAATGGCACCACCTGGAGGTGGCTGAAGCATGAGAAGAGACCATATAGTGTTTGAATGGCACAGCCTGGAGTTGGCTGAAGCATGAGGATACCATATAGTGGCTGAATGGCACAGCCTGTAGTTGGCTGAAGCATGAGGATACCATATAGTGGCTGAATGGCACAGCCTGGAGTTGGCTGAAGCATGAGAAGACCATTAAAATTTAAGATTTTTACATTTAAATTTAAGATTTTTAAATTGAAATTGAGGATTTTTAAATTGAAATTTTAACAAGTTTTAGTGTCCTGGGCCCCAGTGTGTTGGTACAAAGGACTAAGTTTAACAAGTAGTCACATGTCACATGGCAGCACACTGACAGAGCCTGGAGGTGGCATCAGTATGAGGAGACCATATAGTGGCTGAATGACTGCCTGGAGTTTGTGGCAGCATGGGGAAATCATATAGTGTCTGAATGGCAAGCCTGGAGTTGGCTGAAGGATGAGGAGACCATATGGTGTCTGAATGGCACAGCCTGGCGGTGGCTGAAGCATGAGGAGACAATATAGTGGCTGAATGGCAAAGCCTCTAGGTGGCTGAAGCATGAGAAGAGACATTTAGTGGCTGAATGGCACAGCCTGGAGTTGGCTGAAGCATGAGGAGACCATATAGTGTCTGACTGGCACAGCCTGGAGTTGGCTGAAGCATGAGGGTACCATATAGTGTCTGAATGGCACAGCCTGGAGGTGGCTGAGGCATGAGGAGACCATATAGTGGCTGAATGAGACAGCCTGGAGGTGGCAGCAGCAGCATCAGGAGTCCTGAAAGTGACCTGGGTGGCAATTCCAGTACCCGGTGACAAAGGTGGGGGGAAAAAAGGTCTGATGCGGAGGAATGTTTGTAACTGGGGAGCAGTGCCTTAAATCTGTTTGGCACTATCCATATTTGTGTTTGTGTGGCACCATGGTCAATTTACTCTGATGCATAAGGCATTGGTGGGTGGAAATGGCTGATCCATGCCTGATTCATCTTCACAAAGGTCGGTCTCTCCACATTTTTCGTGGACATATGAGTTCTCCTTGGGGTGACTATACCATCGCCGCACTAAACAGCCGCTCTGATGGCACACTACTTGCCGGGTAGGACAGCTTTTCCAGGGCAAACTCTGCTGGTTGCGGCAACAAATCAAGTTTTGCTGCCCAGAAGTCCAGCGGATCTTAAAGGTGTGTTGGCATGGGCATGTCAAGGTATGCCACCACCTGCTGGTTCAGGTCCTGTTCCAGGTCTACCTCATCAGTAACTATAGACTGCTGCTGATGGAGCTGGTACTGTTCCTGCCACCCATCCCCAGCAGCCATGGCAGTGGAAGGTGAGCGCAGGGGGCCCACCTATTCGGACCTGCGAGAGGATGGACGATGGCGCCGATAGGCATTGGCCAACTGACTACATAGGATGCCTCTGTAGTAGGTCATTTTGTCCTCCCTCTCAGTGCGTGTAAAAAAGGCTTCTATTTTGTGATGGTGGCGAGGGTCCAATGAGGTGGAGATTCAAAAGTCATCCCGCTGCCGAATGGTGACAATTCGGCTGTCACTACGCAAGCAAGTGAGCGTGCATTGTGCCATTTGTGCAAGTGACTCGGAGGGACTCCCTGCCTCCATCTCCACTGCATACTGCCACTGTGTGTCTAGGTCTTCTGTCTCACCTTCCTCGAAACCCTCTAGCTCCTCTGGCTGCTCCTGCTCATCCTCTCCTGTCAGATTACTAGAAAAACCACCCATTTGGTGAAACCTAAACTGTGGTCCACTGTGCCCCTCCCCCTCCTCCTCCTCCAGTTCAGCCCCCACAGGGCTCATGTGGCCATGAGATGTAGGCACCACGTCTCCAGTGCCCTGACCAGCCATCTTACGTGTTGCTAGAAATGAAGCAGTGGAATGACGTTGTTCCTCCCGTAATCCTGGTGACTTACTAATAATAGGACTTCCTCAAAGGGCCTGAGCAAACGGCAGGTGTCACGTATGAGCTGCCACTGATTGACATTGAAGTTACACATGGGAGTCCCCCTATCCGATTGGATCATCAAGAAAACAATGATGGCTTTTCTCTGTTCGTACAGTCGGTCCAACATATGGAGGGTGGAATTCCAACATGTGGCAACGTCACAAATCAGACTATGTTGGGAGATACCATTCTGATGCTGCAGCTCAAGGAGGGTGTGCTTTGCGGTGAACGAGTGGCTGAAGTGCATGCAAAGTTTCCTTCCCATTGAAAATGGGTTGAACCCTACAGGAGCCACTTCACAACCAGATAGAACACGTGTGCCATGCAGGACGCATGGCTCAGCCTTCCAAGTCGCAGTGCATGCAAGATGTTCTTCCCGTTATCAGTCCCCATGATTCCCATTTCTAGATTTTGGAGAGTAAGCCATGCTCCGACTTCTTTACAAATCACTTTTAGCAGTTCCTCTCCTGTGTGACTCAGTTTGCCAAGGCAAACCATGTGAATGACAGCGTGACAACGCCTAGCCCTGCACACAGGGTATGCTGAAGGGCCACTGAGACTTGTCTGGATAGTGGAGGCTGAGGACACAGTGGAGGATAAGGAGGCTGAGTCGCACACTGTCACAGGACCAACGGCCTGAAGCATGGAGGAGGAAGCAGCGTGACCTGTCCAAGACGAAAACATTCACCCAGTGAGCCGTAAAGGACATGTATTGTCCCTGACCATAGTTACAGCTCTAGATATCGGCGCTGCCGTGCATTTTAGTATACACCAACAGGCTCAAGGACTGGCCGACCTTCTCTTCCACAAAATTGTGCAGGGCTGGTACTGCCTTATTTGCAAATAAATGATGGCTTGGCACTCTCCACCTCAGCTCGGCACAAGCCATCAGTTCATCGAAAGGTGCAGAGTCCACCACTTGAAAAGGGAGGGACTGCAGCACCAGCAACTTAGACAGGAGCACATTCAGCTTCTGCGCCATTGGATGAGTGAGCGCATACTGTTGTCTCTTGGACATGGCTTCGCCGTTGGATTTGTTGGCAGAATGGCTGACTAAGAGTAGGAGGAGCAGGAGCATCTGGAGCAACAGAAGGAGGGTACGACACACAGCTCCCTTCGGCTGAGGTTTTGGAGCCTTGGCTGGCTGAAGGAGGGAGTGGCATGACACTGGGTGATGCAGCAGGCTGGACCACTACATCAGAGCCACGATTCTACCGGGTTGCTTTATGGCGAAGCATATGTTGATGCAGGGCCGTGGTGCCAACATTGGGACCCTGGCCACGCTTCACCTTCTGCCGACATATCTTGCATGTGGCTATGTGAACCTCCTCCGTATGCTTGATGAAAAACTGCCACACTGTCAAGTAGCTGATTTTCCCACCAGCAGTCCACACTAATTGACTGCTACTATCACCGTCTCCAGGAACCCCTGTTCCACTACCTCCTGGGAAGGTAGGCTGCCGCAAAGCAGGTGGCCTCCCCTGGGCACGTTTGGCTCCAGAATTTCTACTTCTGCCACTATGCTGACTGCTAACTAGTGTTGCGCGCGAATATTCGCAATGCGAATTTTATTCGCGAATATCGCATATTCGCGAATTCGCGAATATTCGCGAATATTCGCGAATATAGCGCTATATATTCGTAATTACGAATATTCGTTTTTTTTTTTTTTTTTTACAGTACACATCACAGTGATCACCCCTCTCTGCTTCCAGCTTGTGTGGTGTAAAGAAGGCTCTAATACTACTGTGTGAGACTGGTGTGCGAATTTTCGCATATGCGAAAATGTGCATATACTCATTTTCGCATATGCAAATTTTCACTTATGTTAATTTATATATATATATGCTAATTTTCGCATATGTTAATTTTTGCATACGCGAATTTTCGCATATGCGAAAATAAAACGAGAATATTACGAACATGCGAATATTCGCGAATATATGACGAATATTCATCCATATATTCGCGAATATTCACGAATTCGAATATGGCCTATGCCGCTCAACACTACTGCTAACCATGCTATCACCTTGCTGGCTCAGCTGCTGCCTCACGGGCAACCTGAAACTCTCTTCTCCTGATGATGATGAAGCCCCTTCTGCACCCGGCTCCCAATTACGATTGGCTTCATCATAATGAAACAAGTGTCTGCACGTCACTGATGTCCTCCTCAGGTTCCTCAACAGTGTCTGCTTCAGGACCCTGAACGCTGGCAAAACCGCCTCCCACGTCACTCTCCTCATCACTACTTGCCTGCCTAGCGGGGGAAGCGGCACACGTCTCCTCCACTTCTTGGCTGCTGACTGTCCTCTATTAGATCATCCTCATTAAATAGTGGAGCTGAACCCACAGCAGAAGATACTTCTGTAGGGGAGGGAACAGCATAGGACAGAGGCAATGGGAGGATGGGGACTGCTCCAGGGCCATGCCAACTGAAAGTTTTGTCTGAGGAACCCACTGACTGTTGACTGGGGGTGTCAGATGTCACTTGTGATGAAGTTGATGACCATGTTAACCAATCGATGACGGCAGATGGGTTGCGGGTAGAGACATGACCGCTAGCTGATACCAGGAGCTCAGGCCTCACGCTGCGACTCCTGCTGCCACTCGCCACTAGTCTTCTGCGACCTCTCCCTGATGAATTTAGGCCACTGTCACTACTCTGTGAATGTCTTGGCACTTCTCTGCAGGACATACTTAGTGCGTATATGAGGGGAGTACAATACGCTTCACTACGCTTAAAACAGTATTTGTCTAGAACACCAGCTGGTGACTACTTTTTCCTGGACTTTTACAGTATTTAGGCCCTTGACAGATTAACAGGTACAAAATAGTACACTACTTAGATGTAGGTATGTGTTATGCACTTATGAGGGCAGAAAAATGTGCTACAGTGCACTTAAAAAAAGTACTTGAGTACAGCACCAGTCGGTGAGTACTTTTGCCTGGACTTTCACAGTATCTAGGCCCTTGACAGATTAACAGGTACAAAATAGTACACTACTTAGATGTACGTATGTGGTATGCACTTTTGAGGGCAGAAAAATGCACTACAGTACACTTAAAAAAGTATCTGAGTAAAAACACCAGCTAATGTGTACTTTTATCTATGAGGGCAGAAAAATGCGCTACTGTACGCTTCAAAAATTATTTGAGTAAAATACCAGCCGGTGATTACTTTTGGCTGTCCTTTCACAGTATGTAGGCCCTTGACAGATTAACAAGTGCAAAATAGTAAACCACTTAGATGTAGTTATGGGGTATGCACTCATGAGGGCAGAAAAATACTCTACAGTACATTAAAAAAAAATTGCCCACAACACCTACAGTACACAACAATGCTGCAGCACATAGTCACTGTGTACTAAACCCAAAATTGCAAAAATACTTTCTCAAATACTATTAGGAATGGACTGCTGGATATAGATTATACTGTCTACAGACTAGTATGACCAGCAGACCAGTTGTTGTGGCACAAAGACACATATTTGCCCTAAAAAATTATTTCTCTCTCCTCTGAAAACGTTTCTGCAGCTGAGGCAACACACAGCTCTCTGCCCATGGCCGTAACATCCTTGGCACTCCTGGAGCGCTTGCTCCGGGCCCGTGCCCTAAGGGGGCCCCATCACATTCGGGACATCCCTGTGTCCCGAAAAATCATTTCAAGACACTGTTGTCCCTGTTACATCTCTGCGCCCCCGCAAAAACTTTAATAACGCAGGGGCCGCCGGGAAGTAGCGCACGCAGGGAGAAGAGCGGAGCGGAGGAGTGAGGATGACGCGCGTGTATGGTAAGTTACCAGCGGCACGTCATCTTCAGTGTTCCCACCACTGCTCCTCCGATCGTGACCCTGGACCGGAGGAGCGGTGGTCGGAACACTGAAGTGGGGCAGTAAACAGACATACAGCCTCCAGCCAAACACTATATATGGCTGAAGGCTCTATGTCTGTGGGGGAACTATACTGCACCTAATTTGGGGGAAGTGTACTGCACCTAATGTGGAGAACTATACTATGCCTAATGTTGGGGAACTGTACTACACCTAATGTGGACAACTAAACTGCATCTAATGTGGGGGAACTGTACTGCACCTAATGTGGGGGAACTGTACTGCACCTAATGTGGAGAACTATACTGCACCTAATGTGGGGGAACTGTACTGCACCTAATGTGGGGGAACTGTACTGCACCTAATGTGGAGAACTGTACTGCACCTAATGTGGGGGAACTGTACTGCACCTAATGTGGGGGACTATACTGCACCTAATGTGGGGAACTATACTGCACCTAATGTGGGGAACTATACTGCACCTAATGTGGGGGAACTGTACTGCACCTGATATGGGGAAGCTATACTGCACCTAATGTGTGGGAACTGTACTGCACCTAATGTGGGGGACTATACTGCACTTAATGTGGGGGACTATACTGCACCTAATGTGGGGAACTATACTGCACCTAATGTGGGGGAACTATACTGCACTTAATGTGGGGCACTGTACTGCACCCAATGTGTCGGAACTGTACTGCATCTAATGTGGGGGAACTGTACTGCACCTAATGTGGGGGAACTGTACTTCCAACCTAATGTGGGGGAACTGTACTGCAAACCTAATGCAGGGGGAACTGTACTGCCAACTTAATGTGGGGGGGACTTATACTGCACCTAATGTGGGGGAACTGCAATCGAATGCGGGGGAACTATACTGCCAACCCAATGTGGGGGTACTATACTGCACCTAATGTGGGGGAACTGTCGGAGGGGGGCATCATAATGAAGTGCTCCTTCTTCAAGGCAGCCTTAATCTAGCCCTGTCTTCCCCTCTCTGTAATACAATGATGTTCACAGTGACTGAGGGGGTTAATAGCTGCAGTAAGAATACATTTCTGTGCAAAATCGCTGTGCTCTGTGTCCTACAGAAGGCTGAGGTGACTAAGAGGGGAAACACTGCTGCAAAATGTTTTTCTGTGTAACACACACACAGCGATGTCCGTCCTATCTCTCTGCAGTGCAATGAATGAAAAGACGGGCTGGAATATGACTGCTGAATATATAGGGCTGTTACATCATAGGGGTGACTGGCTGCTGATAGGCTGCATCCTGCATGTGATTCACGGTCATCCCGCCTACCTGCCTTCCCGCCTTGCCTTCCTGCCTTTCCAGCATTCCTTGCCCCATGTACTGACATCAGGATCTGCCATTTTAGATGCCCTGGAGCCTGGACTGCAGTAAATGGAGTTTTATGAAGTAATTTGCGCAATAGAATCACGGCGATATTAACATTCGTTGTGAATCAAATTTTTCATGAAATTCGTAACGAATTCCGGTTTGTCAGCTTTGATTGTCTCATCTCTAATTATATGTTAGGGGTGCATGATGGTATGTGAGGGGTGCATGTGGCCCAGCCGCACCCTCCAGTGGCCCCCAGGTAATTTGAGTTTGAGACCCCTGCTGTAAAGGGTTAAATCATGCTCTGTTCAGGTGTTTTTCCTGAGCAGATCATGTGATCCCTACTTAAGTTTATCTATATATGAAGGATGTTACTACCATTAGGGGTGAGCTACACCAAAACGTGCCACCTTCTGCCTTGCCATGATGTATCAAAATGAACTGACAGTTTTTTATGCAGTATTGCCATGCTTTTCTTCAGTTGTCTTTGGGGCTAATCCTATATAATCCATGCTGTGGCTAAGTCGTATCGGGTGAGCTGGATTTGTTTGTTCCAATAATATCTGTATACATGGGACAAATAATACCACCACTTTATGACCATTACTATTACCACTACACATGACTAAATAATACTTCTATACTGTTACTGAATGAAATCCTCTTCACAAAGATCAATAATTTCCCCATAAAGTGCCCATATAGAGGTAGATACCTTTTCTTCATAGGCTCTCCTCCATACACCTTATACAGTATTAGTCCCCCTATGTGCTCCAATTTATTATTAGGCCCTCATGTAAGAAAAGAAAGCCCTACCTTTCACTCCCCTAGCCCACAGCTCCTCTCTGTCCTGATGGAACTCTGGTTCCCTGCAGGCCCTCTATAAGCTTTCATTGTGGGCAGCTTGGTAAAGTGATGCGGCCTGTAATGGAAGTTACCTGGCCTCTCCTTCCAACTGTGAGTGCATTTTAAAGATGCCTACACACCTGAAAGTGACATATGTCTCAGATTCCCACTGTGGCCCCCTTTCCTGTGTGCCCTGTTGCATCAAAACATAGTTGCAGCAGCCCTAAATGTCTAATGGGACACCAACAGAGTCCAACCCTGCTTATCTTATATGTGGGGAGGTGACCCCAATCATGTCTAACAGGTACCATATATATGTCTGATATATTGCATAATGATTCTAAATGACACTCAATATACCCCACAGACTTAAAATTGGGTCTGTTAGAGACTTATTGTGGATTTCTTCATTTTGATGGAACATTGCTGCACACTAAGCTATTCTTGGTCTCAAAAGTGATGGAACCCTCAATATGAAAGTCAAACATATATGTATATTTAGTGTTGAGCGGCATAGGCCATATTCAAATCCGTGATATTTTGCGAATATATGCACGAATATTTGTCATATATTCGCTAAATTCGCATATTCGTAATATTTGCGTTTATTTTCGCATATGCGAAAATTCGCAAAAGCGAAAATTCGCATATGAGAAAATTTGCATATGCGAAAATTAGCATAAGTGGAAATTCACATATGAGAAAAATAGCATATGCCGATTTTTGCATATGCGAAAATACGTACGCCAGTCTCACACAGTAGTATTAGAGCCTTCTTTACACCACACAAGCTGGAAGCAGAGAGGGATGATCACTGTGATGTGTACTGTGAAAAAATAAATACGAATATTCGTAATTGCGGATATATAGTGCTATATTTGCGAATATATTCACCCTAAGGACCAATATATGGTGGGTCAATATAAACTAATCACCTATAGACCACCTGCCCTGTTACCTCTTGACAAAGCTGTATCTACAGCGAAACATGTCGAGGGGGGCCGAGGTTTAGTGTTTTTAATATCAGTGCATATCTCCCCTATTCCCTAACCACATAGCAACTGCAGTGCATGTGGATACTCAATAAATGTGACCAGTATGGTACAAGGATTATAATATAGATAACAGGAAGTTTATGCACAAGTGGTGTGCCAATTAATAAAGTGCATTTTAATTATAATATATGGGAAAAAGGGTTTTGTTGGACCACCAAGGTGGTCTATAGGTGATTAGGTTATATTCGCGAATATGTGATATTCGCGAATAAAATTCGCATTGCAAATATTCACGAGCAACACTATGTATATTGCATCGATGTTATAGATTCAATATAGCTGTAAACATATTTGTCACGATGCCGGCTGGCAGGTAGTGGATCCTCTGTGCCAGAGAGGGATTGGCGTGGACCGTGCTAGAGGATCGGTTCTAAGTCACTACTGGTTTTCACCAGAGCCCGCCGCAAAGCGGGATGGTCTTGCTGCGGCGGTAGTGACCAGGTCGTATCCCCTAGCAACGGCTCAACCTCTCTGGCTGCTGAAGATAGGCGCGGTACAAGGGAGTAGACAGAAGCAAGGTCGGACGTAGCAGAAGGTCGGGGCAGGCAGCAAGGATCGTAGTCAGGGGCAACGGCAGGAGGTCTGGAACACAGGCTAGGAACACACAAGGAAACGCTTTCACTGGCACTAAGGCAACAAGATCCGGCGAGGGAGTGAAGGGGAAGTGAGGTGATATAGGGAAGTGCACAGGTGAAAACACTAATTGGAACCACTGCGCCAATCAGCGGCGCAGTGGCCCTTTAAATCGCAAAGACCCGGCGCGCGCGCGCCCTAGGGAGCGGGGCCGCGCGCGCCGGGACAGAACTGACGGAGAGCGAGTCAGGTACGGGAGCCGGGGTGCGCATCGCGAGCGGGCGCTACCCGCATCGCGAATCGCATCCCGGCCAGAGGCGGTATCGCAGCGCCCCGGGTCCGTGGAACCGACCGGAGCGCTGCAGTGAGAGGAGTGTAGCGAGCGCTCCGGGGAGGAGCGGGGACCCGGAGCGCTCGGCGTAACAGTACCCCCCCCCTTGGGTCTCCCCCTCTTCTTGGAGCCTGAGAACCTGAGGACCAGACTTTTGTCCAGGATATTGTCCTCAGGTTCCCAGGACCTCTCTTCTGGACCACAACCCTCCCAATCCACTAAAAAGAAGGTTTTCCCTCTGACCTTTTTAGATGCTAAAATTTCTTTGACGGAGAAGATGTCCGAGGAGCCGGAGACAGGAGTGGGGGGAACAGATTTGGGAGAGAAACGGTTAATGATAAGTGGTTTAAGAAGAGAAACATGAAAGGCATTAGGAATACGAAGAGAAGGAGGAAGAAGAAGTTTGTAAGAGACAGGATTAATCTGGCGCAAAATCTTGAAAGGACCAAGATAGCGTGGTCCCAACTTATAGCTAGGGACACGGAAGCGGACATATTTGGCGGAGAGCCATACCTTGTCTCCAGGGGAAAAAATGGGAGGAGCTCTTCTTTTCTTATCCGCGAATCTCTTCATGCGTGAAGAAGCCTGTAAGAGAGAATTTTGGGTCTCTCTCCATATGATGGAGAGATCACGAGAAATTTCATCCACAGCGGGCAGACCAGAGGGCAAGGGGGTAGGGAGGGGGGGAAGAGGGTGACGGCCGTACACCACGAAAAACGGGGATTTGGAGGAAGATTCAGAGATTCTGAAATTATACGAGAATTCGGCCCAAGGTAGAAGATCTGCCCAGTCATCCTGGCGGGAGGAAACAAAATGTCGTAAATAGTCACCCAAGATCTGGTTAATTCTTTCTACTTGTCCATTGGATTGAGGATGGTATGCAGAAGAAAAATTTAATTTAATCTTGAGTTGTTTACAGAGAGCCCTCCAGAATTTAGACACAAATTGGACGCCTCTATCCGAGACGATCTGCGTAGGCAACCCGTGAAGACGAAAAATGTGTACAAAAAATTGTTTAGCCAACTGAGGCGCTGAAGGAAGACCAGGAAGAGGGATGAAATGTGCCATTTTGGAGAATCGATCAACGACCACCCAAATAACAGTGTTGCCATGGGATGGGGGTAAGTCAGTAATAAAATCCATACCAATCAGAGACCAAGGTTGTTCGGGAACAGGCAGAGGAAGAAGAAAACCAGCGGGCTTCTGGCGAGGAGTCTTATCCCGGGCACAGATAGTGCAGGCTCGCACAAAGTCCACCACATCAGTCTCTAGAGTCGGCCACCAATAGAAGCGAGAGATGAGTTGCACAGATTTCTTGATGCCCGCATGACCTGCGAGATGGGAGGAGTGACCCCATTTGAGGATTCCGAGGCGTTGGCGTGGAGAAACAAAGGTCTTTCCTGGTGGAGTTTGCCTGATGGAGGCTGGAGAAGTGGAAATCAGGCAGTCAGGAGGAATGATGTGTTGAGGAGAGAGTTCAATTTCAGAAGCATCTGAGGAACGAGAGAGAGCATCGGCCCTAATGTTCTTATCAGCAGGCCGAAAGTGAATTTCAAAATTAAATCGGGCAAAGAACAGAGACCACCTGGCCTGACGAGGATTCAGCCGTTGGGCAGACTCGAGGTATGAGAGGTTCTTGTGATCGGTGTAAATAATAACTGGAAATCTTGATCCCTCCAGCAGATGCCTCCATTCCTCAAGTGCTAATTTAATGGCTAGAAGCTCTCGATCCCCGATGGAGTAGTTCCTCTCCGCCGGAGAGAAGGTCCTAGAAAAAAACCCACAAGTAACAGCATGCCCGGAAGAGTTTTTTTGTAGAAGGACAGCTCCAGCTCCCACTGAGGAGGCATCAACCTCCAATAGGAAGGGTTTAGATGGGTCAGGTCTGGAGAGCACGGGAGCCGAAGAGAAGGCGGACTTGAGTCGTTTAAAGGCGTCTTCCGCTTGAGGAGGCCAAGACTTGGGATCGGCATTTTTTTTGGTTAAAGCCACAATAGGAGCCACAATGGTAGAAAAATGTGGAATAAATTGCCTGTAATAATTGGCGAACCCCAAAAAACGTTGGATGGCACGGAGTCCGGAGGGGCGTGGCCAATCTAAGACGGCAGAGAGTTTATCTGGATCCATTTGTAGTCCCTGGCCAGAGACCAAGTATCCTAGAAAAGGAAGAGATTGGCATTCAAACAGACATTTCTCAATTTTAGCATAGAGTTGATTGTCACGAAGTCTCTGAAGAACCATACGGACATGCTGGCGGTGTTCTTCTAGATTGGCCGAAAAAATTAGGATATCATCAAGATATACAACAACACAGGAGTATAACAGATCACGAAAAATTTCATTAACAAAGTCTTGGAAGACAGCAGGGGCGTTGCACAGGCCAAAGGGCATGACCAGATACTCAAAGTGTCCATCTCTGGTGTTAAATGCTGTTTTCCACTCATCCCCCTCTCTGATGCGGATGAGGTTATAGGCGCCTCTTAAGTCCAATTTAGTAAAGATGTGGGCACCTTGGAGGCGATCAAAGAGTTCAGAGATGAGGGGTAAGGGGTAGCGGTTCTTAACCGTGATTTTATTAAGTCCGCGGTAGTCAATGCAAGGACGTAGAGAGCCATCTTTTTTGGACACAAAGAAAAATCCGGCTCCGGCAGGAGAGGAGGATTTACGGATAAAGCCCTTTTTTAGATTCTCCTGGACGTATTCAGACATGGCAAGAGTCTCTGGGGCAGAGAGAGGATAAATTCTGCCCCGGGGTGGAGTAGTGCCCGGGAGGAGGTCGATAGGACAATCATAAGGCCTGTGAGGAGGTAGAGTCTCCGCTTGTTTTTTGCAGAAAACATCCGCGAAGTCCATATAGGCCTTAGGGAGACCGGTTACTGGAGGAAGCACAGAGTTACGGCAAGGGTTACTGGGAACCGGTTTTAGACAGTCCTTGGAACAAGAGGGCCCCCAACTCTTGATCTCCCCAGTGGACCAATCCAGGGTTGGGGAATGAAGTTGAAGCCAGGGAAGTCCAAGGAGAATTTCCGAGGTGCAATTGGGGAGGACCAAAAGTTCAATCCTCTCGTGATGAGATCCGATGCTCATTAGAAGGGGCTCCGTGCGGAAACGTATGGAACAGTCCAATCTTTCATTGTTTATACAATTGATGTAAAGGGGTCTGGTGAGACTGGTCACTGGGATGTTGAACCTGTTGACGAGAGAGGCCAAAATAAAATTTCCTGCAGATCCAGAGTCTAAGAAGGCCACAGAAGAGAAGGAGAAGGCAGAGGCAGACATCCGCACAGGCACAGTAAGACGTGGAGAAGCAGAGTGGACATCAAGGATTGTCTCACCTTTGTGCGGAGTCAGGGTACGTCTTTCCAGGCGGGGAGGGCGGATAGGACAATCCCTCAGGAAGTGTTCGGTACTAGCACAGTACAGGCAGAGGTTCTCCATGCGGCGTCGTGTCCTCTCTTGAGATGTCAGGCGAGACCGGTCGACCTGCATAGCCTCCACGGCGGGAGGCACAGGAACAGATTGCAGGGAACCAGAGGAGAGAGGAGCCGAGGAGAAGAAACGCCTCGTGCGAACAGAGTCCATATCTTGGCGGAGCTCCTGACGCCTTTCGGAAAAACGCATGTCAATGCGAGTGGCTAGGTGAATAAGTTCATGAAGATTAGCAGGCATTTCTCGTGCGGCCAGAACATCTTTAATGTTGCTGGATAGGCCTTTTTTAAAGGTCGCGCAGAGGGCCTCATTGTTCCAGGATAATTCAGAAGCAAGAGTACGGAATTGTACGGCATACTCGCCAACGGAAGAATTACCCTGGACCAGGTTCAACAGGGCAGTCTCAGCAGAAGAGGCTCGGGCAGGTTCCTCAAAGACACTTCGAATTTCCGAGAAGAAGGAGTGTACAGAGGCAGTGACGGGGTCATTGCGGTCCCAGAGCGGTGTGGCCCAAGCCAGGGCTTTTCCAGACAGCAGGCTGACTACGAAAGCCACCTTAGACCTTTCAGTGGGGAACTGGTCCGACATCATCTCCAAGTGTAATGAACATTGGGAAAGGAAGCCACGGCAAAGCTTAGAGTCCCCATCAAATTTATCCGGCAAGGATAGTCGTAGTCCAGAAGCGGCCACTCGCTGCGGAGGAGGTACAGGAGCTGGCGGAGGAGATGGTTGCTGGAGCTGTGGTAGTAACTGTTGTAGCATAACAGTCAGTTGAGACAGCTGTTGGCCTTGTTGCGCAATCTGTTGTGACTGCTGGGCGACCACCGTGGTGAGGTCAGCGACAACTGGCAGAGGAACTTCAGCGGGATCCATGGCCGGATCTACTGTCACGATGCCGGCTGGCAGGTAGTGGATCCTCTGTGCCAGAGAGGGATTGGCGTGGACCGTGCTAGAGGATCGGTTCTAAGTCACTACTGGTTTTCACCAGAGCCCGCCGCAAAGCGGGATGGTCTTGCTGCGGCGGTAGTGACCAGGTCGTATCCCCTAGCAACGGCTCAACCTCTCTGGCTGCTGAAGATAGGCGCGGTACAAGGGAGTAGACAGAAGCAAGGTCGGACGTAGCAGAAGGTCGGGGCAGGCAGCAAGGATCGTAGTCAGGGGCAACGGCAGGAGGTCTGGAACACAGGCTAGGAACACACAAGGAAACGCTTTCACTGGCACTAAGGCAACAAGATCCGGCGAGGGAGTGAAGGGGAAGTGAGGTGATATAGGGAAGTGCACAGGTGAAAACACTAATTGGAACCACTGCGCCAATCAGCGGCGCAGTGGCCCTTTAAATCGCAAAGACCCGGCGCGCGCGCGCCCTAGGGAGCGGGGCCGCGCGCGCCGGGACAGAACTGACGGAGAGCGAGTCAGGTACGGGAGCCGGGGTGCGCATCGCGAGCGGGCGCTACCCGCATCGCGAATCGCATCCCGGCCAGAGGCGGTATCGCAGCGCCCCGGGTCCGTGGAACCGACCGGAGCGCTGCAGTGAGAGGAGTGTAGCGAGCGCTCCGGGGAGGAGCGGGGACCCGGAGCGCTCGGCGTAACAATATTCAATCCATAAGGATAAGTTGCCACAATTTCAGTGTGAACATAGTCTTGTTCCAGAGTTAACTGTCAGAAATCTAGTGTCGTGGATCTAGTGCCAAGTTCTTGCACCTTACATTGTCTTTAGTGGTCACTTTAACAAGTTTCCTTTGAAATACATGAACACAAAGTCAAGTGAAATAATTAAACAAAATAAGCATTAAATAAATAAAAATATACATTATTGAGCCCTTTAAAAAAGATCCCTGCTTCTATTATTTGAAACACCATATTCTTTTAGGTTGACAATCACTTGCCATCAAAATGTTTTTTTGCATTTCAAATTAAAAAGATAAGTATAAGAAAAAAACAAGAACTTTCAATAATCTATGCAGAGGGAAGTGATGAAAGTAAGAAAAAGCTCCATTTTAATTGCACCACCCTTGAACAAAAGATATTATTTCACTGGGGATTCATTAGCTTCCTCTCAGCTTTTGAAATGAGTATTTTGTATCTTTAGTATAAGAGTCGGAGTAGCTGGCATTTAACTCCAAAAATGAATTTTTTAGACATTTTGTATCTCCCAGGAAATAAAATGAATTTATCAAACGAGCTCTGACAAAACCATGCCAAGGGGAAGCCGACCAACATTGATAACAGAATTAGCCTAAATGAATGTCTAATTTACAGCTAACGATTCTAAGCTAATTTTATTGAATTCTTGAACTTCTCCAACAGTTTGCAGGCCCTGCTGAGAAAATCGAACATGCATAATATATGAGCTGACAAATGAACAAGTAAACTACTTTATTTAAGTCTTTCTATTTGTCATATGTACTGGAGCAATAATGGCATTCTGTCCAGTGCTTTAATAATGTATATTGAGTAGGTCTTTTAGTACGGCAAACTAGCTCTTTATCATTGTTTTTACACAGCATATCTTTCTACATAAGAAATTACACAATAGTGTAAAAACGGTGTTATTTGGATAAGCATAAAATACAATGGGTGTCTTAAATCAGAAGCTTAAATATTATAAATATTCAAGGACTCTATACTGGCAGGGTCGGTTCCCCAGGAGTGACGCATAGCAAATCTGGAACCAAAATCAAAAATGGGACAAAAAATTACCCCGGGACATAAAGGCCTGTTAGTTTAACCTCTGTTGTATGTAAATTGTATGAGGGTTATCTTTGAGAAGCTGTATTGGAATAGCTCAATGAAAATAGATGTATGACTCCATATCTGCATGGGTTTATGAGGGATTGGTTCTGTCAAGCTAACCTGATCAGCTTGATCCTTAAGAGGAGGTGAGCTCCAGACTGGACCAGGGGGAATCACAGGATGCCATATGTCTGGATTTTTCCAAAGCATTTTGATACAGTGCCACATAAAAGGATGGTGCATAAAATGAGAATGATTGGGCTGGGGAAAATGTGTGTAAGTGGGTAAGTAACTGGCTCAGTGATAAGAAACAGAAGGTGGTTATTAGAGGGGTTATTCAGGAACAGAAAAACAGAGGTAATTTCTTTCAAACACCGCTCCCTGTCTGTCTTCAGGTTGGGTGTGGTTCTGAAGCTCATTTCCATTGAAGTGAATGGAGCCAAAATGTAATACAACACACAACCCGGGGACAGACAGGGAGCATTTTTATTTTTTAAGAAAATAGCTCTGTTTTTCTATTCCTGGATAACCCCTTGATGGTCTATTCACACGTACAGTATTCTGTGCAGATGTGATGCGCAGGAGTTTCTGCTGCAGATTTCAATGTAAACTGAACACAGCTTGAAATCCTGGGCATCAAACCTGCGCAGATTACTGTACGTGTGAATAGACCCTTAATGGTACACACTCAGAGGGTGACTGTTACTAGTGGGGTGCCACAAGGTCACTTTTGGGCCCTGTTCTTTTTAAGTAAAGTAGCAATCTTTGCAGGTGTGATGTATGATGTATGAAGCTGGCTAAGATCTAGTCTCACTTTTCACAGAGTTAATATTGACATGAAAATTTTACGTTCTAAGGCTATGTACATATGTTACATGCTTTCTGCATTTTTATGTACATATTGTTTTTGACTGTGTTTTTGCTGCAATTATTCGAAATCGCTGTGAAATTGGCATGTTTTTACCACAATTTGTGCAATTTCAGTAAATAGCTAAATTTGGGAAAATCACAGCAAAAACTGGAAAAAAAGTGGCAAAAATGCAAACTGTGTCCATGCAGTGGAATTGTTATATTAAAAAATACAAATGGTCAAGAACACCTGACTTGCTGTGTGTAGTGCTTCCACTCCAGTCCTCCCTGCCACCTGTGTTTACTTACCAGCAGAGACGTTATGTCTGTATACCCTGGAGCCAATCACTGGCCTCAGCATTAGATAGCACAAAACCAAGAAGCGAGTGATTGGCTGTAGGGTTTATGGGCACATCATCTCTGCAGGAAAGTAAAGAAAAATAGGTTGAGTGGAGGACCAGAGAAGTAATTAGTTGTGCAACTCTGCCCCTTTTACTAATTTATTTGTGTTAATGTGCCCCACTAAGTCAGTTAATGATGCCACTGCCCCCCTATTGAACTATGCCACAATACCCTAATGATATGGCTTATTGACTCCAAATGATTCGTTCCACCATGCCCTATTGATCTTTGCCATCATGTCCTAATGATCTGTGCCACCATGCCTCTAATGATCTGTGCAACAATACCCATAATGAACTGTTCCACCATACCCCGAATACATTAAATCACCATGCCTTAAATATCTGTGCCACAATGTCCTTGTTATCTGTGCCACCATGTCACAATTAACTGCGTCACCATGCCCTTAATGATCTGTGCCAAACCCAATGAACTGTTCCCCCAAGCCTACATTTTTGTTTCCCATTTCATGGTTCCCAAATATTGCAAAATTTCAACTCCCAATATGCCCTGCCAGCAGTAAATTACAGTAGGTAGTTTTGCACTGCATCTGTAGAGCCACAGATTGGGGAACACTCGCCCTAAAATAACCTACTGTTCCCCTGGAACTACTGATCCATCCCAGTTCCCTCTCTGCTCTGGACTCCTCAGGTCTGACTGCTGTTCGATGGGGGTGTGATTAACGCTTCCTGCATCCACAGCAGTCAGACTTAAATGGTAGGACAGGGAGCTGAGTATGCTCTTGTTTCTGCCGATGCTCAGCTTTTCAATTTTATCATTGTTTTAAGGACTCCAATACAATTAAATAAAGGGACTGGACTGAAAATCCAATATGAGGTGAATATGGCCTATGGACCCCCTAGCTCAGGGCTCGGTTGCAGTTGCGACCTTTGCTTCTCTGCAATAGATACATAATTGGTATTGTTGGTATGTGTACAGGGCTGGTTAATCATTGGCGCTATGGAGCGCCTGCTTCGGGCCCCGTGCCCGCAGGGGGCCGCCCGTCACACTCGGGACATCCCTGTGTCCCAAAAAATCTTTTCAGGACACAAGAATGTCCTGGAGGTTACCTCTCTGCGGTGGCCCCCGTGTTAACTTTAAAAATGCAGGGGCCGCTGGGAGATAGCGAACGCAGGGACATCCCTAACGTCCCGTGCGTGCGCCCATAGGAGGAAAGCAGAGCAGCAAGGAGATGGACGCGCGCATGATAAGTTACCAGCGGCATGTCATCTTCAGTGTTCTGACCACCTCTCCTCCGCGCCCCGGATGTACTTCTATGGCCCATAGGCCATAGCAGTAGATCGTGACCCCGGTCCCCGGACTGGAGGGGCGGTGGTCGGAACACTGAAGTGGGGCAGTAAACAGGCATACAGCCTCCAGCCATACACTGTATATGGCTTGAGGCTGTATGTCTGTGGGGGAACTGTACTGCACCTAATGTGGGGGAACTGTACTGCACCTAATGTGGGAACTATACTACATCTAATGTGGAGGAACTATACTGCACCTAATGTGGGGGAACTATACTGCACCTAATGTGGGGGAACTGTACTGCACCTAATGTGGGGGAACTGTACTGCACCTAATGTGGGGGAACTATACTGCACCTAATGTGGGGGAACTATATTGCACCTAATGTGGGGGAACTATACTGCACCTAATGTGGGGGAACTATACTGCACCTAATGTGGGGGAACTGTACTGCACCTAATGTGGGGGAACTGTACTGCACCTAATGTGGGGGAACTATACTGCACCTAATGTGGGGGAACTGTATTGCACCTAATGTGGGGGAACTATACTGCACCTAATGTGGGGGAACTATACTGCACCTAATTAGGGGGAACTATACTGCACCTAATGTGGGGGACTATACTGCACCTAATGTGGGGGACTATACTGGACCTAATGTGGGGGAACTATACTGCACATAATGTGGGGGGAACTGTACTGCACCTAATGTGGGGAACTATACTGCACCTAATGTGGTGGAACTGTACTGCACTTAATGTGGGGGAACTATACTGAACCTAATGTGGGAAACTGTACTGCACGTAATGTGGGGGACTATACTGCACCTAATGTGGGGAGCTATACTGCACCTAATGTGGGGGAACTGTACTGCACCTAATGTGGGGGAACTGTCGGGGGGGGGGGCAACATAATGAAGTGCTCTGTCTTCCATGCCCTGTATGTGTACAAAGTTTATAATTTTATAAGATAGCAATAAGTTATTTTTCTAAAACAATGCTAAAGGACAAAAATAAATCTGTACACCATTCATCTTTTCATAGGGATATAGCTCGCCAACTTGGTTACTTACTACTAGTCACTATTCAGAACCTCTCCAATTACCTGTCATAAAATGTTACATTCACCAACAGCGTAGATTCCTGACATAGGGAACATCACTTTTTGTCTAGATAATGTATTATTTAATTTACATATCTCTTCATAACTGAGCCTAAACATTTACAAAGACATCCAAAAAGCAGCAGGTATGAGCCAACAGAGGTCTAATGCTACAATGCTTAGACTTCTGGCAGTTCAGATGCATCTCATCTAACCAGGAGCATTTATAATTACTCCATGGACTTGCTGGAGGCTTCGGGGCAGCCAAATGGTAGGAGCTATGTGTTAATGTGTTCTGCAGTTTATTTGCTGCACTCCAGATTTGCCCAAGGCAAAATGATTCAGAGAGATCGCTATCCTATCTACAGGGAGACAGCAGATCAGCAAAACAGCATGAAAATTCTGCCTCTCCCATATATTATATCCGTATCATTCATCATTTTCTTTCAACCTGTTTCAACTGTTTTCCCAAATCCTCATTTTCCTTCGTCGTGTCAGCCCAAGTCTAAAATAATTCTCACTGCTGCGTCACTGATCTTTTCAGATATGGATATGGATCTCTCTACATCATAACCAATGTATTAATCATACTGACAAAACTTATTTTTCTTCCTAAACTATTTTCCATTAATTCCAACATATACCTGTACCACCCATTGTAATGAAATAAAATGTCTATCTTTATGAGTGTCATATTTCCTGCCATCATTCTCATTTCTCTCCATATTACTCAAGGTCTTAACAGAATGTGTCTTTTTCCATCATACAGGGATGAATCATCAGAGGAGTTAGGCTGGGTTCACATATGTCAAGTATCCAGCATAGGTAAACTTAGCCTAGATCTCGATGCAACTGATGCCTGATGCGTGCATCAGTTGTCATCAATTGTATGGCATTCGACGTCCATTGTTTCTGGACGCATCAAGCTGCTATCTCCTGTCCTGTGCCGTCTGACGTGTCCAACCATCAGGTGTCAAAATTGAGATGTTGGATGATTGTGAACTGTCCCATTCAAGTGAATGGGATCAGTTCTAGCATCAGTTTCCCTCTGGTGCATGCCAAAGGGAAACTATGCCGTACACCGGACATATGTGAACCCAGCCTAAGAGGTAAAGGCATTACTACTATAGAGGCAGACCATGCTGCTATGGTGCCCTTCGTGAGAAGGGGGCCAGGAATAGTTGGTCTAATTCCTTTTGTTACTGATAGGAAACCAAGCCTTCTTTCCCCAGGAAAGTGCATTGTCAACAAAGAAATGGACTAGAACTAGAACTCGGCGATATGAACACCAGACCTTTTTGTCCTGGGAGGCACAATCAGATGCCAAAGGAGGAGGCTCATTTCAATCTTTGCTATGGGAAAAGGGTCATCTGGATCATGTGTGTGGGAGGGATAAAAATGTTATCTTTATCTTTGTGTGAGGGGATTTATTTCCTATGTTGATGATGTGTAATAGTGTTCTATGCATTATTTGGGGAAAAGGAGAGAGAATGTTACATGCTATTTGATGTATAATATGCATGGTAAAGAGAATGGGGGAGATTTTAAATATCTTGTGCGAAGGAACAGTGGAGCAGTTGCCCATAGCAACCAGCCAGATTCCAGCTTTCATATTTAAAAGGGGTCATAAAAATCTGGAATCTGATTGGTTGCCATGGGCAACTGCTCCACTGTTCCTTTGCACAAAGTTTGATGAATCTCCCCCCAATGTATTGTTGATATTATTTACTATGGAAGAGTGGAGGAAAGAAAAGACAAGTGGATAGTTAGATAATGTGGAGTAAATGCTTTCACCAGTTTAGGGCAATTTATGAACGCTTGCATGCTAGTTTTCTGGTGTAAAAATGTCACAAATGTTTGTGCAAACATCACTCAAAATGTGTGGTTTTTAAAGCCAGTTTTCTGTTCTAAGCATTGATAGACCCCCCCCCCCCCCCCAATAACTTTACCAGAACAGGCTCTATCTGTAATATATGGGAGAAGTGTGATATGTCTTTTACTACACCTGTATATATACTCTGTGCCTTGTTTTGTGGTACTATAACTGAATACATACAAAATGACTGGTGCTAGAACTAGATATATGTGAGAACTGTGCGACTGATTCTATACCTGTCTACACTATGGGGAAAATAAATAAAAACTGTCTAAAATAAATACTGCCTTGGTTGCTTATCACTCCAAATCAGAGCTTAGTTTTTATTTCTTATGCTTCTCAGGTAAAATAAAAGCTGAGCTCTGACTGGTTGCTATGGGCAACTAGAAAACTTTTTTCTTTTAGACAGCTTTAATTACCCCCCCCCCCTATATCTGTGAGAACTGTCATACCACTAGTGCTGTAATTTACATATGCTCCATGCCTGGATCTATACTGTAACTGTTTATTACAACCATACAACCATATATGTGCTGTGTACAGTGCCTGCCACAGAAAGTATATACATATATATATATATATATATATATATATATATATATATATATATACCGTATACAATTGTAGTGGCCCTGTTCAGGAGTTGCACCCCTGTACCCATGCTGTCCTGTCTGGCGGACTCTATTGCAGTGTCCCCTGAGTCCCCCCTTAAGCTGTGTATTATAAATGGTTAACAAGTGCCTAATGTTATCTATTGCAATGTATGTATAATATTATGTACCTTTAAATGTTGTTGCCATGTCTTGTAACCTGGGAAGGTGTCAGTGACCAGATGACTTGTGGGTGACCAACAGGACCCCTTCAAAGTCTCCCCCATATAAACCCTGGGTGGATTTAGCTAGCTCTCTTGAGTTCCACTCTAAGCTAAGCTGAGCTACAGTGAAGTCAAGTCCTGAGAGTGTCTGATGTCCTGAGGAGACCCAAGGCCTACCACGCTTCCACTAACCAAGTGCCTAACAGGTGAACATCAAAACCTGGTAAGCTACACAAGGGGTAAAGTCTAGTCAGTCCTAGTCAAGTCATTCAAGATCAGTCTGTCTAAATTCTGCGTGGGTCTGCAGCAATTAATGCAAGTCCACTAGAAGTCCCAGTGATCCCGCAAGTCTCTAAAGTCACTGGTCACTTCCTTGGGCCTAACTGAGCTGTAAAGACTATTTTATCTGTCTGCCTTAGTAAAGCTGCCTGTAACGGAGCTGGAGGTGGATCCTCTAACCTGTGTGACTGATGACTCGCACCGTATTGGGGAGCAGAGTCTAAGGTGCCGCTGTCTTCACCAGAGCCCACCACAAGGCAGGATGGGCTTGCTGCGGCAGGCGACACCCAGGTCACTACCCCCGACACGGCTCGACCACACAGGTAGCTGGGCAATGTGAGGTACCGAAGGATAAGGCAGTAGCGTAGTCAAACGTAGCAGAGGTCAAGGCAGCAAAGATGCGGAGCCTAATAACGTAGCGGAAGGTCTGGATACACGGGAAAGGCTAACAGGCTAAAGGATCACTTAATCTCAGGCTAGGAGCACTGAAGCTCCGGCAGGGAAGTGTGGGAGGTGCAGGGACTTTATAATGCAGTGTCAGGTGCAAACAGTAATTATGGGCGTACTGGCCCTTTAAATTTCAGAGCTCCGGTGCATACGCGCCCTAGGAGATGGGAATGCGCGTGATGGAGCTGGGACACAGGGGAGGAGGTGGCAGCGGAACATGGTGAGTAACGGGCCGGAGCGCAGAGTGTAACACTGCCGTTGTTCCGTAATTTGGCATCGGAGTCATTATTTGCCCCACGCCTAGTCCAGGATTCAGCGGTCATACTTTCGGGTGGTGTAGAGGTAAAACTACGTCCTGGTGTCACGAAAACAAGAGGTTAATGCCATCTGCCCCTAGGGTAATAACATCTGCCCTCATCACACCCTTACCACACAATATGACTGGTTCAACAACTATATCAATAAGATTGTGTAGCACTATAAATAAATTGTTCAACGACATTTTATAGGGAGCCTCAATATTACTGAAACTGGAAAAATTGCATGTATAGAGGATATAAAAAGTTTACACAACCTTTTTAAGTGCCAGATTCTTGTGATGTTAAAGAATGAGAAAGAGATAAATCATGTCAGAATTTAATTGCAAAAGAAACTAAAATCTTTAAAGAGGAACATCCTTACACTAATATTTTGTGGCAGATGTGTAATGACTTCTATTAAACGTGAGTTCGAATGGGATTGGTTAATTCTAAAGATAGCCACATTTGCTGTCCCGATCAAACATTTCAGTTCATTTTGCCATTGAACTGTTCACGTTATAGATCACATTAAAGATGGAAACATTTCTGACATGAATTATCCTTTTCTCAATCTTTAACATCACGAACCTGGCATTGTAAAAGATTATGTTTTTATATCCACTGTACATGCATTTTTAGTGCAGTAATGACACAACTCAATTTTTATCAAGTGCAACGCTTGTTGAGAAAGAATGGAGGCTCCACTGCATATTTAAATGAGTGCACCTAATTGTCCTTAGTCATCAAACTGTATGAGAGAAAAACTTAAAAATGTTTTGCCTTTAACAACCACTCACGTCTAAGCTTTCCTATCTTAGGGTGCATTTACACCATAGTTTATATATGGGGTGATCATATATGTCTTTATATTTTGGAACCGTAATTGTCACTGTATCCATAGACTGACATTGAGAAACCACACTAAGGGTGCATTCACACATGGTTTGTGCATACTATTGACAAATATTTTAGTGTATTTAAACCCTATGAGGTAAAAACGTATATGAAATTGTATATACACATGGTTTTATACAGTTAAAATTCACTACAATACTATAAAATAAACATACGGTTTTAAAACAGTAGACTAAAACATGGTAGAACCGCAATCATGCCAAACTGTACAAAACCTGATAGACTTTTTTTTGTATGGTTTGTCAATTGCACTCTATGGGTATAGCTATAAATAAGGTTTGATACGGCCTTACGAATAAACCTGTGGTGGGAATATACCCTAAAAAAAATGTAATCCGGTTTTGCACAGTTTGGCACGGTTGCAGTTCTGCCAAACAAAAAACATTAACCCTTAACATTTTTGTCTACTGTTTCAAAACTGTACATCCACCAGATTTGTTTTTTATAGTGTTGCAGGTATTGAGAATTGTTTATATGGTTTTTATATACTTTTAGCTCATACAAACCGTGGTGTGAATGCACCCTTAAGCAGCTCTGGTAAAGGTTAAAGCTGAAAGCAGTTTTTTTCTTACACAGTTAGATCAGTGCAACCAGGGTTTTGAGGGAGGGCCTTTTGGTAGTTGAATGCCCCAAAAATGAACTGCTCATACAATAAGAACCTTAGTGGCATAGCATCACGCATTGTTCTTGATCTGCCATTGCAGTATCTTTTGTTGCATTTTGTTTAAGTTCTCAGTGCAATAATCTTTTGAACACAAGATGCAGTTGGGGACTATGGCACCAGTGAAATGGGATCAGCATAGAATTAGAATATTACATTCATCACCCTTTACTAGCTTTGCATGTTTAAAGCCTGTTATATTGTAATATGTAAAAAAAAAAAAAAAGAACAACAGTAGAAGTAGGGAAACTGAAGACATTCAAAACATAGAGCCTACTATGTTTGGACTGAATGTGCAAGTGCCTATGGATATCCATTTGTCTTAGTTAAAGGAAAACTGTCAGCCTGTTCGTCTACACTAAACCGAATACACAAAGTTATAGTGTGGGTGAACAGGAGTCCAATGAAGGGTCACTTACTGAAATAAGTCCAGTAGGTCCTGAGATATGTCCCCCAGAAGATCCTTTGCTAAATTCAGCTAATCATGTGCAGGAGCGGGGCTTCACCGGAGCAATTTACCTATTCATTGTCTGTGACTCCACTTCACTAGGATGTGAAGTCGCAGACAATGAATATGTAAATTGAGCAGGAATTCAGAAGAGGATCTTCTGGGGGACATATCTCAGGATCTACTGGACATATTTATGTAAGTGACCTCTGTGTGGACTCCTGTTCACCCACAATATAACCCAGTGTATAAGGTTTAGTGTGGGTGAACAGGCTGACAGTCTTCCTTTAAATATGATGTACATCATTCTGATGGAGTCAAATGCCTAGGTCTGAGGTCTTCATAATGTGGGGTTGACCCCCTCTCCATTGTTATAGATTAGAAGCCATCCTACACTTGAAGGGTACCCTTCTGTGTATTCCATAGACTTTCTGTTAACCCTTACATTGTTCAAACCATTTTCTAAGCACAACCGAACAGTGATGAACCAAAGCATAATGGCACAGGGCACAAATAAGTACTGTTTTCTGTTCATTTTATGAATCAGTGAGGGTATCAGAACTTGGACCTTGGTCCAAAATGTTGTCATGTAACTGTAAAAGAAGAGGTAATGCGTAAAGCCAACTACAGCCAAAATTATTCTCAATGCAATATTACCTTTCACCTCTGTAGCAATTAATTAATTACACCTAACTTACACAATAGACCCTTATAATCCCTAGTTTCTTACACATTGTTCTTCAGATTTCCTTTAATTTGAAAATCACCTACCCACACTTGTATGTATTATGAACCCCATTTTTCCACCAAACTCAGAAAAAAGCATACAGTAACTTTCATGTGGTTTCTTCTAAGATACATTATTCCTATTTGTTCTTGACAGTGTTTCCTAAACTTCTGTATTTCTACATTGGTTATTCTTCATATTTTAACATGCTAGACTGGCTTTAGTTTCATGTCTTTTGTCTACTTCTTTACTTTTATGCCACTCATTTTCATACTCTCCCTATACATCTTAAGTTTCTTCATTTTAGTCCCATTTGTCTTGTCAATATTTTATACATGAGTTCTCTGCAGTTGCCTCAACGTTTCTACGGCACTCGGCCAATTCTACAGACCTTCATTATTTATGGTTGTTTGTGGGTTCTAAACACGACAGAAATGTAATTGTAAAATTTGGGATTTAATTACGCAGACATAATAACTAGTGTACAGTAGTCTGCTCATTGTTTAATTTTTCCATTTACAACTCAAAATTGTTTTGATCTTTCAGATGGAAACTTGAGGTTACGCTGTCATCTTTAAAAGGGTTCAAACATTCATTTTTTTACATTATATCTGCAAAATTAGAAATCTATTTTTTTTTTTATTAAAACCACTCGGCATATGGCAAATGTGCTTAATTCTGCAAAATTGTTTCTCCGCATCACAATACATCTATCCAAGCAGAACTTAACATGTAAGGTTGCAGTCATTTTCACTGTATTTCTTTTGTGTCATTCATACAACCTAGATCAGTTGTTCACCCTTAAAGGATGAAGAAGAAAATGATTTCACAATACTTTGGGAGTGTGAAATACATTTAGAGCAATTTGAAGATCTTTGGAAAGTGTCTACGCAGTAAGTCCCCTTCTGGCACTTCCCAAGTTCCCTCATCTGCTGCTATGTCGGCATGGTGAATATGCACATTTCTGCCGGTCTGATAATATAGATATCAGTATCCAAGTGATCACTCTACCTCATGGTTGGCATAGACATGATACAATTCCAGCTAGTGTATTTCTCAAGTTTGGCATTCTTTAGCAGACAGAGCTGTGGGCAGCCATTTCTGGTATTGTGATCTCTAACCTTATCTAGTAATTGTCTGTGTGAGTAGTTAATTTGTACAAACAAGCTGAAATTGTGTAGGGGACAGAAAAGAAACTTACAATATGACCCATAACAGGTGTTTCAGTGTCATTTTGCAAGAAAATGCATTTCAAATCCCTGCAATTCCCCTTCTTGGAGTTACAAGCAATTTCAACTGAACCTATAATCAGTATAAATCCCATCCAAAATCTATTTCAGCTACAGGAGTGTCAAGTAAGAAAAGTGCCAATCATTTTGTTCTGGCCTTTACACCCAACAAAGGAAATAACCTACGATAATGGTCCAGAAAGATATACAGAGCACCGAGCCTCTGTTCTGCACACACTGTGATGTCTAATTCTGAAGATTGAATCAAAACGCCAATATCCTAAGAGCATTTCTTTTTTTTTTTTTTTTTTTTTTTTTTATACTTTTTTTTTTTTGCTAGTTAACAGCAGGGATTTCACACAAAAACATTCATTGTTTTGTGGGTCTGTTCATGTAGTAACTTCTCTGTGTTCATGAGATGAAGAAGACAGTGCTGTAGTAGGGAAGATTATAATCAGCTTATTGATCATTGCTTAGTGGTGAAAAACAATAAGGGCAATTGAAAAGCAAGCTTAGTCCTGTTGTTTCATTCTACTGCTACACAAAATGCTCATCACATGCTAACAGCATGGATACAAATTTAGGTCAGCCTATGCCCTGGGTCAGACAGATATCAATATGATATAATATCATGGGAGATGGAGGAATGTACAGGGCAATCATCAAAGATGTATTTATCCATTTTGTTCTGCTGTATGTCAGATCCAGGGAAACACAGGTTGGTATGGCAGCAGGTTCTCTGCTTTGAAATAAAAATATTAGTCATAACATTTGAAGTTCGGGAAATCTAAATGTTAGGGCTTACATTATAAATGAAGTCAGCACTGCAGTTAAAAAACAGGCCAGAGGTTCATGTAACAGTGCACATCACTCAAGGTCTGTAAATGTTCATAGAGTAGTTCCCCCTCATGGCTTTAAAGGGATTTATAGTACTACGCTGGCTGGCGCACCAGAATCAAGTGATTTAAAAAAATGGATAAAAATGGAACTATACAGGGTGGGCCATTTATATGGATACACCTTAATAAAATGGGATTGGTTGGTGATATTAACTTAATGTTTGTGGCACATTAGTATATGTGAGGGGGGAAACTTTTCAAGATGGGTGGTGACCATGGCGGCCATTTTGAAGTCAGCCATTTTGAATCCAACTTTAGTTTTTTCACATCAAACTTATTGGGAATTTCACAAGAAAAACAATGATGTGCTTGGTTTTAACGTAACTTTATTCTTTCATGAGTTATTTACAAATTTCTGACCACTTATAAAATGTGTTCAATGTGCTGCCCATTGTGTTGGATTGTCAATGCAACCCTCTTCTCCCACTCTTTACACACTGATAGCAACACCGCAGGAGAAATGCTAGCAAAGGCTTCCATTATCCGTAGTTTCAGGTGCTGCAGAATGGGAAAAACAAAAATTGGAACAGGACCCTCAGTTTACACAGAAGATTTTGTTCAGTGATGAGACAAACTTTTAGTGAATGGTGAAGTTAACAAACAAAACCCCCACTATTGTTCGGACACTAACCCACATTGGATAGATCCCTCCAAGACTGTTGGAACACAAAAATTTACGGTATGGTGTGGTATATGGGGTACAAAGACAGTGGGGCCATTCTTCATCAATGGAAACCTCCAGGCCTCTGGATATCCGAAATTGCTACATGATGATGTGTTTCCCTCTTTATGCACTGAAGCTGGCACGTTCCCTGATTTTTTCCAGTAAGATGGTGCACCACCACATTATGGGTGTCAGGTCCGAGCATTCCTAGATGAACAGTTTCCTGGAAAGTGGATTGGTCGTCGTGGGCCAGTTGAGACTTTTATCTTTGGGGTCATCTGAAGGCAATTGTCTATGCTGTGAAGATACGAGATGTGCAGCACCTGAAACTACGGATACTGGAAGCCTGTGCTAGCATTTCTCCTGCGGAGTTGCTATCAGTGTGTGAAAAGTGGGAGAAGAGGGTTGCATTGAGAATCCAACACAATGGGCGGCACATTGAACACATTTTATAAGTGGTCAGAAACTTTTAAATAACTCATGAAAGAATAAAGTTACGTTAAAACCAAGCACATCATTGTTTTTCTTGTAAAATTTCCAATAAGTTTGATGTGTCACATGACCCTCTTCCTATTGAAAAAACAAAAGTTGGATTCAAAATGGCCGACTTCAAAATGGCCATCATGGTCACCACCCATCTTGAAAAGTTTCCCCCTCACATATACTAATGTGCCACAAACAGAAAGTTAATATCACCAACCATTCCCATTTTATTAAGGTGTATCCACATAAATGGCCCACCCTGTAGATTTATTTGTATCGTGTTTCCCTGAAAATAAACCCTACCATGAAAGTAAGCCCTAGCAGGATTATCAGGGTGGGCTGCAATATATGCCCTACCCCGAAAATAAGACCTATGCCAGGGGTAATCAACTGGCGGACCGCGGTCCAGATCCGGACCGTGGTCGCCAGTAATGCCCGCAGACCAGAAGTATGGAGAATGGAGGGGGCTGCAGGAGTGTGGAGGATGGGGGGCTGCAGGAGTGTGGAGGATGGGGGGCTGCAGGAGTGTGGAGGATGGGGGGCTGTAGCAGTGTGGAAGATCCTCCACACTGTTACAGCCCCCCATCCTCCACACTCCTGCAGCCCCCCCATAAATAAATAAGCCCTACCGTAAAAATAAGCCATAGTGTGTTTTTTGGCACTAGAATTAATATAAGACCCGGTCTTATTTTTGGAGAAACATGGTGTGTCTGTAGATCTGTCTAAATTAATCTGTTAGATGGTCTCAGATTCTGTGCTCTGCAGGTATTTACATATCCATTCGGCAGTCTCTATGTTGGCTGCTGCAGGCTAAAGCATATGACCCAGTAGGGATCAAAAGTTTGGGCACTCCAGGTAAAAATTTGTATTAATATGCATAAAGAAGCCAAGGAAAGATGGAAAAATCTCCAAAAGGCATCAAATTACAGATTAGACATTCTTATAATATGTCAACAAAAGTTAGATTTTATTCCCATCATTTACACTTTCAAAATGACAGAAAACAAAAAAATGGCATCTGCTAAAGTTTGGGCACCCTGCAGAGTTAATATCTTCTTACTGCCCTCTTTGGCAAGTATCACAGCTTGTAAATGCTTTTTGTAGCCAGCCAAGAGTCTTTCCACTCTTGTTTGAGGTATCTTTGCCCATTCTTCCTTACAAAAGTCTTCCAGTTCTTTGAGATTTCTGGGCTGTCTGTCACACACTGCTATTTTAAGGTCTATCCATAGACAATTACATACTTACATCCATTACATATTAATTATGTTATATAATTACATTCCGAACAGTGGATATTGACATCTGAAAATGTTTTTCTATTTTCTTATAGCCTTCTCCAGCTTTGTGAGCGTCAACTATTTTCAGTTTCAGATTTCTAGACAACTGCTTAGAAGAACCCATGGTGCTGATTGTTGGGGCAAGGTCAGATGAGTCTGGGCATTTAAAACCTTTGAGATTGACATCACCTGGTCTTCCCAGATGATGATTGAGAACAATCCATGACACTGGCATGTCTCAGCTTTGCAAAGGGGGCAGTGCATGCTATAAATTCTGCAAGGTGCCAAAACTTTTGCAGACACCATTTTTTGTTTTCTGTTATTTTGAAAGTGTAAGTGATGGAAATAAAATCTAACTTTTTTTGACATATTATAAGAATGTCTAATCTGTAATTTGATGCATTTTGGAGATTTTTCCATCATTCCTTGGCTCTTGGCTTCTTTATGCACATTAATACAAATTTTTACCTGGGGTGCCCAAACTTTTGATCCCCACTGTATATGCTTATGGGCAGGGGTTGTAATGTCTAGAACATTTTTTTTTGTCCACAGGATGACTTTAGAAAAAAATGCCTTCCAGTGTTTCATAGAGGTCTGTCAGTCAACAAGCACTCTTCTAAGATGTACACCACCCAAAAGTAGCCTCTAAAAGCCTTTTTATAAGTGCATTGGGGAAAGCACGTGTATTCTCTTTTGTGATAACTAGTGATACCTGTACTCATTTACATATCTGCCCAAGACATAACCGCATGCCAAGTTTTGCGGCAATGACATTTCTATCTTGATGCATTATTTTTTTCAGTTAGTTAATTCTCTGCTTTCCTTTATTCAGCCATAGAGTTAAATTATGCAATTGTGGTTGTCTGGAGCTTTTTGAAAATTGATGTCTACAGATCCCATTACATCTGTAATAAATAAATACATCCTTAACTCCTCCAAGTGGTGGCTGCAGAAAGTTCAAATTTTATAATTTAACTCTACGTTTGTGAATGCAGATACTTTTGAACTTTGTAACAGGAAAACCTCTGACCTTTGTAAGGATATACAGGAAACTTCATTGATCAGCAGCATGGAAAAGTGCTCTTTTAAGGGGATGGACTTCTCAAAAGAGATGGCCAGTAAGTATACATAATATATTGTGGACTAGGTAAGTGGGTGGTCTTCTCGAGCTGAGATAGGATTTACTTTATTACTAATGTGGGCCAATTTTGTTTAAAGCAAAACTAAATGATAAACTTTTTAAGCATAATCATTTATTAATATATTTCATGAGTATAAAGTGCACTGCTGAAAAGAGTGACATTTTATCCATATATCCAAATGGGAACATTTTATGAGAAAGTGCTTAAAGCTCCTACCCGATGCGTGTCAATCTGGCTTTGCACTTTGGGAACATCCCCACCAATGGGCTCCTGCTGCTTTAGCTCCTCGTTCTTCAGCTGCAGCCATGCAAGAAGCTCCTGCAGAGAGATGTGTAATCGCTTCCAGTGCTCCTTGCTGGCTTCTAAATGAGACCTACAAGACATTATGCATCACATTATTGTCAGGAGGAGAAAGATCATGGCAGATGTACAGCTCATTTCACACTGATACCAGTCTCTTTTAGATGAGAAATAATAATTAATGTATGAGCTACTCTTTGATGAGAATTTATTGCTGAGAGAAAGAGGCAGCTACCACGATGAGCTGTATTTTACACCAATTAGTAGACATAGTTCAATGGCTGAGAATATTATTAAAGCAACTAAACATAACCAAACCGGTCACTAATGACATACGTCTGGAGAGTTGGAAATAGGAAATAATATCATGTTGATGGTTGATGATAAATCATCATGTACAGTATACAAGACAGATATCTAAATATTTAGAACTCAAGATGTGTAATTAGTAGCTAAAGGTTACCGATATAAGGTTAAGTTTACACTTGGATCCAAATGATGTAAATTATAGGAAAACTGATAACAAATTGGTTTATTACAGTATCCCTTTTTTTTATTCACCATCATGTAGATTAAATAAAAATAATTATGATGAATCCTTTATAAAAACTAATCATAACAATAATAATAATGTATTTTGGTAACAATGCTAAAAAAAATATGCTACATCATATGCTACATAATGTACCTTAAAAAGCCACATGCATGAAGTTTGTATAGACATATCCACTGTTCTGTGCTTCCAAGGCATTAGCACTCTGTATTTTATCATATAATGCCATCATACAGAAGTTTTACAGAGGTACCTCCCTCTCTCCTTCCTAGGGTAGAATACCTATTAGGCTGCATTCACATCATGTTCGTGGGGATATGGCAGTCAGATTCAGTGCGAAAATTTGAAAACCGGCTGCTGCCATATCTCTGCTGGACCCGTGCCATACTCCATTTATTTCAATTAGTCTAACATCACTCCAGTGGGGTCATTTGTGGACTATATCTGTTTCTGTTGCCGGAACAAAACTGCAGTAGACTATGGTTTTCATTTGGCAACAAAAACGGATCCAAAAATGACCTCACAGAAGTCACTAAACTGATTAAAAAATCATAACTCTTTAAATTTTGCACTTAAAAATCCATATGATGGCTTATTTTTTGCGCCACCAATTCTTCTTTGTAATGACGTCAGTCATTTTGAGCAAAAATCTACGGCGAAACGGAGAAAAAATAATTGTGAGACGAAATTCGAAAAAAACGCTGTTTTGTAACTTTTGGGGGCTTCCGTTTCTACGTAGTAAATGTTTCGCTAAAAATTACACCTTATCTTTATTCTGTAGGGCCATACGATTAAAATTATATCCTACTTATATAGGTTTGATTTTGTCGTACTTCTGGAAAAAATCATAACTACATGCAGGAAAATTAATATGTTTAAAATTGTCATCTTCTGACCCCTATAATTTTGTAATTTTTTTCGCGTATGGGGCGGTATGAGGGCTCATTTTTTGTGCCATGATCTGAAGTTTTTAGCGGTACCATTTTTGCATTGATAGGGCTTATTGATCTTTTTATTCAATTTTTCATGATATAAAAAGTGACCAAAAATGCACTATTTTGGACTTTGGAATTTTTTTTGCGCGTACGCCATTGACCGTGCGGTTTAATTAATGATATATTTTTATAATTCGGACATTTCCGCATGCAGCGATACCATATATGTTTATTTTTATTTACACTGTGTTATTTTTTTTTTTTATGGGAAAAGGGGGGTGATTCAAACTTTTAATAGGGAAGGGGTTAAATGATCTTTATTCACTGCACACACTGATCTATTTCATTGATCACTGGTTTCTCATAGGAAACCAGTGATCGATGATTCTGCCGCTTGACGGCTCATTCCTGGATCTCAGGCACTGAGCAGTCATTCGGCGATCGGGCAGCGAGGAGGCAGGTAGGGACCCTCCGGCTGTCCTGTAAGCTGTTCGGGATGCCGCGATTTCACCGCGGCTATCCCGAACAGCTCCCTGAGCTAACCGGCATGCTTGCAATTTCACTTTAGACGCAGCGTTCAACTTTGAACGCTGTGTCTAAAGGGTTAAGAGCGCACAGCACCGCGATCAATGCTGCGCGCTATTAGCCACGGCCCATTGTTAGAGGCCGTGGCCCCGCATTATAGATCGGGAGCGGACACATGACGTTCCAGTACGTCATGTGTCCTTAAGGAGTTAAAGGGGTACTCCATTGACCTTTAAACATATTTGTAAATTACTTCTATTTACAAATCTTAATCCTTCAAGTATTTATCAGCTGTTGTATACTACAGAGGAAGTTGAGTCATTTTCGGCCTGGCCACAGTGCTCTCTGCTGACACTGTGTGTCAAGAACTGTCCAGAGTAGGAGCAGATCCCTACAGCAAACCTCTCCTGCTCTGGTCAGTTCATGACATGGACAAAGGTGGCAGCAGAGAGCACAAAACAAAGGCATATATATATATATATATATATATATATTTATATATATATATATATATATATATAATTCTTTTGGATACACATTGGTAACTTACAGATTAGAAGAATGATGTAACAGCAAGGTAAAAACACAATAGAAATAAGATATTGCAACTTTTATAATAAAGTGATCTCAATACAATTTCCCCCTGCAGCAGCCATAGGATGAAACTGACTCATGTGACGACTTAAAACAGACATCATAGTGCAGGGTTGTAATTATTATGTGGATGTAACAAATCCCTAGATTTTAGCTTCGCGGTTATAAACTTGTAGAATGTCTATGCCACTCTTTTTTGTAGATTATCTTGCAGAAGATATCTGAAGATGCGTGACTGGCATTAGCACCAGACAAACCTGGGCTGTTGCCAGGCCCCATGGCAATCTGGGTAAACGTGCTACACAAATGTGGGATACACAGGGGACTCACTGTGACTTTGTTGCCAAAGGGGTTCCATACATCTGGAGCTAACTCTGTGAAGATAACATCTAATATGACAGTCAAAAAACTTGTGCATGTCTTTGGATTTTAACCCTTTGTGTTGCTACTATTGGCCCACGTTTCAATATTATTGACATATGCAATCAGAATTTTCAAAATAATTTCCAAATTTCTCAAAAATAATTTAAATAATTTAAACTATGCACATGATAAAACATATAGTATGAACAATATACAGTGTTCCATTCCATGTTTCTATTGTAAGCCAAATTAAGCTACGGTACCCCCATGACATACCACCTATATGTGGTATCTAATACAAATAATACAATTCCTCTCCAACTAGTGATCCCTAATTTATTAGCACTTGTGGATAGTTCTATTTAGATAACTAAATGTATTCCTGGAAAAGACACATCTCCCATATGATTCTTCAAAATCGTACATTTATATTTACAATTTTAAAAAATTTGTCTGGTTTAACATAATTGTAAAACATGAAATCACATGACAATTATGTTGAAATAGATGATAAAATCCTTTGGACTTGGCAACTAGTTGCCTGGCAACTGTATTAAAATAGCCTATGACTCTATGCTATGAACATGTAGGTATAACATAAAACTCATGTTAGGGTTTTGAAAATTACAAAATTCTGCATCATGTCTGCATTTATGCATTGTAAAATACAAAGAAAATCTATTTTTTACTTACTTATATTTAAATATTTGGCTGTAATAAAACTAATAGATATATTGATATCTAAAAGGGGTATCTGGAGGGTAGGAATGATATTACTCTCCCCTGGCAGCACTCTGAGACTGATGGGAAGTAATTGTGCCGTGATCATGGCATACTGGTGAAATCATGCCCGAATGTTTCCAATCTCTCCCCTCCTCCTTCCCATATTGGAAGTTTAACTTCTGAAATCACACTGAGGCAGAACTAAGGTCCCGGGGAGCAAGAAAAGGTAATACCAAATAACCCTCTTCTTGGATGTTAAGTCTATTATGTTGTACCAGGGTAGCTAAAGAAAGTTGCAGTTCTTTATTATTACTCAACTCATCAGCTCATGTTGAATGGGTAAAAACGTTTAAAAACATGCAAAAAAAGATATACAAATGTAACACCAAGGCACAGTACAGTAATACCCCAAATATTAATTGGTTCCATTACAACCATCAAAAGAAGACCATATTGTATTGTTGAAACCAAAAATGTTGACAACATATGTACGGTAGTTATTGTAAATTGTAGAGAACTGTTTAAATCATATTAAAAGGGACATACATTTGTACAATCTATCTAGAGTAAACGGAGGCTGAATTGTGGTGCCATCCACTGTTCAATATTTTAAGTAGGAAATCTTGATTGTCTCTAAATGTATAAATAACCTGGGACATGGAAAATATATCATAGTATGTAAGTATGTAATTGTAAATATCCATGATATCCAATTAACTATAGTTGTTAGAGTTATGATATTATTCACTTAAGTTATGATTTTTTTTATATTGCTTGTTTAATAACAGTAATGAAGCATACTTTATGACCTGAAACAACATGATAATGTATTGTAATATAATAGTCAGCAGAAGGAAAGTGCTGGTCCTTCATAAAACTTCAGGTCAGGAAGAAAACAAATAACTTTAACCTTTTTATAATTGCTATTTCTTTCCAATACCTGATATTAAGGGACTTTTTCCTTAGCTCATTCCATCGGACATTCATATTATCAAGCCTCCTGGTCAAGAGAGAGCCGTCTTCAGACCCCTCCAAAGATTTAAGGATTTTCTGTCCATTTTCGTCCAATGAATGAAATACTTCTGTGTGGGCATCGATGTCCGCTTGCAATTCCTAGCATAAAAGAATGGAAGTTTAGAATAGCCTTGAGATATATATGTATATATATATATATATATATATATATATATATATATATTATTGCCTACCCAAACAGGTACAATTGTGCAAAGCCAAATTAGTTATTGCAAAAGCAGCACTATTATAAAACTGCTCGCACATGTTAGTAAAGACAGCACATCTAAATCTTCTAAAATTCTAACCTTCACATTATATTTTCTCCTATGCAACATGCTTTGTAGTCTGTAACATCAGTTGTACTCAGAGGCAATAGCAAGACAATTCTGAACTGATGGTCATAAAGTCCCTATTCTTGTTACATAATGTTCTCAAAAACATTTTCCAAAGCAAGATCTCATAGTAGAGACAAATGAATACTTTGTATTGTAGCAAAATTCTGATCACATCCCCGAGAGTAGGATGAGGCAATGACATAGCAGGGGGCATGGAAGGGCAAACTTTGTTTTTAACTGTTGTAGCCGTAACACATCGGGAGGCAAGTGTAAAAGCCATAAGCCTTAAATCTAAATTGCAATGTAAGGGTTAATATACAGTATACAACATAGCATGATAAAAAGAGGCCTCGTTTTATTTTTTTCTCTCTCATCTGAGTGTGCCAGTTGATGCCAAAGGAAAATTCTTTCACAGGCATGCTGGCATTCCTCTCGTCCTACGTGCTGAATAGATTCTTTGTATTTGAATGAATCTTTATGTTTATATGCTTCTGTTGTAACTCTCTCTTTTTATGGCTTTTATTGGTCAGATAAAAAGAAGCACAGTTTAACGTTAGAGACACTTTAAAACATAGTGCATAATTATCGTCATATTACATTTTAAGATGCCACAACTCAAGCATGCATACTATTCTTTGAAGATAATTGATGTGGTAACACAGTTTATAAGACTAGAAAATTATCCAGTTCAGCCTGTTCTCCTGCAATGTGGGTCTAGAGGAAAGTAAAAGCCCCAGATGGCAGAAGACAAAGGGGGAAATTTATCAAGCAGCACAAATCTTAGAAAGTCACCCATTTTTGTATAAAAATTATGATGTTTGCTCAAAGATCACCATTTCTGCACAAATATGCGACTTGAGAGAATTTACGCCACTCATGCCATGGGGGTGTGAAGGAAAGATGAAGGAAGTTAGAGAGGGGACCAGCCTTTCATGGAGAGAACATCATTAATAATACAACAATCAATAATACAACACCTTAATAGGTATATAAAGCAACCTCAATAGCTGGTGTACATTTGGTGTACTTTCTACGCAGTGCACTTTTCAGTAAAAATTACAACTTATCTTTATTCTGTAGGTCCATACAGTTACAATGATAACCAATTCATATAGGTTTTATTCAATTTTAACTCCTTAACGACGCAGGATGTATATTTACGTCCTGTGCCGGCTCCTGCGATATAACGCGGGGTCACGCGGTGACCCTGCATCATATTGGGCCATCAACAGCCAGGACCCGTGGCTAATACAGGACATCACCGTTCACGGTGATGCCCTGTATTAACCCTTCAGATGCGGCAATCAAAGTTGACCGCCATGTCTGAAGTGAAACTGAAAGTATCCCGGCAGCTCAGTCAGGCTGTTCGGGACCACAGTGATTGTCCCAAACAGCTTACAGGACACCGGGAGGATCCCTACCTGCCTCCTTGGTGTCCGATTGGCAAATGACTGCTCCGTGCCTGAGATCCAGGCAGGAGCAGTCAAGCGCCGATAGCACTGATCAATGGCATGTTAATACATGCCAGTGATCAGTGTAAAAGATCAGTGTGTGCAGTAATGTAGCCCCCTATGGGAGCCATAACACAGAAAAAAAGTGAAAAAAAAGTGTTAATAAATGTGATTTAACCCCTTCCCTAACAAAAGCTGTGTAAATAAAAGCTGTGTAAATAAAAATAAAAATAAACATATGTGGTATCGCAGCATGTGTAAATGTATGAACTATAAAAATATATTGTCAATTAAACAGCACAGTCAATGGCGTACACGTAAAAAAAATTTAAAGTCCAAAATAGCGTATTTTTGGTCACTTTTTATACTGTTAAAAAATTAATAAAAAGCGATCAAATAAAATGGTCAAAGCAAAAATGGTACCAATAAAAACTTGAGATCACGGCACAAAAAATTTGCCCTCAAACCGCCCTGTATGCAGAAAAATAAAAAAGGTATACGGGTCAGATGAGGAAATTTTTAAACATATAAATTTTCCTGCATGTACAGTAGTTATGATTTTTTTCCAGAAGTACAACAAAACAAAACCTATATAAGTAGGGAACCATTTTAACTGTATGGACCTACAGAATAAAGATAAGGTGTCATTTTTACCGAAAAATGCACTGCGTAGAAACAGAAGCTCCCTAAATTTACAAAATGGCGTTTTTTCTTCACTTTTGTCGCTCAATTATATTTTTCCCATTTTGCCATGGATTTTTGGGTAAAATGACTAATGTCACTGCAAAGTAGAATTGGTGGTGCAAAAAATAAGCCATAATATGGATTTTTAGGTGGAAAATTGAAAGGGTTATGGTTTTTAAAAAGGTAAGGAGGAAAAAACGAAAATGCAAAAACTGAAAAACTCTGAGTCCTTAAGGGGTTAATACTTATAAAAATTATAAACTACATGCACCAAAATTAGTATGTTTAAAGATGCCATCTTCTGACCCCTGAGGGCTCATTTTTTGCTGTAGCTTTTATAGGTACTGTTTTTGTTTTGATGGGACTTTTTAATTGCTTTTGTTAATATTTTTATGGTATATGACAAAAAATGCTAAATTTGGGACTTTGGTATTTTTTTTACGTGTACGCCATCGACTGTGTGGTTTAGCTAACCTTATATTTTAATAGTTCGAACATTTACGCAGGTGGCAGTGCCACATATGATTATTTTTATTCTTAATTATATTATTTTGTTTAAAAATGGGAAAAGGGGGGTGATTTAAACTTTAAATAGGGAAGGGGTTAATGACCGCAGTGAAGCAGGTGAGGACCTTCTCATCAGTCAATAAGCTGATCGGGTCATCGCGATTTTGTCGCAATAGTCCCGATCAGCTCCGCTGAGCTGCCGGGATTCTTTTACTTTCGCTTAAGACGCCGCAATCAACTTTGGGCATTAGCCGTGGGTCCTGGCTGCCCGTAGCAACCGGGACAACCTGGTTTAACCCACTCTCCGCCGCGAGAAAGGTTTAAATTGGACCAGGGTGTACAGGTACGCCCTGAGTCCTTAAAGCGTACCTGTCATAGTGCAAAAAAAAGAAAAAAGTGATATGTTACTCAGGACCCAATCTTGATCATGTGCATATCATTTTAATGTGTCTCTGACCTATATATCCAGAGATATAAGCATTTTTCTGCTGGTGAGTTACTTTTTCTTTGTGCAGGCTGGAGGGGGCGTGTCAGTTGTCAGCCTGTTGTTACGCCGAGCGTTCCGGGTCCCTGCTCCTCCCCGGAGCGCTCACGGCATTCGTCTCCGTGCAGCGCCCCGGTCAGACCCGCTGACCAGGAGCGCTGCATTAGTGTCACCGGCGGGGATGCGACCCGCGTAGCGGGACGCGCCCGCGGCTCGCATCCCAATCTCCTCACCTGCCATGTCCTCCGTCTGCTCAGTCCAGGCGCGCGCGACCCCACTCCCTAGGGGGCGCGTGCGCCGGCTCTCCGACATTTAAAGGGCCAGTGTGCCATTGATTGGTGCCTGGCCCAATCAGTACCTGCACCTGTGTCCTCCTTATAAAAACCCACTTCCCCTTCCTGGTATCGCCGGATCTTGTTGCCTCAGTGCCAGTGAAAGCGTTTTGTGTATGTCCCAAGCCAGTGTTCCAGACCCTCTGCTGTTGCCCCTGACTACGATCCTTACTGCCTGCCCTGACCTTCTGCTACGTCTGACCTTGCTCTTGCCTTGTCCCTTGTACCGCGCCTGTCTCAGCCGTCAGCTGGGGTTCAGTCGCTATCGGGTGGAACGACCTGGGAGTTACCTGCCGCTGCAAGTCCATCCCGCTTTGAGGCGGGCTCTGGTGAAAACCAGTAACCCCTTAGACTCCGTTCCCCTGGTACGGCCCATGCCATCACCCCACTGACACAGAGGATCCACCACCAGTGTCCTCGCTGCATACCTATCCGGATCCTGACACCTGTGCAGTCAGCCAATCAGTACTCTCTACTCTGTAACCCTTTCCACTCTGGTTTTAGGCTGTGTCATGTTACACAGAGGAAGATACTTGGAGCTTGCCTTCAGTAATCAGAAGACATTATGGTGAATTCATAACAGGATAAAATGTATAAATATAAGAATAGATCTTTATAAAATTAGTGCAAGGATTTTTTTAGATAAAAGTACAGCATTTTTATGAATACATGTTCTATCTGTTTTATCTTCTAGTAAAGCTGGATGCTAATTAGCATAGCTGTCACTATGTGTGTCATTCATCTTTCACAGACTCCTGAATGTCTGAGCAACTTCTTTGTCATTCAGGAGTCCGAGAAAGCTTTGACTATTTCAGCATGCTGTGAGTTGTAGTTTAGTAACAACTGAAGCTGCAATGTTTGTAAATAACTGTGTTAGAGCAGTGTTGCCTCCAGCTGTTTTAAAACTACAGCTCCCAGCATTTCCACACATCCTTTATCTGTAGTTTTGCATACACTCAATAGAAATCTCCCATACTGGATACCAGTATGCTTTACGGCCGGTATCCAGTATGCTGTAAAATCTAGACTAGTCTGTCTGGCTAAAAGACAGGCGACCCCTAGTGGTGGCTATTTTGAGCTTGAATTTCAGGTGAAAATGTAAAAAAATTTTTAACAGGTGTATATTGTGAAATGTCATATTATAATGAGTCCTGCAATATATGAAAAGTTTTTAACAATGACAGTGCCTCTTTAAGGATCGGGGATGCATAGCGCACTTCAAAATCTAATTGAATTAATAAAGATGATTCCACCTACATGTACACCCCACTTCCAGGCAGTGTATAAGGAATAACCAAGCTTGAACATAGTGGGATATCAGGGGGACATTCCCTATACAGGTTCCCAGATTGGTTATTATAGACAACTGTTATTTGGGATCTGTACTTTAAGGGTACATTCCCACACGGCGTATTTGCTGCGTATTTGCTGCTGCGTATTTTATTTTCTCTGTTGAAGTCAATGGGTAGGAAAATACGCAGCACCAAATATGCAGCAAATACGCAGCAAATACGCAGCAAAATACGCCGTGTGGGAACGTACCCTAAAGGAGTACACTGGGATAGAAAAAGTTTATCCCTGTCCTAAGGACAGGGGATAAGGGTCAGATTGCAGGGAATCTGAACGCTGGGCCACACAATCTGAAAATCTGACGCTTATCCTCTACTATTAGAATTGGGGATATGTTTTTCTATCCCGAAGATCTCCTTTAAGGCATGCTGCTTCCAGAGGACACCTGTATTACTCCTAATTGGTGGGAAACATGTAGGTAGGAATTTAGGGGAATCTTGGACATCTTCGCTGAACTTATTCAACATCAAAAAAGAGTTATACCAAGCTTAAAAATAAATACAACTACATATACGCAATCTAACCGTAACCATAAAAAATATATATTATTCAATAGATGCATGTTACAACTTCTATGGGGATCTTATCCCCTAAAAATGTATGTTGAAATCTATCTTGATAGCTGGTAGAAGATTATTATCCATTGACTTTTCAGAAAGCAAAAAGAGAGCAATTCAGGAAGCCTGAAAGTTACATTGCAATCTAAACTAATCTAAAACCTTTTTTTTAGCTGTCATATGTACATGCATATAATACATTGTTGTTCTCTTTGGAACTGCATAAACAATTATGTTATTTGTCATTTAACTGTATGGAATAACTTTTCTTCTACTAAGCAGTTTAAGTAGGTACTGAAGACACAGCTCCAGGGGTGAACTGTTTGGGCAATGATGTTGGGTCTAATGATCCTGCTGCTGACAGGTCCTAAAGGCTGCTTTTACAGAACACAAGGCCCAACAGTGAACCCCTGCCTTAAGTTGTCAGTGGAACAGATAAAAGCTGAGATGATTGTTGACAGTCAGTTGCTTTTTTTTTGTGTTTTATAGAAACTTATGCCACCAGTGCCCTTGAGCTTAGTTTGATGCTATTTGCAACACAACTCCTTTAGCCATGTGTGATGGGGAGCATTATTTCCCCTTAATGTAAGCATGGGAGGAACAAAGCTTATTAACAGAAAGAAGAGCACTAGTTATTAAAGTAACATTGTGACACAACTCTAGTTATTGTCGGACTTTGCCTTTGTTGCCTTACTTTAAGAGGTAATTGGTACTTACATTTTACAAAGTTATCCCATATGCACAGAATCTGGCTGCTGGGCCTCCTACTGGTTCCAAGAATGTGGGGGAATTGATCCCCTGAATGAACAGAGTGTACCATGCATGAGCGACCAAGCTGCCATTCATTATCTATGGGGCTTCCAAACATTGCTGAGTAGTGCTGATTGGCTAAAACCAGTTGATTCACTTAAAACAGCTGACAAAATGCAAAATCCATTTTAGCTTAATTCTAGACACAGTTTAGCACCCCTAACCAATTTTTCTCAAAACTGAATCATGGAATTGTTAGCAACCATTTAATCAATAGTGGCCAACAGAAGACATATGTTTTTTTTTTTAAACATATATGGGCCTCTTGCTTTCAAATAGTACAACAAGAAGCAACATTTTTTGTATATAAAACAATTGACCAATAATAATGCTAACTTTAGTACCAATGAATTTGAAAATGGAAGACAACAACAGGTCCCAGCCACCCTGCAGGTGGATCTCCAGACAGCCACTCCGGTATACAAACAGTCCCAGAAGAGTAGGTCACAGCAATTAGATGATAGACTCCAATAGAATGCAAAAACTGTAGTCTTATATTGTTACCCAAAGTGCAATGTTTCGGCCACAATCCGTCCTTTGCCAATGGCCGGATTGTGGCCGAAACGTTGTACTTTGGGTAACAATAAAATTATACAGCTTTTGCATTCTATTGGAGTCTATCATCTAATTGCTGTGACCTACTCTTCTGGGACTTTTAGTACCAATGAGACTGAATGTCTACAGAACCCCAGTGCACATACAGCATTGGTTGCACATATGATATGTTCATCCATAAAATTAATCCCTGTATGATTTTTGTATACACATCTTTCTTTAACCCCTTAAGGACTCAGCCCATTTTGGCCTTAAGGACTCAGACAATTTAATTTTTACGTTTTCATTTTTTCCTCCTCGCCTTCTAAAAATCATAACTCTTTTATATTTTCATCCACATACTAGTATGGGGGCTTGTTTTTTGCGCGACCAGTTGTCCTTTGTAATGACATCACTCATTATATCATAAAATGTATGGCACAACCAAAAAACACTATTTTTGTGGGGAAATTAAAACGAAAAACTCAATTTTGCTAATTTTGGAAGGTTTTGTTTTCACGCCGTACAATTTATGGTAAAAATGACGTGTGTTCTTTATTCTGAGGGTCAATACGATTAAAATGATACCCATTATTACATACTTTTATATTATTGTTGCGTTTAAAAAAAATCACAAACTTTTTAACCAAATTAGTACGTTTATAATCCCTTTATTTTGATGACCTCTAACTTTTTTATTTTTCCGTATAAGCGGCGGTATGGGGGCTCATTTTTTTGCGCTATGATCTGTACTTTTTTTTATACCACATTTGCATATAAAAAACTTTTAATACATTTTTTATAATTTTTTTTTTAATAAAATGTATTAAAAAAGTAGGAATTTTGGACTTTTTTTTTTTCGTTCACGCCGTTCACCGTACGGGATCATTAACATTTTATTTTAATAGTTCGGACATTTACACACGCGGCGATACCAATGTCTATAAAATGTCTATGTCTATAAAAAAAATTACGCTTTTTGGGGGTAAAATAGGAAAAAACGGACGTTTTACTTTTTTATTGGGGGAGGGGATTTTTCACTTTTTTTTTACTTTTACTTTTACATTTTTTTACATTTTTTTTACACTTGAATAGTCGCCATAGGGGACTATTCATAGCAATACCATGATTGCTAATACTGATCTGTTCTATGTATAGGACATAGAACAGATCAGTATTATCGGTCATCTCCTGCTCTGGTCTGCTCGATCACAGACCAGAGCAGGAGACGCCGGGAGCTGGACGGAGGAAGGAGAGGGGACCTCCATGCGGCGTTATGAATGATCGGATCCCCGCAGCAGCGCTGCGGGCGATCCGATCATTCATTCAAATCGCGCACTGCCGCAGATGCCGGGATCTGTATTGATCCCGGCACCTGAGGGGTTAATGGCGGACGCCCGCGAGATCGCGGGCGTCGGCTATTGCCGGCGGGTCCCTGGCTGCGATTAGCAGCCGGGATCAGCCGCGCATGACACGGGCATCGCTCCGATGCCCGAGGTTATGCACAGGACGTAAATGTACGTCCTGGTGCGTTAAGTACCACCTCACCAGGACGTACATTTACGTCCTGCGTCCTTAAGGGGTTAAAGGGGTTCTCCGGTGCTTACACATCTTTTCCCCAAAGGATAGGGGATAGGGGAGAAGATGCCTGATCGCGGGAGTCCCGCTGCTGGGGACCTCAATGCAAGCCTATGGATGGGGGGCGTGACAGCTATCATAGACTTGCATTGAGGGGCGGAGCGTGACGTCACACGAGGGCGGAGGCGTGACGTCACACTCCCCCGGCCCGGTGGTCGCCTGTAATCAATCCCGGAGCGAACACGCTCCGGGGACTGATTACAACGCGTGCATGATCCTGGGGGTCCTCAGCGGCGGGACTCCAGCGATCAGGCATCTTATCCCCTATCCTTTGGTTAGGGGAAAAGATGTGTAAGCACCGGAGAACCCCTTTAAAGTGTAAAGCACCTGGTAATCTCTTATACAATGAGATGTTTTCATATGCCAAAGTCTATCAACTCTCCAAAATTGTAAAGCACATAGTAAGCATATATTTATTTATAGGAATACATTGCTTCAATCTGCATCTCAGTGTATTGCAGACAAAAATAAATGTAATCTAGTTGTTTAAGCATTATTAATTCAAGAAAATAAATATATACATATTATTTAATCACAATAAAATTATTGACATTACATTTTTGTAAGACATGTCACATGTAGTTTAACGTGAGAAAATAAATAAAAATAGGAAAATGTGAATATTTGAAAAAAAAAAATGAAATAGTGTAATTTCCCAATCCCATGTGACAGGATAAGCTACTAAATTCATTCCTCTACAAGTTCATTTTGGTATATTTTCAAATGCTTTATATTTCGTTGGCTTTAGCTGTTACCATGGTAACTCATATCTGCTTAATGTGTGAATGGCACAGCCATTTTGCATTTAAAGTGCAGCATCCCTTCTCTACGATAGTAAAATTTTACATTTATCCTTGGGAGGAACACATCAAGTATCAAATATGGAAGCTCCACTTACAATATTGGTGAAGATTGTTCCACTACATCTGGTGCTTGGATAATATATGAGTAACATGAATATTTTATTTAGAATTGTTCTGTATTATAAAGCTGGGAAGATTACTGTAGATGGATTAGTTCATTTATCAATCAAATCTAAACAAAAAAACTAGTGATTCATGTTTGTGTAATAAAGCATCACACACCATGGCCCTGATTTACTAAGAGTGAAGTGTAGGTTTTGTTGTGTTTTTGCTGTTCTAACCTTTTTTTTCCCCCATGATATTTACTAATATACATGCTTTATAACTGATTTACTATTGTAAACCCAACATGTTTTGTTGGGTTGTGCGCCAGATTCTGTCGCACTGCGCCAGAAATTCTGTCAGAATGCCAGAATATGCGCCAGAATTTGCGCCAGAATTGAAAAACAGACTAACTCTCCATTTTGCTGAGAGAACCCGAAAAAGGGGTGCAACTGCCGGGAAAAGTGGGCGTGGAAGCCAAACAGGGGTATGTCCCCCCCCCCCTACATTTTCACAAAAACCCAACATATTTACTAAGGTTACCACAGAAAATGGAGTGGATTTGAGCTGAGGAAAACCGCACAGATCAGAGCATGTGTAAAAAAATAACTAAATGTAGAGAAAAGTGCAAAATGAAGGGAAACCTTAGTACTTACCGTGGAAAAAAATTGTAGGGAATTAAAACCCACAAAGAAAACTACACTCAACTCTTAGTAAATCATTCTGTCGCATGGTCCGTGCGACAGAATTTAGGCACAAAACCCAACAAGACGGGTTAGTCCTGTTAGTAAATGAAGGTCAATATATTGTAATTCTGCTTTCTGCTATTTACCAATGCATTATCTAAAGCCACTGTACTTAAATGGGCACTCTCATTAAATCAAATTTTTGCTATTGCACTAATGGTAAATAAAAAATCTAATGTACTTTGTTTAGTTTTTTTTTTTTTTTCTAGGTTTTATTTGTGTTTAAAAAAGCTTCCACTATGTGTCTCCCTACTTGTCCAGAGTACATTTTCCCCCATCTTTTGCACAGACTTTGGACTCCTGCTGGCCTGGCAGAAGTCCAAAATCAGGAAATGCTGAGGGGTGTGTGTGCAGCCTTATCCAACCATAGCACATCTCACACTTTAAGTTCCCCCTGCATGGCTTCAGATGATGTCACGTCTGCTGGGTAACGCCCCTTCCCAGTCTGTGAATGTGACTGAACCTGAGCAAAAAATACAGAGAAATATCAAGGTAGAAACTAAAAAATAATAAAAATAAAGGCAGGGGGGTGGTTTATCATAATGGGGACAGTGAACAAGATCATGAGAGGTACTCTTTAAACTTCAATATCATATTTAACGTAAAGCGTACTTGTACTTTCAAAAGACTTTTAAAAACATGCATGCTTTTTAGATAAACATTTCAGAGTGGTGGCAAGGTGTTTTTTGTATTTTCACTGCTGTTATTGAGCTTCTGAGACTTCCCTCCATGGTACACAGCTATTTCACAGTCTCTCCATTTCAGAGGGAGGACCAAAGCTGGGATGTTTTCCAGCAATTCTCACACCTGTATTTCCTTTCCCTTACTTGTGTACAGCACCCTTTCCTCTCTGCTATGCTATGACATAGTACTGAAGTAAGTGCACTGGACTAAACAGACTGCCACTGTGCTGGGTGATGATTAATTGATTGATTGATTGATTGATGTACTGGGTTTACAAGGTGAGATGTGAGCAGAAAGGAAACAGCTGCACAGCAAAGAAGAGGTTTAGAGACGAGGGAGACTAATCCATTTAACCTGGTTTGGGTCTGAACTTTGCGAATGCTGGGCAGTTAGTTTTGGGGCAACCTGCAAAATAGGCATTGGTCACATGGCAGAAAAAGGAGGAAGGATCACATGACCTCAAGGGAGCCTACAATGCCTTGCAAAAAGCTTTCCCAGCCAATTATGGGGAAGTATAGGGGGGAAGCCAAAGCCACCATAATAGCCTATCTATGCACATAGTTTCAGCAGCCATTTATTGGCATTGCAGGTGTTAGGAGAAGAACTATGTCAGGGACAGCGATTAGTGAACAAAATAAATAGAAGACCACACATTCATAATAACTGTAGCAGCACTGCAGAGAATGTTCTGGTGGTACTGTTTCTAGGGTGGCATCACAGGCAGTGGCATTATATAACAGAAAATAATACAATTTTATTTTCTTTTTATAGTCCAACCAGAAACGGAGCACTCCAACCCCATTCTTTTTAAAGAGTTCAGAGGGGCATGTGTCTGGAAGAGGGAGGGGATACAAAATGTAAATAAGGATGCTGAGCAGCTAGATCAGACATCGGCATTGCTATAAACAGCAAATATATTATGGTCTCTGACATCAAATGTCCACCTCTCCAGGATCCGCTCTGCATTTGGACACGCTCCACAGGGCTCAGGGCCCAGTGCCCTTCCCTACAATGCTTAGGATACCAGGATTCCAGGATTCAGCTAATGTGTGTGTGTGTCTGGGGGACTTGGGGTGAGTGAGATGGTATAACCTCATATGGGTCTGACTTTGAAGTCGGGACTCACATATAGGACCCGAGTCTGGGGTCTGTAGCACATAGGAGATCTAACTTTGGGGTCTGTAAAGTATGGACATCTGGAATGTGTCTATTTCAAGCTGACTTCCCTCATTTTAATGGCTAAAATCTCCCTGCAAGGGTCCTACTATGTTAGCAAACAAAGGTGTGGGAATGTACTCCAAGAATCATAAAAGAAAAGACAGAATATGATTATTTTTAATACTTCCCAAAAATGCCCCATTTAAACGGGTATGGTAAACAAAACTATACAACTCAAAATTTTAGGACTGATGTTAGAGGCTCAGCAGTGAGGGAGCACAATTTGCACATGGAATACCCCTGTAATTCGTTGATATGGGCCCTGTCACTGAACAGCACCTCAATAAAACTGCATAGCTGTGTGGAAGGAGCCTAGGAAAACTTGGTAAAAACCTCTATGAGAATTTAGAGGAAAAATAACAATTTATAGCTAAGCATCTGCTTTTATAGCTAAGCATCTGAATAAAATTTGCAATGATTTGTTGACAGACAGTTATAGGACAGTTTTTTATGGCGAAAATATTCTTTAATGGAATAGAGTAAAATTAAAATGTAAATGTAAATCAACTATTCAATTGGCAGAAATACATAACCAAACCGCAAGATACAATATTTTTATTTATCTGCCTATTTATTTATCTATTTATTTGTTTATTTATTCATCATGGCAAGAAAGATGCATAAATTGTTCCAGGTTCTAAAAAATACATTCTCGTCCCAACCCAACCCATAAATAAGACAGAAATGTAAATAGATGATTAATGTTAATGAATCTGTAATATAATTTTACCACTTGTGCCTACATTTAGGCTAATTAATCAAACAACTGCTATGTAGCCAATAATTGTCTTAATGAGTTGACTCCAATCCAACTCGGCAATGAACTGCAACTTATAAAATTTATCAAGAAATAAAAGAAATGAACCTCTTATGGTTTTCCGTAAACATGCAAATCCAGGGCCCCAGCTTGCAACAAGTCATAAAGGGAAATTAAATGCTGTTTCACAATTTCTGCGCCACACTTTAGCTGGCTGTGGTAAAGCACTTCATTTGTTTGCTAGCCATTAAAAGATAATTCAATTTTCAAAACACGGGCCTTTACTTAGGTATATTATCACGCAAATATACATATCCTTTATCATAAACAATTAACCCCTGACAAACAGTTTTTTTTTATTTAAATGTTCCTCCTTTGTGACCTCCTTTATCACCTCCTTTGATTTGTCTTACTCTACTTTCACATATTAAAAATATTACATTATGTGTTATGTATTTTGCATCCGGTTCTGATGACCCAAACTGATAGCGATCAGTTTGGGTCAACGAGCCCATGGACATGCAGTATCAGACCCATAGGACTTAGGGCCTTAACCCCTTAAGGACGCAGGACGTAAATGTACGTCCTGGTGAGGTGGTACTTAACGCACCAGGACGTACATTTACGTCCTGTGCATAACCGCGGGCATCGGAGCGATGCCCGTGTCATGCGCGGCTGATCCCGGCTGCTGATCGCAGCCAGGGACCCGCCGGCAATGGCCGACGCCCGCGATCTCGCGGGCGTCCGCCATTAACCCCTCAGGTGCCGGGATTAATACAGATCCCGGCATCTGCGGCAGTGTGCGATTTGAATGAATGATCGGATCGCCCGCAGCGCTGCTGCGGGGATCCGATCATTCACAACGCCGCACGGAGGTCCCTTCTCCTTCCTCCGTCCGGCTCCCGGCGTCTCCTGCTCTGGTCTGTGATCGAGCAGACCAGAGCAGAAGATCACCGAAAACACTGATCTGTTCTATGTCCTATACATAGAACAGATCAGTATTAGCAATCATGGTATTGCTATGAATAGTCCCCTATGGGGACTATTCAAGTGTAAAAAAAAATGTAAAAAAATGTAAAAGTAAAAGTAAAAAAAAGTGAAAAATCCCCTCCCCCAAAAAGCGTTAAATTTTTTTTATAGACATATTTGGTATTGCCGCGTACGTAAATGTCCGAACTATTAAAATAAAATGTTAATGATCCCGTACGGTGAACGGCGTGAACGAAAAAAAAAAAGTCCAAAATTCCTACTTTTTTTAATACATTTTATTTAAAAAAATTATAAAAAATGTATTAAAAGTTTTTTATATGCAAATGTGGTATAAAAAAAAAGTACAGATCATGGCGCAAAAAATGAGCCCCCATACCGCTGCTTATACGGAAAAATAAAAAAGTTAGAGGTCATCAAAATAAAGGGATTATAAACGTACTAATTTGGTTAAAAAGTTTGTGATTTTTTTTAAGCGCAACAATAATATAAAAGTATGTAATAATGGGTATCATTTTAATCGTATTGACCCTCAGAATAAATAACACATGTCATTTTTACCATGAATTGTACGGCGTGAAAACGAAACCTTCCAAAATTAGCAAAATTGCGTTTTTCGTTTTAATTTCCACACAAAAATAGTATTTTTTGGTTGCGCCATACATTTTATGATATAATGAGTTATGTCATTACAAAGGACAACTGGTCGCGCAAAAAACAAGCCCTCATACTAGTCTGTGGATGAAAATATAAAAGAGTTATGATTTTTAGAAGGCGGGGAGGAAAAAATGAAAACGTAAAAATTAAATTGTCTGAGTCCTTAAGGCCAAAATGGGCTGAGTCCTTAAGGGGTTAAAGAGAAACTGACATCTAGTTCACCCACACTAAACACAATATACTGGGTTATAGTGCGGGTGAATAGCTGTAAAATGAGGGGTTAGATACATATTTAGCTTAAATACCTCCAAAGTTATACTCATTAGTAGGAACGTTGCCACTGCGCTCCAGCATGTGATTGAGGTAAGGGGGTTGGCTTGCCAAGCTCCCCTGCCTAATCAATATTCACTCCCCAGCCTGCCTCCTTCAATGATGTGAGAGCCAGGGGGTGGGGGCGCTCTGCTCCTTGCTACACTAGACTGTAGCAAGGCAGCGCATGTCTGACATCATGGAAGGGCATGGGACAGCGCAGAATATTGATGGGGCAGAAGGGGCTGCGCCAGCCGGCTCCCCGTCTGCAGTGTGTGCTGGTTGACTATACCAAGAAGATTCGAATGGGCAGAACTACAGACATACGTAACGCAAACATGTAAGTTACAGTTCTTTTTACAGCTATTCACCCGCACTTTAACCCAATTTATATTTGGTTTAGTGTGGGTGAAATAGCTGTCAGATTCTCTTTAATACGGACACAAAAAAGCATCTGTAATATACCAAGTGATACTGGCCTTACTGAGAAGAAACACAGTAAAAATAGTTAGCTATTAGTGCTATTTATGTGTGGTTTTATTGGGTTTTCCCTACAAGTGGAGATGTGATGGTGTGGAGGTGGTTTGCTGGTGACACTGTTGGGGATTTATTCAAAATTGAAGGCATACTGAACCAGCAGGGCTACCACAGCATCTTGCAGCGGCACGCTATTCCATTAGGTTTGTGTTTCATTGGACCATCATTTATTTTTCAACAGGACAATGACCCCAAACACACCTCCAGGCTGTGTAAGGGCTATTTGACCAAGGAGAGTGATGGGGTGCTGCGCCAGATGACCTGGCCTCCACAGTCACCAGACCTGAAGCCAATGAAGGCAAGAGGGCCAACAAGTGCTAAGCATCTCTGGGAACTCCTTGAAGACTGTTGGAAGACCATTTCAGGTGACTACCTCTTGAAGCTCATCAAGAGAATGCCAAGAGTATGCAAAGCAGTAATCAAAGCAAAAGGGGGCTACTTTGAAGAACCTAGAATATGAAATATTTTCAGTTGTTTCACACTTTTTTGTTATGTCTATAATTCCACATGTGTTAATTCATAGTTTTTATGCCTTCCGTGTGAATCTACAATTTTTATAGTCATGAAAAAAAAAAACCTCTTTGAATGACAAGGTGTGTCCTCACTTTTGGTCTGTACTGTATAAAAAGTTTTTCCCTGGAATACCCCTATAAAGACAGAGTCTGGAATAATTTTAAAGAGGAGGCCAAGTGTACTGAAAAGATGAAAGTGCTCAAGGATTCTAAATATTTTTATCCTTAGAACAACATAGTGGACTACATTATTACATATAATATTATTCCGTAAAATGCATAAGCTAAAAGTAATTTTTTTACAGGTGGATCTTTGGGTGATAAATACCATTGCATGGATCTATTGGTGGCATCTGTTTAATGTATACAGTAAATGAAGGCCATAAAAATTATATGTGCAGAGCTTAAGCTGAAATACCAGACTCGGCTCATGAAAAAACAATGGTAATAAACAAAAAGAAACAGACTTTTTTTTATTATTATGATGTCATTTTTAACGTCTAGTACTGTGTGCTAGTGAATTTCCTAACATCTTTTGAAGATTTTTGTGAGAGCTCCTGTATAGCCTGTAGTCACCACTAGAACAATTGTTTATATATTGAATGTAAAAAATACAGTCTTCAATAAACTCCTAAGCTCTCTCTAGTGGACGCTGCAGGCAACCAGCATGATATCAGGGGATCTGGAGGTCTAATTCAGATTAAAAGAGCAATGAATGCGGTAGACATATGAGAAGATTAAAGAAAAAAGGTATTCAACAGTGACTGTGCACTTTAATATGCTTATCTTTTTAAGAGAATTTGCTAATAATAATAATAATATTATGTATAAATTATGCGTTATGTATAAGGTATTTAGCCCCTTAAGGACCGGAGGTTTTTCCGTTTTTGCATTTTCGTTTTTTGCTCCTTGCCTTTAAAAAATCATAACTCTTTCAAATTTACACCTAAAAATCCATATGATGGCTTATTTTTTGCGCCACCAATTCTACTTTGTAATGACGTCAGTCATTTTGCCCAAAAATCTATGGTGAAGCGGGAAAAAAAATCATTGTGCGACAAAATTGAAAAAAAACCGCTGTTTTGTAACTTTTGGGGGCTTCCGTTTCTACGTAGTACAGTTTTCGGTAAAAATGACACCTGATATGTATTCTGTAGGTCCATACAATTAAAATGATACCCTACTTATATAGGTTTGATTTTGTCGGACTTCTGGAAAAAATCATAACTACATGCAGGAAAATTAATACGTTTAAAATTGTCATCTTCTGACCCCTATAACTTTTTTATTTTTCCGTGTATGGGGCGGTAAGAGGGCTCATTTTTTGCGCCGTGATCTGAAGTTTTTAACGGTACCATTTTTGCATTGATAGGACTTATTGATCACTTTTTATTCATTTTTAAATGATATAAAAAGTGACCAAAAATGCACTATTTTGGAATTTGTAATTTTTTTGCGCGCACGCCATTGACCGAGCGGTTTAATTAATGATATATTTTTATAATACGGACATTTCCGCACGCGGTGATACCACATATGTTTATTTTTATTTTTATTTACACTGTGTTTTTTTTTTTTATTGGAAAAGGGGGGTGATTCAAACTTTTAATAGGGGAGGAGTTAAATGATCTTTATTCACTTTTTTTTTTCACTTTTTTTTTTGCAGTGTTATAGGTCCCATAGGGACCTATAACACTGCACACACTGATCTTCTATGTTGATCACTGGTTTCTCATAAGAAACCAGTGATCAACGATTCTGCCGCATGACTGCTCATGCCTGGATCTCAGGCACTGAGCAGTCATTCGGCGATCGGACAGCGAGGAGGCAGGAAGGGGCCCTCCCGCTGTCCTGTCAGCTGTTCGGGATGCCGCGATTAGCCGCGGCTATCCCGAACAGCCCGACTGAGCTAGCCGGGAACTTTCACTTTCACTTTTAGCCGCGCGGCTCAGCTCTGAGCGCGCGGCTAAAGGGTTAATAGCGCACGCCGGGCCCGCCATGATATGACGCGGGGTTACTGTGTAACCCCGCGTTATATCAAAAGAGCAGGACCAAGGACGTACCGGTACGTCCTTGGTCCTTAAGGGGTTAGATTATTTTCATTACAGTATATCACTTTATTTATGTTATGTTTTCATCCAATGGATGGTGCAGACTGAACTATTGTTAAGTGAAAAAGAAAGCAAAAAGTGGCTGATCAGTTAAAGCGCTGTTCATACTGCTGTGAGGCGTCTGTAAAATACTAAAGGTGCCTGTCAGACCGAAGTGATTAATAATGGAGTATGTTGGGTTCCATTGTGGTGTCTGTCACTTTATTGGGAAGAACATGCATGCTGTGCTAATCTTCCAGTCAAAAACTTCCAACTGAGATGGGCCAACGCCAATGGACAGGAGGGTATTATTGCGCAGACAGCGATTGTTTTAGCACCCTTCGCCTTCATCATTGCTGGCTGCACAACCCTATAACATTGTTACAACAATGTAATAACAATAATTATTAGGCCTGCATTGGGAATAAATGGACCACATAAAAGGCCCTTATATGGGCACTGTGGGAAATTTTTGTTTTACATCTTGGTAAAACATTAACCTTTCGAATATACTTAAAAAAATGTTTTCTCCTTTTTATAGAAATCTTGGTTTATAAAACAGATTACTAGGGGTCCCCATAGCATCCAGAACATAATCCTGTCCTGCTGCAGCATCATCTTTGTCACAGCTTAAGCATATGCTGGGACAAAGTCCAGGAAGTGAAGGCAGGGCTATTACTCCTCTGTGCTCACTCCTGTCCTGTCTATCAGACCCCTGTCTGAAAATAGAGAGGAGCATCCAAGTCTCTATTAAGTGACTACAAGCAATCACTATATCCACTGGCTAAAAGTTTCATAGATCACTATTAAACACAGATATTATTTATCCTGAATGGCTATTTTGTAGTATTGCATATATCATCAGCTATGTGAAGTGACACTCTAGGCCGTCATCCTGGAAATCTTACTCTGCAAGCGCAGGATTTCAGAGTTATGTCGCAGAGGGAGTTTATGCATATTTATGAGATGGCCCTGGGAGGGCATAGTGGTGGACTTAAAGGCTAAGGAAGCCCCCAGGACACCAAACATACTTATTTGCATATTACTATTTTTATCTGTAGGAAAAAAAGGAAAACACTCCTGTGATCAGCATCACCCACGCCATTACCCAGTACCAGCAGGTTAGTATAGGTAACCCTGCTGCCAGATTACCTTTAAAAGTGGATTTGAATTACTGTCAACCTCTTCATGCGTTACATCCATTTTGTCAGGGTGTTTTACTGAAATTCAGTTGATTCTTTCTTAAAGTTATGATTATTATTATACTTTATTTTAGTGTCTCATTTTATTTAAGCACTCAGAAAATGGAAAATAAAGACTGGTTTGCCACAAAATGTACTTTCTACAACAAAGCAGCCAATTTTAATGATTCTATTGGAAAATTATGGCAATTCAGAAGTCCCACGTTATGTAAAATCACCATCGTTAAGTGTTTGTATCCAGAAATTATATTAATATTGCTTTGGTTGATATATGAAGTTGTATAAAATCTGTAGGCCAGAAATTATCTTGCACTTAAGATTGAATCTACACTCTTTCTCAAATGAGGCATGGAAAGGTAATAGTAGTTTCCTTCCTACTTACAAGTGAAATGTGCCAAAAAAAAACACTGTATGAACCTAGACTAATATAAGCTACTAATGAGGACAAACATCCACCAGATATACTTTGGAACCATCTGACACTAGTTGCTAATGGGACCAACATTGGTCAAGTAAGAAAATGAATCCAGAAATGAAATCATGTTGTCAAGCTTACCAGAGGAGCAGGAAATGGCAGGAACGGGCAGAATGGATGTAAGACAGCATATTTAAGGTGTACTTAAGTTTGGGGGAATTATTTTTTTCTTTTTGGCTGATAACCCCTTCAAGCCCTTAAGGATTACAGGTTTTTCCGTTGTTACACTTTTGTATTTTCCACCTCACCTTCAATTATGCACCTACAGACTCATATGAGGGCTTGTTTTTTGCACCACCAATTGTACTTTGTAATTACATCACACATTTCACCCAAAAACGTATGGCAAAAGCAGAAGAAAATTATTTGTGGGGCAAAATTGGAAATAAAACCCGCTATTTTCTACCCAGTGCATTTTTCGGTAAAAATGACACCATGTATTTATTCTGCATGTCCATACAGTTACAATGATGTCCAATTTAATTGGGCATTTTACTACTTAAAAAAATTATATATTTTACTACTTAAAAAAATGTATATTTAAAATTGTCATCTTCTGACCCCTATAACTTTTTTATTTTTCTGTATATTGGGTGGTATGAGGGCAAATTTTTTGTGCTGTGGTCTATAGTTTTTACCAGTAACATAATTGTTTTGATGGGACTTTTTGATCGCTTTTTATACATTTTTTAAGGTATGCAAAGTGACCAAAAATAAGCAATTTTGGACTTTGGAATTTTTTTTTTTACATGTATGCCATTGACTGTGCAGTTTAATTTACATTATATTTTTATATTTCGGACATTTACGCTCGCGGCGATACCACATACATTTTTTATTTTTATTTTTGTTTACATATGTTTTTTTTTTTTAAATGTGAAAAAGGGGGGTCATTCTAACTTTTATTCAGGAAGGGATGAAATCACATTTATTCACTTTTTTATTCACTTTTTTTTTACACTTTTTTTTTTAGCCCCCACAGGGGACTATTACATGCAATCCTTTACATACACTGAACATAGCATTGATCAGTTTAATCTGTGCTCGATTGCTCCAGCCTGGATCTCAAGCTTGGAGCAATAACATGCAGATCAGACAGCAAGGAGCAAGGTAAGGCGCCTCCCAATGTCCTGTCAGCTGTTCTGGACGCTGCAATTTCACCGCAGTGGTGCCGAACAGCTCCGCTGAGCTAACCGGCAGTATTTTCTCCCGGTTTAGGTATCTAAAGGGTTAATACCGGACATCAGCCCGATTGGCTATGTCCAGTATTTGCCACAGGTCCTGGTTGCTGATAGCAACTGGGACCCAGCAGGTATGAAGCATGCTCAGCTCCTGAGCGCGCTTCACATAACGGGAGCCAGCTACGGACGTAAATATACGTCTGTGGTCATTAAGGTGTTAATAATAATCAGATTACTTTCTACATTGGTTCTGTACTCAGCCATGTTCGACAATACTGTCTCTAGAAAGACTGTCCCAAAGAAAATATGGAAAATGTCATTGTTTGGATTTATTCTTTATTTCCCTTTAAAGGGGTACTCCGGCTCTAATACATCTCATCCCCTATCCAAAGGACAGGGGTTAAGATGTCTGATCATGGGCGTCCCGCCACTGTGGACCCCCACAATCTGTCATTCAGCACCCACCTTTGCGAGCTCTCCACAGCGCCGGAGACTCCTAGAGTGCAGAGTGACAACCATGGGTCCGGAGTATCGTGAAGTCATGACTCCGCCCCCATGCGATGTCAAACCCTGCCCCTAGATGCAAGTCTATGGGAGGGGGGTGACGGCCATCCAGCCTCCACCCATAGACTTGCATTGAGCGGACCTGATGTCAAACGGGGGCGGAGTCATGATGTCGTGGTCGTCACGACAGTGCTGAAGTGGTCATTGTGTATATTATATCTAATCCTTGCTATGATTTGTTTTAATCCTTTCTTTGATGTTCTATGAAACTCTGTGTTCCCTAACCCCAGGTGTAACCTAACAAATAGGTGTAACCCAGCATATAATGAAAATCATAGTGATATATTGATGTACTCTATTCTTGTCTAATAATGAGTATACGTATTTTGTAATAAATATATTTAGTGGCTATCACATTGCTAAGGACTCATATAAATTGACATTAAGTTCATGCCTAAATGTAATCTATTTTAAAATAGACCTAATGGTGAAGAATAGGAAAAGCATAAGAGCATTTCCATGTTCTACTCTATTGCTGTGCTAGTAAATTTGGCATATAGTTTGGACCCATATTTTATGTTCCATTGTTTCTGTTGTGCTGTGCTTGCAGTGGTAACATGAGCAGTTTTAGACACAAACACAAGCCTAATGCAATGTATCACATTGATGATTCATGAAAGCATGCATGAGAGAATCTTAAAAATGTGTCAAACTGAATGAGTGCATGGACACATACTTCATTTCACGACATCAATGTGCATGAACCCAAATAAGGACACATTTGAAGAGACAGGACATATAATCCTGAACCCAGTAAATAAAAAAACCACCATTATTTCTATCAATTTAAAAGGATCTGTATATTAGTCTACTTCTGTTTTTGCAAGCATACAACCATACTTGTATTGCACAGATTTAAAAAGTTAAATTTTAACATTTTACAGCATGATTTTAATATTGTGTGCAAAGCCCTCATAGAATATGATTTTCAAGTATTCAATGTTTGGATGGTTAATAATCCATACCTTATAATATCATAAATGACCCAATCTAAGTCACCACAGAGCCTTGACCCCACTCACGCTCCTTGGTGATTGCATCGCTAAATCTCATGCAAATGATATCATTAAAAACTGAATTTCTACCATCTACTGGGGAGATAAGTCCATGAATATAATTAAAAGACAATTGTAAGATCCAAGCACGTACTCTGCAAGGAAGCCAAGGCTGACAAGTGAGAACTGAAAATGTGAACTGCAACCTACATCATTACAAATCAAAGGTATCATTGCTGTCACCTCAGATCCATAGCTAAGATATCTCAATACTGAAAAGGACTTTGCAAAGTCCAAACACATGAGAGCCAAAGCAGCCACATGTAAGAAGAATCCTAATGCACAAACTATGAGTTCGGGGTAGATTGGATATTGTACCATACATAGACAATATTAGGCAGGCACTGACCAAAAAGAGCAAGAGAGAGATATGTAAAAATACAAATACAAATCTAATCATATACAAAAGGAGATGCAAGGTTATTCAAAGTCTATAGGTGTAGAAATAAAAAAGTAAAATAAAATAAAAATAAAAAACAAAGAAAAAAAAAGAGAAGGAAAAGGTAAATACTAAATATATCTACAGGGTGCTTAATAAAAAATAAATGCCAAATCCAAGCAAGTGCAAGTGTAAAGGCAAACAATTGCACAACCTCTAGAATCAACAGATAATATATATGACTACAAAAATTCCTAATGCCTGAACCAGTAAACAATAATTATTGCACAATAGCCCCAGTAACATAATAGATGGCAGTTGCCAAAGTACAAATCACAATCATCTGTAACACCCTACACGTTTCACCAAGCGGCTTCCCCAGTGGCTTCTCCAGTGTGTTTACTCATTTGCCACATTAAAACGTCTGTTTGGTAAAGTGATAAAAGTAGAAGAAAGTAGCATTGCTCTAGAGCTGGAATAATAGTAAATGTAATGAAGAAGCTATCTTCTAAAATCAATGCCGTAAACTGCCCTAATTCATTGTACATACTCTTTCTGTCCCTTCTTAGAATTATTAAGATGAAATATAAGTCAAGTATAACTACAGTAAAGTCTCTAGCCTTACAGAGCTTCATGAAGAACATTGCAACCACAACGGGATATATCAGCTATCCCTGTTTTACTGTGAATATCTAAGAAAGATGAAAAATGATATGCATATATTCCTGGTGTTGTTGGCCCACATCTATCAAAAGTGACATAATTTTAACCAATGTCTTAGTTTAAGCTCGGCTAATTTATTTACTTACGTTGTGACAGATTTATGACCACATCTTCCTCCTTTTATAAATCTGTCACAACATGCATCTCTGCCATTAACATTCACGATTGTTAAAAGTATGTCAATCTTTCTATGCCAGGGTGCTGACGCATCTTTTTCATAATTTTTTTTTATAAACTCACATTTTATAAAGAGCCTATATCCTGGCTGTGCATCACAATATGTCCTGTTTTACGCAATTTTTTACTAACATACAATCATGGTGCTAATGAATGAATTATTGGCATAAATAATTATTGAATGGGACACACAGTAGACAAAACCACCTTTTAAGAAAGCTAATACATCTTATATCAGCAGACTTCTGTTTAGGACTGGGATATTATTGTAAATTCAAATTTACGTTGCTACTAATAAAGTTGACGTATCAATCAACCATAACAAAAATTCCCAGTGGAATGGGTAAGTTTTCAACTGTAAACAATACAAGATCCCTAACCATGTATCATTTAAACCCTTTCTTTATATATCACATTAAAACATAACTTATATTTGTGTAACAAATAACTGTACTGGTATAACTAAAAAGTAATAACACCAGTGTCGCCAGTCACTGATGATTAAGTAATATCACTGTATTTGCTATCCCTTGGGCTTACTGCCCATTGCATTGAAATGGTGGTTTTACATAAAATATTGCAATTTTTGGCTGACCAGGGACCTAGGCTTCATTAAAGCTTAGGCACATAGCATCCCTGACTTGTTTCAGTCCTCAGAGCTTCATCATAGGCCTGGGCTAATGGCTTAGGGATGAAACCATAGGGTGAACTCAGGGATCAATAGGGGATAGTTTTGCATGGCCAAAAAGTGACAAAGTATATGAAATTTAGGGATAGATTCTATGCAATCTTTCTTTCTTCTATTTTGGTAGGATTGGCGCTGTATGGATTGAGACCTGCTGGAGTTACCATTTTGAAGTGGAAGGGAATCTGTATATAATCCTCGGAGCTCATGTGTCAAGGAGAAGGTGCTGTGTAGCATGCCTTCCCCCTTCTGCCTTGACATACAGGGCTCAGTGCTGGAAGCCAAGCCCTGCACATTAATCATTGAAGGAAAGAAGGCAGGAAACATGTATGCTGCAGCTTAGCAATGCCTCCTGGACACTTAAACACTAAGCATTATATAAAGCTAACAGATTCCCTTTAATATAACATGAATAACATCAAGTTTTACTTAACAAGCAGTTTGATAAGAAACTAATACATATGGAAATTTGAAGGTGATAGTGGTGAGTGACCCTCTACATCATCCACTGCCTAAATGGAACACTTGACTATTCCCTAAGTTTGACAGAATTCATACAAATCAGCCTTTGGCTGGATTCACACCACGTTTTTGCAATACAGTTCCCATATCAGGTTTTTGATTAAAAAAAAAACGGTTTCCTCAAAACCTGACTAAACTGTATCATGACGTGTGTACAAATTTTAATCCGTATACGGTTTGAAAATGATGTCCGGTTGCATCCGTTCTATAAGAAAAAAGGTATACATTTTTAACTTTCCATTCCATTATGAATAAAGTTTCATTTGTTTGATTAAAATTCCAATAAAAAAATTGTGCAAAGTCAAAAACCATATAGTGAAAACCGGATGGAACCGTACGCACATACTGTTCTGTACGGTTCCCATTGACTCCCATGTTTAAGAAAACATATACGTTTTAATACGGTTTTTTATCCGGACCAAAAACCGTGGTAGGCTATGATTTTGGGTACGGGAAAAAAACTGACAAAACCGTACAGGATGCAAAATGGACACAACCAGAAGCATCTTTTGGCATACGATTTTCAATGGAGAATCAATGCATACGGTGTTCAATACGGTTCTGTATGGTTTTAAAATTGAAAACGTATACGGGAACTGTATTGCAAAAACATGGTGTGAACAGCCTTTCTGAGCCTTTCTGACAGCTCTTGGCTGATAGCTTCACTTCATCAAAATTAATCTCTCTTTCTCAGCGCGTCCATGATGGTCACAGATTTATCTGCCAAAGGGGTGGAGTTATGGGACAGAGCAGACGGAAGAAGCATCGCTAGTACAGAGTAAAGAAGGCCTCCATTGCTAAGGGGGCAGCTTTGCATATTTACTTATATACTTTGTATATTTACTGATTACAACAAAACAGCTGCACATATTTTTATAAAGTAAACTGAATTTAAATTAGCATCACCCATGCTATTACCTTGTATTTGCAGGTTAGTGCCTGTGATGCTGCTGTTAGATTCCCTTTAAAGGAGTACTCCAGAGGAAAACTTTTTTTTTTTTTAATCAACTGGTGCCAGAAAGTTAAACAGATTTGTAAATTACTTCTATTAAAAAATCTTAATCCTCCCAGTACTTTTTAGGGGCTATATACTACAGAAGAAATGCTTTTCTTTTTGGATTTCTCTGATGTCACAACCATAGTGCTCTCTGCTGACCTCTGCTGTCTATTTTTCGAACTGTCCAAAGGAGAAAATCCCCATAGCAAACATATGCTGCTCTGGACAGTTCCTAAAATGGACAGCAGAGGTCAGCAGAGAGCACTGTGGTCGTGACATCAGAGAAATACAAAAATAAAAGTATTTCCTCTGTAGTATACAGCCCATAAAATGTATTGGAAGGATTAAGATTTTTTAATAGAAGTAATTTACAAATCTGCTTAACTTTCCGGCACCAGTTGATTGAAAAAATTAAGTTTTCCACGGGAGTACCCCTTTAAGTATTAAATAAGGATTTTTCTCAGCGATTCTCAGTTATCATATTACTAAACGTTTCAACCATTTTTAATAACTATGGGGGAGTTGTCCATAGCAACCAATCGAATTTCTTCTTCAATTGCCTTGTTAAAAATGAAAGAAGCGATCTGATTGGTTTCTATGGGCAACTGGTCGACTTTTCCTCTGCATGGGTTTTAATAAATTTCCCTCTATATTTCTAAACATTAAGCAAGAGTCAACTCATAAATGACTGATTAGTATGGACACCATTAAATATATTAACCTCTTAAAGACGTAGGACACCCTACGCCCGGTCCCAGTATTTAAAACGGGGTCACGCCATGACCCTGCGTCATACCGGGTTGGTCCTGGCGGGTAATGATAGCCAGGACCCTGGGCTAATAGCGTGCGGCATCGATTGTTGTTTTGCGCGCTATTAAACCTTTAGACACGGCGATCAAAGTTGATAGCCGCATCTAAAATGAAAGTGAAAGCTTCCCGGCAGCTCAGTGGGGCTGATCGGGACTATCACGATAAAATCATGATTTCCCGATCAGCTAGCACGTGAGCGGAGGTCCCCTTACCTTGCTCTGTCGTGTCCGATCGGTGTTTGATTGCTCCAAGTCTGAGATACAGGCATTAGCAATCGACCGCCTATAACACTGATCCATGCAAAGCTATGGCTTTGCAGGGATCAGTGTAAAAGAACAGTGTGTGCTGTGTTATAGCCCCCTATGGGAGCTATAACACTGCAAAAAATTGAAAAAAATTGTTAATAAAGGTAATTTAACCCCTTCCCTAATAAAAGTTTGAATTAAAAATAAACATATGTGGTACCACAGCGTGCGGAAACGTCCGATCTATAAAAAATATATTGTTAATTAAATTGCACGGTCAATGGCGTACAGCAAAAAAAATTCCAAATTCCAAGATAGCATATTTTGGGTCACTTTTTATATCATGAAAAAATTAAGAAAAAGCAATCAAAAAGTCAGATCAATACAAAAATGGTACTGATAAAAACTTCAGATTACGGCGCAAAAAATGAGCCCTCATACCGGCCCATATGCGGAAAAATAAAAAGTTATAGGGGTCAGAAGAAGAGAATTTTTAACACATGAATTTTCCTGCATGTAGTTATGATTTTTTTCAGAAGTACGACAAAATCAAACCTATATAAGTAGGGTATCATTTTAATCTTATGGACCTACAGAATAAAGAAGAAACGGAAGCCCCAAAAAGTAATAAAAGGGCATTTTTTGTTCAATATTGTCACACAATTGGACGTGGATTTTTGGGTAAAATGACTAATGTCACTGCAAAGTAGAATTGGTGGCGCGAAATGGAATTTTATGTGCAAAATTCAAAGAGTTATGATTTTTAGAAGGTGATGAGGAAAAAAAGAAAATGCAAAAACTGAAAAAACCTGCATCCTTAAGGGGTTAAGTATGTACATTAAACAAGCTAAAAATAGAGCAGGAAGGAATTAATATCTGCACACAATATAACTTTTGAAGGAACAGAATAAAGTGCAGGAAAAAAACAATCCCTCCCTCAAAATATAGAAAGAAATCTGGTGTACAAGGAGGGATGTTTTACCTTCCATTGTTCATTTTCCTGTTACTATTCTTTAGGACTACTCATGGCTGGCCTTAGGTGTTCAGGCGCCCTGTGCGAGCTAACCTTGTGGCACACCCTCCCCCTTATTACCCCATAAACCTACACAAAGAGGAAAAAAATCTTTGTAACAAATATACAAATCTTTTTTTTTTCATTACAGATAATTTAACAACAACTCCCAGCATTCCCTAGTTGGAAAACACTAGCATACACACACACATAACAGGGACTACAACTCAGAGCATTCCCTGGTTGGGAAACACTAGCATACACACACACATAACAGGGACTACAACTCAGAGCATTCCCTGGTTGGGAAACACTAGCATACACACACACACACACATAACAGGGACTACGACTCCCTGCATTCCCTGGTTGGGAAACACTAGCATACACACACACACACACACACACACAACAGCGACTACAACTCCCAGCATGTGCCCCCCCTTCTCACATAGAAATCATCCCCAGTCAGAGATTTACTCCCCAGTCCCTGCAGTGTATGAATCCCCAGCCCGTGTACTTTGTCATCCTGTTCAGTAAACACAGACAGAGCTCAGGCAGGGGAGATGAGGAGCACTGCTCAGGCTTCTTTCTCCCTGTGCAGAACTGCGTCCTCCGAGGGGAGGGGAGATGCGGGAGCCGTGCTCCTCCTCTCTCCCCCTGCACTGTCTTTTTTCTCCCCATAAAGACCTGCATCCTCCCGAGCTCGGGGAGATGAGGGAGAGGGCGTGTCCTCTCTCCCCGTGCAGACCTGCATCCTCCCGAGCTCAGGGAGGTGAGGGAGGGGGTGTTTACCTCCTCTCTCCCCTTACTCTGCCCTTCAGAAATCTTCGGAGGGCTGGGGGAGGAGCAGACTCAAGTTTTCACTGGGGCGCAAAATTCCACAGCCTGTTACACTCCGGCATCCCTGTTCCTATGGCGCCCTTTGCGGCCGCACAGCTCACACATCCCAAAGGCCGGCCCTGGGACTACTAACTGAAGAAAAAGAACATTAAGCTCCACCTCTTGGCTAAGCCCCACTCCTCATGTGTTTTCTGGCAGTAGAAACATTTTCTACATGTTCTTTCCAAATCTTTCTGTAATTTTTTTTAAAGAACATACAGAAAATCCAGCAAATTGTCAACCAATATGAACGTTTATTAACTTTTATTTTTTAAATGTTATTGTGTCTTATATGCATAGTGTAAATTTAAGCACAGTAAAGGGAAAAAAAACAACTTCCAGTCACAAATAAAAGAATGTATACGAGTAAATGACACTAAAATTTAAAAACTACACAAACAATATACAGAAGAGTGGATGTTATACTATTCAGATTTCACACTAATAACATAATAATAAACTTATAATATATACCGTATATACTCGAGTATAAGCCGACCCGAGTATAAGCCGAGACCCCTAATTTCAACCCAAAATCCCAGGAAAAGTTATTGACTCGAGTATAAGCCTAGGGTGGGAAATACCTCATCCCCCCCTGTCATCATCCAGACCCGTCATTAACATCCTCATCATCATCCCCTTGTCATCATCCCACACATCCCCCCTTCATCATCCCCTTATCATCCCACACATCCCCCCTTCATCATCCCCTTGTCATCATCCCCCCTTCATCATCCCCTTATCATCCCACACATCCCCCCTTCATCATCCCCTTATCATCCCACACATCCCCCCTTCATCATCCCCTTGTAATCATCCCACACACCCCCTTCATCATCCCCACCCCCCTTCATCATCCTCTTCTCATCATTCGCCCTCAGTGGTCTTCAACCTGCGGACCTCCAGAGGTTTCAAAACTACAACTCCCAGCAAGCCCGGGCAGCCATCGGCTGTCCGGGCTTGCTGGGAGTTGTAGTTTTGAAACCTCCGGAGGTCCGCAGGTTGAAGACCACTGCGGCCTTCAACATCATCCAGCCCCCTCTCACCCCCTTTAGTTCTGAGTACTCACCTCCGCTCGGCGCTGGTCCGGTCCTGCAGGGCTGTCCGGAGAGGAGGTGGTCCGGTGAGGAGGTGGTCCGGGCTGCTATCTTCACCGGGGGCGCCTCTTCTCCGCGCTTCCGGCCCGGAATAGAGGCGTTGCCTTGACAATGACGCAGGAGTACGTTGGCAATGAACGCACCTCTGCGTCGTTGTCACGGCAACGTGACTATTCTGAGGCCGGGCCCGAAGCGCTTAGAAGAGGCCTCCCCGGTGAAGATAGCAGCCCGGAACCACTATCCCACCGGACCACCTCCTCACCGGACAGTCCTGCAGGACCGGACCAGCGCCGAGCGGAGGTGAGTATTCAGAACTAAAGGGGGTGAGAGGGGGCTGGATGATGTTGAAGGCCGCAGTGGTCTTCAACCTGCGGACCTCCGGAGGTTTCAAAACTACAACTCCCAGCAAGCCCGGACAGCCGATGGCTGCCCGGGCTTGCTGGGAGATGTAGTTTTGAAACCTCTAGAAGTCCGCAGGTTGAAGACCACTGCGGGTGGGGGGAGTTCACTCGAGTATAAGCCGAGGGGGGTGTTTTCAGCACGAAAAATCGTGCTGAAAAACTCGGCTTATACTCGAGTATATACGGTAGTTGTCTGAAGGTTCTAAAACATTATAGGAAAGACAATGTATCTGTTCTATAGGGAGACAATTTATCAGTTGAATGGCTATTATTTGTAGTGTAGTGTATCAGGTGCTTACTTGTAGGGGGTCTATGGGACCCTAATTCAGAAGTAGAGAACAGCAGGACTATCCTTGTAACTTCATAGCGATATAATCCCACTATATAGAGCTTTCTCATTACACAAGTCAATGCTTGATTTTGATATTGTACATAGATCTTATACAGGATATAATGTCATTTGGTTGAATATGAAGTCATTTCTGATTAAGTGCTGAGAATTGGAACCCAAGAGTCTCCAGCTATCATTATTTCTTGGTTTGGTGATCTTTTCACAGATGGTAAGAAGGCACAACCTCATATTTATGGTAAATGAACAGGGAATCAATAAGCTGACTCAATTAAAGAAACAGTGAAACAATTTGCACTGTCTAAGGGCTTCATCTTATCGTGGTTTATAATAGTAGTTTTATTGTACTATTGACACATTTTAGTCATTCTTTTCAATACATTCTATGTATGGTATATAAAAGCCAGTCTGTAATATAAAAGTAACCTAACCAATAAAAAACAAGTGGATTTACAGTTTATTCTTTCATGTTTTTTTTATTATTATATTAACCATTGTGGAATCCATACCAGATACTAGCTACAAATGAGTATAAACACAGCACAAATTAAAGTGTCTTCCCCCATCTGAGAACATACTTTTGTAATAACAAAACATTCCTATTTCAAACATTTGGCCACTAAAATGTATATATAAGCCACCAATGAAATTGCAGGAACCCTCTAGAAATAGTTTTATCAAAGAAACATAAAAATATAAATATAACCATCAACCACTCTATACACATGTTAACTGCTATAGTACATGTATTATTCTGTAAGTAAGGAGACACCAATACATATATATACATATATATATATATATATATATTTAATCAGGGCTGGTGTCAACAGTTGGCAAAGTTGGGTAGATGCCGTGGCCCACTGGAATAAGTGGACCCACTGCCATTCTCAACCTCGAATGTATATCCTGTATAGTATGTGTAATGTCTTTGTTTTTGTATTTTTCTGTTTGTTCAGAGCAGTTTACTATTCTACCTGGATGGGCAATAGTTAATGCTCTGAACAAATGAGAACTCGGTGCGGTTATTTAACCAGAGTTCTCCTTCATTCTAGTGCTGTTTATTGTACAATACACTTTCAAGTCTACTTGAGCATTTACCTTGTATTTATCTGAGTTTTAGCCATGGTTATATAGTCTTGTTCTTTGTAGATTTTAGTCTGTGTTACATTTGTCAGTTTTAGGATTTATTTATCCTTTCTGTTATGCATTTGTTCACACTATGTCTGACTCTTGCTTGTTACCTGTGCTCTGCATGTTATATTCCTGTTCTGGAGTCAGACTCAACCGGTTCTAGTCTAGTATGTTATAATTATTCCGGAATCTATTTAGACTAATCCGGTTCTAATCTAGTGTTTCATGTATTATATTTCTGTTTCCTACTGGGTCAGCATCTTGTCCACATGGTGGAGTGTGCCCGCTGGCCAGTAGCCTATTTGGCTTTATTATTAATGGCTACTTCTTTTTATGGAGTGGGGTGTCCAGTTTGTTTGTTCTGTGTCCTAGTGTGAACAATGTCCTATATTTATATCCTGTTTGCTTGATCTGATCTTTGTCCTTTGTACTTGTACCTGTTTGCGAACAATGTCTTGTGTTCCATGTCAGTTTGCCTGTTTATATTTTGCCCTGTTAGTATTTGTATCCTGTTTGGTATATATGGTTGTGTAGTAGTTTTCTGTTCTGACCTGTGACAGACTATGTTTATTATGTGTTTTTACGCCACTGCACTTAATCGCAGGAAGGGACCGGCGCCAAATTGTCGATCCATCATTTAGGATGGATTGGCAAATAGGCAGGGAGAGATGTTTGAGGGTCAGGTTTGGGATCACTCTCCTTGTCCCCCCAGTCGGTCCTGACAGCATGTTTTCCACAGGATTGTAGGATCTAAAACAGGAACAGAAAGTGCTCCATAGTGAAAAATAACTCACACAATGGTGTAGGTAATAATGAAAACCGCTTAACGGAGGGAGTTGTGTAACCACATACACATAAAACATTCAATAAAACGTAAATTTGAAAAAACAAATGAACATGTGTGTAGGGTTAGAAAGAACCTGTCTGCAGCCTTCCTGTGTGAGAGTGATAACCACCAGTACAACTTCAAAACAGAGAAAAACAGGAATTCTTGCAGCGATGGCCAGGAGGAGGACATCAATGGTGATTGAGGTAAGTAACTTTAATAACCAACATACAACAGGTTTTCCTGCACAGCGAAATGCATTGCATGTCGGTTATTAAAGATACTTACCTCTATCACCATTGATGTCCTGCTCCTGGTCAGCCCCACAAGAATTCATGTTTTTCTCTGTTTTGAAGTTGCACTACAGGATAGTAGGAGGAACAACACATGACACAGCTGTATACACTACTGGAAAGTGCCTCTATATAAAGAGGACCTGTGGTCACTGGCCAATCCAAAAAAAAATTGTTTTCTTGTATAATGCTCAGATAACAACAATCTTTTATATTTCTTGCTACGCCCCCTGTTCCTAAAATATACGAGTTTTACTATTTTGTTGACCATCTGTACTTTTTACTGAATAGTATGCTAGACAGGAACTCTATTGCAAAAAGGGTGTGAATACTAGGTTCACAGGGGGAGATTTATCAAAACCTGCGCAGAGGAAACGTTGACCAGTTGCCAGTAGTAACCAATCAGATTACTTCTTTTAATTTTAAGAAACATTTTTAAAAATGAAAGAAGCAATCTGATTGATTGCTCTGGGCAACTGGGCAACTTTTCCTCCACACGGGTTTTGATCAATCTCCCCCATAATATGATTGTTACGTAGGAGGTTTCTTGAGCACATTGGGGATGTAAGGAACAAGTGGGACATGGCAATAGTTAGACATATTAATAAAGAACATGGTGGAGACACTAGACACCTTAGTTTCTATGGGATTGAGAAATTAAAACCCTCTGCTCATGGGGGTGACTTGGATAAATGGTTACTACAACGGAAAGCATGGTGGATATTCACACTCGATACAGTAACACCTAAAGGACTTAACGAGCAACTATATTTCACATGCATTATTTGATTCATGTTTGTGGACAGGGCAGGTATGTCAGGGGTGTAGGTTTAGGCAGTTAGTGGGGGCTGTAGTCAGCTATTGAGTCTCTTCCACCCCTAGGTCAGGGTACATTAGGGCCACTAGACTAGGTTCCGGAGTGGGATCACCCATTTTAGGGCACCCATCTAACCTAGGCCAGGGCCTATCGTAGGGTTGTTGGGGCTTTTTTTAGGCTTCTTAGGCCCACTTAGGTTGCACATCCTCAAAGCTTACTTCAGAAAGGTGAGCTCATATATTTAGAGATCAAAGACAAGAACTAATTATTTAAACATTTAATCTAAAAAAAAGGTAATACAGAGTTACGTGTAATAGGCAGAAACAAATGACACAAAGGTACAAAAATATATAAAAAAGTTTGGCAAGACAACTTCAGAAACAAAAAGAAAGTCCTTACAGCATAATAGTTGTATAGCAGTCCTTGTGAGTGAATCTCCAGCTGTTTTCTAGGTTGTTATCCAGCTTTTTGCCACAGGCTTGGGGCATAGGTTTGTGACCAGCATCTCAGTTTTATAGCTGCTTTTCTGGAGGGAAAACTCCATTCCCCCCTCCCCTCTGATCCCACCAGGTGTGTGTGTGTGTGTGTGTGTGTGTGGTGGGGGGGGGGGGGGGGGGGGGGGGGGGCATCTAACTTTCAGGTCATTTATCTCAGTTTTATTTTATGATGGGACCAGAGACATCTCATATCCTGCTGCTAAGAAGGCTTTTGACTTCCAAACAGCCCCCCCCCCCCCCCCCCAATAAAACTGGAATACACAAAACAACAGATACACAGTCTGAGTGAACCCTCACCCAGGTTTTGGATTATACATTATACACAAATACAAATACAGCACACATGTTATAATCTGTGCATCAAATGGTACTACCCCTCCCCCTTTTTTCACCTCAATAACTTAGACTCTGGCCTGTGGTGACTCCTCCTATTTATGTATAATTCGTATCTACAGTATTATGTTCCTACTACTTCTTGCAGTCTCTGTAGGGATATGTATAGTCTTTATTATCTCATTTGAACTAGATGAACATTGCCACATGTCACCTTTGTCCCTAACATCAGTTAGGGCATTGGTTCTGCATCACCACCCGACTCACCAGTTATTACTACTGTAGTTAGCGTGGTTTTTGACCAAACTAAGAATGCCATATCACTTTACCATAGGGCCGTACCTTACGGCCAATACAGAGTCCTCTCACCCGTTTGGTGGTGGTTTAACTTTTTGCAGATATTCCCTGGTCTCTTTGACAGAGTGCCTGACACACCCCCTGGCTTCAGGCATTTGGCTGGGGCTATTGCAGATGCCAAGCTCCGCCCACCGCCCTGGATGCGAAAATGCCGACTCCACACTGCATGAGCACTTCTAGCTGGCAGTATCGCACAGCTCACCGCCAGAGCGGGAGCACATAGCAGTTACCCGGATGCCAAAATCGTGAGTTGGTCAGCATTCCTTTTCCAGGTCTGAACCTAAGATGTTGCAAGCCTTTTTCTTCAGGTCCTGACAGAATACCATGTATGTTTTCTTTAGTCTAGGACCGCACCTATGGTCTGGAGGGCGATGACCTGCTCAACTTGCTTTATTTCTGTCTAAGGTCACTGCACCCTATTAACCTGGAGCACTGTTACCTGCATCGACATGACAGATAACCTTTGGGGTCTATGACTGTATTGGCAGCCCGCAATTGATAATGTATGTGGACCTATGTACTTGTTAACATCCATGACAGGCATCATGGGGGCTGTGATGGTATTGGCAGCCGACAATTAATTCTGTATGTGTACCTGCTAGCAATTTATGAACACATGTTTTTTTTACCCTGATGAGGTCACAATTAATTGTGTACTGAAATGCGTAGGAAATAGAGATATTTTTTGGTATGACGAATACTGTACATAGTAGTACGGGTACCATACATAGTGTGGTACTATCTCTTTAGAGTTATTCTCTATATTTAACTATGTGTTTTTGGTACATTGTGTCTTTTTGACGCCTGACAAGAAACCAATAATTCGGTTTCCTCTCTTCATTCACCTTTATTTTTTTGGTGTTATTTTAACTGAGCTAATAAAAACTAAGTTTTATATCACTCTGTCCCCCCCTGAATTTTCTTGTGACTAATCTAGATTTGGAGTTTAGTGGTTATCTAGGTGGGTAGACACCATTACCCTTATACGATTCCTTATTAGAAAGGAACTCCATTGCAAAAAGGGCGTGAATACTAGGCTCATGGGGGACATTTATCAAAACATGCGCAGAGGAAAAATTGACCAGTTGCCAGTAGTAACCAATCAGATAGCTTCTTTCAATTTTCAGAGGCTTTTTAAAAATGAAAGAAGGAACCTGGTTGGTTTCTATGGGCAACTGGTCAACTTTTTATCCACACAAGTTTTGATCAATCTCCCCCATAATGTGATTAGGAGACTGTGGGGTATAAATCATGTTCAGGGGGTATGATTAACCTCTCAATCATCCCCTTATAGCATGGCATTCACACCTCATATTGCAATAAAGTTCTTGCCCATCTCACTATTCAGTAAAAAATACAGAGTGGACTTAATACAGTATTTTAATACCATAAAACACAGGTAAAAATATCATATCAATTTGGGCACCCTACGCAAGAAAATTATACATAAAACTCATTTTTTGTCTAACTATAGATCCTTTTTAAATAGATTTTATTTTGCCACTTTTTTAACAAAATGATTGTTGCTGTTAATGAAATAACATTCGTTAAAAGGGCAAAAGTATTCTTCATCACACACATAATATGCTGGTAAATGAAGATTTCTAACTATGTACTAGTACACTATAGGTGGAAAAAAAGATCAAATGAAGATGTTTTTGATGTTAAAGTGATAAATAAAGTTATGATGCTGGGCTCGGCAATCTCCATCATCCTCATAAACTTCAAATAGAGGGGCAATATGTATGCCCAACCTTTGCTGCATTCAAACGAACCCCCATTCTCATGATCATTATGGTCCAAGAGGTTGGACCCTTACATTTGGATAGATAATATGCTTTAAACATAAGAAAGCCTCTTTCATATGAATTGAACACTCATTTTTTTTTTTTACAGAAAAACTCACAAAAGATATGCCAATGTCACTGGCTACTTTTTGGTATAGTACTGAATGCGAATGTTAATGCATAATGGGACTCATTGTGACTTTTATATCCCATGAGCCTGCATAAGCCTGGAGCCATCCCTGTGTATGGTACCTGCTTGGTAGAGGATTTGTTATTTGTAATTTTAGAAGGGCCTTCATATTGTGCCTCTGGGCAAGCATAAGTTGTATTATCTGGGCAGAGATAAGTCAAGATTAATGTAACAGTTATTTGCTTAACTTATATTTCGTAACTACAAAGTAAGCACCATCCTAGCTGTGATCTTTAGATAATAATGTAATTGTCTTTGAAGTGGAAAAGGCCAGACTTTAAAGAAAGCTCTTCATATTAGCCTTTATTTTATGACACTATAATACAGCGACTATTAATAAAGATTTAACATCTAAAGACTATTTATCTCAAGCTTTAATGTTAGCATAATGAACATTTGCTGAGATAAGCACAATGCGTACATAAAACAGAGTCATTATCAGTGTAATCTCCGAGCTAGTCAGACTCATATTGTTCAATAATGATGTATTGTCATTATATTTGTTTGTTCCCTTTGTTCTATTGCTCTCCTTTTTTTTTTTTTTTGGTCCTGTACCACTTTTATATATTGAGGTTCCTCTTGTTTCTAATAATGAATTCCTATCTAAGACAGAATTTAATGCAGTGCTAGATGAAAACATGATTCATCTTCACCATTGCTTCTATATATGATTTAATATGGTCATAATTGTAGATATTTTAATAATTTCTTATTTGATTTAAGATCATTTATAAGTCACCACTGTGTGCATACTCTCAGCACATATTATTTATCAGTACTAATACACACCACCTTGTTATTACCTTTCTGAAAAGCTTACCAGTAAATCAAGGCCTAATTCAAAAGAAAGGCACTATTATGAAAGATAATTTGGGATGGGTAATATGTTTCTGATCCTCTAGGGTAAAAGCTGGGACCTGCACTGATCACAAGAACGGGTGTTCTGTTAATCTCTAAATGGAGTGGTATTCAAAAAATGCCCATTTAAATTGTATGGGACAGAAAAAGAGAGAAAACCTCTATAAGCCACAATCTATATCCAGAAATGATCAGGGATCTCAGCATTGAGACCCTGACTGATCAAAGCTTTTGACATTTCTGTGTGACATGCCAAAACTTTTTTATTTTTTATGACAGCAACTCTTTAAATATGATTTTATTTTACTTTATTTGTTACAAAGATGACACATTCTTAATCTAATACACCATACACTATAGGCATTTCCATTGTGTTGGTATCTGAATTATATTATGACAATGCTTCATTTAAAGCTGGAAGCCATTTAACATAGCAGATAATAGTCTGGTTTTATGGTGCAAGTTTCTCTGGCCGCTTTTATCCAGACTTATATTTGAAATATTAATTTATAGGTGGAACATACCCCCTTTCCAAACAATTTATCTTTTCTTTACCTCTGCTTATGGCTCAACACATCGCAAAATATGAAAGATTAGAACAAAATGTGATTATATGATACTCTACCTAGAAATGTTTATTCTGTATGTGGCCACCCAGTGATTGTGATGGGCATTGTAGACTGTTGAGGCGATTGAAGGCTTATCAACAGGATAGGCCAATAATATCGGTGGGAAACAACACATACCACCCTACCAATCAGCTGTTCAGCAGAGCCAAGGCACCCACACTACACAGTAAATGGAACTGGCAGCAGTAGGCTACATTAATTATTTAGTGGCTGCACTGAGTTAGTATGATTTAGCTATTAATTCCTTCAATGAGAGCTGGGCTGCAGTAACCTACTGTAAATGTCTGCTTACAGCTCTATTCACTGGGTACTGCAGGTGCCATAGTTCTGACAAACTGTTGCTTGGTGGGGTGCCAGGTACTGCCAATTAGCTATTCATGGCCTATCCTGAGGCTAGAGCATCAATATGTTTTTACTAGAAACTAAACTCAAGTTGAGATACAAGTAGTTACATCTGTACATCAAAGTGCCTACCATGCTATTATCTTATACTGTATATAGTGCAAGCAGTACTCTTTTTCACAGCTTTTGCCGCTCTGAATACAGTCCATTAGGGTGATTCAGAATACACTGTCACAAATATGCAGCAAAAAGCACATGCAGATTTTGTTTCAGATTCACTTCCCCCAATACACAGAAAGTTCAGATCAATATGAATTCATCCATTTTTCCCACACTGAAGTGCTGCCCGCCTCAACATTGATGCCCTACACACAAGCCCACATATGCCTAATGGCAAAAATGGCACTGAATGCAAGTAGTCCCTAGAGACATAACCTATGCCTCCTCGGGTATATTTAACATGTAACACAAGCTTAAAAGGAAAAATCTAAATTATCTTGTCACTGGCCATAGGCTCAAAGTTGTAATGGCGAGCGCTCCGGCCGTTTACACTGGACGTGAGCGCTCTCTCCCTCTGTCCTCCAGCGGGCCTGCCTCCTCCTTCTTCTGTCTCCTCCATGTTCTCACACTGCTGGCTTGTGCGTCCCCGCCTCCTAGGGTTCTGAGATTTAAAGGGCCAGTGCTCCCTTAATTAGTGTTTGCACCTGTCCCTTCTCTATAAGTATGTGCACCTCCCTCTACCTTTTGCCAGATCTTTGTGTGCCCAGTGCCCTAGTGAAAGCGTTCATTGTGTCTTGCCTTACCGTGTTCCTTACCTACCTGCTCCGTGACCTGACCTTGCTCCTGTGCTGCCTGCCTACTTGCCTCTTGCTCCGTCCCTGTTCTCGCTACCATGCTGCCTGCCTTACCTTCTGCTATCCTAACTACGAGTTGCCATATCCCTCCTTCCAAATAAATTATATTTTGATTCACATATACAATATGTCTACTTCCTGTTTACATCATAAAGTTGAGTTCTTTTTACTTTTGGAAAAAATCAGGGGGCTTCAAAGTTCAGCAGCAATTTCCAAAAATTTTCTAAATCGGAATTTTTCAGGGACCAGTTCAGTTTTAAAGTGGATTTGAAGGGCCTTCACATTAGAAATACCCCATAAGTGACCCCATTATAGAAACTACACCCCTCAAAGTATTCAAAATGACATTCTGAAAGTTTTTTTTAACCCTTTAGGTGTTTCCCAGGAATAGCAGCAACGTGAAGGAGAAAATTCTAAATCTTCATTTTTGTGCCACCTCACTCCTATCCCTTCTGGGGGATCGTGGTTGTCTTGGACAACCCCGATCCCCCTTATTTTCCGGGTCACCGGAGACCTGCATGACCCAGAATTGCCGCATATCGTCAGTGTGAATTCATATTATCCCGGTCCAGTCCTCACCCGGCGCGCAGCGGGGAACGAAATTCCAAAGGGCAGATAGGCCCTTGGTCCTCAAGTGCCAGGGAGCGAGGGGGTACCTGTACGCCCATAGTTCCTAAGGGGTTAATCACACAGCATAACAGTCTTCATAGCATCATGGCAAGAACTGCACAGCCTGAAAGGGCATCTTTCTCAGCTGAAAAGATATGGCTCCATAAACCTTCTTTCCAAGGTCTGACTGCTGCTACTCTGGGTCCTGCAAGATAATTTGAAACTGTGCTACTTCTATTAGTTCCACATACATCCCACTGCTTCCAATTAGTGCTCATTTTCTCTTGAAGCAAGCAGTCGGAAGGCCAGAACAGTGCAACCAGCTTCTAAGAAGAAGAACAAACTCTCAAGGATAAAGAAAATGAAATTTAATTTTCCAACCAGCTAACTGAACAAAATGAAAATTATGGCTTGAATTATGGTTCAGAAACAATGAGATCGTAATTAAAATGATCAGATTAAACTTTGCCATGGTTTCACTTCTTACATCACTTAATGTAAGATCTAAGGGGTAACTTAATATTTTTATTACACATCTGAGCTATAGTTCATATTATTTAACTCACAGACCTCCATGTAATAACATTTTATTTCTTCTAAACAAATACACTGTAATGTTAATGCAACTTCAACTATTTTGTAGATTTCTTCTTACCAGTCTATGTGTAGCCTAGGAAAGGATTCACATGATTAGATTTTGACGTGTTTTATGAGTTTGAGAGTTTGTGAAAAAAGAGAAGGATCTTCTTAGGTGATGTTCACATGTTGGAATGTCTGCACAGAGAATCTCAGTGCGGACATTCTGGACACTGCGGGCCGGCGCTAGGACCACACAGGAATGCACCATCTCATAGACTTTTGTGCATTTTGTGTGGACTCAAAACAAAGAATGAACATGTTCATTCTTTGTGCGACACCGAAATTGGAATGAAAATTCTACCGTGTGCAAAGTGCAGTAGCGTCCTGTTGAATTCAGTGCAAAATCCGACACGGCTATGTTCACCTGGCAGAATGTTCGTGTGGCATTCCGCATAAATATTCTGCACGGACATTCCGCAGCAGCAGAGTCCCATTGATTTCAATGGGATTCTGCTTCTTTGATCACACAGCAGAATTTCTGCTGCAGCAAAATCTGCTGCAGAAATCCTGATTCCGGTGTCTGCAAAAACATTGAGTGTTCAATGTTTTTATGGATTCCCCTTGGAAATGAATTGCTGTCTAATAGACAGTGCATTTCTGATCAGTCCTAGCTCCAGCATGTTCTGCTTGGGCTTTGTTGTGTGTGGAATGTCAGCACAGAAATTTTCTTTGTGAACATTCCACCGTGTGAACATAGCCTTACAGCATCAGTCCCATTTCTGACAAATAATTTGCATTCAATGTATAATGAATTAATATTTCCATCTACAGAAAGTTTTTTTTGGAATTCAAGTATATTGAAACAGAACAGAATTAAAGGAAATTAAAGAGGGGTCAGGGACATTTTAAGTTACTTAGGGGTGATTCTATAGTGTGAGTCCAGAAAATCCATGTAAAATATATCTATATTAGGCACAGGCAGTGTATTTTTTTTCTTAAAGGGGTACTACGGCGCTAAGATATGTTATCCCCTATCCAAAGGATAGGGGATAAGATGCCTGATCGCGGGGTCCTGCCACTGGAGACCCCGTGATCTTTCACGAAGCACCCTGTTACCATCAGCTGTTGTCACGCCCCCTCCCATAGGCTTGCATTGAGGGGGCGGAACGTGACATCACACGGGGTCAGAGCTGTGACGTCACAATACTCCGGCCCTGTGCTCGGCAATCATCAGACCTGGAGCAAACATGCTCCGGGGGCTGATGGTAACAGGGTGCTGCGTGAAATATAACGGGGGTCCCCAGCGGCGAGACCCCCGCGATGAGGCATCTTATCCCCTATTCTTTGGATAGGGGATAAGATGTCTTAGCGCCGGAGTACCCCTTTGACTAGATTTCATGTTTTTAACAAATCTATTTTATTTTGAACCCTTTCATGAACAAGGGTGTTTTGGGCCTCTATGTTCAGAGCAAAGCCTTTGTAATGCTTGTTGCATTCTAAGGTTGGGTTTAGACATAATTTTTTTAATTAAAAAATTAAATAAAATAGTCTAAATTTTCAGTGCGTAAAATTCGGATGTGTGAAACAGGCTTAAGGCTATATGCTGTATTTTAATGCATAAAAAGTCAGAATTTTTTTTCCCTTTGTTGCTTTTTGGCATTTTTTTGGGTTGTATTTATGACCACTTTATGTGCTGGCAGCCTCAGGTATAGGTAAAATATTTCCCAAATTATGTACCAAAGTAAGGCTGTATTTTTCCATGTAAATGGGTGAAGAAAAAAGCCAGACACTTAAAGGGATACTCCGCCCCTAGACACCTTATCCTCTATCCAAAGGATAGGGGATAAGATGTCAGATCGCGGGAGTCCTCCACTGGGAACCCAGCGATCTCACCTGCAGCACCCACTGTCATCAGCTGCACGGAGCGAACTTTGTTCCGTGTCTGATGACGGGTGATACAGGGGCCAGAGTATTGTGACGTCACGGCCCCGCCCCCTCAATGCAAGTCTATGGGAGGGGATGTGGTGGCCGTCACACCCTGGCCCCTCAATGCAAGTCTATGGGAGTGGGAGTGACGGCCACCACACCCCCTCCAATAGACTTGTATTGAGGGGACGGGACCGTGAAGTCACGAAACTCAAGCCCCTGTATCGCCCGCCATCAGACACAGAGCAAAGTTCGCTCCGTGCAGCAGATGGCAGGGGGTGCCTTTGGATAGGGGATAAGGTGTCTAGGGGTGGAGTACCCCTTTATGCCCAGATTTATCAAACTGTGTGAGAGAAAAAAAATAATATTTTCCCACAGTAACCAATCACAGCTCAGCTAACGAGCTCTGGTAAAGTGCAAGCTGAGCAGTGATTGGTTGCTGTGGGAAAATCCCTCCACTTTTACTCTCACATATTTGATAAATCTGGGCCTTAATTTTAAAGCCGTAAAAATAAATTATAAAATTACTATGCATGAGACCTAAAAGATGTTTTACCATTCTGTAAAAAAAAACTATTTTGTTGGGATGTGAAAGTATATATTTTAGTCTGTTCTAGTATTTCAAATTTTTATAAGGAAAAAATTACAACACAAGGAAAAAAATACTTTTTGTTAAATATTTTCTCATGCTTTGTATTAAAACCATCTGTTCAATAAATATTTACCCCAAAAATGAATCCACTTAATCTGCTATGCTTAGTAAAGTTAAATTAGTTTTTTATATTGGGTACCTTATGATATCTCTGTAGAGCTAAAAAATGATGGCCCTATTTTAGCTGTAAATGTAATGCCCTTCTACTGCAATAGCCATAGCTTCTATACATGGGTAATTGTCACGATGCCGGCTGGCAGGTAGTGGATCCTCTGTGCCAGAGAGGGATTGGCGTGGACCGTGCTAGAGGATCGGTTCTAAGTCACTACTGGTTTTCACCAGAGCCCGCCGCAAAGCGGGATGGTCTTGCTGCGGCGGTAGTGACCAGGTCGTATCCCCTAGCAACGGCTCAACCTCTCTGGCTGCTGAAGATAGGCGCGGTACAAGGGAGTAGACAGAAGCAAGGTCGGACGTAGCAGAAGGTCGGGGCAGGCAGCAAGGATCGTAGTCAGGGGCAACGGCAGAAGGTCTGGAATCACAGGCAAGGAACACACAAGGAACGCTTTCACTGGCACTAGGGCAACAAGATCCGGCGAGGGAGTGAAGGGGAAGTGAGGTGATATAGGGAAGTGCACAGGTGTAAACACTAATTGGAACCACTGCACCAATCAGCGGTGCAGTGGCCCTTTAAATCGCAAAGACCCGGCGCGCGCGCGCCCTAGGGAGCGGGGCCGCGCGCGCCGGGACAGAACTGACGGGGAGCGAGTAAGGTACGGGAGCCGGGGTGCGCATCGCGAGCGGGCGCTACCCGCATCGCGAATCGCATCCCGGCCGGAGGTGGTAACGCAGCGCCCCGGGTCCGTGGAACCGACCGGGGCGCTGCAGTGAGGGAAGTGTAGCGAGCGCTCCGGGGAGGAGCGGGGACCCGGAGCGCTCGGCGTAACAGTACCCCCCCCCTTGGGTCTCCCCCTCTTCTTGGGGCCTGAGAACCTGAGGATCAGACTTTTGTCCAGGATATTGTCCTCAGGTTCCCAGGACCTCTCTTCTGGACCACAACCCTCCCAATCCACTAAAAAAAAAGTTCTTCCCCTGACCTTTTTAGAGGCCAAAATCTCTTTGACAGAGAAGATGTCCGAGGAGCCGGAAACAGGAGTGGGAGGAACAGATTTAGGAGAAAAACGGTTGAGGATGAGAGGTTTAAGAAGAGAGACGTGAAAGGCATTAGGGATACGAAGAGAAGGAGGAAGAAGAAGTTTGTAAGAGACAGGATTAATTTGACACAAAACTTTAAAAGGACCAAGATAGCGTGGTCCCAACTTATAGCTCGGGACACGGAAACGGACATATTTAGCGGAGAGCCATACCTTGTCTCCAGGGGAAAAAATGGGAGGAGCTCTTCTTTTCTTATCTGCGAATCTCTTCATGCGAGAAGAAGCCTGTAAGAGAGAATTTTGGGTCTCTTTCCATATGGTGGAAAGATCACGAGAAATTTCATCCACAGCGGGCAGACCAGAGGGCAAGGGGGTAGGGAGGGGGGGAAGAGGGTGACGGCCGTACACCACGAAAAACGGAGATTTGGAGGAAGATTCAGAGATTCTGAAATTATACGAGAATTCGGCCCAAGGTAGAAGATCTGCCCAGTCATCCTGGCGGGAGGAAACAAAATGTCGTAAATAGTCACCCAAGATCTGGTTAATTCTCTCTACTTGTCCATTGGATTGAGGATGGTATGCAGAAGAAAAATTTAATTTAATCTTGAGTTGTTTACAGAGAGCCCTCCAGAATTTAGACACAAATTGGACGCCTCTATCCGAGACGATCTGTGTAGGCAACCCGTGAAGACGAAAAATGTGTACAAAAAATTGTTTAGCCAACTGAGGCGCTGAAGGAAGACCAGGAAGAGGGATGAAATGTGCCATTTTGGAGAATCGATCAACGACCACCCAAATAACAGTGTTGCCATGGGATGGGGGTAAGTCAGTAATAAAATCCATACCAATCAGAGACCAAGGTTGTTCGGGGACAGGTAGAGGATGAAGAAAACCAGCGGGCTTCTGGCGAGGAGTCTTATCCCGGGCACAGATAGTGCAGGCTCGCACAAAGTCCACCACATCAGTCTCTAGAGTCGGCCACCAATAGAAGCGAGAGATGAGTTGCACAGATTTCTTGATGCCCGTATGACCTGCGAGATGGGAGGAGTGACCCCATTTGAGGATCCCAAGGCGTTGGCGTGGAGAAACAAAGGTCTTTCCTGGAGGAGTTTGCCTGATGGAGGCTGGAGAAGTGGAAATCAGGCAGTCAGGAGGAATGATGTGTTGAGGAGAGAGTTCAATTTCAGAGGCATCTGAGGAACGAGAGAGAGCATCGGCCCTAATGTTTTTATCAGCAGGCCGAAAGTGAATTTCAAAATTAAATCGGGCAAAGAACAGAGACCACCTGGCCTGACGAGGATTCAGCCGTTGGGCAGACTGGAGGTAGGAGAGGTTCTTGTGATCGGTGTAAATAATAACTGGAAATCTTGATCCCTCCAGCAGATGCCTCCATTCCTCAAGTGCTAATTTAATGGCTAGAAGCTCTCGATCCCCGATGGAGTAGTTCCTCTCCGCCGGAGAGAAGGTCCTGGAAAAAAAACCACAAGTAACAGCATGCCCGGAAGAGTTTTTTTGTAGAAGGACAGCTCCAGCTCCCACTGAGGAGGCATCAACCTCCAATAGGAAGGGTTTAGATGGGTCAGGTCTGGAGAGCACGGGAGCCGAAGAAAAGGCAGACTTGAGTCGTTTAAAGGCGTCTTCCGCTTGAGGAGGCCAAGACTTGGGATCGGCATTTTTTTTTGTTAAAGCCACAATAGGAGCCACAATGGTAGAAAAATGTGGAATAAATTGCCTGTAATAATTGGCGAACCCCAAAAAACGTTGGATGGCACGGAGTCCGGAGGGGCGTGGCCAATCTAAGACGGCAGAGAGTTTATCTGGGTCCATTTGTAGTCCCTGGCCAGAGACCAAGTATCCTAGAAAAGGAAGAGATTGGCATTCAAACAGACATTTCTCTATTTTGGCATAGAGTTGATTATCACGAAGTCTCTGAAGAACCATACGGACATGCTGGCGGTGTTCTTCAAGATTGGCAGAAAAAATCAGGATATCGTCCAGATATACAACAACACAGGAGTATAGTAGATCACGAAAAATTTCATTAACAAAGTCTTGGAAGACGGCAGGGGCGTTGCATAGACCAAAGGGCATGACCAGATACTCAAAGTGTCCATCTCTGGTGTTAAATGCCGTTTTCCATTCATCCCCCTCTCTGATGCGGATGAGATTATAAGCACCTCTTAAGTCCAGTTTGGTAAAAATATGGGCACCTTGGAGACGATCAAAGAGTTCAGAGATGAGGGGTAGGGGGTAGCGGTTCTTAACCGTGATTTTATTAAGACCGCGGTAGTCAATGCAAGGACGTAGAGAGCCATCTTTTTTGGACACAAAGAAAAATCCGGCTCCGGCAGGAGAGGAGGATTTACGGATAAAGCCCTTTTTTAAATTTTCTTGGACGTATTCAGACATGGCAAGAGTCTCTGGGACGGACAGAGGATAGATTCTGCCCCGGGGTGGAGTAGTGCCCGGGAGGAGGTCAATGGGACAATCATAAGGCCTGTGAGGAGGTAGAGTCTCAGCTTGTTTTTTGCAAAAAACGTCCGCAAAGTCCATATAGGCCTTAGGGAGACCGGTTACATGAGGAAGCACAGGGACACGGCAAGGTTTACTGGGAACCGGTTTTAAGCAGTCCTTGGAACAAGAGGGCCCCCAACTCTTGATCTCCCCAGTGGACCAATCCAGGATTGGGGAATGGAGTTGAAGCCAGGGAAGTCCAAGAAGGATTTCAGAAGTGCAATTGGGGAGGACCAACAGTTCAATCCTCTCGTGATGAGATCCGATGCACATTAGAAGGGGCTCCGTGCGGAAACGTATAGTACAGTCCAATCTTTCATTGTTTACACAATTGATGTAGAGGGGTCTGGCGAGACTGGTCACCGGGATGTTGAACCTGTTGACGAGAGAGGCTAAGATGAAATTTCCTGCAGATCCAGAGTCCAAGAAGGCCACAGCAGAGAAGGAGAAGGCAGAGGCAGACATCCGCACAGGCACAGTAAGACGTGGAGAAGCAGAGTAGACATCAAGGACTGTCTCACCTTTGTGCGGAGTCAGCGGACGTCTTTCCAGGCGGGGAGGACGGATAGGACAATCCTTCAGGAAGTGTTCGGTACTAGCACAGTACAGGCAGAGATTCTCCATGCGGCGTCGTGACCTCTCTTGGGGTGTCAGGCGAGACCGGTCGACCTGCATAGCCTCCACGGCGGGAGGCACAGGAACAGATTGCAGGGGACCAGAGGAGAGAGGAGCCGGGGAGAAGAAACGCCTCGTGCGAACAGAGTCCATATCCTGGCGGAGCTCCTGACGCCGTTCGGAAAAACGCATGTCAATGCGAGTGGCAAGATGGATGAGTTCATGTAGGTTAGCAGGGATTTCTCGTGCGGCCAGAACATCTTTAATGTTGCTGGATAGGCCTTTTTTAAAGGTCGCGCAGAGTGCCTCATTATTCCAGGATAATTCTGAAGCAAGGGTACGGAACTGTACGGCATACTCGCCAACGGAAGAATTACCCTGGACCAGGTTCAACAGGGCAGTCTCAGCAGAAGAGGCTCGGGCAGGTTCCTCAAAGACACTTCGAATTTCCGAGAAGAAGGAGTGTACAGAGGCAGTGACGGGGTCATTGCGGTCCCAGAGCGGTGTGGCCCAAGCCAGGGCTTTTCCAGACAGCAGGCTGACTACGAAAGCCACCTTAGACCTTTCAGTGGGGAACTGGTCCGACATCATCTCCAAGTGTAATGAACATTGGGAAAGAAAGCCACGGCAAAACTTAGAGTCCCCATCAAATTTATCCGGCAAGGATAGTCGTATTCCAGAAGCGGCCACTCGCTGCGGAGGAGGTACAGGAGCTGGCGGAGGAGATGATTGCTGGAGCTGTGGTAGTAACTGTTGTAGCATAACAGTCAGTTGAGACAGCTGTTGGCCTTGTTGCGCAATCTGTTGTGACTGCTGGGCGACCACCGTGGTGAGGTCAGCGACAACTGGCAGAGGAACTTCAGCGGGATCCATGGCCGGATCTACTGTCACGATGCCGGCTGGCAGGTAGTGGATCCTCTGTGCCAGAGAGGGATTGGCGTGGACCGTGCTAGAGGATCGGTTCTAAGTCACTACTGGTTTTCACCAGAGCCCGCCGCAAAGCGGGATGGTCTTGCTGCGGCGGTAGTGACCAGGTCGTATCCCCTAGCAACGGCTCAACCTCTCTGGCTGCTGAAGATAGGCGCGGTACAAGGGAGTAGACAGAAGCAAGGTCGGACGTAGCAGAAGGTCGGGGCAGGCAGCAAGGATCGTAGTCAGGGGCAACGGCAGAAGGTCTGGAATCACAGGCAAGGAACACACAAGGAACGCTTTCACTGGCACTAGGGCAACAAGATCCGGCGAGGGAGTGAAGGGGAAGTGAGGTGATATAGGGAAGTGCACAGGTGTAAACACTAATTGGAACCACTGCACCAATCAGCGGTGCAGTGGCCCTTTAAATCGCAAAGACCCGGCGCGCGCGCGCCCTAGGGAGCGGGGCCGCGCGCGCCGGGACAGAACTGACGGGGAGCGAGTAAGGTACGGGAGCCGGGGTGCGCATCGCGAGCGGGCGCTACCCGCATCGCGAATCGCATCCCGGCCGGAGGTGGTAACGCAGCGCCCCGGGTCCGTGGAACCGACCGGGGCGCTGCAGTGAGGGAAGTGTAGCGAGCGCTCCGGGGAGGAGCGGGGACCCGGAGCGCTCGGCGTAACAGTAATAACCATTGAAGTAAAACACTTTTAAGCAAGCTAAACCAATGTTATAAACTAACATTGGTGGCCAGAGGGGATTACTACATCTTTGACCCAACGCATGTTAAGAAACTTGTTAGGCCAAACATAATACTCTACCTGGAGATTTATCAAAACTTGTGCTGAGGGAAAGTTGACCAGTCCAGGCATTTTCAAAAATGAATGAATCAATCTGATCGGTTGCTATGGTCAACTGGTCAAATTTTCCTTTACACAGATTTTGATAAATCTCCCTCTATGGGGCATGGCTGTTTGGAAAATGGGGCATGGCTATATACCCCAGCCCCCTTGTGTAATATAAAAGTAATAAAAAACAGAAAGAAGGAAATCTAGGGAGGGATTGTGATGATTCCCTTATGTCCTATCCAGTGGCACAGATAGGGATTTAGCAAACAGATACCCCCATGGGAGGACACGCATGCCTGGTGGAGGATAAGACTGACCGCCCAAAAGAGGAATAGCTAGCTATTCTGAAATCCACTCTATAGTGTGAGATAAAAGTGGAGTGTGAGCTCCAGGAAGCGGACTTACAGATAAGTTCCAACGGAATCTCTGCAAAAGAAGTAGCTACTGCTCTAGTAGAGTGAGCTTTAACAAATTCAGGGGGCTCCAGACCCTGAGAAACATGAGAATCCCAAATAGCTTCCTTAATCCAGCGACCAATAGTTGGTTTGGAAGCCTTGTGGCCCTTTTGGGCACTAGAGAAAAGGATAAAAGGTTTTCATCCTTACGGAATTTCTTTGATCAATCCAGGTAATTCCTGAGACATCTTGAGAGGTCTAGGGTACGAAGGCCTCTTTCTTCTTCCGAGAAGGGGAGAGGAGCCAATACAGGAAGAGAAATAACCTGGTTGATGTTAGTAAAAGTTGGCACTTTAGGGATAAATGTAGGCAAAAAAACTTAAGAAGAACCCTGTCAGGGAGGAACTGAATATATGGCTCAAAAGCTGAAAAGGCTTGGAATTCTCTGATTCGTTTTTCAGAGGTAATTGCCAACAAAAAGGTTACTTTAGGAGTAAGAAACTTTAGATCCACCTACTCCAGAGGCTCAAAGGGGGGCGATGATAACCCCCTTGGCATGACTGAGAAATCCCAAGCAGGGATAGGTTGAATGACTGTAGGCTTAATTCCAGAAGCTCCTTTCAGGAATCTTCTAATCAGGGGGTCTTGAGAAAGGGACCTATTGAGGAAAGCTGATATAGCAGAAACTTGCACTTTAAGGGTGGAACATGATAATTCTTTGTCCAATCCATCTTGCAGGAATTTAAGAATGATAGGGATGGAAGGATTCTTAGAGGATAATTGGCGCAGGCAACACCATGACGAAAAAAAATATTTCAAATTCTTCCATAAGCTTTTGTAGTAGCTTCAGATCTGGAGTGCGATAGACCCCTCAAGACCACCCCTGAAAGCCCTGAAAGTGTGGAAGAGACTGATGAACCTCCAGGCCTTCAGGTTAAACATTTGTAGGTTTGAGTAGCGACACTATTGCTTTCCCTGGGGGAAGCCTCCAAAATTGACCTTCACTTATTTGAATGAGTTGAGTAAACCAAGCTCTTTTGGGTCAGTATGGAATGATGGCTATCACAGAGACTTGGTCCTGCCTGATTTTCATCAATACCCTCTGAATCAAGGAAAAGGGAGGGAAGATGTAGGCCAGCATGAACCTCCATGAGATTGAGAGAGCATCTACTGCCACAGGATTATCTTCCCTGTAGAGGGAGCAGAATCTCTCCACCTTGGCGTTGAACCTCGTTGCCATGAGATTGATCTCTGGCATACCCCACCTGAGTGTGATCTGATGAAAGATGTCTGGATGGAGAGACCACTCTTCAGTTGGAAGACCCCTGCTCAGGTGGTTTGCTATGACATTGTGAGTTCTCTGGATATGATCGGCTAACAAATGGGTTAGGTTCAATTCTGCCCCATCCAGAATCTCACCTATCTCTCTCAGAAGACTTTGTGACCTTGTGCCTCCCTGTTTGTTGATGTACAGTACAGCAGTCATGCTGTCCGATTGATTGAACTCTTACCACCTTCCCTTGAATATGAGGCACAAAATGGAATAAGGCCAGACTGATGGGTCTCATTTCCAGGAGATTTGAAGATAGCTTCTCCTACTGTAGAGATCAGGTCCCCTGGACTTTCATGTCTCATAAGTGAGCTCCCCAACCTACAAGGGATGTGTGGTAAGTATGATCCACACAGGTGGGATCAAAGATTTGCCATCCTGAAGGTGAACCCACCAATTCAGGGAGGACCGGACTTGAGGAGACAGGGAGTGCACAGAATTTAGTCCCACTGGACTGTGATCCCACTTGGCTAGTACTTCTGACTGAAGCAGACATGAATGCCAAAGTGCCCAAGGTACCAGCTCTGCGGTCGCTGACATTAGACCCAACATTCTCATTAGATAGCGAATTGTAACCTTCTTGGGAACTAAGAGAGGTTGGGATGTATCCTGAACCTGTAGCTTTCTTTTGGGAGTTAGATGAATTGTCATCGCTACAGAGTCCAGAAAGAACCCCAAGAATTTCACTGAGGTGGATGGTTGGAGATTGAATTTTTTCCAATTGATTATCAAACTTAGCTGATGAAGGAAGGATACAGTCATCTGAATATGTTGGGATAGGATCGCTAGAGAAGAGGCTTTGAGAAGCTAATTGTCTAGGTAAGGGACTATGGTTAGTCCCTGAAGTCTCAACACTGCCACCATGGAAACAACTACCTTGGTAAATGTTCTAGACCCAGTGTGGATGGGGATGTGAAGATAAGCATGCTTGAGGTCCAAGGTTGCCAGGAAATCCCCAGGCATTAGAAGATTGATGACAGACGGAATGGTTTCCATTCGGAAATGTTTCCATCTGATAGACCAGTTGAAAAACCTTAGGTCTATAATCATTCTGCAGTCCCCGGTGACCTTGGGGACTAAGAACACAGGAGAATAGATGCCTGCCCCCTGTTCTTGAACGGGAACCTTCTCTAGGGCTCCCCTTTTGAAGATATTGCAGGATATAAGTTTCCAGAAACTTCTGTTTGTGGGGAAGGTAAAATTTTGGTTCTCACAAACTTGTCTGGAGGAATATTGTCCAACTCCACTCTGAAAGTTAGGACATAAGGGAAACTAAGGTTTCCACAGAAAATAAGATGGATTTGAGCTAAGGAAAACCGATTAGAGCTTGTGTAAAAAAAGCAAAATGTAGGGAAAAGTGCAAAATGTAGGGAAACCTTATTGAATGCTGTGGAAAAAAACTTCTAGGGAATTAAAACCCACAAAGAAAACTACACTCTACTCTTAGTAAATCAGGGGCTATGTGTAGACTGACCACCCAGTGGTTGCGATGTTTAGGTATATCTACTTGTACCTAACTAAACTGGCTAACTTAATTACCTAACACAGTACAGGTTTGGGCTTTTAGCGGTCCTGATTCTGCCAAGGGCACTCTGTGCAGGAGTATGCACGGCCATGAACACATGAATTAAAGAAGAAATATCATGTACCAAGTCACAAAAGAATAATTATCTCATGTGAAAGTGCATCAGCTCACCATTCCGACAATCTACTCCTCTTGTATCTCACCCACTCCCTTCGCCTGCAATTCCCGCTGAAAGATTGTTACTTCCTGGTTCATGGAGCTCCCTGGCATCCTGCCTCCCACAGTGCCTTTCAGTTCATCACAGCTGTAGCCCAGCCCGCACTCCCTCTGCACCCCACCCTCCTCATCAATGCGAACACACTCACTGTTACTTCTCCTTCCCGCCCCCTCCCATTCCTCTACACCCACAACGTTCCCCGCAGCCTGTCTCCTCCAACAATGAACAGACACCAGAGAAGTCTCCAGGCGCAGGGATATCTGTACAGTGTACAGTGGTGCAGGGATACTTAGACCAGTGTTTCCCAACCAGGGTGCCTCAAGCTGTTGTGAAACTAAAACTCCCAGCATGCCTGGTTGGGAAACACTGACCTAGGATCACTATCTAACAGCAGGCTCAATGTTTATCAGAGAAAAAAAAAGATTTCCTGAGAACAGAAGCAGGGGAGGAGAGATCCAACACTGATCTCCTCGCCCTGCTTCTGTTCTCAGGAGATCGTTCTTGTTCTGATAAACACTAAGCCTGCTGTCAGTTAGTGCTTCCTTGCAGGGGAGAGCACGATCCATCGGCTCTTCCCTGCTGAGGGGATGAATGAAGATGCGCTTGCTCACTGGGGCTACTATGATTGGCTGAAGCTGCTCAGCCAGTCAGGAAGGAACCAGGGGTAAATCAATATTTATTACATGGGAGGTGCCCTGGCCGTGCACAGGGCGGGTAGATGAGCTGCAGGCAGCGCACAGAACTCTGGGAAATTATGACGTCACGGCTCCAGCATAATGGAGCTCAATGGGGGGATGCAAGTCATCAGAATAGGGAGCTGCTGAGATTCCTGTCTGAAAGAAGAAGCTACAAAAACTGGTTTTACATGCAAGATGGATAATGTAAGTGATTTACAAAGTGATATAACTTTTGCTTCTGCATTTAAAACACAATAATTTTTCTACATAAGACATGTCCTTTAAACGCTTCATGCACAAGGACGGTATAGACATGAGATAAAATTATATAGCCCTATCTCTGTAATAAATGCATTCTATACAAGATGACCTGTCATGAAATTAGCAAAATCATGCATTCTTGTTGCACAGGATATGGGCAAGGAAGAGAGATGTATAAACAATGTGGACACCGAATATCACACATATTTGATTTAGTTTTTTTGTTTAATTGGGGAGTACATACATAGTTATGGTGTAAATGTTGGCACCCCTGAAATTTTTCAAGAAAATGAAGTATTTCTCACAGAAAAGGATTGCAGTAACACATTTTTAGCTATACACATGTTTATTCCCATTATGTGTATTGGAACTAAACAAACAAAAAAAAAAAACAAATTGGACATAATGTCACACTAAACTCCAAAAATGGGCTGGACAAAATTATTGGCACCATTAACTTAATATTTGGTTGCACACCCTTTGGAAAAAATAACTGAAATCAGTCGCTTCCTATCAATAAGGTTCTTACACCTCAATAAGAACCATCAATAAGGTTCTTACACCTCTCAGGCGGAATGTTGGACCACTCTTCCTTTGCAAACTGCTCAAGGTCTCTCTTATTGGAAGGGTGCCCTTTCCCAACAGAAATTTTAAGATCTCTCCACAGGTGTTCAATGGGATTTAGATCTGGACTCATTGCTGGCCACTTCAGAACTCTCCAGTGCTTTATTGCCATCCATTTCTGGGTGCTTTTTGACGTATGTTTGGGATCATTGTTCTGCTGGAAGACCCAAGATCTCAGATGCAAACCTAGCTTTCTGACACCTGGCTGTACAGTGCGACGCAAAATCCATTGTTCATGATGCCTTGCACACATTCAAGGCACCCAGTGCCAGAGGCAGCAAAACAACCCCAAAACATAATTGAACCTCCACCATATTTCACTGTAGGTACTGTGTTCTTTTCTTTGTAGGCCTCATTCCATTTTCGGTAAAGACTAGAATGATGTGCTTTACCAAAAAGCTCAATTTTGGTCTCATCTTTCCACAATACGTTTTCCGAGAAGGATTTTGGGAAAATGTAGTCTTGCATTTTTATGTCTCTGTGTCAGCAGTGGGGTCCTCCTGGGTCTCCTGCCATAGCATTTCATTTAAATGTCGACGGATAGTTCGCGATGACACTGATGCTCCCTGAGCCTGCAGGACAGCTTGAATATCTTTGAAACTTGTTCGGGGCTGCTTATCCACCATCCGGGCTATCCTGCATTGACACCTTTCATCAATTTTTCTCTTCCATCCATGCCCAGGGAGATTAGCTACAGTGCCATGGGTTGAAAACTTCTTGATAATGTTCTGCACTGTGGACAAAGGTAAATCTAGATCTCTGGAGATGGACTTGTAACCTTGAGATTTTTTATATTTTTCCCCAATTTTTGTTCTCAAGTCCTCAGACAGTTCTTTTCTCCTCTTTCTGTTGTACATCCTTAGTGTGGCACACACAGACACACAATGCAAAGAATAAGTGACTTCTCCCCTTTTTTCTGCTTTCAGGAGGGATTTTTATATTGCCCACACCTGTTACTTGCCCCAGGTGAGTTTTAGGGTGCATTCCCACAGGGCGTATACACAGCGTAATTGACGCTGCGCTAAATTTATGGCAGCAGCGGGAAATACGCTGCTTATCCCTTGCTCACTATACACACAGGGCTTTCCGGCGGCAGCCCTATGCGTGTAGTGAGTTTTGGAGGCGGAGCCATATGCCGGCGTGTCTGTGACACGCGGCTCCGCCTCCAAAACTCACTACACACATAGGGCTGCCGCCGGAAAGCCCTGTGTGTATAGTGAGCAAGGGATACGCAGCGTATTTCCCGCTGCTGCCATAAATTTTGCGCAGCGTCAAATACGCTGCGTATACGCCCTGTGGGAACGCACCCTAAAGAAGCATCACATGCTTGAAACAATCTTATTTTTTCACAATTTTGAAAGAGTGTCAATAATTTTGTCCAGCCCATTTTTGGAGTTTGGTGTTACATAATGTCCAATTTGCTTTTTTTCCTCCCTTTTTTGGTTTGGTTACAATACACACAAATGGAATAAGCATGTGTATAGCAAAACATGTGTTATTGCAATCCTTTTCTGTGAGAAATACTTAATTTTCTTGAAAATTTTCAGGGGTGCCAACATTTACTGCCATGACTTTGGGGCACAGTATGGCATTATTATTTGATCACTCTCTGTTTCAATTCTTCTAAAACAAGGGAGGATCCATATGCTTAATGTTGCCTTTGGGATCTGTTCAGACCTTTTCTCACATCTGTCTGAAATTGGTAAGTAATACAAGATATATTAACACTAAGCTTATTTTTTAAACATTATAATGTAGCATCTTGATATACAGTAAAGGGTAATGAGTCTTTGAGGTCCTGCAAAGTATAGATGTCTTTTAGATGGGGAGAAAGCAAAGGCTTTGATCTCAGTAAATTAGCTGTATAAAAGCAAGGAGGCCTTACTTTCTTCTTAAGTGCTCTTTGCAATCTATGTCCTCCATTGACATATTATAAGATGTTTGATGTATACATATAACAGACATTTAAGCAATGGATACGTTTCATATTTTCTATTACGATCATTTAAGCAAAAAATGCTTATTTCTGTTATCTGACCTTGTTGTGCCACTTATGCTGCATTACAGAAAGCAATGTTTATATTTCCTTTCTTAGATGTTCTCAGATACACAGGGGCATCCTTCACAAAATCTAATACAGTTAGTGACATAAGGTGGATGAAGCTAAAACTTCTATAGCAAAATAATATCCTGTGTAATGCTCACTATCAAAACAACAAAAAATGTCTTATTGCCATGTTTGTCTTACCCCACTTAACATCTACCTACCTGTAGAGATATGTGAGCCTTATGTGAAAAAGGCTGAATTAACATTTTTACTGTAAAAATAGGTTATTATAGGATCTCTTCATAAAAATGAGACAAGGTAACAAAGCTCAACAAAAAGATGAATAAAAATATCTATTAGCGTGATCTAAGACTAATAAAGAACATTGTATATCACAACTTACTCTAGTCCATTGATGCTTTGGCAATAGATTACATAGTTATTAAAACAGATGTTATCTAGGGGATATTGATCTGGGATAGAATCCATTTGCTCTTTCTTTGTCTTCTTCTTTTTTCCCTTCTCATTGTAGAAAAAGTACCTACCAGCACTTTCAATCGGAAAAATCTGTTGTCCCTAAAAAAATATACTGTGAATATTTTTTCTGTGTAGTGGTAAAAGGGCAGTGATCAAAGTGTGATATCTAATTCCAAATCTGATATGCATAATTATTTTTCAATTGTTTGATCAAGGGGGTCCCACCGCTGGGGACCCCCGTGATCTCGGCTGCGGCACCCTAGATATCCGGTGCACGGAGCGAACTTCACTCCGTGCCGGATGACTGGCAATGCGGGGCGGAGGCTCGTGACGTCACGGTCACGCCCCGCTTGTGATGTCACCGCCATGCCTCTTCAATGCAAGTCTATGGGAGGGGGCATGACAGCCGTCATGCCCCCTCCCATAGACTTGCATTGAGGGTGTGTGGTCGTGACGTCACAAGCTGGGCGTGGTGCTGCACCCGATGCTCTAAACGAATGCCAGGTGCAGCAGGGAGATCGCGGGGGTCCCCAGCAGTGGGACACCCACGATCAGACATATTATCCCCTATCCTTTGCATAGGAGATAAGATGTCTAGGGGTGGAGTAATCCTTTAAAGGGAAACGGACAGGCAGTTCACCCCCACTAAATCCAATTCACTGGGTTATAGTGCAGGTGAACAAACATAACATGACATACTACTTACTTAAATTGGTTTAATCATTTACAGAATTTGCGTTATTCTCTGATCTCAACTATTGCAGCAAAAAAGTCAGCTGCAATAAAATAAAATGTAATTTAACAACTGGCATGCAGGTGCAAAATTTTATGTGTGGTGTGTTTTTATTTTGCATGTTGACTATTTTATGTTGTCTGCACTGGATATTGTCATTTATCTTGTTGTGCACTTCCAGGGTACGCAAATGTACTCCAATTACCAGCTGGAGTATGAATATGTGTGAACTTTTTACCCTTTTTTGCCCATACAGGGACTTCCTGTCATTTGCGCAAATTTATTTGCGCAAAGTGACGTGAGCAACATAATACATTTTACACAGCAACTGGGAAACAAACACCCTTGTACAGCAGGTTACTTAAAATAAAATTGTACCTATTGTATTTCGTATGTGGGCGTGTATGCTATATATATATATATATATATATATATATATATATATATATTTATATTTATCATCTGTAATAAACAGCTGCCACTTGCTGACAGCTAGTGTCATCACAACTATATAAATCTACAGTGCATGTAAACCATCTGGTGCTTGCACCGTATGTATGCTACCAAGGTGGGCTGACAGTGGCCAAATGGGTGACATCTGAAGTTTTAGTTTACCATAAAGTTTCGACATTGATGGCATATCCTTGTGAAATGCTGTCAATGCCTCAGATTGGTCCAAAAGCATCTGTTCTGGTCCCCCTAGCATATGCTTTATCTGCTATCTGCTATCTGCTTTATTATTAATACCTATTCATGTGACTTTTAATGGTTACAAGATATAACTAAGAAATTATTTGAATGCCTTCTCAATGTTTTAGGCTAAACATTGCACTGTTTGAATAAACTAATACAATAAGGTAGCAACAACACCATAAAATCAAGTAGTCTCAAAGGGGTACTCCGGAGACATATCAGGTGGCTCCAAAAGTTAAACAGATTTGTAAATTAATTTTATTAAAAAACCTTAACCCTTCCAGTACCCTTCTATTAGCTGCTGTATGATACAGAGGAAGTTGAGTTGTTATTTTTAGGTCTAACCCCAGTGCTCTCTGCTGACACATCTGTCCATATCAGGAACTATCCAGAGTAGCAGCAAATCCCCATAGTAAACCTCTCCAGCTCTGGACAGTTCCTGACATGGACAAAGGTGTCAGCAGAGAGCACTGTGATCAGATAGAAAAGTACAACTCAATTTTCTCTGCAGTATACAGCAGCTGATAAGTACTGGAAGGATTAAGATTTTTAAATAGAAGTAATTTACAAATCTATTTAACTTTCTGGCCCTAGCTGATTTGAAAAAATATTTTTCTGTCATGCCCCCTCCCATAGACTTGCATTGAAAGGGCGAGGCGTGACATCACACGGGGCAGAGTGACGTCACAATACTCCAGCCCCATGGTCGTTACGCTGCACACTCAGAGCCTCCAGCACTGCGGAGAGCTAGTAAAGGTGGGTGCTGAAGGACAGATTGCGGGGGTCCCCAGTGGCGGGACCCCTGCAATCAGACATCTTATCCCTATGCTTTGGATAGGGGATAAGTTGTATTAGGGCCGGAGTACCTACCCCTTTAATATTAGGAGCAAAGGCAACAATAAAATATGCATTGATGCAGATGATGATATCCATAACAACCTCTTCAAATAATAACTCACAATTAAGATGGGACACAAAGTCACATTACAGTTTCTTTTTCTTTATATATGAGTGTTATATATTAATATTGATATGATATTCATATTGTTATACTTAGATAAAAAGAATAAAAGCTTTAACATTACAATAGCTGGCATCATTAACAATCATACTGCCAGAGAAGATAATTCATATTTATGGGCAATGTGAATATTTAATGACTGAAAGTCATAAGGAAAGAAATTTACAAGATCATTTCTTTATTCAGTTTAATGTTGGAATCCTACATGTCCAATGAGATGGACATGAACAGCAGTACTTGAATATCGGAGGGAGACAATTTGTGATACTGTATAAAAAAAGAGATGACAGTAAACCTAGATTCTTATAGTGTGAAAATAATATCACAATAGATTTTGTGCCTTAGTTCTTTTGAAAAGTGTATAATGAAAGGACTAGTCTGCAATACTGATCACTGAAAAGGAGACAGACCTAAAATACCTTTATTATGTAAATAAAATAAATTGAGCAAAACATGACACTAGGGCTGGGTTCATACATTATATTATGGTCAGTATTTCAAGCCAAAACCAGAAGTGGAACTGAAACAGAGAAAAAACTAGAATGGAAACATTTACAGCTTTTCTGAGTTTTGAGCCTTTGGGTATATCCCATTTTCAGATATAAGTGCTCTTTGTTGGCAGACCAGCATTATATTTGTTGGAACCAAATATGTTTTGGTTCCAAAGTATGATATTCATGAGCCCTGGAGGTCAGAATGAACACTGTGAGTAATTCCTTTTAGATATTATTGTGCTAAAATATGGGAAATTATGATCCTGGGGGGAAGGGAGAATACTGGCATAGCTATTTAATATGCATTTACATAGAAATATGTGCAATGATTTCAGTTTGACAATTACATTTGTAATAATACATGTAAAGTGATATATTCATGAATTCAAGTTATTTTTTTTTATTTTTTTAAACACTTAAAATTATCAATAAAAGTATGAAAGGATGGTATCTCATAGAAATGGCTCTTGTGAATAGTGTTGCTCGCGAATATTCGCAATACAAATTTTATTCGCGAATATCGAATATTCGCGAATTCGCGAATATTCGCGAATATAGCGCTATATATTGGTAATTACGAATATATATATATTTTTTTAATTATTATTATTTTTTTCACAGTACACATCACAGTGATCAGCCCTCTCTGCTTCCAGCTTGTGTGGTGTAAAGAAGGCTCTAATACTACTGTGTGAGACTGGTGCGCGGATTTTCGCATATGCGAAAATTAGCATATGATAATTTTCGCATATGCGAATTTCTGTTTTCTGCTAATTTTTGTATATGGTAATTTTCGCATATGCGAGAATATTACGAATATGCGAATATTCGTGAATATATGACGAATATTCATCCATATATTCGCGAATATTCGCGAATTCGAATATGGCCTATGCCGCTCAACACTACTTGTGAAATATTCTACCATCTAAATCCTATACAAAGAGCGAGGCACTAGAATTCTGCCCCCCATATAGTCAAGTATTTCCATCTTTGAATGCAATTAACAATAGAACCATTATACTAGTGAAGTAGATTGGATTCATGGCTTTATTGATACTGTAATGCTGCAGCATAATGATTACTGATACCTGCTATAAATCTCCGAAGTAATGGTCCAGTAAAATAAATTGTTTTTAAAATACATATTTAATTAAATGACTGCAATCAATAACAAGTTGGGTAATGAGAATGATAATGGCAAATCACTGGACTAAGCAAACAATGTAACCATTGCGTAGATTTAGCAGTAGATCATTTACAAAATGACCTGCTTGGAAATTGTCACGCTTGCTACAAACCTTTATCTTTATTTGATCCTCAACAAATCAATGTATCTGCATTGTATTTTATAGATGCTGAGAAACTTTATACAGTCATTTTGCAAAACAAGATAATAAAATGTGAAAAATATGGTTCAAAATAGAAAAACTTCTGAATTTGGAGCCACTGTAAAGGTATTATCTCATGAAAAGAATGTATTTCAATTACATAACAGCCCAGGGTCAAGATCAGAGTCAAATTACAGTAACAACATGTAATACATGCCGTGTATGAGAAACATGCTATGGTCAGTAGTATGTCAAAGGTACACAGGTATCAGAAATAAGGTTGGAGACAAGCATAGTCATTATATATTTCTAAATTGCTACACAGATATCGGCAATATGGGTGGAGAAAAGCGTGTCCGCCAAAGGTCACAATACAGTTATCAGCAGTATGCTTACAGGTTAGAGTGTATGACGGAAGCAGGGTCAATACTTAGTCAAGGTTTGGTTCACATGTATCGTGAAGCTGAATAGCAGCAAGGCAGAAGAGAGTTTGTTTGAGAGCGAAGCACAATAATGTTGCAAGGAGGACGTGGGAAGGCTGGTCTTAGGAAGGAAGACCAGAGGTGGAGCCCATCATGAAAACACCAAGAATCTCCAAAAACAAGGCTCTAGATAAGGAGTTGAGAACTGGAGCTGTCCAGCCATCTCAGCAGCTCAGTGTTCAGCTTAAAGAACAGGAGTTTTTGGATAGGAATTCTGACTCATTGGGGGAAGATTTATCAAGCTTCTCTATGTTGCCCATAGAAACCAATTAGAGCTTCATTTTACTAGAGTAATATGAGAAACAAAGGAAAGAGACCTGTTCAGACCATGACTGGATTTGGAGAATAGAGCAGGTAAACTCTTACACCTGCTCTCCCAGCCACAACATGTATTACATATACATTAATGTTGTTGCTGTTAAGTAAAATTAAACAAATCCTCTGCTCGAGCCACTTAAGATCCTCCTCTATCAGCCAAAATGGAGAAAAATAATTAAATAGAAGGCCATGGAATAGGAAATATATGCCTTTCCTAACAATACAAGATGATCACCATTGACAAGAAAAGCCAGGGTTGTTTGATATAATAATTCATTAAACTATCAATTCTCTAATATTATAGTATTATCAAAATTGGTGCAAACTGAAACAGACTCCACCTAAGATATAGTAAATGTATATCAATATTCAACAAAAACGCACACAGGGTGTAATGCAAACTGTTCCACCTTGCCAAAAAATAATTCAATATAAGTACATTTACAACAATTCAAAGGAATACATTAAAAATGGTTCTTTTAGAGGCAGGAGAATGAGCTTTTGCATAGGTCAATATTTAAAACATACCTAAAAAAAAGCAGCCATAAGATGAGAAACTAACAGAATAGTAAAAAAATATTGAAGCAATGGGAGTTCTTAGCAGGTGCCATGTTTTTATTCACAGATAATTGATCATGTACACTTTAAAATAACATTAACAGTCCACAAAGCTAAAATATAGCAGGAACATAATATCAGCACATAATTGCAGCAATACTTTTATGTTGTCCTTCTTCATTAGAAGCTGCACCGCTGAGTTTTTCATGTGGACTTTTGCAAAATGTTTGGATGGTATACCATATATGTAAAGCACGGCAGGTAGCCACATTAACCTTCCACACTGAAGCAATCTTAAATTAATACATTTTGGTACCTAATAGAAAATGTACCACATCTACAGCCATGTAATATCAGCATGAGGATCCGTGCAAACTTCTATGCTTCCCAATGTCTAATAATTCCTTTTGACTTTCTGCTTCACAATGTGGTGATAATTTTAGGTTCAAGAAAAGCATATTGTCTTACTTAAATAATATAATGTTAATGTAATGTTTATCATTCCAATTTTGCTCTTGATATTTATCTCATCACCTTATGCAGTTATTAGTCTACTACCATTATTTCCTGCTCCAGTGCTAGTTTAAATTGGTACTCCACCCCTAGACATCTTATCCCCTATCCAAAGCATAGGGGATAAGATGTCTGATCGCGGCAGTTCATGTTCATGTTCAGAACACCGGCTTCGGGAGTCCGTGTTGGTGACGTTACGCACGTTCCTTTCATGTCTATGGGAGGGGACATGTAGGCTGTGGTTCCAGCGGCCTGACCCCCTTCAATAAGACATCTTATCCCCTATCCTTTCGATAGGGGATAAGATGTCTAGGGGTGGAGTAACCCTTTAAAGACTTCTCTACCACCCTAGATTGCTTACACATATACCAGCAACTGCTGTGTTAAGGAGTAGGGGTACTCTGGTGGAAAAAAATTTTTTTTAAATCAACTGGTGCCAGAAAGTTAAACAGATTTGTAAATTTTTCTATTTAAAAATCTTAATCCTTCCGGTACTTATTAGCTGCTGTTTGCCCCACAGGAATTTCTTCTCTTTTTCATTTTATTTTCAGTCTTACCACAGTGCTCTCTTCTGACACCTATGTCTGGAACTGTCCAGAGCAGGATAATTATGGGAAGCTGTTCCTGCTCTAGACAGTTCCTGACATGCAGAGAGGTGTCAGTAAAAATCACTGTGGTCAGACAGAAAAGAACAACTAAACTTCCTCTGGAGCATACAGCAGCTGATAAGTACTGGAAGGGTTAAGATTTTGAAATAGAAGTAATTTAATAATCTGTTTAATTTTCTTTAAATTAAACAGATTACATTTAAATTTATCCCACTTGAGTACCTCTTTAAAGCTTCCCAGGTACATAAATATTTCATGTACACTATAAGCTATAATGGTTGTGGTAATTGGTATAGGATCATTCTGTATATCTTCCACACAAATAGTAAAAAAAAAACTACATCCAAAACACTTTTCAGTCTTGTGCTATCTATATTTAACTCCATATTCTAATTTTTTTTTTCTTTTTAATTCTTGGTTGTTTATGCAACATTTTGCCAACTCAATAGAATTATAAAATAAAAATCATAAATCTAGTAAACATTTTGACAATAATATGTAAATAAATTTTGGAATGAAATTCAACAAAACTAAAGTTGCAACAGTTTTTTGCAACAAATGCACCAATGCAGATTATTTTAAAAGACTGTTATTTTTCCCAAGTTTGTCATTGCAAATTCTTCAAGCAATTAAAAAATCATATTTAAGTAGGTTTACAATTTGTGTTTGTAGCGAAACATACTTCTTTTTAAATTCACTGATCCCTAGTCATTTCCTCTTTGGCAATCTCAATTTGAATAAATCATAAGGATTCATATGTTGTGAAATATGTGAAACAAACTTCAAAGTAGCAGAATGAAACCTCGTAGTAATGGTTGCACATCAACGCCTGAAGTATAAAGCTCAGTGGAATTTATTTGGATAAAAAAAAAGCATAATGCAAATTCAATTTGCTATAACTTCATAGTTTATTTTACTTTTATTGGATTTTAACCTAATAATTACATTTGGCATATTTATGCGGATTAAAGAATCTGCCTTTGTAGTGTACGCAAAAGAAGGATTGGTAAATTAATTCAGACTGTGAATTTCAGTTAAAAATACAGTTTATCCAATTGGAAATCTGAAGTAAAAAGAATGTTCAAAGAAAATGTAACAAAGAGTAAACTGTATTTACCAATGACTTAAGTATTTACATTCACTATCTTCATATTGCAATTTCCATGCCTCCATGTCGCCTTTAATGTATCCTGTACTAAACCGTAAGTGGAGCTGTTTTAACCAAAGGATTTGTGCTAAGGTTGATTAAAAGTAATCCAGAGGTTGCGGCGCAATTAATGCAAGTCTTACTGTGTTTCAAGAGAAAGAAGTAAAGCCATTTATCTGTGACATTTCATATTTCATTTTTCTTTCACACTTCGTTAAACTGAACCTGGAATCCAAATAACAGGATAGGTTTAAATGGCTTTAAAAATAATTTCCTCCTTGTTTTACTCAGAGGTATCATTTTTAGGTTCTTTAACTTAAATGGTCCCTAACCTTTCAGCAAACTTTGCATAAATGAAGACTATAAGTGAATATACAAAACTTTATTATCTTATTAGAGAATGATGCCTCATTTATCAAGCTTCTTTTTATTTCCCACATTTTCCCTAAAACTTTTCATTCCCTCTAAAAAAGCTGTTAAAATTCATCTTGAGATGGATCAGCTCACTTAAGTTTAAGGTTGCATGCTGTCCATTAGAAGTTTACATATAAGGAATGGTAGATGAAACTTCAGAATGTAACAGAAGCAGAAAGAACCACACAAACAGAGATGCTGCTAAAAACTGCAGTGATTCTATAGTCTTACTACAGTGTTTGTTTCACAGCTAATACTGATCAGTACTATTCTATAATGTCTTCTATGCTGCTGCTGCTTCTGATGGCTTGCTATATATTTTGTCATACTTATTGTAGGTCCCAAAAATTAATCACTATGTTTAATAGAATAAGAGCATGATTTGTCCACCATGTTGTATGAATTCTCAGAAGGCCTAAGTGGAGTTCATTGAAAGATCACAGACCTTTGAATGTTTGAAAATGTGTTATCATTTCTAAGAGGCATGTAAATAGGAACTAGGGGTATGACAAACAAGTCAAGACAATACCCATGATGTTTGACAAGTCTCCAAGGAAAGTCGTGGAGAGTGAAACTCATTGTCTGTCATTTTGACTCCAATGGGGGGTCTGATCTGTACACCTAGATACAGGTGTGTGTGTGTGTGTGTTTAACAATGGGTTGTATTTGCATTCTATTTGTCTATATCTCTGGCCATCCATTTGAGATGCCTGGGAAGTATCAATGGCATTGTCTTGTCTTGGATTATGTATATACAGGTGATAAGGTGGCCACAGTAATCTTTTGCATCTCTAACAAAATTATAGTAAATTATTGTTTAGCTGTGATGTCATGTGACTAGCCCTGATCTCCATACACACACCCACCAGTCATCATTGGATGATATGATATTTTCTTGGGTGGATCTTTAAGTCAGAAAACAAGCTAAAAGCAGGTGTAAGGAGGACAGAGAGAAACTACATGGAACACAGAAAGAGGGACCCCATCCTCATTACTAAAGTTCCTAGAGGTTACTTGAAGGGCTTATATGTAACCTGACTTATATATATCTGCATTGTGAATGTATTTTCTGTCTTGCAAGTTTAAAGCATCCACTGATGTTTATTGCAGGCAGCAGGTTAACTTTCTTGCATTGTCTTGCATTTCATGTTCAGCTGAATAGATAATTTGGTCACATGCAGCCTCCTAGCCAATAAATGCAGGAGTATGTCCCAATTCCAACTATATTCTCCTGGGGAAAGAAGCGGATGCAAACTAATTCTAGTCAGTCTAGGGCTTGGCCTACAAACACACACATCCCCATGTAACATCTACCAAGCTACCAACAGATCTCTGTTCCAAATCATAACTTCTATATTTGAGCCTGAAAGAGGAGAGTGTTTTTTTTTTCCTTAAAGGGAAGTGCTGAACATGCACTTTTCTATATTTTTGGCTTCCGTTTAGATCAGCGCCAGCCTGTCTGATAAGTCAGGGAGTACTTTCATGGATAAACCTTTCTGAGTGTCACATCAGAGACACAGTTTTAGTAATTTAGTAATTTGGACTTGAGAACTTGTGAATGAATATATATATATATATATATATATATATATATATATATATATATATATTCTCAAGTCATTTCCACATACCCAGATACACAAGCTAATATTTAGCTAAGTTGCTTAGATGCTAACATAGCACTGTCCCAAGGGGCAGGGACCAAAATGACATTCTCCTGACTCCTAAGCTGTACTATTAAAAGCTGTATTTCAAAAGGCTGTGTATTTATCTGGAATTACTAAGGGTGTGCAGTAAAGTTACAAGTAGTTAACTGGAATCCTGTTTTCAAGAGTTTTATTGCTGGGCTTTGTATGTAAGAACATCTTTATTTTAAAAAAAGACGTTTGTGGGGTTCAAATAGGAACAAAGGGTTAACACCACTCAATTGCATGAAACTACTATCCTCCTCATTGCCCTCTGGATTTCCACAATGATAATGCTTTGATGGAAATCTACCAGATGCCCAAAAGTGAAAGGGGTTAGTCACAATGACAATTTCTCTTTAATCTAACTATATTCAGTTTCCGCAGTTGAGGAGCTCACATTTTCATCAAAGTAAAGCACGCTTCCCACTTCAAAGTGTCTAAATGAATGAAAACATATGTTTTTCTCGCCTAAACTGTCCCTTTCTATGAGAAAAATATAGATTACTTTTAAGTTTAGACTGAAGTTTAATTTATGAAGAAAGGTCTTTCATCTTATCCGTGAATACCTGCCACAATGTCCTTATATGTTTCCTTCTTGCTAACAGAATTGTTGAGTTTATCTCATACAAAAAGTGAGAAAAGTATAGCTGATATCTAAGTATTTCCCCACTATGGTAACATTTTTCAAGTCTATACTGATAACAAATCTCAATGCTGTAACATTTCAGTGTTTTATAAGAAGTCTTTATACCAACATTATGTTCTTATTAAATATCTGCATCCTAAATGTCAGTAAAAGCTAAAAATAAATGGCAAGAAAAAAAAACTGCACACCCCATCTATAGCTTACCCTAGATTTTGAGGGTGTTTCTGGCTTTTTATTTTTTTATTCAATTTTTTTTAAAGGTTGTCACTCCCACTATTATATGTTTTGCGTTCCTCGTCTCTTTTTTCTGGTCTCTAAAGACAAGAGACAGGTCCTATATCAAAAAAGACCAGAAAATAGAGACTGTTGTAGAACCTTGGATGCTTTGGATGGACGGTAGCAGCATAAGATTGGTGAGATATGTCTTTGTTTTCTGTTTTACATTCTTTGGTTTCATTGCTTTCTGTCACTATTTTCATGGCTATGCTGATGTTTGCAAGCACGTCTTGTGATTCTTATTAGATAAATCCTGATGCACTGTAATCAAACATTTTGCTTTGTAGATTTAGCTCAATAGGCTTATATTCATATTTGAGACTTGCCAGTGAATTACCCACTTTCAGTAGGTGTATTAATCAGTCTGCTTTGTTACAATGTGCCAATGCTTCACATGTCGCTAGCAGCAGCAAAACTTCCCATTCTGATTTAGTGACATTGTGTCAGATCTAATTATGCTCCCGCTTTTTGCGTTAAATATGAATACATATTACATTTTTTTCAATTAAGCTTTAAAAGTAGTTTAAATTAATAATTGACTAACTCCTACACAGAAATTAAGGAGAACTGAAATTTACCTAGACTACTTTCAAAAACATTGCTGAGGTGTCGGCTTTAACCCCTTAACAACGCTGGACGTAAATGTACGTCCTGGTGAGCTGGTACTTAACGCACCAGGACGTACATTTATGTCCTATGCATAATCACATAATGATGCTCGGGTCACGCGCGGCAGGGACCCGCTGGTAATGGCATTAACCCCTTAGATGCCATGATCAATATTGATCAAGGCATCTGCAGCATTGCTGTCACTAAAATGGATGATCAGATCGCCTGCAGCACTGCCGCAGAGATCCGATCATCCAGAATGGCAGACGGAGGTCGCCTCACCTGCCTCCGCTGCCTTCCATGGGTCTTCTGCTCTGGTCTGCGATCGAGCAGACCAGAGCAGAGGATGACTGATAACACTGATCATTGCTATGTCCTATGCATAGCACTGAACAGTATTAGCAATCGAATGATTGCTATAAATAGTCCCCAATGGAGACTATTTAAGTGTAATAAAAAGTTAAAAAAAGTAAAAAAAATTTGAAAAACCCCTCCCCAATAAAAATGTAAATTGTCCCATTTTCCCCATTTCACCCCCCAAAAGTGTAAAAAAAAATATTTTATATACATATTTGGTATCGCCGCATGCCTAAATATTCGAACTATTAAAATAAAATATTAATGATACCATACGGTGAATGGCGTGAACGTAAAAGTGTATTAAAAGTTTTATATAAGCAAATATGGTATCAATAAAAAGTACAGATCACGACGCAAAAAATGAGCCCTCATACCGTCGCTTATACGGAAAAATGAAAACGTTATAGGTCTTCAAAATAGGGGGATTTTAAACGTACTAATTTGGTTAAAAAGTTTGCGATTATTTTTAAGCGCAACAGTAATAGAAAAGTATGTTATCATGGGTATCATTTTAATTGTATTGACCAAAAGAATTAAGATAACATGTCAATTTTATCGTAAATTGTACAGCGTGAAAACGAAACCTTCCAAACTTTGCAAAATTGCAGTTTTCTATTTAATTTCCCCACACAAATAGTATTTTTTTGATTGTGCCATACATTTTATGGTAAAGTGAGTGATGGCATTACAACGGACAACTGGTCATGCAAAAAACAAGCCCTTATACTAGTCTGTGGATGAAAATATAGAATAGTTATGATTCTTTGAAGGCGAGGAGGAAAAAACGAAAACGTAAAAACAAAAATGTCTGAGTCCTTAAGGCCCAAATGGGCTGAGTCCTTAAGGGGTTGAAGGGGTACTCCGCTGCTCAGCCGGTGCCGGGAGTTCGTGACATCATAGCCTCACTCCCTCATGGTGTCACGCCCGTGATGGCTAACACGCCCCCTCCCATAGACTTGCATTGAGAGGGCAGGGCGTGACTTCATGAGGGGGTGAGGCTATAACATCACAAGCTCCCGGTGCCGGCTCCAGCTTTCAGAACAGTTTGTTCCAAACGCTGAGCAACGGAATACTCCTAAGTAAAACAGAACTGTTGTAGAAGCAAGACCACCTTGTAATGTTTAGAGTTTCCTCATTGCACATACTTCTTAAAGGAGTACTCCACCCCTATACAACTTATCCCCTATCCAAAGCAAAGGGGATATAATGTCTGATCGTGGGGGTCCCGCCACTGGGACCTCCCGCAATCTCCCTGCATCATCCGGCTTTCATTTAGAAAGCCGGCTGCGGCACAAGAGATGTCACGAGGGGGACGTTGCCATCACGTCGCTAGTCATCAGGCATGGAGTGACGTTCCCTCTGTGCACCGGATGACTGCAGTGCTGCAGCAGAGATCGTGGGTGTTCCAGCAGCAGGCCCCCCCCCACGATCAGACATCTTTGGATAGAGGATAAGATGTCTAGTGGTGGAGTACCCCTTTAAGCCTTAGGCAGACCATGTCAGAGACAAGTATAACACTAATGCTGGATTTATTGGCCATAGTAGTTACCAACTTCCATCTGCTATTTTCTTGGGGAAAGTTGAAAAACCTACATCTGTGTTTGTTAAAAGGGGCTGTCCTATAAAGAATATTCAGTTTCAGTTAAAGGGGTTATCTGGAGATAGGAACCTATACTTACCACTTATTTGGTCACTGTAGCCTCTGGGATCCAAGGTGTCACTGCCTCAGCCAGTGATTGCCGGAGCAGCACTTTGATGTATTGGACCCCAGCACCAGGAAGTGTTGCATGGCTGAGACTAGCAGCAGCGTTACCAGAGGCTGCTGAGTGAGAGGTAAGTATAGTTTTTTTTTTTTGCCTGGGCATATTTGTTAAAAAAAACAAAAACCTTTAAATCCAGCCCCAAATACTTAACATTTTTTGTATTCTTTCTACTTTACAAAAATGCTTATGTCACAAGGTATTCCAACAATAAGGTTAGCATCACTAGCTGTTTTGTTCTGTAGCTTTACTGTGTTCTCCTAAGTAAACCTACTACCCAGGGGCATACGAATACAAAGTCTTGCCTTGTCCTTTCTTCCACTGATTTGGAGGGTTCCCTGTTGTGGTCAGCTAGGCACCCCTGATAATTTAAAGGGGTACTACTCTGGAAAACATTCATTTTTAAAATCAACTGATGCCAGAAAGTTAAACAGATTTGTAAATTACTTATATTTAAAAATCTTAATCCTTCCAGTACTTATCAGCTGCTATATGTTGTACAGGGAGTTCTTTCCTTTTTGTATTTCCTTTTTATCTGACCACAGCGCTCTCTGCTGACACCTCTGTCCATTTTAGGAACTGTCCAGAGCAGGAGAGGTTTGCTATGGGGATTTGCACCTACTCTGGACAGTTCCTTAAATGGACAGAGGTGTCCTCAGAGAGCACTGTGGTCAGACAGAAAGGAGCATACAGCAGCTGAAATGGACTGGAAGAATTAAGATTTTTAAATATAAGTAATTTACAAATCTGTTTAACTTTCTGGCATCAGTTCATTTAAAGAAACATGTTTTCCAGTGGAGTACCCCGTTAAAACTGATTTAAACAGAAATAGCATTCTTTTACATAGGACTACCACTTTAAGGCCAAACTTCTTTCCTCAGCTGTGGTCCCAAGATCCCATAGTACCATGTTAAAGAATAAAGAGTGATGGCAACAAATACTCATTTTATTTATTCTTTGTGCCAAAGTTGATATGCCTATGTATGTGTGATGCACTAATAGGTCAAAGGAGGCTAACTGAATACCAAGGGTTAACAAGGTGTGTTGCATTGTATATGTGAAAGCATTCAGTACAATGTTTAATAAGATTTATTTTTCTATTTCCAATGCCAAAAAGAGCTAAACTTGTTATCAGTGGCTATTTGAAAATAAACAGTATTGTTAAATGCTTATGAATTCCCAGTAAATCTATGTATAGAAGCCATCTGTGATCTGTATGGTAATTAGTGTTATTTATTCCCTACACTATAGAAGATGAAACGACAACATATATTATAATCTGGTCCAGTGAGTCATTTTACAATCAATCCCAATACATTTCATTATCTCCTGATGACTGCAACTGCACAGAATGTTATTATGATACTCAACTTACAGCAATGATGTATAGACATGGGATCGTACAACCTGAAAGTTCCTTCTTATTTAGACCTCTAATTGTCCTGTAATAATATAGTAATTATACTGTACAAAGAGGATGCGTTATTATAAGTCAATTAGCTAATATCATTTTCAGGCCAGTCATTTTCTATGCATAGAGCATACATTAAGCAGCTTCAATCAAACTAGTTACATTAATAAAAATCTATTTAATCATCTGTGTGTGTGTCATTTATTTGCAGACTCCATGAAGTAGACACCATCAACAACAGTATAAAAAATGTAACCACTGCTGTGGGTACTAACAACCAACATTTTTAAGTTTTTCTATCATTTAGTTGTTGTTTTTTTTTTGGCATCATTTTGTTTTCATTTTCCATCAACAAACAGTTAGTGTCCATTAGCCCTTGACACCTGAGGAAGCTTTTTGGAAAGAAACTTGTTGGGACTGGTTGCATTTAAATTTTAAATATACACCTCCATGTTATCATGTCTAAGTAGACTGCAGTTACCAATATTTGATCAATAATGGAACTGACTACAAAGCAGTATCCAGGCTGTCTGGTTAATATAGAGTACAGCTGGCACAAAGAAAATATGTTTGTATATTATATTTAAAATCCACAGATATATGTGGTAATTTGTTAAGATAGTTGAAGAGGAGCAATATTTGTTTATTTTATTTTTCTTGAGAATATCACTTAGCACTGAGACATTAGAAACTAATAAATGTTAAGTTTTAGGTTGGGTGAATATGAAGGGTGTAAATAAGCCCTTAATGGACTTGTTTGATTTAGTGAGAAACTATAAATTGACATAACTTAACATGTTGAGATGTGTGGCATGTTAGGCTATAGGCATGTGCAATTAGTTCCTTAACAAATTGAATTTTGACTCATTTTCAGAGTTTTTTGTACATTCAGATCCATCTGAAAGTATAAAAATACCTAAATAATTTATTCGGACAAAACATATAATCCGAATAAACAATATGAATAAGAAGAATGAAATTATAAAAATCTTAATTATGCAAAATAATAAAATTACGACAATTAAAACTTTACTTCTAACTTTACTTCTAATAATGTATATTTTCACCTTCTTTCATAATATTTCTTCTTAATTAATTCATCATGAGGCAGTGGCGTACCCCTTTAAGGGACCACAATGCATTACTATATTCTCCTTGCAGTGGCTGTAGCTTCCCATGGCAAAATTAGCAACTGTTCTATTCTAAAAGGTGTTGTCTGTAATGAGATGACCTCTTTAATCCTTTAAGGTCACAGGACCTACAGACCCATATGAGGACAATTTTTTGCTCCACTAATTGTACTTTGTAATTAGTGTTGCTCGCGAATATTCGCAATGCAAATTTTATTCGCGAATATCGCATATTCGCGAATATAGCACTATATATTCGGAATTACGAATATTCAGTTTTTTTTTTTTTTTCACAGTACACATCACAGTGATCATCCCTCTCTGCTTCCAGCTTGTGTGGTGTAAAGAATGCTTCAATACTAGTGTGAGACTGGTGTGCGAATTTTCGCATATGCGAACATTTGCATATGCTAATGTTCGCATATGCAAATTTTCACTTATGCACATTTTTGCATATGCAAATTTCCGCATACACAAATGTTTCGCATATGCGAAAATAAAACGGGGATATTACGAATATGCGAATATTCGCAAATATTTTGACGAATATTCGTCCATATATTTGCAAATTCGAATATGGCCTATGCCGCTCAACACTATTTGTAATGACATCCCTAATTTTGCCTCAAAATCTATGGTGAAACAAAGATAAAATGTATTTGTGGGGAGAAATAAAAAAAAAAAAGCAAATTGCTGGCTTCAATTTCTATGCACTGCACTTTCACTACAAAGAAGGCATTATCATTATTCTGTAGGTTCATATGATTACAACAATACTCAATTTTTATTTATATTTGTTTAGTTTTATTTTACTACTTTAAAAAAATGATAACTTTTTGTAAAATAATCAGTATGCTTAAAATTGACTCTTATTATACTTTTATTTTTTCATACATAAGGATTCATTTTTTGTGCCGTGATCTATAGTTTGTATGGGTTCCATTTTTGTTTTGATTAGACTTGTTGATCATTTTTTATTCTTGAATATGGAATATAAAATTTTGGTATTTTTTTTACTTTTACACCATTTACCATGCAGTTTCATTAACCTTATATTTTAATAGTTCGGACATTTCCGCACGCAGTGATACCACATATGTTTATGTTTATTTTTGTTTACATTATTTTATGTGAAACATAGGAAAGGGGGATGATTCAAACTTTTATTAGGGACGGAGTCTATTCACATTTGTTATTTATTTATTTATTGATTGCTAATTTGTTAAAATATTTTATTCACTTTTTTTTGTTTCCATAAGGGATTATTACATGCAATCTTTCAATTGCACACTCTGAACAATGTTGTTTCATAGCACAGAAATAAACAGTGTTATCATTACTCTGTTACTACAGGCTTCTGAGGCTGCCTGCAGAGATTGAGCGCTGATCAAACTAAACGGAGGCAGGAAGGGACCCTTTGCCTACCAATTTCACGGTGTTGGTCCTGATCAGGTCCACCAAGCTAGTAGAATTTTAAATGACGTATATATCAACTTTGATCACTGTATATAAAGGGTTAATGCCAGACATCACCCTGATCAATTATGTCCGGCATTAGCCATTGGTTCCAGCTGCTAATAGCAGTGTGGACCAACTGAGTATAATGCAGATACAGTTCCTAAGTACTCTTCTGTCAGGCTTAGTCATAGGACAAAAAAAAAATGTATATTCAAATATTATTTGATTTCTCCATATTGAAATTCCTAGCTCTGACAAGTGTTTCAAAGTTAGAAGATACTAGTTTGTGTTGTAATGTTTACATAACTCTTTCATGCTCTTCAAAGGTAGATACTAAAATTTGTTTACAGGAAAGTAAACACAATGGAAGTGTATTAAAGGGGTATTCTACCCTTATACATCTTTTCCCTTATTCAAAGGATCCACTGCTGGGGACCCCCAGGACCTTGGCTGCAGCACCCCGCTGTCATTACTGCACAGAGAAAACTCGCTCTGTGCGTAATGACGGGCAAAACAGGGGCCGGAGCATCATGATGTCACGGCTCCACCCCTCGTGACATCACGGCCCTCCCCCTTAATGCAAGACTTGTATTGAGGGGGCGTGCAGTGACGTCATGACAGGTGAAGCTGTGACATCATGATGCTCCGGCCCCTGTATTGCCCTTCATTACGCACAGAGCGAGTTTGCTCTTTGCAGTATTGACAGAGGGGTGCTGCAGCCAAGATCCCGGGGGTCCCCGCGATCAGACATCTTATCCCCTATCCTTTGGATAGGGGATAAGATGTCTAGGGGTGGAGTACCCCTTTAAGTCCAGATGTCCAAAACAAAATTTGAGACAATGGTCTATCCACAGTGTTTTTACCAAACAATGACAGAGTCTTCAGATAATCAAATACTGGTGGATCTTTCAATCTTAACACAATAGCCCTGGATTTACAAACCCTGAGATACAAGGAGATTTATATGATCCCATTGTCCCTGAAAGTGTTAACACCAATCTAATCTGCAAATGCAGCAGAGGGGAAATACAGGTTCATACATGTATTTCTATAACACCATTACTATATATGATCTCATAATATGATCTCTGTAGCATTAATATGCTACTTTTCCCTATTGTAACAATGTTGATGTATATATTAAGGATTATTCCTATTATGTATAGCTATGTAGCTAAATGCTGTTAAATTGTCTAAATAATGATTGGGGTGTCAAATCTTATAATTTGAGTTGCCTGATCAGGAATAATATTATCTTAGGTTAGATGGTCAAGGATATCATATTATATAATGGTAGATATAGGCAGATATACCTAAACAATGTATTTAATATACAGTATATACTCGAGTATAAGCCGACCCGAATATAAGCCGAGGCCCCTAATTTCACCCCCAAAGCCCAGGATAAGTTATTGACTCGACTATAAGCCTAGGGTGGGAAATACATCATCCCCCTGTCATCATCCAGACCCCCATCATTAACACCCTCATCATCATCACCCTGTCATCATCCCCCTTCATCATCACCGCCGGTCATCATCCCCCCGATGATGACAGGCGGTGATGATGAAGGGGATGATGACAGGGTGATGATGATGAGGGTGTTAATGACGGGGGTCTGGATGATGTATTTCCCACCCTAGGCTTATAGTCGAGTCAATAACTTTTCCTGGGTGAAGGGGGGGTGGGATGATGACAGGGTGATGATGAAGGGGGGATGATGAAGGGGGGCTTCATCATCCCCCCTTCATCATCACCCTGTCATCATCCCACCCCCCTCTTCATCATCACTGCCTGTCATCACCCCACACCCCCCTTCATCATCACCACCTGTCATCATCCCCTTGTCATCATCCTACACCCCCCTTCATCATCCCCTTGTCATCATCCCACCCCCCTTCATCATCACTGCCTGTCATCATCCCCTTGTCATCATCCCACCCCCCCTTCATCATCACCACATGTCATCAGCCCACCCCCCTTCATCATCACCACAAGTCATCAGCCCACCCACCCCCTTCATCATCACCACATGTCATCATCCCACCCCCCCTTCATCATCACATGTCATCAGCCCACCCCCCCTTCATCATCACCACATGTCATCAGCCCACCCCCCTTTCATCATCACCACAAGTCATCAGCCCACCCCCCCTTCATCATAACCACATGTCATCAGCCCCCCCCCCTTCATCATCACCGCTTCTCAATGTCTGATTTAACAGTGGTCTTCAACCTGCGGACCTCCAGATATTTCAAAACTACAACTCCCAGCAAGCCCGGGCAGCGATCGGCTGTCCGGGCTTGCTGGGAGTTGTAGTTTTGAAACATCAGGAGGTCCGCAGGTTGAAGACCACTGCGGCCTTCGACATCATCCAGCCTTCCTCTCACCCCCTTTAGTTTTGTACTCACCTCCGCTGGGCGGGACGTTAGGGTGAGCTGGTCCGGGCCATCTGTGCTGCAGGGACCGTCCGGTGGGGGGGGGGGATAGTCGTTCCGGGCTGTCCATCTTCACCGGGGGCCTCTTTTCCGCGCTTCGGGCCCGAAATAGAGACGTTGCCTTGACGACGATGCACAGGGATGTTGCTCATGAACGTCCCTGTGCGTCGTCGTCAAGGCAACGTGACTGTTCCGGGGCCGGGCCCGAAGCGTGGAGAAGAGGCCCCCCCGGTGAAGATGGACAGCCCGGAACGACTATCCCTGCCCACCGGACGGTCCCTGCAGCACAGATGGCCCGGACTAGCTCACCCTAACGCCCCGCCGAGCGGAGGTGAGTACAAAACTAAAGGAGGTGTGAGGGAGGCTGGATGATGTCGAAAGCCGCAGTGGTCTTCAACCTGCGGACCTCCAGATGTTTCAAAACTACAACTCCCAGCAAGCCCGATGGCTGCCCAAGCTTGCTGGGAGTTGTAGTTTTGAAACATCTGGAGGTCCGCAGGTTGAAGACCACTGAGGGCAAAGAATTCACTCGAGTATAAGCCAAGCGGGGTGTTTTCAGCACGAAAAATCATGCTGAAAAACTCCGCTTATACTCGGGTATATATATGGTACTTTCTTATGGTAGTATCCACTAGTAGTGTGATGATATACCACAGCATAAAATTTAGTTATGATGACTATACAACCACTTTAATACATAATATTCATCTATTTCCAGCCATCTATTTGAGATTAAGATATGTGGATATTATTCTGATCTAATTGGACAGGGTCATCAAATAGTTATGTTAAATAGATTGCATAAATATTATAGTCACATGACATACCCATACCCCAATTATAGAAAATATGACTGTTCTCAAAGTCAATACTTTGTCACAGACTGCCCCATATAGTTAACCCTAGGAATACTATAAGTGAAATTGTAAGGTTAATTACATAGTCACACCCACCAGATGGTGGGCTTTAGATAAAGAAAGGTTTAAAAACCTGTGAAGGAGAGAGCTTGGGGAGAGGTCCTGAGCAGCTATCAATCAAATACCAAATATCTGGGCCTAGTAGGTTCAGGAACCTAGTAGGTTCCCTCTGACCAGACTTGATCCAAAGAGCTGACCTTCCTAAAGACCCTTCATATTGTCTGCATTCCTGAACCTACTAGGCCCAGATATTTGGTAAAGTATAACTTTGATTACCTGTAGTAAGGGTTATACTTAACTGGCTTGATATTTAGTCATCCCTGCCTTATTGCGGAAGTGAAGTGTTAAAGGTGCTACGTCATTATTTAGTGCTATTCGGTAAAGATGCATATTACCGAATATTGTATCTAAATTGTATCTTAGCTCTGGAATCCATATTCTGGGGAGTTAATATCTAGCCAGGTAATTTGGGATATTATACTACCAGATATCTGAGACTGGTTATAGTCTGAGCAGAGCAAATAGTTGTGTGTATAATATTGTTATCGGTTCCTTGGGTGTAATTGATTGCCATTGTATACTTCCTGCCATATTCAGGGTGGCTCTGCTGCCCCCTTGTGCTTTAAGGTGATAGAGACAGTTTTGTTGTGGTAGAGGGATCTTGTGGCCAAATTTTGTGTACTGCATGCTATTGTGTATCATTGTGTTTTGTATTGATTAGTTTGATAGAGTTTTAATGTATTGTACATTAAATCACTTATATATTTTGCACAGATGTTTGTACCCTGTTTTACTAATTGCACAACATAATTACCTATCCTTGAACTCTTTTTGGGGTGTTTTTATGTCCACCTTGTAGGATCAATCATATTTATAATTTTTCTTTGATCCTTATTAATTTATTTTGTATAAAGCACTTTGCTTTCACCGACACTTCATAGATCGGGAGCTGGCACATGGTCCTGTGTTTTCCAGGGGTTAAGAAAAAAAAATAGAATTTTGTACCTAGCATATTATTTTAGTAGGTCAATGTTACTTTACAAGCATTTTCCTTTAGTGATATACAAGAGACCCTGCAGTGCTTGTAAATAAATGTCAAGTGATTGACTGCTGTTAATATGCCCATTAATTTCACCTTGGTAATTATATGTATGTACTAATACATATTAATGTCTTTCTGTTTACTTGATTAAAAGTTACTCTTTCCATTCCGCCAAGGCTAAGAGGTTTTGCTTAGTCCAAGAAGTATTCAGCTGCATTTTACATTTTCAAGGATTAAAATTAAGAAATTCTAAATGCACACCAGTTCACAACTCTACAGATGCATCAAAATATACATCTATATTCACTGTTAAAAAAAGGCGCATTGCTCAACTCAACCTACTGTGTAATCAACCACTGGAGTAATACCAATCTGGATCACTTTTCATTATGCATAGCAAATGGCAAATGTCAAGTAGTTTCAATAAAGCAGCAAGATCATAATTTCATCTGTATTGGGAGATGTCTTTCAAAGAGCCAAGTTTATCTCTTTCAAGGTCACAGTGCCATTGTTAAGCTTGAATGGGTTAGGTCCCCTCTTTCACTAGATCCTAGGCTATATTTATGTGTATATATAGCCCAGGATTCAGTGAAAGAGGGGACCCAATCCTAAGGATCGCTTTGATATTCTGCACTGACTCCAATGAATTGCAATAAATAAATAAATAGACTCCAATAAAACATTGCAAAAAAAAAAAAATACATAAATGAAAGTACCACACAGAATATATAAGTAGTCTCACATAAACCAGGAAAGGGAAGTATAATTGTCATTAGTTCCACCCTCACTACGATCCTGTACAACAGGTTAGTGCTGATGATACTAAATCTTTTTAAAATGATTGTATGAAATTCCCAGAAACAATGCTACTATTGTCCATTGGCTGTGTCTGGTATTGCCCCTTCAACGTCTATAACTTAAAGGGGACTAATAGCCCTTTTACACAGGTTGATTATCGACCAAACAGGTAGAAAAACTACTTAAAATCGAGACCTTTACACAAAATGATAACCAGGTAAGATTCATTCCCACATTCCATGACCAATATCAGGACATAATCCATGCATTAATCAAAAACTTAGTTTAGCTAACCTTATATTTTAATAGTTTGGACATTTACGCATGCGGGGGTACCACATATGATTATTGCAATCTTCTGATTGCATATATTGATCAATGCTATGTCATAGCATTGATCAGTGTTCTTGGCGCTCTGCTGCTCCTTAAGTACCTGGGCTCGAGGGTGTTGCTGTACGCCCTTGGGCCTGGACATGCTAAAGCACAGCTCTGAAGGGGAGAAAAAAACGGTTAACCCTGTCTTTTCTCACATAACTTCAAGTGAAAATTCATAACCATGCTACTATACTCCATTTAGAACAATGAATACCCTGCATGTCTCTGCAATAAAAGAAATTGCATTGCATTCCTAATAAAGAACTATATGGCTAACTTATATTTCTCTTTTTTGGATAAAACACATTTATCTGCATGCATAGTATGTACCCTATGAATGTTGGAGCATCTATTTAAAAAAAAAAAAAAAAAAATGAAATAAAGTTCATACATTAAAGGAGATCTGCAGCCCTAGACACTTATCCCCTATCCTGCGGATAGGGGATAAGTGTCTAATCATGGGGGTCCAAATGCATGGACCCCTCACAATCTCCTGTACTGGGCCCCGGCTCTCCTGTCCAGGAGGCGCGTCAGCCGCAGCATGACGCCACGGCATGATGCCACCCCCTCGTACATCTCTACCTCTCCCATAGAGCTGTATGGAGGGGGCATGTTGTCGACCTCGATGACATGCACATTAGCTGCGCAGAGCTGCGGCAATGTTGGGTCCCTGTGCGGGAGATCGGGGGGTCGCAGTGGTAAGAGGCCCTGTGATCAGACACTTATGTGTCAGACACTTAAGTACGTAAGACTGCAGTACTCCTTTAACTCAAAAATGTGTTGCTTTGTTTCTGTTCAAACCAATGACACATGCACACGCACATACACACACACACACACACATATATATATATATATATATATATATATATATATATATACAGTATATAATTTTTTTTTATTTTACTCGAGGAGTCTCTTAAATCTGATAGTCTTCATATTGTTTGTGCTTACAAATTGCACCTGGTATTACTAATATTACACTATAACTTAATATATGACTACTCAGAGCTTCTTTTACACATAAACTGACAATTTAAAGAAATGTCAGAAAGAACAGGAAATCTGCATAGAATACCTGCCGCAGCTCCTTTTTTACTGTAGAAGAAAGTACCTATGTCATACAAAATAATTATGCAGGATCAGCATAGTAATATTTCAAATGCCCTGTCTGATCTGCAATAACATGAGCAAAAATATGATTCATATGCACCTCACAGCAGCATAGTTTTCACTTTCAAAAGAGCGAGTCCATACTTTTATATTCATGTGTTTTTGAAGTTTGCAACTCATCTGTTTTATCCAACATAACTGCAATAATATTGCCTCCGAGTGTTCTCTGCAATAATTCACTCCTGGTACAGCGGTAATTGAGAAAACACAAAATGAGACTGCAGGCATTCTTCTCTATTATTTATCGTAATATTTTTTTCCCCATAATTTCATGAAAAAAACCTTTCTAAAGAAACATTTTATCCTTTCATGTTAAATTAATATACAAAGCCATAAACCAAGGTAAAGAAATTGAAGAATGATCAGTGGTAGCAGAATGTTAATAAAGACGGATTGCCAAAAAGTACTGCATACAAAATAATTCATTAAATCCATTCTTTATTTCCCAACTTGTTTCTGTTCACTGAGGTTTTCTCTTAATTATTTTACAAAATAAAAAAAATTGTTACAGGTAGGAAATGGTATAATTCTGAATAAACTATAGATAAGCCTTTGTGTTTTCTCAATAAGAAAATGCAAATTTGTAGAATTATAAGTATGTTTTCTACTGCAAATAAACACTTTGCATCAAACAATACAGTTTAAATTCAATATTTTGCATAAAAATTTAAGGAAACATGCTCAGTTATAGATGTAATTCATTTTAACAAGATGTTAGTTTAAGTGGCCATATCAATAGGATAGATCAGTGTTTCCAGTTTTTTTTTTGCCTGAGTACACCTTGAAAGCCCATTCCCAAAAGTTGTACCCCCATACTAGAGACATTTTTGTAAGGAATATAATATAATTCATATGCTTTACTTTACTCCATATGCTCTCCCCAGACGCCCTGCTTATCTAGCTATCTTCCCTGTCCCCCGATTCGCAGGTGACGTCTTCTGTGATCTGAGTTGTTTACTTTTCCTTTTCTTTACTAATCAGCTTAGCCGACCATTTAGATTTCTCCGGGCAGTTTAGATCTCTTTAGTGGATTTAATAATCACTTGCTAGTTTTGCTTTCTTAAACTTATTAAAGAAGCACTCCAGTTTTTTCCTATATTATGTACACTCAACATCGCTAATTCTACAGTCTCACATGTTTCATTCCAGCACAGCTGTATCCATACATTTTATTACTGTAACTACACAATGTGATCACTGGCCTAATCTACAAAAAAAACTGTTTTTTTTTTAATGTGTCAGAAGAATTGGTCTGTCCTCGGTGAGCTGATTTCCTGTGAACTACAGGATGACATAATCACTTCTTGTAGCTCTCAGACCCCTTACCATCCCTGATAGCTCCATCTTTATACTTCTGTTACTATCTTTGTGGAATCAGGGTATATTTTAGGTTTAGTTTTAATTTAGTTTGCACCTCCCAAGACTGTGTTCACACATTGCAGTTTTGCTGGGTTTGGCTATGATGTTCCCAAAACCGCAGAAAACCTGTGTTATTTACAATGATTGTGCAAATCACAGAGAAAACTTTTATCTTGATTTTGGAAAATTGTAGGAATAACATGGCCAAATTCTGTCAAAACGCAACATGTGAACAAAATCTGAAGCCTTCATATTTTCTGCGTATAGCATTATTTTATCTAAGATAAACTTTGAATAACAAAACAAATCAAAATCCACATAATTTGAACTGATCCCAACCCATTTGTGAGTCATTTTAGTTTTCTTGGTTAAACTCTAGTACCAGCTGCCTAATTAAATGAACTGCAGTGATAAGACACTCCTCTTTTCTCCCTTTTACATTGATCAGGATTCATAAACACTTTTATACAATTCTGCATATTGTCAACAATAATTTTTATTAAGAATGAAGATACCTTTAATATCTTAAAAAGGATCAGAAGCATGAGCAAACAAAGAGTGTTATTTAGTGTCCAAAAAAAAGTTATATTCTCTGGTGTGTAGCCGGCAAAAACCCTCAGATAAATTAAAATAAAAATTTTTGCCTGAACAAGAATTACAGGTGAAATAAATATTTAACGTGTTCTTAAATTTTTTTTCATTAACTCTGAACCATAGAGTTAAACAGATACTACAATAAACAGTACTAACAAGAATCTAATAAATCTTGCAATATGTCAAATAGATAATAAAAAATTATTCTTTATTAATTTATCAGGTTCCCTTCCTTGGCCTCCAAACCTTAAAGGGGTACTCCGCCCCTAGACATCTTATCCCCTATCCAAAGGATAGGGGATAAGATGTCAGATCGCCGGGGTCCCGCTGCTGGGGACCCCGGGGATCGCTGCTGCAGAGCCCCGCTATCATTACTGCGCAGAGCAAGATCGCTCTGCACGTAATGAAGGGCAATACAGGGGCCGGAGCATCGTTACGTCACGGCCCGCCCCCGTCAATAGAAGCCTATAGGAAGGGGGCGTGGCGGTCGTCACGCCCCCTGCCATAGACTTGCATTAAGGGGACGGGCCGTGATGTCATGAGGGGCGGAGCCATGACGTCATGCTGCTCCGGCCCCTGTATTGCCCGTCATTACGCACAGAGCGAACTCGCTCTGTGCTGTAATGATAGCGGGGTGCCGCAGCGGCGATCCCCGGGGTTCCCGAGAAGCGGAACCGCGGAGATCTAACATCTTATCCCCTATCCTTTGGATAGGGGATAAGATGCCAGGGGCGGAGTACCCCTTTAAAATACCACTCAAATCAGCACTGGCTCTCCCATAGAACTGTATGGAGGGGAAAGTGTCGGCCGCCGCTTGTGGCGGTGGTAAAAAAATGCTTGTTTCTTGCAGGGAGTCGGGGCTCCGTTCTAGAGATCGTGGTGGGGCCCCAGTGGTCAGACCCCCCACAATCTAACACTTATCCCCTATACTTAAGATAGGGGATAAGCTGTACATCCCAGAGTTATCCTTTAAAGCTGCACATAGAAATGTATGGAGGGGAGGGGGGGGGGTGTTGCTGGAGAAAACGATTCCAGCAGGTTTTAATGAGTATTATAGTGTTCTATCTCCCTCAGTACTTGATTCATATGTTATTATGTTACACTACTCTTTACGGCTCTATAATTTCCTCAGTGTTGCTGCTGTTTCCAAGGGTGTGCTATAGAGATACAGGAGAGAGCAAGATATCCTCTTGTGTGTGTGCTGTTTTAGGTGAAATCATAGTAGCTTGTCTCTATTAACTGGCTCAGGGACAACTGAAAATAAGAAATGAAACCCACAGAACAGAAGTGTAATGAAATATCTCCACACACATGATGTACATAAAAATACTATTTAGACAACTAATATGCAAGGACAAGAGCTACAGTAAAAAAAGAACACATTGCAACCTGCTCTGACATCAATCATGAATCTGATCATATAGATTTAGCACACTCATATATACTGTATTATATACATCAATTCCCGTGTACCTTAAGCAGGTCAAACATTATGTAAGTCATCAACTATTATTACCGCTATATACACATTTCTCCTCTTATGATCGTCAGGATGACAGACAATATCAAATTTCCTTGGTGACAGGTTCACATTTTCATTTTGGAAGACATTGATTTTTAATATTCTGTGGATTTAATAGATTAGTCTAAATACAAAATAAAGATGTGAGAAAATGCCAGGAGACAAAATTGGAGAACATTTAGCCAATGAACTTTCCTGCAGTGTATTAATGAGGGACTACAGTGAAGCATACCAGCTAACCTTGAATAATAAAATGATTAAAAATATTGTCCTTTTCCGCAAGGTTGTAGCAAACTACATTTTAAAATTTATGTTAAGCAAGTGTTCCCTTTTACTGCAGCCAAATGCTTTATCAAGATGTCTTTATCTAACTGTCAAAGTGTCACCACACCTTAATGTATATGGATTAAGATACAAATGTGTGTCAAAAAGAGTTTAAACTTTACTTATTTTAGATATATTGTTGAGTATAATAATTTGCAGTCACATTGAACGTTGCAAAAAACATAACAGAAATACAATGTTTCTTTTAAAAACAATAAATCTTTTTGGCAACCATAAATGTGTGGATAATGTAAGGATAAGTGCCATAGTCCATACTATGTTATATCAGTACAGTAATAATGAGATTAAAAAAGATATGTGAGGGACTTATGGTCTCTTGTTAGCCTTGCCATGATATTTAGAAAATTTCTAAAAACATGACTTAACTGTTCTAGATCTGATCATTGGTGGCCATGTTATCTTTCACAGTGCACTGGTAGAAGTGCTGGTCATCATGCACCCTAACATGATTTATGTATCTAAGGTAGCCATGCTTAATCTACATGATATAAAGCTGATCAGGCATTACTCCACTGAGCCTTGCTCTTAGACAAAAAATGTATTAGGAATAAAGAGTACTCTTGCCATCCTCCTGCCCCTATCCGGTTTGGCAGCTCGCCCTGTCGGCCGGCCAGCAGTGCGAAAGCCTGGAGCGGTAGACCGAGACTAAAGTTGCTCAGCCTCCGGCTCCTATGTTTGTGCTCGGCTCACCTGTAGACTACAGCCTGTAGTTGCCGGGAAGTGAACTCAGGAGGATGTCCCCATGCCCAGTGCTGTATAGCTACGCGGTGACGCTCACATCACATCATGCTCCCAGAATTCAAGGGCCGGCGTTACTACATCCTGATGACGGCCATAGAGAGTGAGGTGCACGGAGTAACAGTGCAAGGAAGGTTCTGCCCTGATTCGGCCCCTGAATTCCTCCCGGCAACTGCAGCAGCAGAGCGCGTACCAGGTAATGATAATCTAGGGGTACTACCTGCCTATTGGGTCTGTGGGGAGGGGGTTAATTTGGGAGTACTACCTGCCTACTGGGGGGGAGGGGGTTAATTTGGGGGTACTACATGCCTTCTGGGGTACTACCTGCATACTGGGGGGAGGGCGTTAATTGGGGGTACTACATGCCTACTGGGGGAGGGGGTTAATCTAGGGGTACTACCTTCCTACTGGGGGAAGGGGGTTAATCTGGGCGTACTACCTGCCTACTGGGGGTCTAATCTGGGGGTACTACCTGTCTACTGGGAGGGGGGTTGTTAACAGGAGGGGAGAATGTGACATTGGGGGAGAATGGGACATGGGGGAAGATGAGACAGGGGGTAGGGAGGGGAAGGGGACAATGTGACACGTGGTTGGGATGTGACATGGGGGGACAATGTGCCAAGGGGGGATATAAATGAAATGGGATGAATGTGAATGGGAGGGATAGAAATGAAACAAGGAAGAGGTGAAATGGGTGGTGGATATAAAATGGGGGAATAGATGTAAAATGGGGGAGATTGGACATGAAATGGGAGGATTTTCCTATTTGTTTATAATATTGAAATTGCAATATTTATGCCCATAATCGCAATTGCACAGTTTCCCCATATCGTGCAGCCCTACTAGCTATGTACCTGGCTACCTAACTACCTACATCAGTGTTTCCCAACCAGGGTGCAAAACTATGACTCCCAGCATGCCCAGAAAGCCAGAGGTCGTCTGGGTGCTGTAGTTTTGCAACAGCTGGAGGCACCATGGTTGGGGAACGGTGACCTACCTACATATCTGGCAACCTGCTCTGTTACTGAGTGGGACACCAAGGGGGGCATTACTACAGGCCTATAGATGAGGAGATTATGTAGTGTTAAGGAGAGTCATGGAAAAATGCAGAGTCTAAGATATTTGTTCTGAAGATGAAGAGAGATGAAGTTTTGGCTGGAAGAAGACATCATGGCGGTCTGAGTCGGACGGGGAAGAAAAGGAAAGATGACGACGCTGATCAGAAAAGACGTGACCTGGGAGTTCCTTCATGTAGCTGTAATCACTTATATGGGTTATATATCCTGTGAACAGCTGGTATATACCTCTATATGGTCCAGTATATAATCACTTATATGGACAAAGAATAAGTCAGCCAGCACTTTAGTTGATACCAAACTATTATATGGACCTGGCCTGTAGGTGCACGCTACTAGGCTAAATATACAGCAACAAAAGAATGCAGCAGCACACTGCCAGCACAAGGATATAGGTGAAACATGAACATGCAGACAAAACATGGAGAGCTATACAGCTATGGTGTAATAGATGCAAATGTGAAACTATGAAATAGTGAGGCACTTAGCTCGCAAATTTGTCTCCGCCGGCGGTCAAATAGCTTGGACCGTTCCACCGTGATTAATCACTTATATGGCTATACTGTGGTTCCTGTAGGCTTTGTGTGTGTAAGGTGGGGAAGGGGTGGAGGGGGGGGGGCTCCATGTCAATTTTGCTGGGGGCCCCCAAATTCCTTTAAACGGCCCGGCTTTGACCCCTTAAATAATTGATAAATAGTAATCTGTAGCGAATAAAAGGTGTTCTCTATTTAGTAGAGCTGTATACTGCTGATGTTGCCAAACAGCAACCGCTGACATTTGGATGCTCTCTCTAAAACTGACTATTCACATAGGATAAGTGACACTGGACAGCTACTCCTGATGGTAAATGACTCTTTTCCTGGTGGCAGATATCAGAGAAAAGAAGGATTGGGCATATTGGATTCCATCAGCTTGACCAATTTATTAAGATGATATCAGTCCAGTGGCTTGTGACCAACTCTGTATTGATAACAATGGAATTGAACATGCATGTGAGTGGGGGTATTGGGAGAGACAGCAAATATACAAGTATTCAACTGACAGCTAGCTTGTGTGTGACTCCGGCATTTACACAATGAATGGGGCAGATGGCTCTATTTATTGTGTAGTGGTGCCAGGTGGTTTACTTAACATACAGTATCCTGAGATGTATGATGTGAGATTACCAGCTTTTCACATGAACATGATTCTGTGACACTCATGAAATTGAGTGCTTTAATTTTAGCATATCCTAGCATGGTGTGAAATTTGTTTCATGAAATATTTACCACATATAGAAAAGCACAGTGTGGTCCCATCTGTACTTTACATAGTAGCATAGTTCATAAGGTTGAAAAAAGACCAGAGTCCATCAAGTTCAACCTATAACCCTAATGAGTCCCTACTGAGTTGATCCAGAGGAAGGCAAAAAACCTTCATACTAGAGCTAAAAATATGGCAGTCAGAATAAATCCCTGGATCAACACTCTGTCCCTATAAATCTAATATAAACTAGTATACATAACCACCGTTTGTGCTGGTGTAGAAACCTTCTTTCCTCTAAACTTAGGGGATGCCCCCTTGTTATAGATACAGTCCAGGGTATAAATAGATCATGGGAGAGATCTCTGTACGGTCCCCTGATATATTTATACATAATTATTAAGTCTCCCCTAAGCCTCCTTTTTTCTAAACTATATAACCCTAATACTGATAATCTTTCTGGGTACTGTAGTCCTCCCATTCCCCATATTTCCCTGATTGCCCGTCTTTGAACCCTCTCCAGCTCCACTATATCTTTCTTGTACACTGGTGCCCAGTAATGTACACAGTATTCTATGTGTGGTCTGACTAGTGATTTGTACAGCGGTAGAATTATTTCCTTGTTGTGGGTAGTGTTGAGCGGCATAGGCCATATTCGAATTCGCGAATATTCGCGAATATATGGACGAATATTCGTCATATATTCGCGAATATTCGCATATTCATTATATTATCGTTTTATTTTCGCATATGCGAATATTCACGTATGCGAAAATTAGCATATGTGAATATTAGCAAATACAAAATTAGCTCACGCGAAAATTCGCATATGCGAAAATTAGCATATGCTAATTTTCGCATACGCGAATTTTCGTACGACAGTCTCACACAGTAGTATTAGAGCCTTCTTTACACCACACAAGCTGGAAGCAGAGAGGGGTGATCACTGTGATGTGTACTGTGAAGAAAAAAAAAAAAAAAAATACAAAAAAAAAAGAATATTCGTAATTACGAATATATACCGCTATATTCGCGAAATTCGCGAATTCGCGAATATGCGATATTCGCGAATAATATTCGAATTGCGAATATTCGCGAGCAACACTAGTTGTGGGCATCTAGGCCCCTATTGATGCACCCCATGATTTTATTTGCCTTGGCAGCAGCTGCCCGACACTGGTCACTACAGCTAAATTTACTGTTAACTAAGACTCCCAAGTCCTTTTCCACGTCGGTCATCCCAAGTGTTCTCCTATTTAATACATAATCCCAGCCCGGATTTTTCCTCCCCATGTGCATAACCTTACATTTATCAGTGTTGAACCACATCTGCCACTTCCCAGCCCAAACCTCCAACCTATCCTGATCCATTTGTAGCAGTGCACTGTCCTCTATAGTGTTTACCGCTTTACAGTGTTTAGTATCATCTGCAAAGATTGCTACTTTACTATTCTACCCCTCTACAAGGTCATTGATAAATATATTAAATAGGACAGGACCCAAGACGGACCCCTGTGGTACCCCACTAGTCACCGAATCAGAATAAGTACCATTATTGCATTCTCCCCCAGCCCAATCCTTCTAATTTTATGCACCAACCTTTTATGTGGAATTGTATGAAATGCTTTGGAAAAATCCAGATAAACGACATCCAGCAATTCCCCCTGGTCCAGTCTAGAGCTCACTTCCTCAAAAAAGCTGATCAGGTTAGTTTGACAGGACTGATCCCTCATAAAGCCATGGTGATGCTGGAGACATTTATAATTATCAAGATACTCCAAAGTAGCATACCTTAGAAAACCCTCAAACTATTTACATACAACAGTGGTTCAACTAACAGGTCTATAATTCCCAGGGTCACCTTTTGACCCCTTTTTAAATATTGGCACCGCATTTGCCATGTACCAGTCCTGGGGAACAGTCCCTTTCACTATAGAGTCCCTGAATATTAAAAATAGGGGTCTGTCTATTACATTACTGAATTCCTTTAGAACACGGGGTGAATGCCATCTGGACCTGGTGATTTGTCTATTTTACATTTTTGTAGGCGGCACTGTACTTCTTCCTGGGTTAGTCAGGTGACCTGTACTGGGGAGTTTACCTTATCTCTCTGTATTTCACCTGGCATTTCATTTTCCTCAGTGAATACAGTGGAGAAGAATTTGTTTAACATATTTGCTTTTTCCTGATCCCCTTTTATAATTTCTTCCTCATCATTTTTTAAAGGGCCTACACTTTCATTTTTGACCTTTTTGCTATTTATATAGTTAAAGAACATTTTGGGGTTAGTTTTACTCTCTTTGGCAATGAGTCTTTCTGTCTCTATTTTTGCACCTTTTCTCCATAGCTTTTTAATGCTTCTTTACTGCCGTCTTGTTTTAGTAGTTTAAATGCTTTATTTTTGTCATTTATTGCCCCATTAACGTTCTCATTCATCCATATTGGTTTTCTTTTATTTCTGACCCTTTTATTCCCATAAGGTATATACATCTTACAGTGAGAATTTAAGATATTTTTAAAAGTCTCCAATTTATTGTCAGTATTCTTGTTTTGAGGACAGTATCCCATTCTATATTGTTAAGAGCTTCTCTGAGTTGAGCAAACTTTGCCTTCTTAAAGTTCATTGTTTTTGTGGCCCCTCGAGAGATTCCCTTATTGAAGAACAAGTTATAATGTATAATATTATGATCACTTTTTTCTAAGTGTCCTTCTACTTGCACATTAGTTACTCTGTCAGGTCTGTTGCTTAATATTAAGTCTAGTAGGGCGCCCCCTCTGGTCGGGCCCTGCACTATTTGGGACAGATAATAGACTTTAGCTATAGTCAGAAACCTGTTTCCTTTATGAGATTGACAGGTCTCAGCCTCCCAGTTTATATCACGATAGTTAAAGTCCCCCATTATTATCACCTCATTCTGATTTGCTGCCTTGTTTATTAGCCTCAGTAATTGATCTTCTGCCTCTTCTGTTATGTTTGGTGGCTTATAGCAAACCCCTATCAGAATTTTTTTAATTCTTATCTGGATATACTTCTACCCATAATGACTTCACATTATAGTTTCCCTCCCAAATATCCTCCCACAGTGTGGCCTTCAAACTGGACTTTATATAAAGATAAATATCCTTCCTGAATAGACTATAACCCTGTATGTTGACCGCCCAGTCACATCTATCGTCCAACCAAGTCTATGTTATACCCACTATGTTATAATCCTCCTCAGACATTTTCAACTCCAGTTCTTCAGTTTTATTGGTCAGACTTCGGGCATTAGTCAACATGCAATTCAATGGTGTATGTTTTTTTTTCCTATGATGCCTATCCCTATTAACTATTCTGACCCCTCCCTCCGCTCCACCCCCAGGTACATTAATAAGTCCCCCCTCTCTATCTACACTATCTTCCCCCTCTATGTTGTAGGTTCCCTCCCCCCCCCAATCCCTAGTTTAAACATTCCTACACACTTCTAGCCATCTTCTCCCCATATTTGTGTATCCTGAATATCCTATTAAAGGGGTTATCCACCATAAGGTGATTTTAGTACCTACCTGGCAGGCAGTAATGGACATGCTTAGGAAGGATCTGCGCTTGTCTTGGGGCTAAATGGCTATGTCATGAGATTGTGATAACACTGTGGCTAGCTTTTTGTCAACTTCTATTTCCTGTTTGACTTTTCTTTTTTTGACTACAAATCCCACAATTCCATTTTCCTCCCTCCCACACATCAGCCACCCCACCCATTGAAACAAAAGACCTGTGGTTTTCAATCAGGGTGCCTCCAGCTGTTGCATTAGTTGCAGATTGATCCTTCCACCCATTGAAAAAGCCAGGCTCCCTGTCATCAGCTGACTAGCGAGTCAGGTCTCGGCCGCATTGCAAGCTGGAAAAAATCTGAGACAACAGTCATTTTGTATGCTGTTAAAAATAAATAGTGGGGTGAAAATCACAGAATAATTGTGAGAAAACCGTCAAACAGAGGTACAGACACTATATTATGAACTACACTAACTTTACACCCCCTGTAGCATAGTCAAATAAAAAAATTCCTGGAATACCCCTTTAATTTATAATGGGAATTGAAACATTAGTTATAGTTTTTGTTTGCTACAAGTTACCTGGCAAAGTTCCATTGGAAGAGATAAATAAAACTGACTGTGGCAAAAATCTAGTGCAATTTATACCAAAAATCCAAAAAGCACCACAATGTGGGGAGATTTATCAAAACCTATGTAGAGGAAAAGTTGACCAGTTGACCATAGCAAGCAATCATATTGCTTCTTTTATTTTGAAATGGGCCTTTAAGAAGTAAAAGAAGCAATCTGATTGGTTGTTATGGACAACTGTTCCACCTTTCCTCTACACAGATTTTGATAAATGCCCCTCAATGTGTTTTACACACTTTTTAGACTTGTGCCTCACTCGATAAGGGGCAGGCTTCTAAAAAGTGTTTCTTTTATTAGTTAATAGAACATATGGCTTAAGATCGAAAAAATAATAATAATAATGGAAAAAAAAAATCCCTGAATTACTGGAGTCAAACTAAGCCAATAATAGATGCAAAGTATGACTAGACAGTCTAAAGATGCACTAGATTTTCAAACAGCCTAATACACTTAATAAATAGAGAGAATTTGAACACTGTCCAAGAATTAGACAGTTTGTATTTATTTTTCCCATACGGTTTACAAATCAGTATCTCTAGAATCGAAGAAAGCATCCTTTAGAGTGTTATTTTATGCAAGATTACGGTGTCATTACATTGTGATCAACAATACTAATGCCTCCTGTTAAAAAAATAAATAAAAGTTGTGACAGAGAATAAAGAAATTAAATTAATTGAATCTTAACTTGTCATTTATTTCAATCAGTTTGCTCATACAGGAGAAGTGCCTCCCATAAATTGCCGCCATAGTGGTGAATTCTGCATCTATCATGAAGTGACCAGGAAATAGCATTGTTGACATGACTGCTAGGGAACTTGATGGTTACTTGTGAATACATCACTGCAGTGGAGTGGACTTTGTATTTTATACTTATGTAATCAGCAGTGCAAGGTCTATGCACCAAAAAGCCAAGGATCTATGCACATGCTCACAAGTACCGTATATCTCTTCATGAGGGTGCATTCACACTCACAGTACCCTGCACTTATTTGATGCACAGGATTTAAAGCTACATATTTTATGCTGAAGATTTCAATGGAAACTAAATGATTAAATGCAGTATCAAATCTGTATCTGTAGATTCAAATCCTGTGCATCAAATATGCACAGGATACTGTTCACACGTGCAGGATCCTGTGCAGACTTCATGCACAGGATTGGAAGCTGTGCTCAATCATTTAGCTTACATTGAAATCTGCAGCAGAAAAGAGAAACGTGTCTGCATGTTTCTCTGATCGGATCGGTTTCTATGGGAGTGAATCATGCCATAGACTTGCATTATGAGACTTGTCTTGGTTAATTGACACAGATCTAGGAGAGAATGTGCATAGTGCACACTTCTACTGGCTCTTTGCAGCCATCGATCAAGGTCTGAACACTCAGACCCTGACCAATCACAACTTTTCACATGTCTCTATGACATATCAAATTATAGTAATTGTTAAATATTTGTTCGATTTTATAGTAGCAAAGCAGCAGAGTCTATAGTGTTCTACACTTTTGGACGGAATATTATTGACACTGGGGCAAAAGGTACAACATCATATTGACACAACTGAAAGAGACTGGGATGATGTAGTAGCTAGCCCACAATGGCATGGTCTAGCCATCTAAAAAGGAGAAAATATTGTTATATATAAAATGATTGTTATAATTATGACTGTATGTGTCCATGATGCTAAAATAATCAGCTTATTAGACAAGACATGTCCCTTTAAAAAGACACTGTGATTTTAACAAGCTTTGCAGACTGTCTTCCACTCTGAGAATCAGCTTGCATTAGTCCTCTATTTATGTCCTAGGGTACACACAGAGATCAAATTACAAGCAATACAAATCTATGGAGGAGGAGGAAGGAGGTAAGAGGGGGAATACCTGGGAAATTTATTGAGGGGGGGGGAGGAAGGACGCGAGAGGGGGGGATGCCTGGGAAATTTATGGAGGGGGGAGGAAGGAGGTGAGAGGGGGAATGCCTGGGAAATCTGTGGAGAAGGGAGGAAGGGTGAGTAAGGGATTGAAACCTAAGACTTAATACAAAGTTTAGAATGCTCATGCTGTGTCTGTTGATTTTTAGGCTGTGTATAGAGACATAGAAGTGCATGATCTTCTGTGTGTGTGTGTGTTTGTGTTGTTGTTGTATGGGAGACAACATAGAATTACAACTCTGCCCACCAGCTCTAGCAGAACTGAAAATTATTGTTGAAGCCTGCAGGGCAGAAATCTGGTAAAAATGCCAAATACAAGTTATCTAATGGCCATAACTATTACTGCTTCTCATGTAGACACACAGAGCAACTTATCTTGAGAAGTCACCTGAAATGACAGGTAAGCTTAAATATCCAACATTCTAGTGATGAACAATATCGGTTAACAGAAGTGGGGGAAAACTCGCATGAATATGGCCAACTTTTTAGTTTAAAATAAATTTAGCTTAGTGGACAGTCTGGTGCCATAGTGCGGGAGTACCACTGAGATGCAAATAATAATTGATGGAGCATAGTTAATGGGATGGCATTCAAGAGTTGGAGCTCGTGGTTCTTGCTGTGAGACATGGAGACATTATGAAATGAAAAGTCTACCTGCACTAAAAAGCACTATGTACAGCTGTTATAATTAAAAGACTACTGGCTAAATCTGCTGTGCACACAATGATAGTGGATGAATATGTATGTGCTCAGTTGTTAATACACTGTCAGCATCACTAAAGGAAACGCATGCAATATATAAACTAATCACAGAATGCCTTACTACACACCTTTTATACATGCTGCTCTAAAACACAGGGGAGGGAAGAAAATGGCATAAAGAAAGGTCAATGACTAAATTAAATTATTCTGATTGAGATGAAGGTGATAGAGCAGCCAGGATTTATGTGTTCAATAGATTGCTGATAGAAGATGAGTGATTCTCTCCTGCCTTCTGAAGACACAGGGAAATCTTTGAACCATTCTTATCAGAAGGAAGGACGCTTTTCAACTTAATGTTTTTATATGCTAAATTATTCTGGTCAAGCAAAGTGCTTTCTGGCTATGTAAAACACAAGTTTATATTAGGAATTCGACATTAGACATGCTAACAACCTTCAGAACAATAGCCGACCGTTAATGTAACAATGCAAGAGAAAACATTTACATAATCTCACCAAGTAGTAATTTCCTGTAAAGTTTAACAGAGTACAACCTTTACAACCTATTCCTTTTCTCAGTCTTTGTACATTGACACCTTAAATTTCTGTATAACACCATAGTTTTTTATGGCAGGATTCTATTATCTTTATGGATAAGAAATATTACATGCTTAGAAAGGATATAGAAATAATAATAATAATAATAATAATTACACAATTAAAGCAAAACAGCACAATATTTTGACAGAAAAAACCTTGAAGCGTTAGTGTTATTAGTATAAACTTTTGACATGTCGTTCAGACATGTGATATGTTTAGATCGTATCACGTTCCAGTCCTGAGACCCGCTACGATCGTGAGTAAAAGACGGCAGCACGTGCTTCACGTCCCGGTTGTCATTCAAATCTGATTCACTCTTCAGTGCATTAGTCTTTAGAGTGAATGTGTCGGCTGGTGGCTGCCTCACACTCCAGCTAGCTGCTACTCACAAACTCAGCAGGTCTTGGGACTGAGACCAGGTGTGATCTTAGTATTTGACATGTCTGGATGCCGCAAATGATCTGCTGAATTTGTAAAATCATGCCATGCACAATTTTTTTAAAGTTGACTGCAGATGAAAAATTTCAACATACAAATCCTCCATTTCCCCTAAACATACCGCATGTGTATGGTCAGTTTTATAATCTGACAACTTACACTATGAAGCCATAGACCTGCTTGAGCATTTTACAATAACACAGTCATATGTTTGTCCATTGTATGTATGCAGATTATGTGTAACCCTCTAATGACCAGGCCTCTAAAAGCTTTAAAGGGGAACTTCAGTACAGAACATCTTATCTACTATTTGATCGTGGGTGGACCGACTGTTGGGACCCCCCAGGATATCTCCTGCCTGGCACACCAGATCTCCACATGCATGGAGCGACCTCCACTCCATGCACGGATCACTGTCGACCATGGCACGAAACGATGGCTGACATGCCCCTTCATGTATCTCTATATGCAATGCCTTTTTTTCAGAAAATTAACTATGCCAGTTATGTCAACATACTCTAAGTGGGGGTTCACACATAGCATGTTGTGGCCTTTTTGTAATAATTTTTGTTTTTGTTTTTTTGTGTAAAGTCAAAAGTGGATAAAAAAAATTTTGAAATCTAAAGGAAGGACTTTTTCTTCCAGCTAGGTTCATTTCTGGCTGTGGCTCAAGAAACTGAATGAAAAAATGGCACAAAAAACTGTCGATAAAATCACCCCTAATTTTCTTAAAACACTATAATCTCTCAAGATCCATGAAGCCTACCCTAATTAAAACATCTCTATGTGGGCAGCTGTTCTATGCATTGAATTCCTTATCTACAATATATATATATATATATATATATATATATATATATATATATAAATATATATATATATGTATATATATATATATATATATATATATATATCCCTTTTTCTGAGAGTCAGTGAAAGAGATCTAAAATAGTCTAGCATGCAATAAGAAGTTATGAAAGGGTTGCACTATTAAGTTCCTTTGGCACAACATATTTTTGTATTTGCATGTTATCATCTTTATGGTTTTATCATTATTTATACCCCGCATTTAAAAAGCTTCTGAAATTTCTCCTTAACTTTTATAAATGTACAAGTCAACTCAGGTGGTACTTAGCTGTCAGTTGTGACAAACGATGAATGCAAATGCCTTCTCTTGGAAGCAAACACTGCATTTATCATGCAAAGTTTTTTTTTCTTTTTTATAATTACATTACCCAATACAATATACAATAATGATGAATTTCCACCTATAAGGATACATTACAAGTAGGAAATGACATCTCTCAACAGATGTTGTTTTTATCAGAAATCTTAGCTACCCTGGTGCTCAGATATAACTACTATATACAGTATGTCAGTGTTAGATATGGTCCTTCACAGTAAACAGTAGTGAACGTATATATTCAGTCAGCTAGTGCATCATTTAGTTTGGAAAGCTGGATTTTATAGTCAGCACATAGCATCTTGGTTCATATTTTTTTTTTGTTTTGTTTTTGTACAGGGTAATATTTCTCCTTGAGGAGTGAATATGCAAAGTAGCTCAATTACTCCATCTTTTCAGGTAGTGTTCCCTAAACACTGATTGGGATTTAAAGGGTTATTCCAGGAGAAAACTTTTTTTTATATATCAACTGGCTTCAGAAAGTTAAACAGATTTGTAAAATACTTCTATTAGAAAATCTTAATCCTTTCAGTACTTATGAGCTTCTGAAGTTAAGGTTGTTCTTTTCTGTCTAAGTGATCCCTCATGACACATGTTTCGGGAAACGCCAAGTTTAGAAGATGTTTGCTATGGGGGTTTGCTTCTAAACTGGGCGTTTCCCGAGACACGTGTCATCAGAGAGCACTTAGACAGAAAAGAACAACCTTAACTTCAGAAGCTCATAAGTACTGAAAGGATTAAGATTTTTTAATAGAAGTAATTTACAAATCTGTTTAACTTTCTGGAGCCAGTTGATATATGTAAAAAGTTTTTTCCTGGATAACCGCTTTAACCCCTTAAGGACTCAGGGTTTTTCCGTTTTTGCACTTTCGTTTTTTCCTCCTCACCTTTTAAAAATCATAACCCTTTCAATTTTCCACCTAAAAATCCATATTATGGCTTATTTTTTGCGTCGCCAATTCTACTTTGCAGTGACATTAGTCATTTTACCCAAAAATGCACGGCGAAACAGGAAAAAAATCATTGTGCGACAAAATCGAAAAAAAACGCCATTTTTTAACTTTTGGGGGCTTCCGTTTCTACGCAGTGCATATTTCAGTAAAAATTACACCTTATCATTATTCTGTAGGTCCATACGGTTAAAATGATACCCTACTTATATTGGTTTGATTTTGTTGCACTTCTGGAAAAAATCATAACTACATGCAGGAAAATTTATACGTTTAAAAATGTCATCTTCTGACCCCTATAACTTTTTTATTTTTCCACATACAGGGCGGTATGAGGACTCATTTTTTGCGACGTGATCTGAAGTTTTTATCGGTATGATTTTTGTTTTGATCGGACTTTTTGATCACTTTTTATTCATTTTTTAATGTTATAAAAAGTGACCAAAATACGCTTTTTTGGACTTTGGAATGTTTTTGCGTGTACGCCATTGACCGTACGGCTTAATTAATGATATATTTTTATAGTTCGGACATTTACGCACGCGGCGATACCACATATGTTTATTATTTATTTTTTTACACTGTTTTATATTTTTTATGGGAAAAGGGGGGTGATTCAAACTTTTATTAGGGAAGGGGTTAAATGACCTTTATTAACACTTTTTTTAAACTTTTTTTTTGCAGTGTTATAGGTCCCATAGGGACCTATGACACTGCACACACTGATCTCTCATCCTGATCACAGGCGTGTATTAACACGCCTGTGATCAGCATTATCGGCGCTTGACTGCTCCTGCCTGGATCTCAGGCACGGAGCAGTCATTCGTCGATCGGACACCGAGGAGGCAGGTAAGAGCCCTCCCGGTGTCTGATCAGCTGTTCGGGACGCCGCGATTTCACCGCGGCGGTCCCGAACAGCCCGACTGAACAGCCGGGATACTTTCAGTTTCACTTTAGAAGCGGCGGTCAGCTTTGACCGCCGCTTCTAAAGGGTTAATACCGCACATCGCCGCGATCGGCGATGTGTGGTATTAGCCGCGGGTCCCGGCCGTTGATTAGCGCCGGGACCGTCGCGATATGATGCGGGATCGCGGCGCGATCTCGCTTCATATCGCGGGAGCCGGCACAGGACGTAAATATACGTCCTGCGTCGTTAAGGGGTTAATGCCAAGGTAGAAGGAAAGAGCATACACACACACACACACATATATAAATATATATATATATATTGTGACACTCATGCAGGTTTGGTTGTGGAAGGCAGGTATATTTCTCCCAGGTTCCTTTCCTATGTGAGGTAACTCCAGAGCCTCTCACCTGCCAGGTGATTTATTAAGGTGAATGAGAGGGTGGATATAAAAGAGAAGCCAGGAGATCAGATCTCTCTTTCTGGCTGAGGACACAGAACGCCTGTCTGTGGAGAGACTCATGTGAGTAAGGTTGCTGAAAGTATTTTTGTTAGCTGGCAGAGAGAAGCTCTCCAGCTGGTAGTGAGGGTCATCACTTGTATAGTTAGTGCCGGACAGGCAAGGTTTTTCTTTTGTTCCTGTATTGTTATTTTTATTTGGCTTGCAACCTTTCTAATAAACCTGACCAAGAGTCAGATTGCATGAACTTGCTGCTGTTTGCCTGATTTGGATAAAGACAGACATGTGTCCCTTTCCCTCAGCAAAGGGCGATCCCTGACACTTCTCACAATTTATATATATATACTGTATATTATATATATTTATATAACATTAATGCACACACATTAAGGATCTAAGGCTGGCTTTTAACACAATGCAATTGCAGCATTTTGGAGGTTTATGACCTTCATCAGCATGATCGCTGATGTCAGTCATTGGCTATGAGTGCTGTCACTCACTGTCAGTCACTGTCTATGAAACAAGCAGCTCTTGCACTCACTTCATAGACTTAATGCACAATATGCTCAACATTAAGACAAAGGTGGCCACACCATACATGTACATCATGTGCCGCCTAAGGGCTAGACATTTACTGAGTGCCTATAGACTATAACTATTTTGTCCAGCATTGCCTATGCATATGTGATAGGAAATGTAAGGAATGAGTTAGAACACTAGAGATGAGAACACTGTAACGCAACTGAATTCTCTTCAAATGGGCTTCTTTAACGGAGTACTGAAGCCGAAGAAAAGTTATCCGCAGGATGGGGATAAGGGTCTGATCGCGGGGGGTCAGACCACTGGGGCCCCCCCATGATCCCCCGTAAAGGGACCCAGAGCTGCCAGGGCTCTTTCAAAGCCAGAAGTGTGTCAAAAACAGAATGACGCCACAGCCGACACGCCCCCCTCCATGTATCTCTATGGAAGAGGCAGAGATGCAGCATCCTGCCTCTCCCATAGAGCTTAATTGAGGAGGCGTGTCTGTTAACCACGCAGGTCAATGACACAAGCGTTAGTCGTGCCGAGCCGCTGCAGTTCCGAGTCCCCAAAAGGGAGATTGCCCCCTAGGGGGGGGGAAGGGTTTCCCAGCCGATCAGACACTTATCCCCTATCCTGCATTTTGTTTTCTTTTATAATGTAAGCCCAACTAGCATTCTTCTATAAAAAATAAAGTAAATAAAAAAAAATACAACATTTTTTTTGATACATGGTTCCAAATTCATTGCTTCCTTTTACACAGCCATGGATCTAATGCTAAGATTAAAGGGGTTAAGGTGATTTTAGTACGTACCTGGCAGACAGTAATGGACATGCTTAGGAAGGATCTGCAGTTGTCTTGAGGCTAAATGGCTATGGTGTGAGATTACCATAACACTGTGGCTAGCTTTTTGTGAACTGGAATTTTCTGTTTGACTTTTCTTTTTTTGACTACAAATACCATAATTCCATTTTCCTCCCTCCCACACATCAGCCACCCCACCCATTGAAACATAAATGAGCTGCATCCATTCAAAAGACCTGTGGTTTTCATTCAGGCTGCCTACAGCTGTTGCATTAGTTGCAGATTGATCTCTCTCCCACCAAGCGATCGCTCCACCTAATGAAGCAGACAGGCTCCCTGTCATCAGCTGACTAGTGAGGTCAGGTCTCTGCCACATTGCAACCTGGGAAAATTCTGAGATAACAGTCATTTTGTATGCTGTTAAAAATAAATATCCTGGAATACCCCTTTAAATATCAGTCAGATATTAGAGGCTTGCTGGATAATGTTTTATTATTGAGGCCAATGTATAATTTGTGTGCAACCTGCTCCTTAGCTTCCCCTAGTGGTGGCTGGAGGCAGGCAGAGTTTATCACGTGGCTCACCTGAAGAAACATGGAGCTATGACTGCTATAAAGATATTTTATGGAACTAATCATTGTAGTATTTCGATCTATTGACAAGTGTTAAGCCTACCAGACTGTATTTGTGCGAGGGGCGTGGATATCTTCCGCCCCCTGCACTTCTAGGCGGGGCGTTAAGGAGTGGTGTGTAGGGGGCTGGGGTATATAATGCCCCTGCACCAATTGGTGGGGCATTACGAGCCGTTTTTGCAGATGTTCTTTTTTTAAGTGGACACTTGTGTTCTAGATCTATCAATGAGCACAAACAACTAACTCACTGTACATATACAGTAAAATGTAGTAGAACTACAGTACAGTAATGCTTTTCTTTTTTTCTTTACCAGTTGCAGCTGAGATTCTGAACATCTAAAATGTAACTGCTGAGAGTCTACAGTTTTAAAATAGTTCCTTAAACTATCAAGTCATATGCACTATTGTAAGGCCGAATTTTTCATACTGCACAAACAATTTCTATAGTATTAGATTTAAAGCACTGAGCTGCAATATATGAAGCAAACATAAAGGAAGAAAAATAAAAGGGGAAATGTCAGACTTGAAAACATCACAGGCATCGATCATTTTGATTTTATCAAAGCTATTTATGATTGGGTCTGCAGAGCACAAGGTGTTCCTCTGGGAATCATGTAAAATGTTCAGAAATATTATTAGAAAGTATCATACATCTGAGTATATTGTGATGCCTAGCCTTTAAGTATATAGGAAGACACCCGGCATGAAAATTGATGCCTAGTTTTTATACAGGTAATCATGGCCGGATAATCACTGGCGCTATGGAGCGCCTGCTCCGGGCCCCGTGCCGGCAGGGGCCCCTGTCACACTTGGGACATCCCTGTGTCCCAAAAAATCTTTTCAGGACACAAGGATGTCCTGGCTGCCGTGAGGTTGCGCACGCAGGGACATCACTGACATCCCGTGTGTGCGCCTATAGAAAAAATACAGAGCGGAGAGGAGCAGCGAGGAGATGGACGCGCGTCATCTTCAGTGTTCCGACCTCTGCTCCCAGGATCTACTGCTATGGCCCCCCGGACCGGAGGAGCGGTGGTTGGAACACTGAAGTAAGGCAGTAAACAGGCATACAGCCTCCAGCCATATACTGTATATGGCTGAAGGCTGTATGTCTGTGGGGAAACTGTACTGCACCTAATGTGGGGGAACTGTACTGCACCTAATGTGGGGAACTATGCTGCACCTAATGTGGAGGAACTATACTGCACCTAATGTGGGGGAACTATACTGCACCTAATGTGGGGGAACTATACTGCACCTAATGTGGGGAACTATACTGCACCTAATGTGGGGGAACTGTACTGCACCTAATGTGGGGGGAAACTATACTGCACCTAACGTGGGGAACTATACTGCACCTAATGTGGGGAACTATGCTACACCTAATGTGGGGGAACTATACTGCACCTAATGTGGGGAACTATACTGCACCTAATGTGGGGGAACTGTACTGCACCTAATGTGGGGGGAAACTATACTGCACCTAACGTGGGGAACTATACTGCACCTAATGTGGGGAACTATGCTACACCTAATGTGGGAGAACTATACTGCACCTAATGCGGGTAACTATACTGCACCTAATGTGGGGGAACTGTACTGCACCTAATGTGGGGAACTATACTGCACCTAATGTGGGGGAACTATACTGCACCTAATGTGGGGGAACTATACTGCACCTAATGTGGGGGAACTGTACTGCACCTAATGTGGGGGGAAACTATACTGCACCTAACGTGGGGGAACTGTACTGCACCTAATGTGGGGAACTATGCTGCACCTAATGTGGGGAACTATGCTACACCTAATGTGGGAGAACTATACTGCACCTAATGCGGGTAACTGTACTGCACCTAATGTGGGGGAACTGTACTGCACCTAATGTGGGGAACTATACTGCAGCTAATGTGGGGAGCTATACTGCACCTAATGGGGGAACTGTACTGCACCTAATGTGGGGGAACTGTACTGCTCCTAATGTGGGGGAACTATACTGCACCTAATGTGGGGAAACTATTCTGCACCTAATTGTGGGGGAACTTTCGGGGGGGGGGGTGGGGGCAACATTATGAAGTGCTACGTCTTCCAGGCAGCCTTAATCTGGCCCTGCAGGTAATAATAAGCACTAGTGTTGAGCGGCATAGGCCATATTCGAATTCGCGAATATTCGCGAATATATGGACGAATATTCGTCATATATTCGCGAATATTCGCATATTCGTTATATTCTCGTTTTATTTTCGCATATGCGAAAATTCGCGTATGCAAAAATTAACATATGTGAATATTAGCATATCCAAATTAGCACATGCGAACATTCGCATATGCGAAAATTAGCATATGCTAATTTTCGCATATGCGAATTTTTGCACGCCAGTCTCACACAGTAGTATTACAGCCTTCTTTACACCACACAAGCTGGAAGCAGAGAGGGGTGATCACTGTGATGTGTACTGTGAAAAAAAAACAAAACGAATATTCGTAATTACGAATATATAGCGCTATATTCGCGAAATTCGCGAATATGCGATATTCGCGAATAATATTCGAATTGCGAATATTCGTGAGCAACACTAATAAGCACCACATGTGATCTATTGTAACCACTTTTACACTACTAAGTCCTGTTTTGGCAGCTACCTTCAATATATGTTTTGGCTTAAAAGTACCTACAGAATAAAGTCATGGAAGGGGGGGGAGGGGTTATGAAGGATTTGTAAAAAAAAAAAATGTGTATATTTTTGGGTGAAAAAATGCTGTCCCTGCAGATATTGCCTGTGGGTCTCTGTGTGGAGACCAAATACAGGAAGTGAGGGCAGGACAAGCAGGGATCTTTGCAGGATCCTGGGTTGTCAATTATCCTTTAATTTTTAAATACCCTGCTTGGAGCCCTGAAGGGGCCATTCAGGGCTCCTGTTTTTTTTTTTTTTTTTAAGTCATTAGCGAGGATTGTAATGTTGCACTGGTGGCAAGGAAGCATTGTGCTGCATTCCCCGGCTTTCCCGCTGCAGGACCATATGTAGAGAAGCTGCAGGGGGGAATATACATAGCTAGCGCAGTGGGTGGGGGGGGGGCAGACATATAGCGCTATATGTCTGCCCCCCCTGCGCTAGCAATGTATATTGCCTGCTTTCCTGCCAGCCGATGCGCTGCTGATAGCATACTATTCACATATAGCACTGCGAGGGACATATGTGTATAGAAACGCTGCAGGGGGACAGATGTAAAGTAATATATCTGTACCACTGTAGCGCTTCTATACACATATGTCCCTCGCAACGCATCTGTGAATACTATGCTATCAGCAGCGCAACGGCTGGCCCAGAAGCGGGTGGCATTGCGCTGCTGATAGTATGCTTCACAGATGCGCTGTGGGGGACTTATGTATGCGCTCGCTGGGGGGACATATGTAAGCGATGTGGGGGCAATATACATAGCTAGTGCAGCAGGGGGCATTAAACATAGCTAGCGCAGCGGGGGGGGGGGGGCATTATACATAGCTAAAGCAATGGAGGGGCATTATACATAGCTAGCGCAGCTGGGGCCAGACATATAGTGCTTTATGTCTGGCCCCCCACTCCGCTAACTATGTATATTGCCCCCCGCTGCGCTACTTATAGATCTTGCCTTCCTGCATCGCATCAGGGCAGCCAGGGAACGCAGCACAATGCTTCACCGGCCGCCAGTGTAGTGCAACATTACAATCCACGCTAATGACCTTAAAAACCCTGGCGGCATCCCTTAATGGCCCCTCAGTGCCGGCCAATCAGGGCTCCCTGCGGGGTATTTGAAAATGAAAGTAAAACGCGCACACACGATCTACATCGCAGGGTTGGACACTTGTGTTGGACACTTGTGTTCTAGATCTATCAATGAGCACAAACAGCTAACTCACTGTACAGTACAATGTAATAGAACTACAGTACAGTGATGGTTTTCTTCTTTTCTTTACCAGTTGCAGCTGAGATTCTGAACATCTAAAATGCAACTGCTGAGAGTCTTCGGTTCTGAAATAGTTCCTGAAACAAATCTTAAGCAAAAAGCCTCTAAACAGCCACAGCATCATATTGTGCCACAAATCAGCACCACAAAAACAGACTAAAACCAATGATAACCACCCCCCCCCTTGTCTCTGTAGTAACTGAGTAGGCATTGTCTCTTGGTAAATAAGCTTATCAGCAGAGGCAGTCTACCGTATCTCAGCTAAACCTCTAGATCCATCATATAGGAGATGTAACCCTAGTACAATTCCATCTAGATCTGTATCAATCAAACCTGGTGATGTGAACATGACAGATAAGGCTTTGATAACCAATACCAAGGAAGAGCATGGATCCCAGCTTTAACAGCTTTCAAACAGCAAAGACAGGTTTCTCCATCCTTAAGCATCTGGCTAAGCAGGCAGTTTAAAGGGAGTGTGTCACCACATTTTCTTTACTTATTACATTCTTTTTCTAATCTGTTTCAATTTTCTGATTGTAAATGTATTTTTTTTTTTTTTTTGCACATTACCAATTGTCTAAACCTCTTCTCTGCTCTGTTAACAGCATTTAGAGAGATGTTTACAGTAGCTATATGAGCATAGGAAACAAAAGACTGACTCTGTGACCTCTATGGAAAAGCTGATAAAGGGGTACTCCACTGGGAAACCTTTTTTTTTTAAATAAACTGGTCCCAGAAAGTTAAACAGATTTGTAAATGACTTCTATTAAAAAAGCTAAATCCTTCCAGCACTTATCAGCTGCTGTAGTGATCCACAGGAAGTTCTTGAATTTCCTTTCTGCCTGCTGACACCTCTGTCCATTTGAGGAACTGTCCAGAGTAGGAGCAAATCCCCATAGAAAACCTATCCTGCTCTGGACAGTTCCTAAAATGGACAGAGGTGTCAGCAGAAAGGAAATGCAAAAAGTAAAGAACTTCCTGTGGATCATAACAGCAGCTGATAATTACTGGAAGGATTAAGATTTTTTAATAGAAGTAATTTACAAATCTGTTTAACTTTCTAGCACCAGTTGATTTAAATAAAATGTGTTCCAGTGGAGTACCCCTTTAATGAATGATCTGTGTCCTCACATGGGGCAGAGTTCTGATCCTCACCTATTGTGAACAGTAGATCCTGTCTTATCTATTACTGGCATTAGCTTCATTGCAATTCTGGCGGTTATTAGAATAATGAGATTGGCGAAATTTTTTCTCTTCTGAACAGAAAGTCTCGGCTTAAATTTAAGATTTCAAGTAAGATTTCAGGATTATTATAAAATCTAGATAGTAAAATGGAAAATTAGAAAAACATCACAAAATAGTCTTTCAAATTGTGTTTAACATAAATACTTGCTTACAGTATAGGTCATTTAATTTAAAACCTATTGCCCTACCTCCCATTAGAGGCTATGTAGCTCATTGATCCTACTTTATTTTACTTGATCCAGCAGCAAACATGTAGTTGTAACATCATTACTAAAAGGGTTATCTATGATTTCTTCTAGAAAGAACATTACTCCTGACCTCAGTTTGCGTGTGGTACTGATGCTTAGTTCTAATACCACAAGCAAAGTAAGGACAGGGGTGGTGCTGTTTAGGAAAGAAAGCAGGGGACAAGCCCTTTAAGCTTCAGAGCACTGCAAAACAGAAAGTATGCAGCAAGAATACAATGGCCCTGATTTACTTAGAGTGGAGTGTTTGTTTCTTTATGGGTTTTAATTCCCTACATTTTTTTTCATCGGTATTTACTAAGGGTTCCCAACATTTTCCACCTTCCCTACATTTTTCTTTTTTACACATGCTCTGATCTGTCCGATTTTCCTCAGCTGAAATCCACCACATTTTCTGTGGGAACCTCAGTAAATATGTTGTTTTTTTGTGAAGATGTCGGGAACACGCCCCTTTTCGGTGACCATGCCCCCTTTTCCCAATGGCCATGCCCCTTTTTTGGGTTTTCTTAGTAAAATGGAGAGTTAGTCGGTTTTTTTCAATTCTGGCGCACAACCCTACAAGACATGTCGGATTTGCAATAGTAAATGAGGGCCAGTGTGTGAACACAGCCTCCAGGGAGTTGTATATCTACCATATATTCTGATCTCGCTGCGGCAGTATACAGATAACAGCAGTATACAGATAGAGCTGGGAGGAGAGGGGTCTATAAGCCAGAAGGTGTGATTTAGTAGATGAAGATGACTTCCTCTTGCACATTAAGATGTGTAACTTTCTGTAGGTCATCCTGGTTGTCATATGACCAAGCTAGAGTAATTAAATGCATGGATGCAGCTATTGTTCTGTACAGCAGGTAGTGGCGAATGTGCAAATATGGGCAAAAAACAACTGGGCTGCTTCTTTAATGTAATCTCAATTTTTTATGTGAATGGTAAAAAAAAAAAATAACCATTTTAACCCCTTAAGGACCAAGCCCATTTTCACCTTAAGGACCAGAGCATTTTTTGCACATCTGACCACTGTCACTTTAAGCATTAATAAATCTGGGATGCTTTTACTTATGAATTTGATTCCGAGATTGTTTTTTCGTGACATATTCTACTTTAACATAGTGGTAAATTTTCGTTGATACTTGCATCATTTCTTGGTGAAAAATGGGATTTTGGAGAGTGAGTTTTTCTGAAATGGTTTTTGGGGGCATGTCACATTTAGGAAGCCCCTATAGTGCCAGAGCAGCTAAAAATAACCCATATGGCATACTATTTTGCAAACAACACCCCTCAAGGAACGTAACAAGGGGTACAGTGAGCCTTAACACCCCATAGGTTTTTGACGACTTTTAGTTAAAATTGGATGTGTAAATAAAAATAAAAAAATTCACTAAAATGCTGTTTTTTTTTCCCAAACTTACCATTTTTTACAAGAGGTAATAGGAGAAAATGCCCCCCCAAAATTTGTAACCCCACTTCTTCTAAGTATGGAAATACCCCATATGTGGATGTAAATGCTCTGCTGGCGAACTACAATGCTCAGAAGAGAAGGAGCACCATTGGGCTTTTGGGGAGAGAATTTGTTTGGAATAGAAGTCGGGGGCCATGTGCCTTTACAAAGCCCCCTGTAGTGCCAGAACAATGGACCCCCCACATGTGACCCTATTTCGGAAACTACACCCCTCACAGAATTTAATAAGGGGTGCAGTGAGCATTTACACCCCACTGGCGTTTGACAGATCTTTGGAACAGTGGGCTGTGCAAATAAAAAATTTAATTTTTGATTTTTTACGGACCACTGTTCCAAAAATCTGTCAGACACCTGTGGGGCGTAAATGCTCACTGTACCCCTTATTACATTCTGTGAGGGGTATAATTTCCAAAATGGGGTCACATGTGGGGGGGTATTGTTCTGGCACCAGGGGGGCTTTGTAAACACACATGGCCTTCAATTCCGGACACATTCTCTCTCCAAAAGCCCAATGGCGCTCCTTCTCTTCTGAGCCTTGTAGTGCACCCGTAGAGCACTTTACACCCACATTTTGGGTATTTCCTTACTCAGAAGAAATTGCGTTACAAATTTTTGGGGGGGCCTTTTTTCCTTTTACCTCTTGTGAAAATGAAAAGTATGGGGCAACACCAGCATGTTAGTGTAAAAAAAACATTTTTTTTTTACACTAACATGCTGGAGTAGACCCCAACTTTACCTTTTCATAAGGGTAATAGGAGAAAAAGGCCCCCAAAATTTGTAACACAATTTCTCCCGGGTACAGAGATACCCCACATGTGGCCCTAAACGATTGCCTTGAAATACGACAGGGCTCCGAAGTGAGAGAGCGCCATGCGCGTTTGAGGCCAAAATAAGGGACGGATTTGCATAGGGACGGACCCGGATGCAAGAATTACACTTGCCTCCGATGCCAAAAATACCATACGGCAGTGTTTCCCAAACAGGGTGCCTCCAGCTGTTGAAAAACTTCCAGCATGCCTGGAAAGTCAATGGCTGTCCAGCAATACTGTCAGTTGTTTTGCAACAGCTGGAGGCTCCGTTTGGGAAACAGTGTCATACGAGTATCATTTATTTTGTTTAATTTGGGGACGACGACTGTGTAGGGGTATATGTATATGTAGTGTTTTAAACTTTATTATGTGTAAGTGTAGTGTAGTGTTTTTAGGGTACACTCACACGGGCAGGTTCAGTTGCAAGACTACCACTACCAGGAGGCACGCTGATTGCAAAACACTGAGAGTTTGTTACTTAACTCAGTGTTTCGCAACCAGTCAGCCTCCAGCTGTTGCAAAACTACAACTTCCAGCATGTATGGTCTATTAGTGAATGCTGAGTGTTGTAGTTTGCAACAGCTGGTGGCACACTGGTTGCGAAACACTGAGTTAGGTAACAAACTTCGCAACCAGTGTGCCTTCTGCCGTTGCAAAAACTACAACGCTCAGCATGCAGCGACAACTGAAGGGCATGCTGGGGGTTGTAGTTATGAAACAGCTGGAGGCACACTGGTTGCAAAAAACTGAGAGTTTGTTACTTAACTCAGTGTTTCCCAACCAGCGTGCCTGCAGCTGTTGCAAAACTACAACTCCCAGCATGCCCAGACAGCCAAAGGACATGTTGGGAGTTGTAGTTTTGCAACATCTGGAGGGCCACAGTTTGGACACCACTTTGCAGTGGTGTCCAAACTGTGGCCCTCCAGATGTTGCAAAACTACAACTCCCAGCATGCCCAGACAGGCTTTGGCTGTCTGGGCTTGCTGGGAGTTGTAGTTTGGCAACTCCTAGGACGCAGCAGTGAAGATCACTTACCACTGATCTTTACTGCTGCGTCCGCCGCTGCCTCCGCCGGTCCCGCGATGCCTCCGCTGGTCCTGCGATGATCACCGGTCCCGGGACATGACCGCCGGTCCCGAGACCCTCCACCATCTTCCCCCCACTCTGCCCCGACATCCAGGGGCGGGGCAGAGCGGGGATTTCAACTTTAAACCCCCACCCCCCCTCCTGCCATTGGTCGCTAGCCACTTCGCTCCTATACCTTAAGATGATTGGGGCGGTCTCTGACAGCTCCGATCATCTTTATTTTCCGGGCGATCCGGGTCATCAGAGACCCGATCAGCCCGTCACCCCGCAAGTCGTTGTCATTAGTCAGTCACTTACTTACTGACTAATGACAACGATCAGCAGCAGGGAACCAGTCTGATTGGTCCCCAGCTGCATAGTGTCATCGGTCAGCTGTCCAGAACAGCTGCGATGACGTTTCTATCACTATGCCAACGGACATGGAGATAGAAAATGCATTGGACGTTTATAAACGTCCATTTGCCTTAAGTCACAGGAAAAATGGACGTTCATAAACGTCCATTTGCTGTAAAGGGTTAAAAATCCATCAAATTCACCAAAATCTGTCATAAAATGCATTGAAAAGGGAGAAATTCATGGGATTAAAGGGTGTTCCTAGACATCTTATCCTCTGTTCACAGGATAGGGGATAAGTGTCTGATGATGATAATATAGTGTCTGTACCCGTTTGTGATGGTTTTCTCACAATTCTTATGTGATTTTCACCCCAATACAAAATAACTGTTGTCTCAAATTTTTCCCAGGTTGCAATGTGGCCGAGACCTGACTCACTAGTTGATGACAGGGAGCCTGTCTGCTTCAATGGGTGGAGCGATCGCTTGGTGGGAGAGAGATCAATCTGCAACTAATGCATCAGCTGTAGGCACCCTAATTGAAAACCACAGGTCTTTTGAATGGATGCAGCTCATTTATGTTTCAATGGGTGGGGTGGCTGATGTGTGGGAGTGAGAAAAATGGAATTATGGGATTTGTAGTAAAAAAAAGAAAAGACAAACAGGAAATACTAGGTCACAAAAAGCTAGCCACAGTGTTATGGTAATTTCACAGCATAGCCATTTAGCCCCAAGACCAGCACAAATGCTTCCTAAGCATGTCCATTACTGTCTGGCAGGAACGTACTAAAATCACCTTATGGTGGATAACCCCTTTAAAAAGACCACTAGGGGCATTTAACTCTAATAAGAACATTTAATAAAACATGTTTATAAAAATATATCTTCCATATTCCAATTTAAAATCACCCTTTTTTCCCATTTTTCCCAGGGTCCTTGTGCAAGAACAGTTTAAGGGCCCTTTGTTTCCCAATAGCACAGCATAGAGCACCCCCTTATGTCAGTGTAACAATCTACCAATAACCATGAGAAACCATCGTTGTCAGGAAGCTGCATAGCCTCTTGGCTATGGGTACTGTGAGCCCCCTTACCCCCACCCCCAGTAAAATCGAACGCTCCCAACAGCACTAACAGAGGATATAAAAAGGAAAAAAAAAGTTAAATGAATAATAATAATAAAAATAATAATAATAAAAAAATATATAGAGATATATATATATATATATATATATATATATATATATATATATATATATATATATATATATCTCAACAATAACCAAACAACACTAGTACTATATTATCAGTATACAAGAATGAATTCTTCTCACCATACATGTTGCCATCCTACATATTACCATCATACTGTTACTGACCAAATCTAGTACACTGAAACAAATACAACCACATACAAGATATATAAAATAATGCTACATCATGACCACTAACTATCACAGTACTGTTACTAAGTAAAAATCCCTATACACAGATGCACATTACCAATAGTACTGCTATCCAAGCGACAAATATGACAAATCAGGAGCACACATTACCATCATATAGTGATTGAAAAATATCTCCATACTGTTACTGAATAAAGCAAATTATGTACAGACCAATATCCCCTTTAATAAAGTGATTACATAGTGACACATACCCATTCTTCATACCATATATGGGATTACATTTACATTTAGTGACTCAATTTCCTTGTTTTTCTCCAAAAGTATTTCCCTCATTAACGATGGATGTCCCCCCCCTCCCCAGCAGGCAGGCTGGATTCATCCCCAGTAGGCAGTGTAATCCCCCCAGTAGACAGGGATATCCTCCCCAGTAAACAGATATGTCCTCCTCAAGTATTCAGGTATATTCCCCTGTTAGCCAAGTATGTCTCCCTTAATAGGCAGTAGTTCCACTAATAGCCAAAAAAAAATGACACACTGAGCACGGGTGCATGACATTACCGGTGATTAGCAGCTAGCCTAGCCCCATTCTGCTTTCAGTACATGGCGGACATTAATGGGGTACTCCACTGCCCCAGCATCCGGAACATTTTGCTTTGAACATTGGGTGTGGGCTGTGGGGTTCGTGATGTCACGACCATGCCCCCTCAATGCAAGACTATGGGAGGGGGCGTGGCGGCTGCCACAGACTTGCTTTGAGGGGGCGTGGCCATGATGCCCCACAAACCCCGCATCCCGCATCCAGCAATCGGAACAAAATGTTCTGGATGCTGGGACAGTGGAGTACCTATTTAAGATGCCTATTAATAGGGCCACAGTTCAACAGGAAACAATTATAAACACTTGCACACCACCACTATATAGGGGGGAAAAAAGTAATTTTTTTCCTCTGCTCCTGGTTACAGCATGTTTTCATTAGCTAATTTTCCTTTGTTTTTGCACATTTGCACATACATTACTGGTCTTTAGTTAGACTTTGTATTAATCACTATATGTTGGGATTTTCACCTTGCTGGTTATCATGGGTGGTCTTTAGCATGTAGCAGTATTGTAGATATTTACATTGTAATTGTACATGAGTATTGTGGGCATTTGATGTATATTGTATACACTTATTATTCCAGGACCCTCATATATCATATTGTACACCCACATGGCTGTGAGTGTAGTAGGCTTACGTTATATCCTCCACTCTGATTTGTACTTTTTAAAGTGTATTTAAATATGTGTTTTTCTCTGAATGATTAATAAAATTTTATATATTTTTTTGCTATACATTAATGGTATGCAAGTGTTTATAATTGCCAACTGTTTCTTGTTGTACTTTGTTCTCCTTTTGGCAATTCTTGCACATCCCTTTTTCTTATAAACTTTGCAGTGCCTGTCTGGTCCCTATACATTAATTGGGCCAGTCCTGGTTCCTGCACAGTGTATTTCAGTTTTGCTATATACTGTGATCTTATGCAAAGAACCCCAGTTCTGCTATATACTGTGCCCGTCTACAGAGGACCCCATTCCTTTTATACAGTTTAGTTCAGTGTTGCCCAACAAGTGTACATTTAGTTGTTGCTAAACTACAACCCCCAGCATGCCTGGAAAGCCTTTGGAATTGTAGTTTTACAACAGCTGAAGATACATTGGTTGGGTAACATTGTACCTTTGGCTGTATAGTCTGTGCACACCGATCCCCCTATAGTGAGAGCCCTACACTCTGTACCCTGCCCACCATACCCTGTGTTAGTTAATGACGCATCTGCCTCAGCGGAGGTAATAATTAGTGTTGCTCGCGAATATTCGCAATGCGAATTTTATTCACGAATATCGCATATTCACGAATTCGCGAATATTCGCGAATATAGCGCTATATATTCGTAATTACGAATATTCGTTTTTTTTTTTGTTTTTTTTTCGCGAATTCGAATATGGCCTATGCTGCTCAACACTAGTAATAATCTCAGAGATGACGCTATGCTTAGGGCTCTCAAGGCCATACAGGTTGGGGATCTCCAGACTCCTGTCCTCCTGTGGGCACCTGAGGTGCAACCTCCTCAGGGTGGTCAGCTTGGCAGCACGGGGCAGGAAATAGGTGATGTTGGCCACTCGCACATCTGTAGTTGTGTGAGAGGAGTCACTTTACAGCCCACAAGAACAGCCTACAAGAATTTCTGCTCCAACCTGACCCTGTCCTCTCTGGTTCACAGTCCGCATGATACACAAGTGTATCAGGCACTACAGTGGAGCTACCAGATGCAGAAAGGACCAGGAGGGGGAGCAGGAGGAACAGGGAGCTGGGATGTGGAGGCAGGAATTCCAGCTGCCCCTCCAGAAGTACACAACTGTGTCAGGGACCCACATATGATGCGTCTAATACCAGAAGCCACTGCTCTAAAAGAGGCAAAGGGGGCTTCATTGTACAGTACAATCAGGTGCCCTCTGCCACTTAAAGAACTGTGGCTTCTAGTAGCCAATGTGCCAAGAGGCCCAGCCGCACAGGGTGGTAGACTTAAAAAAAGAAAAAAAAGTCTGGTATTGGGAGGCTTCCTCAGTAGTAGAGGGCCATGGGCTGTAGCTTCTTCAGCTCATTTGGTTAATTACGCCCTGCCCCTTATCTACTGACCCCCCCTGTACAACTGCATAGATTGTTAAAGGGGTATTTCAGGCAAAATCGTTTTTCTATAAATATCAACTGACTCCGGAAAGTCAAACAGATTTGTAAATTACTTCTATTAAAAAATCTTAATCCTTCCAATAGTTATTAGCTTCTGAAGTTTTCTGTCTAACTGCTCAATGATGATGACGTGTCCAGGGAGCTGTGCATGATGGGAGAATATCCCCATAGGAACTGCACAGCTCCCGGGACGTGAGTCATCTGAGAGCAGTTAGCCAGAAAACAACAACTCAACTTCAGAAGCTAATAACTATTGGAAGGATTAAGATTTTTTTAATAGAAGTAATTTACAAATCTGTTTAACTTTACGGGGCCAAGTTTTGGCCTGGAATACCCCTTTAATATTTTATGCCCACCCCTGACTATGGGAGTGCATACAATTTTACAGGATAACTCTACACAGTTGCACCTAATGACACCTTTTGCACCTTTTTTTTTATATTAGTTATGTTATATACAATTTTACTATTAACCCCTTAAGGACCAAGGACGTACCGGTACGTCCTTGGTCCTGCTCTTCCAATATAACGCGGGGTTACACAGTAACCCCGCGTCATATCATGGCGGGCCCGGCGTCATAGTGAAGCCGGGACCCGCCTCTAATAGCGCGCAGCGCCGATCGCGGCGCCGCGCGATATTAACCCTTTAGCCGCGCGCTCAAAGCTGAGCCGCGCGGCTAAAAGTGAAAGTGAAAGTTCCCGGCTAGCTCAGTCGGGCTGTTCGGGATAGCCGCGGCTAATCGCGGCATCCCGAACAGCTGACAGGACAGCGGGAGGGCCCCTTCCTGCCTCCTCGCTGTCCGATCGCCGAATGACTGCTCAGTGCCTGAGATCCAGGCATGAGCAGTCATGCGGCAGAATCGTTGATCACTGGTTTCTTAAGAGAAACCAGTGATCAACATAGAAGATCAGTGTGTGCAGTGTTATAGGTCCCTATGGGACCTATAACACTGCAAAAAAAAAGTGAAAAAAAAAAGTGAATAAAGATCATTTAACTCCTCCCCTATTAAAAGTTTGAATCACCCCCCTTTTCCAATAAAAAAAAAAACACAGTGTAAATAAAAATAAAAATAAACATATGTGGTATCACCGCGTGCGGAAATGTCCGAATTATAAAAATATATCATTAATTAAACCGCTCGGTCAATGGCGTGCGCGCAAAAAAATTCCAAAGTCCAAAATAGTGCATTTTTGGTCACTTTTTATATCATTTAAAAATGAATAAAAAGTGATCAATAAGTCCTATCAATGCAAAAATGGTACCGTTAAAAACTTAAGATCACGGCGCAAAAAATGAGCCCTCATACCGCCCCATACACGGAAAAATAAAAAAGTTATAGGGGTCAGAAGATGACAATTTTAAACGTATTAATTTTCCTGCATGTAGTTATGATTTTTTCCAGAAGTCCGACAAAATCAAACCTATATAAGTAGGGTATCATTTTAATCGTATGGACCTACAGAATACATATCAGGTGTCATTTTTACCGAAAAATGTACTACGTAGAAACGGAAGCCCCCAAAAGTTACAAAACAGCGTTTTTTTTCAATTTTGTCGCACAATGATTTTTTTTCCCGCTTCACCATAGATTTTTGGGCAAAATGACTGACGTCATTACAAAGTAGAATTGGTGGCGCAAAAAATAAGCCATCATATGGATTTTTAGGTGTAAATTTGAAAGAGTTATGATTTTTTAAAGGCAAGGACCAAAAAACGAAAATGCAAAAACGGAAAAACCTCCGGTCCTTAAGGGGTTTTAAAGCACAAAAAAAAAAATGGAATCATTATTCAAGCCTTAGCTCTTTATTTTTCCTGAAAGGTGAAAACCTACTGTGACAAGGTTCTTTTCTCTAGTAATATTTGAAGCTAAAGCCTATGATGATTCTCAGTATATGTTTCATTGAATATAGGCCACCTGAAATTCTCATTATACCAACCAAAAGTGAGATTTTCTGATCGAGGAGGAACCATATAGCAACACCTGAGCATCTAATCCTAAATAGAAGACGCTAATAAACCTCCTGCCTGGCCACAAAGCTGTCAGATAATTGCCTGCTCAGTAGAATGAAGGTCTGTAGTAGGCCATTCCACTGGACGCCAGAACATGGTGATGAAGACAAATGAAGAAAGCACCGGATGCAACACTGTATATACAAACACCTTCATTCTACTTTACCGCAGGTGATGGATCATCTTCCCACCACAATATGTTGCAGCATGAGGAAACATTTCATCTTCTCATTTTCAAGAATTAAATTAGGGAAAACTAATTTCTTGCTTCCAGAAGAAAACAATTGACTGGAAATTGTATAATCACTAACTATGACAAATTTATTCAGCATTTTGCTTTTTTTTTTTGCAGTTGGCGCATTGAAGCATTAAACCACAAAATACAGAGAACTGTCAGTGCTTCGCTTTCAGATGAGGATGGGACTTTGAGACAGCCCTGTTTAATAAATTCCATTCATTTTAGTTGGAGCAGACTTGTAATTACAGCAAGATTTGAAATTAAAATCTGTGAAATAAAGTCAACAAATTTCTAAAAATGTTACAGTGATTTGTAACTTAATCATCTAATATATGTGTCCGTGGGATATAATTGTATGAATCAAATGCCTAAGATAGTGTGGAAAGTAAGTGATCGATTTGTGACATAAAACACTACATTATATGTATCATTGCCTTCTGTAGTTTCTTTTGTTATACCGTAAAAATCCATCAACATTAAAGGGACCACATATCCTAAATTATCATACAGTAATAGAAACGTATACACAATTTGCCTGTAAAACGGGTCACAGATAGGACATTTTGTTAGAAATCCAACCATTTTTCATGCTGTATTCTCAAGGTGATAGCTGAGCTGTCCTCATACATGTTCCATTGCCAGCAGATCCCATTGAAATTCCCTATTGATTCCCTTTTGAAATAAGTGACACCAGATATCTGACAGCCACATCTGCCTCTCATCATAAAATAACATTGACCATCGTGACAACAAACATATGGACATCATGGAAGAAGGTTCCTGCTCTGGACCCCATCTTTAAGCATGAGCAGAGAGCTGCAGGGTAAATTCCTACACAGATGTTTCTTCCATTAAAGGGGTACTCCCGTGAAAAACAATTTTTTTTTAAATCAACTGGTGCCAGAAAGTTAAACAGATTTGTAAATTACTTCTATTAAAAAATCTTAATCCTTCCAGTACTTATTAGCTGCTGAATACTAAAGAGGAAATTATTTTCTTTTTGGAACACAGAGCTCTCTGCTGATATCATGACCACAGTGCTCTCTGCTGACATCTCTGTCCATTTTAGGAACTGTCCAGGGCAACATATGTTTGCTATGGGGATTTTCTCCTACTCTGGACAGTTCCTAAAATGGACAGAGATGTCAGCAGAGAGCACTGTGGTCATGATGTCAGCAGAAAGCTCTGTGTTCCAAAAAGAAAATAATTTCCTCTTTAGTATTCAGCAGCTAATACGAACTGGAAGGATTAAGATTTTTTTTAATAGAAGTAATTTACAAATCTGTTTAACTTTCTGGCACCAGTTGATAAAAAAGAAAAAAAAAAGTTTTCCACAGGAGTACCCCTTTAATGTATGCAGCTGATGGATAGAGGTAAAAGAAGCTATAACCAAAGCTAAACACTAGGCAGATGTTGGTTCAGAAATGTGGATAAAGGATAAATTATGGACAAAGGAAAACAGAGCACAGAATACAATAGTAAAAACATGTTACTTTTCTTTAACTTTTCTTTAACCCCTTAAGGACCAAGCCTTTTTCCGTTTTTACATTTTGGTTTTTTCCTCCTTTTCTCCTTAGTAATGACATTAGTCATTTTACCCAAAAATCTTCTGCAAACCCCCCCCAAAAAAATCATTGCACGACAAAATAAAAAAAAAAAAACGCCATTTTGTAGCTTTTGGGGCTTCCGCTTCTACGCAATACATTTTTTGGGTAAAAATTACACCTTGAGGGAGATTCTCAAAGAATTCTGCCCCCCAAAATATAAATTTTGTAACAAAATTTTGTTACGAAAAGCATCGACCACATTTTCAAAGAGCTTTGTGCTGCCGTTTACACTGTTCACGTCAGTTTTGTAAAAGTCGGCGTGTCCACATATATTGTCTGCTTTACATGATATTTTCAAAGGAGTGAGAGTCCAGTTTACATAGTGTAGCTTTTTGATAGTGTAGACATCACAGAATTTTGTGTAGTTTTATTGTTTTTGTTTTTTCTTTTCCATAGTTTTTTTTTATGGGGAAAAGGTAATCAGGTTATTTAAGTAATTATTTAAAAAATGATAAAAAATTTTTTATAATTATTATTGAAAAATGTTATAATAACAATATACATATATATATATATATATATATATTTTTTTTTTTTCTTGGTCATTGCACCTGCACTCACAGAAATGCTCACAGAAATGTTATATTTATATAGTTGCTTGTCCGGGCACTAGTAACCATGGAATATTTAGTGAGATGTTTCCGCCAGAATTTTCTGGGTTCTAAAATTTGGGACAAAAATCGGCAATTTTGTCTCAAAAAATACAAATTTTGGCGCCAAACTCTGCAATTTTGGTGCAAAAAAAATCCAATATGGCTGCAAAAAATTTTTTTTCTTTTGTCTTACTTCCAGAAAAATCTACATATACCATAATTTATATGTTTAAAAATGTCCTCTTCTAACCCTCATAACTTTTTTATTTTTCCATGTATGGGGCAGTATGAAGGCAAATTTTTTTACGCCTTAATACTGCCCCGTATTTTTATTGGTACCATTTTTATATTGATTGGACTTTTTGATCGCTTTTTATGAATTTTTTTGTGGCATAAAAAGTGAACAAAAATACACTATTCTGGACTTTGGAATTATTTTTTATGTGTACGCCATTGTATTTTAATAAAGGGTTTAACCCCTTAAGGATGCAGGGTTTTTCAGTTTTTGCATTTTCATTTTTTCCTCCTTATCTTTAAAAAATCATAACCCTTTAAATTTTCCACCAAAAAATCCATATTATTGCTTATTTTTTGCGTCACCAATTCTACTTTACAGTCACATTAGTCATTTTACCCAAAAATCCACGGCGAAGCTAAAATAAAAATCATTGTGCGACAAAATCGAAGAAAAAACGCCATTTTGTAAGTTTTTGGGGCTTCCGTTTCTACGCAGTACATATTTTGTTAAAAATGACACCTTATTATTATTCTGTAGGTCCATACGATTAAAATGGTACCCTACTTATATAGGTTTCATTTTGTCGTACTTCTGGAAAAAATCATAACTACATTTATATGTGTTACGCCGAGCGCTCCGGGTCCCCGCTCCTCCCCGAAGCGCTCGCAGCGTTCTCTTATTCGCAGCGCTCCGGTCAGACCTGCTGACCGGGTGCGCTGCGATATTGCTCCCAGCCGGGATGCGATTCGCGATGCGGCACGCGCCCGCTCGCGATGCGCATCTCGGCTCCCGTACCTGACCCGTTCCCCGTCTGTGTTGTCCCTGTGCACGCGGCCCCGCTCCTTAGGGCGCGCGCGCGCCGGGTCTCTGCAATTTAAAGGGCCAGTGCACCAATGATGGTGCCTGGCCCAATCTCCCTGATTAGTTTCCACCTGTGCACTCCCTATTTATACCTCACTTCCCCTGCACTCCCTTGCCGGATATTGTTGCCCTTGTGCCAGAGAAAGCCTTTCCTTGAGTGTTCCTAGCCTGTGTTCCAGACCTCCTGCCGTTGCCCCTGACTACGATCCTTGCTGCCTGCCCTGACCTTCTGCTACGTCCGACCTTGCTCTTGCCTTATCCCTTGTACCATGCCTATCTCAGCAGTCAGAGAGGTTGAGCCGTTGCCGGTGGATACGACCTGGTTGCTACCGCCGCTGCAAGACCATCCCGCTTTGCGGCGGGCTCTGGTGAAAACCAGTAGCTACTTAGAACCGGTCCACCGACACGGTCCACGCCAATCCCTCTCTGACACGGAGGATCCACCTCCAGCCTGCCGAATCGTGACAATATGTTTAAAAATGTTATCTTCTGACCCCTATAACCTTTTTATTTTCTCACGTACAGGACGATATGAGGGCTCATTATTTGTGCCATGATCTGAAGTTTTTATCGGTATAATTTTTGTTTTGATCTGACTTTTTGATCACTTTTTATTAATTTTTTAATGGTATAAAAAGTGACCAAAAATACGCTTTTTTGGACTTTGGAATTTTTTTACGTGTACGCCATTGATCGTGCGGTTTAATTAATGATATATGTTTATAGATCGGACATTTACACACCCGGCGATACCACATATGTTTATTTTTATTTTTATTTACACTGTTTTATTTTTTTATGGGAAAAGGGGGGTGATTCAAACTTTTATTAACACTTTTTTTTTAAACTTTTTTTTTGCAATGTTATATCTCCCATAGGGACCTTTAACACTGCACACACTGATCTTTTACACAGATCACTGGCGTGTATTAACACACCTGTGATCAGTGTTATCGGCGCTTGACTGCTCCTGCCTGGAGCAGGCACGGAGCAGTCATTCGTCATTCGGAGACCGAGGAGGCAGGTAAGGGCCCTCCCGTTGTCCTGTAAGCTGTTGGGGACGCCGCAATTTCACCGTGGCAGTCCCGAACAGCCCGACTGAGCAGCTGGGATACTTTCACTTTCGCTTCAGACGTGACGGTCAGCTTTGATCGCCACATCTGAAGGGTTAATACAGTGCATCACCGTGATCAGTGATGTCCTGTATTAGCCGTGGTCCCGGCCATTGATGGCATATCACGGGAGACGGCAGATTACGTAAATATACGTCCTTCGTCGTTAAGGGGTTAATAAAGTGTGTGTGTTTCACTTTTTTTTCTGCTATTTTTTTAAACTTTTTTTTAGGTAGTATTACTACTCCCAGCATGGAACAGACAGTTCCATGAAGGGCATAGTAGTACCTATGCTAAAATTCAAATCTGACCGGGTGTCACTCCTGACACCTGCTGCGATCATCCTGTATAATGTATAGAGGTGGTCGGCTTTCTCGCATTTAGATAGGACGATCGCATCGGGTGTCAGGAGTGACTACCGCTGTAATCTGTCCTCTACTGCTTCAAATATGGAGCACACTCTGCTCAATGCTGGGAGCTGTAGTACCTGCATTAATAGACAGATTGCAGCGGGTGTCATTTCCGACACCCGATGCGATCATCCTGTATAATGTATAGATACAGGCGGGAAGCCGCTCTTCTCTGGTCCCACTGTAGTATGAGTATGTGCCTTATTTATACCTATTATTCATATTTCCCGCAGAGAGCTGTGATTGGCTGGAACCATCTGGCCAATCACAGCTCTCTGTGGGAAATATGAATAAGTGATGTGAATTCTATTCACATCACTGGCCGGCCGGAGTATAGTGCAGCGATGTGAGCGTAGTAGAGAGACGCTCCATCTCTGCAATAGAAAGGACAATTTCATCAGATGTCAGGAGTAGTGTTGAGCGGCATAGGTCATATTCGAATTCGCGAATATTCGCGAATATATGGACGAATATTCGTCATATATTTGCGAATATTCGCATGTTCGTAATATTCTCGTTTTATTTTCGCATATGCGAATATTCACGTATGCGAAAATTAACATATGCAAAAAATTTACATATATAAAAATTAACATAAGTGAAAATTAGCATATGCAAATTTTCGCATATGCCAAAATTCACACACAGTAGTATTAGAGCCTTCTTTACACCACACAAGCTGGAAGCAGAAAGGGGTGATCACTGTGATGTGTACTGTGAAAAAAAAAAAAAAACAATATTCGGAATTACGAATATATAGCGCTATATTCGCGAATATTCGCGAATATGCGATATTCACGAATAAAATTCGCATTGCGAATATTCGCGAGCAACACTAGTCAGGAGTGACACCTGCTGTGATCTATTAGTACAGGTACTACAGCTCTCATCATGGAAATTTTTTTTATACTTTCTTTTTTTAGCAAAGTTATAGGCCCCGTAGGGCACTATAACATGTAGTACATTGATCTTTCATATTGATCAAAGCTATGTCACAGCATAGCATTTATCAGTGTTTCTGCTGCTTTACTGCTCCTGCCTGGATCTCAGGCACAGAGCAGTGATTCGGCAATTGGACGCTGAGGAGGCAGGTAGGGATTCTCCTCACCTCGTGCAAGCTGCTCGGGACCGAGCAATTTCACTGCTGCGGTCTCGAACATCACCACTGAGTTTACCAGCAATGTTTACTTTCGGTTTAGATGCGGCGATCAAGTTTGATCGCTGCGTCTAAAAGGTTAATGCTGGACATTAGCCAAATCAGCGATGTCCAGCATTAGCCATAGGTCCTGGTTGCTTATGATGCACGCTCACCTGCTGAGCGCGAGTCATACCTCAGGAGCCGCAAATGGACATAAATGTACGTCCATTTGAGGCTAGGCATTAAAGTACTATTCTAGAGGAAAAAGAAAAACTTTTAAGGGGTACTCTTGCCCTAAGACATCTTATCCTCTATCCAAATGATAGGGGATAAGATGTCTGATCTTTGGGGATTGCTGGGGACCCCCGCAATTTCTCATGCAGACACCCATCTGTGGCAGCTGCACAGAGCGATGTTTGCTCCGTGTCTGAAGGGACACATCTCTGCCCCTTGTGATGTCATGACTCCACCCCCTTGTGAAGTCACGCCCTGCCCCCTCAATGAAAGTCTATGACATTGAGTGGGCGGGGCATGATGTCACAAGGGGCGAAGTCATGATGTCACGAAACTCCGGCCCCGTAGTTGTGACCCTTCAGACACGGAGTGATCATCGCTTTGTGCAGCTGCCACAGGTGGGTGTCTGCATGAGACATTGTGAGGGTCCCCAGCGGTAGGACTCCCGCAATCAGACATCTTATCCCCTATCGTTTGGATAGCGGATAAGATGTCTTAGGGCCGAAGTACCCCTTTAAAATGAATTCAAGTTTTTATTAGTATCATTTCGGAGTGCATGTAATTTTTGACTCATTTTTAAATTTGGTAGGGAGGGGGATAAAAACACAAAATTCACTATTTTTTTTTGCGCTATTAATGTGAAAGTTATACAAAAGATACAGTTAGTTTATAATATAACACTTTTTAATTAGAAAAGAGGTATATTTTACTCCCTGACCAGGCCTGTCTGACTCTTGATACCCTGTACACTTAGCCCAATGTAGGGACTGTTGTTAAGTTATGGGCCCTGTTTAGGGTGGATCATCAAAGTTGGTAGGGACAGTGGTTTGGGGTAAGCTCAGAACTGCACTGATTCCTACCAGACGTGACATCTGTGTAAAAGATACCCAATGCAGATCTATTTGCGTCTGCAATGGTAATCCAACTGCACCACATGATCTTGTCACTGGTTCCTAATGTCCAGATAGGGGGAGCCAGACTCTCTTAGATGTCCCTGTTTCTATGGACTGTTGCTTCTAAGGAGTTTTACTGCCCTTTATCTGAGATCCCAGCATATGCGCACCTGCTTCCTTCGAGTGGATTAACTAGGCAGTACCTGTTTATTACCTATTTGTCATGATCAGGTAACTAGCATCCACCCATGATAGTTATGTGTCATTTGTTGATAATGGGTTAAAGCTGCAATTTTGCAAAACATCTAAAATAATAAAGCTTTTTCTGTAGGAAGAGAACACAATTTTCTGCTGTTTGCCTGACGACTGACCTTTGTTACTATGCTCCATAACTTTCTTTCTCCTTACATTATTGTTTAGCTAGATTTAACTTTTATTATACAATCAAATAGAAATAAAAAATTCCTAAGGCCATGCACTGTAGTTACGGAATGAAATATATTTTCATAGCAGTTACAAGAAAAATCAGATTTTACCAAATGTAGAATTGTCTATGTGAATTATAACAATTATTAATATGGAGTAGAGAAGCACATTGTAATCTTCATACCTGCCATTGCGTCATCAACTCTTGAAGGCCTTGTGGATCTTCCAGGATCCCATCCTTATGTTTTGCATCCTGCAGGACATTTGCCATAGCCTCAGATTCTGTGAGCCATGAAAGAAACTTTTCCAAATCTAAGTAAAATTGTTGCAACAGTCGTAAAGCCGCTTCCAGTGCACCATCACGGTCATTGACCCTGTAAGAAGATGTAAGATATGACATGACATGTTTCTGCATATTTTTTAATTCATTAATATGTTTTACTTTTTTGGCCAAGATAAAGGGGTAAGCAATAGTAATGAGACTATTTAAGTACATACAGATTTTCCAATACCAAACCTGTGCTACATTCTATTGGTGTTTACTGCTTAGGCCTTATTGGTGAGAACTAGAGATGAGCAAATTGTTGAAAAATTCGATTCGGTCGATTCACTGAATTTACAGAAAAAAATGTGGTTTGGTCCAAATTTATTTGCAGCAAATCTCTATTAAAAATGACTATTTCTGGCCTACAGAGAGCCTCAACAGGGGTGTAGAACACTTTGCCTTGCTGTAACACACATAGGGTGTGTGCTGGGTTAGTGAAATAATAATGTTATTCAGTATGACATGCAGATAAAGGCATCACAATTAGAATCACAGTCGCACAATGACACAGCCTGGAGGTGGCATCAGTATGAGAAGACCATGTAGTGCCTGAATGACACAGCGTGGAGGTGGCGGCAGCAAGTGCAGACCATATAGTGGCTGAATGACACAGCCTGGAGGTGGCGGCAGCATGAGGAGACCATATCGTGGCTGAATGACACAGCGTGGAGTTGGCGGCAGCATGAGGAGACCATATAGTGGCTGAATGACGCAGCCTGGAGTTGGCGGCAGCATGAGGAGACCATATAATGGCTGAATGACACAGCCTGGAGTTAACGGCAGCATGAGGAGACCATATAGTGGTTGAATGACACAGCCTTGAGTTTTCAGCAGCATGAGGAGACCATATAGTTGCAGAATGAGACAGCCTGGAGGTGGCATCAGCAGCATCAGGAGTCCTGAAAGTGACCCGGTGACATAATGGGGCGGTTGGTGGCAATACCAGTACCCAGTGACGAAGGAAAAATTTAACTTTTAATAATATTCTTAGTATAAAATATATGTACCCCAATTTTTTTTTAAATCAAACAAAAGGAAAGGTGTGCAAAAAACACCATGTGCCACCTACACCATCAAATATTGATGTGATGCAAAGACCTCTAAAAGGATAAAGGGAACAACGTATTGTCCATTGTAGCAAATGGGGGTTAAAACCTTCCCCTGTAAGGCCCTACTCTCGTCCTATTAATTCCCTTCTTGGAAAGTGTTACTCGCCCTAAAAAGGGCGGCCCCACACAGGAAACTCTCCCTATTTCCACCTAAAAACCCTGTGAAATGGCAGTGTTTGTAGGTGGAAATAGGGAGAGGTTCCTGTGTTGGGCTGCCCTTTTTGGGCGAGTAACACTTGCCAAGAAGGGAATTAAAAATGCGAGAGTAGGGCCTTACAGGGGAATATTTTACCCCCCCCCCCACCAGTTACAATGAATCATACATTGTTCCCTTTCACTTTTTTTTAGGTCTTTGCATAACATCAATACTTGGTGGTGTAGGTGGCACATGGTGTTTTTTGCACACCTTTCCTTTTGTTTGATTCAAAAAACATTTTGGGTGCATATATTCTATTCTAAGAAAAGTTAAGTTTTAGCTAATGCATATCCTCAATACTTACTTGTGCTCTGATACTGAGAAATATCTGTAACTGGGGATAAGCACCTTAAATATGTTAAGCACTATCCATATTTGTGAAGTGTTGGTGTGGCACCATGGTCAATCTACTCTGAGGCATCAGGCATTGGTGGGTGGAAATTCTGGCTGATCTATGCCTGATTCATCTTCACAAAGGTCAGTCTCTTGATTTTTCATTTACAGACGAGTTCTCCTTTAGGTTACTATGGCCGGGCAGGACAGCTTTTCCAGGGCCCAACTTTTCAAGTTTGGCTGCCCAGAATTGCAGCGGATCTTTAAGATGTGTTGGCATGTTCATATCAAGGTATGCCACAACCTGCTGGTTCAGGTCCTGCTCCAGGTTTACCTGCTGCTGATGAGTTGCTTCACTATACGGGTGAAGAAAGCTACTCATCAGCGTCAGTTTGTCCACCCTTTCAGTGGGTGTAAAAAAGTCCCCCATTTTGTGCCGGTAGCGAGGGTCCAATAAGGTGGAGAGCAGAAGTCATCCTGCTGCCGAATGGTGACAATTCGGCGGTCACTACACAAGCGAGCATGCTTCGTGCCATTTGTGCAAGTGACTTGGAGGGACTCCCTGCCTCTATCTCATACTGCCACGGTGTGTCTGGGTCCTCTTTCTTGCCTTCCTCATAACCCTCTAGCTCCTCAAGCTGCTCCTGCTCCTCCTATCCTGTCAGATGACTAGAAAACTGCCCATCCCGTATAACCTAAAGTGTACTCCACTGTGCCTCTCCCCCTCCTCCTCCAGTTCAGCCCCCACAGGGCTCATGTGGCCGTGAGATGTAGGCGCCACGTCTCCAGTGCCCTTATCAGTCATAGTTTCCAACACGTGTTGTAGTAAATGAAGCAGTGAAATTACGTTGTTCCTCCTGTAATCCTGGTGACTGACTAATAATGTGGCTTCCTCAAAGGGCCTGAGCAAATGGCAGGTGTCACATATGAGCTGCCACTGGTTGACATTGAAGTTACACAGGGGAGTCCCCCTATCCACTTGGATCCTCAAGAAATCGGGTATGGCTTTTCTCTGTTTGTATAGTCGGTCCAACATATGGATGGTGGAATTCCAACATGTGGAAACAAATCAGACTCTGCCGCTCTGATGCTGCAGCTCAAGGAGGGTGTGATGTGCGGTGTATGAGTGGCTGAAGTGCATGCAAAGTTTACTTCCCATTGTTAGGATGTCTTGCAGATGGCGAGAACACTTGAGGAACTGCTTCAAAGCCAGACTGAGCACATGTGACATGCAGTGCGCATGGCTCAGCCTTCCTTACTTGTCGCAGCGCAGACAAGATGTCGTTGTCGGTCACCATAGTTCCCATTTCCAGTTTTCGTGGAATAAGCCATGATTCGATATCTTGATGAATAACTTTTAGCAGTTCCTCCCCTTTGTGACTCAGTTCACGAAGGCATACCATGTGAAGAACAGCGTGACACTGCTGTGCTCTGCACACATGGTATGCTGGAGGGGCACTGAGACTTGTCTGTGCAGTGGAGGCTGAGGACACGGTGGAGGATGAGGAAGCAGAGTTGCACACGGTCACAGGACCAACAGCCTTAGAGCGTGGAGGCGGAAGTGGCGTGACCTGTCCAAATTGATGTTGTGGCTATACAGCTCCAAATGTCGGCACTGCCATGCACTTTGGTACACACTTACAGGCTCAAGGGCTGGCCCACCTTCTGTTTCACAAAATTGTGCAGGACTGGTACTGCCTTCTTCGCATAAAAATGACAGCTTGGGACTCTCTACCTTGGCTTGGCATAGGCCCTCAGTTCTCTGAAAGGTGCAGAGTCCACCACTTGAAAAGGGAGGGACTGCAGCACCAGCAATTTGGACAGGAGCACATTCAGCTTCTGTGCCGTTGGATGAGTGGGCACATACTGTTGTCTCTTGGACATGGTTTTGCCAATGGATTGCTGGCGGAGTGACTGACTCGAAGTAGGAGGAGCAGGAGCATCTGGAGTGACAGAATGTGGGTATGACACACAGCTCCCTTCGACTGAGGTGGTGGAGCCTTAGCTGGATGAAACAAGGAGAAGCGTGCTACTGGGTGATGCAGCAGGCTGGACCACCACATCAGAGCCACAGTTCTCCCAGGCCGCTTTATGGTAACGCTGCATATATTGACGCAGGGCCGTGGTGCCACCATTGGGACCCTGGCCACGCTTCACCTTCTGCCAACACATCTTGCATGTGGCCAGGTTAACATCTTCCGGATGCTTGATGAAAAACTGCCACACCGCTGAGTAGCTGATTTGCCCACCAACAGTCCGCACTGATTGACTGCTACTGCCGCCAACTCCAGGAACCCCTGTTCCACTACCTCCCGGGAAGGTAGGCTGCCACAAAGCAGGTGGTCTACCCCGGGCAAATCTTGCTCCAGAATTTCCAATTCTGCCACCATGCTGACTGCCAACCATGCTACCACCTTGCTGGCACAGCTTCTTCCTCACGGGCAACCTGCAACCCTCCTCTCCTGATGATGTTGAAGCCCCTTCTGCACCCAGCTTCCAAGTGTGATCGGCTTCATCATCATCGAGTTGTGTCTACACGTCACTGATGTCCTCCTCAGGTTCCTCAACACTTCTGTGGGGGAGGGAACAGCATAGGACAGAGGCAATCGGAGGACAGGGACTGCTCCTTGGCCATGCCAACTGAGGGTTGTGTCTGAGGAGCCCACCGACTGTAAAATGGGGGTGTCAGATGTCACTTGTCATGAAGTGGATAAGCGTGTCAACCAATCGATGAGGGCAGATGGGTTGCTGGTCGAGATACGACCGCTAGCTCATACCGGGAGCTTAGGCCTCTCGCTGCGACCCCTGCTGCCACTCGCCCCTAGTCTGCTGTGACCTCTGCCTGATGAATTTAGGCCTCTGCCACTCCTCTGTGCATGTCCTGGCACTTCTCTGCCTGACTTATTAAGTGCGTATATTAGGGGAGTACAATACGCTCCACTACGCTTAAAACAGTATTTGTCTACAACACAAGCAGGTGTGTACTTTTGGCTGGCCTTTCACAGTATCTAGGCCCTTAAGATATTAACCGGAACAAAATGGTACACCACTTAGATGTATGCACAGGTTATACTTAATAGAGGACAATATGCTCTTAGTGCTCTGCTCACCCTAACTGGCTGGTTACTACTAGCTTTTCAGTTGTTGTACACACCAGTGCTGCATCCCACAGTGACTGTGTACTACACCCAAAATTGCACTCTCTCTCTCAATCTTACTCCCTTCCCTTTCAGTGCTTCTAGGCTGAATTTGAGCTTGAGCTGAATCGCTGCTGTAAAAAAGCTTTTCTGTGCAACACACTGCTCTCTGTCCCTCTCTGCAATATAACGCTGATGTGACTGGGAGGTGAATCGCTGCTGTAAAAAGACTTTTCTGTGCAACACACACTGCTGTCTGTCCCTTTTTCTCTGTAATAGAACACTGATGTGACTGGCCACAAGATGGCTGCCGATTATATAGGGCTGTGACATCACAGGGATGACTGGCTGCTGATTCAGGGTCATCCCGCCGACCCTTGTTCCCGCCTTCCCAGGATTCCTTGCCCCATGTCCTAACATGTGGATGAGCCATTTTAGATGTACTGGAGCCTGGACCGCACTAAATGGAGTTTAATGAAACGATTAGTGCGATTGAATGACAGCAATATTCGCATTTGTTACAAATAGAATTTTTCCTGAAATTCATAACAAATTGGGATTTGTCAGATTCGATTTGCTCATCCCTAGTTAAAACTAAAATGTCTTGCTAGCTGTACCTAAAGGAGTATTAGAGTGACAAACATTTATCATTTATATGCATACTTATATCTATCCCAATAATATATACCATATATTAGTGTTGGTCTGACCACACCCTAACAGCTGGATAGACAGATGATGACTGTCCTTTCATGTTTGAAACATCCTATTACGAATTAGGACCCTAGAGTCCAGCAAAAAAAAAAAAAGAGATCTGTGGATCAGTTACAGTGTAAGTCCAGCTTAGAATAGAAAAAAAACTTGTTATCCAATGAACAAGTTATAAGTCAAGATTTGTGCTTGTTCTAATGTAGTAGGGTTAACAGTATTCCGAGAATGGTGAGATCGACAACCAGTAATAGGGGATCCCGTGGGCATAAAACTTGTCTCTGAAGGGGTCAGAGGATATCAGGAATTGTTGTGATGAAAAGGTAGAGCATAGTCAAGATAATTGTAGTTGAATGTAATGCTGATCCAAACACACAACTTCCTGTTCCAGGACATAAGTATTCTAGTTGGCAAAAGAAAAACACTCCAGTGGTCAAACACTGTAGAAAAACACTGCATTGTCATGGTCTAGATTTCTGTTGCTCCATAATGAAGGAGGGTCAGAATTTGGCACAAGTAGCATAGGCACTTTCTCTTAGGCGCCAATAGTTCAGGCTGGTGGAGGTGGCATAATGTTGGTTGAGTAATGTTTCCTTGGAACACCCTGGGTACCCTAATACCTGTGGATGGATATTTGATCAATATATCTATATAATGTTACCAACAAAATTAATTTCTTCATTGAAGATGTTTACCCTAGAGTCAACAGGACCATGCAACATGCTGTATAGTTATAGATAGTTTCCAGGACATGACAGGTTAATTTCTTTCATTGCTTCTAGATCTTTAAAGGGATATATAAAGGGGAACACCAGCACTGATAGCGTGTCGACCACCGCTTTGTGCAGTGCCCACTCAGTGCATGGTGATTGTCAGGGCTCCAGGAGGTCACGGGGGGTCCCAGTGGTTGGACAGCATCACCCACCCACTTTCCACCCCACCCCAGCAATCAGACACTTATCTTATAATTATAACACTTCAGTACTGGAGTTCCCCTTTCATACTAGAAAATTCAAAATGTTTTCACTGTTTATTACATTAGATATAGTTTTAAAGATGTAGACATCTTAATCGCAATAATGCAAAGCGCCCATGGAGAAGAATGCAAGAAAACGTATCCCCTATCTAAATGATAGGGGATACATTTCAGATCGCTACGGGTCCGACAGCTGGGACCCCCTGCGGTCTCCTGCACAGGGCCCCTGCTCTCCTTGGGAACGGAGCATGTTGACCCCCCCCCCCATGTATCTCTAAGGGAGAAGCGGAGATAGCTGAAAGGCTCTCCATAAAGATACATGGAGGGGGAGTGTTGGCCGCTGCTTCGTGTGGGTGGGGGAGCATCACATCCCCTTCCCGAGGAGAACCAGGGTCCTGTGCAGGAGATCGGACCACTGCGATTTAAAACTTATCCCCTATACTTTGGATGGGGATAAGTTTTCTTGCATAATATATCTCCTTTAACCTAATGTGTTAGGATATTCTGTTGCATCAGAAATTATTAGTATTGGTATTATTATTATTATTATCATTAATAATTACATTATTAATTGTAGTTATAGTGCCCTTGGTACCAGTAACTGAGGAGTAATGTTAAAACTAGGTTTGTGCAATGTGTTAGGATAATTTATCTCAACTTCAGGACTGCAGTAAAAATATCTTAATGCATCAGGGATCAAGACGACATTGGCTACATCCATATATTCTTCCTAGCACATAGCTTTATAACAAGTGTTTCACAATGATCAGCTTAACATATGCCTTTTAACACTGTTTATTACTATAATTGCACAAAGTAGGTTTGTTAATGAATACCCTCCTGCTCATTTCCAACTAATTCAATGTGCGGACCATTTAAAATGTAAGGAAAGGGAAACAGCATGTTGCAAAAGGCTTATCTATTCCATTAAAATAGAAGCATGTGTGTTCTGAATTTTTCAGCTGTCATTTTACGATATTTTGCCATGTGATAAGCTATACATCAGAACTAGATTGCAATGCTTAATTAAAATCACTTAGCTACAATGTAAACTTGTGGATTACAAAGTGAGTTAAATGTAATTAAAACTGATTATCGAAATAATTGGATTTCAAAGCCACTAATTTCTTTTGCATTTAACAGCAGAAGTGACAAAATATAATCAGCACCAAATACTGTGAACAACAGATAATATTACAGCACATGAGTTGTGACAGATAATGTAGGGGATTAGAAAATATCTACATTTCTGGCAAGGTTTCCAAAACCAATACATTCATAACGGGCAGAGCCTCCTTCTGTTTGTTTGTGTTTTGAATGTATTCTTACATTTGACTGTCGTTTCTTTTTTGTTTATTAATATACATACATACGAAACATTCTTAGATGATGTTTTTTTTTCATTTATTTTAATATTATTTTCTTCAGCGCATGCACAAATATGGCCAGCTGTGCTGAATCAAACATATCATTTTGGACAGGGAAATGATTGCATTGGTATCCTACTTGCCAATTTCAAAACCACCTAGGAGAACCAACATAATAGAACATTAAATACAAAAGCTTGCAGAATCATTTGAAACATTAAAATTACATTTATTCTAATTAAGTTTACTTGATGCTTTGTCATTATATTCCAGGAATGGACCGTGGCATGTAAAAAGATTGGGCTTAACCGGACAATTATCTCATTATTCCTACTGCGAGGAAGAGAAAAAACTAAAGGTAATTATGCCGTCTCATCTGACAAAATAGCAGGACGCTTAAGTAAATTGGCTTGTGCATTTGAATATTTCGGAAATGCCTTTTTTTGTTTTTGTAAGCAGTATCATAGACCTAAATGCCTGATGAAGCAGATAATCTGTGAAACGCGTTGCATGATGGGTGATTAAAGTTGTTTTACCCTACGAGTATGTCCAGTGCCCATTGATATCCGCCACCCTCCTGGAGGCTCCTTGGTTTTGTGTACATTTACCCTGAGGTGGATCGGCTGCCGGCATACACGACTACAAGCTACTTTCCATTGTTACACTTGGCGAGTGTAACCTCCTGGGTGAGCATTGTTCCTATCTTTGTTCACCCGTGTATCATTAAGTGGTAATGCGCTACGGAGCGCCCTCTCTGTTCTTTTGCTGTTTATAGACCTAAATGGACACTGTCGTAGAAAAGCTTTGGATTTGTCATAGAGCCAAATCAAAAGTTTTGAGCGGTCAAGGTCTGAGTATCTAGACCCTGATCGATCATGAGAATGAGGCGGTGGAGGTGCACGCTTTCCTAGGTCTGTGTCATGTGACCCAGTGCAGACAAATAATGTAAGTCTATAGGGCTGTCAAGGTCTCATAGACACAGAGTGGTTGCATGCTTCTCTTCCTGCTTGATCTTGTCATTGGTTGTGGTGTAAACACTAAGACCCCGACCAACTTTTAACATTTCCCTAGGAAATTTCAAAGGTTTTTTCTATTGATAGGTGTGGTGTCCCAGCACCAAAGGCTGTCCTGTGGGCTAAATATTCCCTTGGGCACCCTTGCTGACTGTTTACTGGGCCCACTGTCTTATTGTTAAACCTTGTTGTATTGTATCCTAATGTCATGTCATGTTCTGTCTCATCCTCAGACAGTGTATCTTAACGTTGCCCTGGTGTCACAAAGTGATATCTAACCACCCTGACTCACATACCACATCTGTCCATTGCCTGTGGCAACACACATCAATCCCCAACACCACATAGGTACCCATTAAAAATAAAAGAGATGCAAGGTTGCAATGTGACTTGCAGGCTTAGAAAGTATACTAAATTATTATTTGTTATATTTAATGTAATGTAATATAATATGCAGAGAAAAACAAATGTCAATTTAATGTCTATGGAACTTGGATTATGTGGATTAGTGAAAAAAACTAACTTTTGTGTCATATTATTCCATGGAGATACTGCATAGAAAAAGATTAAAAATATGCCCAAGATTCATCTGTTTACTGAGGCATTTTATTAATGCACATCCATTTGTCAAATACGCCATGCCTGTCTTCCGCCATTCAGGCTGTTCATATTATATTTTTATCTCTTGCTTCAGTTTCCTTTATCATTTTAATCCTTTGCTCTCTTGTGTAATTGTGAAGAGCTTTGAGTCCCGTCAGCAGTAAAGTATTTTTTATGTTATTATTCTTAGGTTTCTCACATGCAGATACTGTTACTATTTATCTTGTTTTTTAAAATCATGTTTGCAGAGGATTTTAAATCTTGTTTTAATCCTGATGGGTATAGAAGTGCTTCACCCCTTTATAAGCATATCAATAATTTATGGTGGTCAAAAATACCTATAGAGAACACTTATTTTATAGTATACAGTACATTTTATGTGTTTTACATTGACACACACATATGTCGTTTATAAATGGGATTACACATTATTTAGATGATTTAGAGAAGAAGTAACTGAAGCAGAAGACTAATTCAGTGTGCTATACTCTGATATATCAAGATGATCTGCATTAGCTTATACATATTCTCAATAGGGATTATACTACCTAAAGCAATATACAGTAGTGTCAATGCCATACCTGTGCTCTCAAGGTTAAGATGATTGCTTTTGCCATGTATTGGCATATTATGGGATTCTCTACAACACTGCCAAGCATATACTAGACATAGACTAGAGTTGCACAGTGTATGCATGCTAATGCATGTTATACTATCTTTTTTGTCAATACTCCTGTTGACTTTGGTTTACGTAGGAATGCTGACATTGCTCAGCTTGTACGCACTGTTCAAGGAGCCATATAGCTAAATATTACTTTTTAGCTACAAATTCAGCATCCTTCTATATATACAGCTCTAAAGGGGGTTCATTTTTCTGTTAGTCGTACAAACAGATGGGCACCACTGGCAGAAGACAACTGAGTGCAAACCATGCATATAATTGACCATACTGTAACTTCACAAGAAAAACAGCACATGCATAAATAGGTTACACATCATTAATCCTTTATTTAACATAGAAATAGCCTACATGAATGAAGCAACAAGAAACACACTATACAATAAATGACTGGAAAGTCAGAAAAACCTGTAAAAACCTACACACAACTCCATACCATGTTCATTCCGTAAAAGTCCAGGCTTATAAACAAACTTTACCAAAAGTCCTTTAGTAGCTGTAGTCTGCTAGCGATACCAAACTATTCCTTCATATATACACACACACACACACACACATATATATATATATATATATATATATATATATATATATATATATATATAATAGTGCTTAATTACATCCAACATAATTATATTACATCCAATACAATGAGTACCATACACTACCAGTGACAATCAATTCCAAAAACTTTCAAAATGTTTATATTACAATAACCCCCCAAAACATAATAAATTAGAAATTCACAATATTCCTAAATGTTCATCATGCATAAAACTATCTCTGTCAATTATTGAACCCAGAAATTTGTATTTCTAGTACTCTGTTAACCATTTGATACTGCATTATTATTTAAATCCTATTGTGTTCTTGTCTGATTCCATGTGCAATGCAATTTTTTGTAGTGCTGGGACCGGTCCGGGGGTGTTATACATGTTTTTATTTTGGACTTTTGTGCATGTTATTAGTTTTTATACCTTTACAGTCATTTATTGCATAGTGTGCTATGTTGCTTCATAGTGTGCCATGTTGCCCCCCATGATGGTCAGAATGGACTTGTGCATGGAGAGCAGGGTTTACACGCCCCCTCCATGCATTGTAAGGTTGGGTTCATGCTAGCGTAAGATGGATTATCTATTGCCTCCATATTACAGCTGCAAGTCCTGGCCTGACAATGGGTCTGATGACGCAAACTGACAGCTGTCAGTTCAAGCAATCAGACCTGGAGTCAGTTTGGAAATTGCAGCTGTAATATGGATGCAGAACAATCTATATTATGCTAGTGTAAACTCAGAAAAAAATGCAACCCAAAAAAACCGAGGCGGCCTGTAGGGCTTGCCAGACAATAAGAATTACCATACTTAAAGATGCTTCATCTACAACAGCAATAAATGCAGGGAATCTAAAGAAAACTAGAGATGCCATGTGACATCTAAACGAAAGAACATTTATTTTAAATAAAACGTTTTGTGTGGAAAAAAAATATGTAAAAATACTATATTACATTTAAGAACACATTGACTTGTCCTTAAATATGGTAAAATTAACCTACTTTCTGGTAAAATTATCCTCTATTTCAGAGTCCAGCAGGCTTTTTTTTTATAATTTTGTTTTTACATTTTATTTTTAGCTTACACTTCTTAACCCCTTCCCGGAGAATGCATAAACAGTGCGTTATGCTGCTAGTATGCGCATCCCGCCATTTATATAAGGCATTCGCACAGGTTAACAGGCAGAAGTCCCGCTGTTACCAGCAGTAGACAACTTCTGCCTGGCATACCAGGACCATCTGGTGGGGGGGGGGGGGGGGGAGTTCAGAGACCACTGTGTAGTGGAGTCCAAACTGTAGCCCTCCAGATGTTGCAAAACTACAATTCAAAGCATGCTGAGAACATCTGGAGGGCTACAGTTCTCAGCAAAATTCACTCTCCAAAATGCCATTGTTGCTCTTGTCCTTAACCCCTTAAGGACCAGGGGTTTTTCCATTTTTGCACTTTCGTTTTTTCTTCCTTACCTTTAAAAAATCATAACTCTTTCAATTTTGCACCAAAAAATCCATATTATGGCTTATTTTTTGCGCCACCAATTCTACTTTGCAAAGACATTTTACCCAAAAATATATGGCGAAACAGAAAAAAATATCATTGTGAGACAAAATTGGAAAAAAAAAACTTGCTAATTTGTAACTTTTTGCGGCTTCTGTTTCTACGCAGTACATTTTTCGGTAAGAATGACACATTCTCTTTATTCTGTAGGTCCATAAGATGAAAATGATACCCCACTTATATAGGTTTGATTTTGTCGTACTTCTGAAAAAATCATAACTACATGCAGGAAAATGTATAAGTTTAAAATTGACATTTTCTGACCCCTTTTTTTTATTTTACCGAGTATGGGGCGGTTTGAGGGCTCCGTGATCTGAAGTTTTTGCGCCGTGATCTGAAGTTTTTGTATTGATCGGACTTGTTGATCGCTTTTTATTCATTTTTTCATGATATAAAAAGTGACAAAAAATGCACTATTTTGGACTTTTGAATTTTTTTGCGCGTACGGCATTGACCGTGCGGTTTAATTAACAATATATTTTTATAATTCGGACATTTCCGCAGGCATCGATACCACATATGTTTATTTTTATATTTATTTACACAGTTTTTTTTTCTTAAATGTGAAAAGGGGGGTGATTCAAACTTTTATTAGGGGAGGTGTTAAATGATCTTTATTCACTTTTTTTTCACTTTTTTTTTTGCAATGTTATAGCTCCCATAGGGACCTATAACACTGCACACACTGATCTTTCACATTGATCACTGGTTTCTCATAGGAAACCACTGATCAATGATTCTGCCGCTTGACTGCTCATGCCCGGATCTCAGGCACTGAGCAGTCATTCGGAGATCGGACACCAGGAGGCAAGGTAGGAGACCCTCCTCGTGTCCCACAGCTGTTCGGGATGCCGCGATTTCGCCGCGGACATCCCGAACAGCCCCCTGAGCTAACCGGCATGGTTTTACTTTCACTTTAGACGCGGCGTTCAACTTTGCGATCATTGCCGCGCGCTATTAGCCAGGGGTCCTGGCCATTGTTAGAGGCCGGGCCCGACCCGCTATGACGCGGGGCCACGTGGTGGCCCCGCATTAGAGAAAGGGAAAGAACTCAGGACGTACCGGTACGTCCTTGGTCCTTAACAGGTTAAGGTGAAAATGGGTTTGGTACTTAATGGTTTAAAATGAGAAATAGAGATAGAGAGGAGGAAACTACAGGGAGGCAGTACTATCTATTTCCACATTATAATGCTTTACACCATAAGACTTTCAAGTTGTTTACTTGTTAGGATATTTGAATGTCATCCTCATTTTTGTTACCTATACAGTAATATATACCTTCTTCTCCACTAAGTGGAGTAAACATATCTATAAGGCGGCCCCTTTTACATGGTGGAATTTCTGGCCATGGGCATTCTGTGGGAAGCTAGTACTATTTCATTCAGCCTGCTATAGGAAACCTTGGAAATGCACTGCCTCCAAACACTGCAATGCATATCGGAGCGAATTCTTGGAAATCTTAAAGGGGTACTCCGGTGGTTAATTTTTTTGACTATAGTGCATCTTCTTTGTTAGTTTAGTTATATGTTTTGGCAGCATGTGTGTGTGTTTTTTTTACCTGTTTGTTGGGCAGGAAGTTTTGTAGTTCAGAGGGTTTTCTTTTACTGTTGTCCACAGTTCTGTGTCTGTTGTGGACAAGATGTCACAGCTTTTTTTCTCTCTGTCTGCATTAGAAAAATAAGCCGTGCCCCCTCATCTCATCCAGCTGAGTACACAGCTCCTCACCTTCCCTCCCCCTGCTCTGTATTCTAAGGACACAGGTCTGCACAGGAGAAGGACCTCACAGCGAAAGTAAGTTATCTGAAGGGGAGGATGAGAAGGTGCATGGGCAGGGGATGTATGGACTGCAGGGAATAAATCTCATACTGGTAATGATCTCTATATGTGAAGGGGGGGGGGACTCCTGAATGACACATGCTGGGAGTTGTAGTCCCTGTTGTGTGTGTGTGTGTTTATGCGAGTGTTTACAAACCAGTGTGCCTCTAGCTGTTGCAAAACTACAACTCCCAGCATGCCCTGACAGACTTTGGGCATGCTGGGAGTTGTAGATTTGCAACATCTGGAGGCACACTAGCTGGGAAACACTGTTCTAGCCTATTCAGCATACACATCATGTTACACCAGTGTTTCCCAACCAGTGTGCCTCCAGCTGTTGCAAAACTACAACTCCTAGCATGCCCAAAGGCTGTCAGGGCATGCTGGGAGTTGTAGTTTTGCAACCCCTGGAGGCACCCTGGTTGGGAAACACTGGTGTATGCCCTACAGAGGTGTGATGAAATACAACCCCCAGGAGACTACAGAGGCAGCATGCTGGTGTTCTACCACAGACTGAAGACTCCTGAATGACACATGCTGGGAGTTGTAGTCCCGTTTGTGTGTATGAGAGTGTGTATGACAGTGTATCCCAACCAAGGCTGATTATATTAGTGTGCTGTGTATAAGGGGGCTGACCTGGGAAAATAGTAGGATGGGTAAAGGGCAGAACAAACAAACAAAAAAATAGGAGCCGCCCCAAACCAGAGACAGAATGGTTCCTGTGCACTCTGTGTGCTTTGTGAGACATCATAGCAGTTAGGCTGGATTCACATATGTCCAGCATCCAGCATAGGTGAACTCAGCCTAAATCTCGACGCAACTGATGCCACAACTGATGACAATATGCGTCAGTTGTAATCAGTTGTATGGTATCCGGCGTCCATTGTTTCTGGCACTGTCATGTCCTACCATCGTGTCCAACCCAAATTGAGTTGCTGGATGATTGGGAACTGCCCCATTCCAGTGCACTCCAGAGGAAAACTATGTCAGGCAACTGATATATGTAAACCCAGCCTAATACCCTACCTACTCTGGGACTGAGCTCAGAGAAAATGACAATATAGCTTGCATGGGGGGGGGGGACAACTGTTGAAAATGCAGAATATAACTGCCCAGAAATAGTGTTATTACTCACATACACACGCCAGCTTTTGTGAGAAGTCACTCGAAACTACAGTTACTTTTGAAAGTATTTAATACACAGTGTGAAGTTAGATGCTGACTTTGCTAGGCAACATAAGGAACTGAGAAACTAATTGAGCAACTCAAGTTTATTTCATTTTATTGTTCTGCCTTTTCCTACCTGTGACTGACCATTCCATCTGCATGGATTCTAAAGAGGCATCATCCAAAGGCAAAAATGAGTTTTCTAGATAGGCTGAGGGAAAAATCTCATCTGCTTGCGAGCTTCCTTTTTAATCTTCAGTGCATAGCTAATAGATTTTATGAATGGTTTAAGCTCCTCCAAGGAAAAGAAAATATTTTATCTGTCTCTTCCAGCTCTCCCTTAGAATCCAAAGAGTCTACACATGAATTGGATCAGCTTTCTGGGAAAACCGAGCAGCTCTGTCTCTTTGACGTAAAAGATTTTGGGCACTGTCAGAAGTAACACAAGTCTTGGACATTACCCGTTGTGTTGACTTTATCAAAAAATAATTGACAGTAGATAATCAAGTGTGAATGAGGTGTTATAGAAGTGAATATCCCTTCAGGATTCATCAACCCATATCTATAGTATTTAGCTGTGAGATATTATGGATATGTTCCCGTGAATGTATAAATAAACATAAGTACTTACCTTGTGTTCTTCCTACCTCGAGTGTATACAAACACACATAACACACATGCACACTAGCAAAATAAGCCATATTGATGTCCTATTTCGCTAGTAGAGTACATCAACATTAGAAAAGGGGCAATCTGACCCCCCCCCCCCCCAGCACTCCCACCAGCTCCAAAGACATTATATTGATGATGACCTATAGCATCTGACCTCTTATGAGAACCCACAAACAAGCACAATAAAGATAAAACTGAAAATGAAGGGATAAGATAGTAGGAGTTTATTAAGAAGTTTAAAGTGGACTAGACGTGGCTGATTCATCTCTGGAATAGAGATTAGTCCAATCTAATTCTATGTGCTGCCTCAGAAAACAGGACATTTCTAATTTATAAATAATTACTTGCTTCATCAAAGCTGCTTTATTGTTTTCTTTTTTCATGGATTTAATCCTGACTGCGTCTAAAATAATGATCTATCATGTGAATATGATGTTCCCTTGCCAGATAAAAAAAAAAAAAAAAAACGTCTTGCATAATGTGTTTCTGAAGATCCCTCTAACAGTGTTTGGTCCTCATGAGAAGTTTGTTAACTGGGTCAAACATTTTGTATACTGCTCGATTAATGAAGAAAAGAAGGAGTTTATTAGATTGTCTTGGGATGTTTATTCCCACAGGATGCTTATCGGAGCCTTTTATTTCAAAGTGATTGATGAAATTGCCTCTTTATTGGATGAGTCTAAGGGTAGATCCACGCGGGACAAAATAACTCAGTGCAAATATGCTGTGAATCTGCAGCAAAGTCCACACATATTGCTGTGAATTTGCTTCCACATAGAAAAGGACAAAGGGACTAAAAACTTGTGTATGGGGTGTGTCCTCAGACCATTTGGACTAATTGTAATTGTAATAACTATCCAGTTTATTTCTTACGAACAAGGAGAAATCCAGCACTTGACAGGTGGAATAAAATCACAAACTTTATTGAATTCTTTAAAGGGTGCAGTTTACAGGGATGTACACATGAAGCAGAGCTCGGGCTTCACACATTTTGTGGTGTCCTACTTTGTCAAAAGCATATATTTCTTACTGCCACTTGACCTTCTTTGTATACACTCCTTGACTCTGCCCTTGATGCTATAGTTTTTCACTTTTTTATATTGTCTCTGTGCAGATAGCCTTTAAAGTCACTGTGGCCTTTTAACACAGGTGCCAGGTACTATGTCATGGAGCTGATTTACCTTTGGATTTACATAATCTATACCTTTTGTGGCACTTTGCATTTTATCATCTCCAGCATTCCCAGGTCCACAGTGCCTATGTTTTTTCTACTCTTATATTGTCTGTATTTTTAAAGGGATATTCCAGGATTTTTTTTATTTGACTATGCTACAGGGGCTGTAAAGTTAGTGAAGTTCATAATATAGTGTCTGTACCTGTGTGTGACGGTTTTCTCCCAATTCTTATGTGATTTGTCTCCAATATTTATTTTTACCAGCACACAAAATGACTGTTGTCTCAGATTTTTCCCAGGTTGCAATGTAGCCGAGACCCGACTCACTAGTCAGCTGCTGACAGGGAGCATGTCTGCTTCAATGGGTGGAGGGATTACTTGGTGGGAGAGAGATCAATCTGCAACTAATGCAACAGCTGTAGGCACCCTGATTGAAAACCACAGGTCTTTTGAATGGATGCAGCTCATTAATGTTTTAATGGGTGGGGTGGCTGATGTGTGGGAGGGAGGAAAATGGAATTATGGGATTTGTAGGCAAAAGAAGAAAACTCAAACAGGAAATACCAGTTCTCAAAAAGCTAGCCACTGTTACGCCGAGCGCTCCGGGTCCCCGCTCCTCCCCGGAGCGCTCGCTTCACTCCCTCCGCTGCAGCGCTCCGGTCACGTCCTCTGACCCGGGGCGCTGCGATCCCGCTGCCAGCCGGGATGCGATTCGCGATGCGGGTAGCGCCCGCTCGCGATGCGCACCCCGGCTCCCCTACCTGACTCGCTCCCCGTCTGTTCTGTCCCGGCGCGCGCGGCCCCGCTCCCTAGGGCGCGCGCGCGCCGGGTCTCTGCGATTTAAAGGGCCACTGCGCCGCTGATTGGCGCAGTGGTTCCAATTAGGGTTATCACCTGTGCACTTCCCTATATTACCTCACTTCCCTTGCACTCCCTTGCCGGATCTTGTTGCCTTAGTGCCAGTGAAAGCGTTCCTTGTGTGTTCCTTGCCTGTGTTTCCAGACCTTCTGCCGTTGCCCCTGACTACGATCCTTGCTGCCTGCCCCGACCTTCTGCTACGTCCGACCTTGCTTCTGCCTACTCCCTTGTACCGCGCCTATCTTCAGCAGCCAGAGAGGTGAGCCGTTGCTAGTGGATACGACCTGGTCACTACCGCCGCAGCAAGACCATCCCGCTTTGCGGCGGGCTCTGGTGAAAACCAGTAGTGGCTTAGAACCGGTCCACTAGCACGGTCCACGCCAATCCCTCTCTGGCACAGAGGATCCACTACCTGCCAGCCGGCATCGTGACAGTAGATCCGGCCATGGATCCCGCTGAAGTTCCTCTGCCAGTTGTCGCTGACCTCACCACGGTGGTCGCCCAGCAGTCACAACAGATAGCGCATCAAGGCCAACAGCTGTCTCAACTGACCGTTATGCTACAACAGTTACTACCACAGCTTCAGCAGTCATCTCCGCCGCCAGCTCCTGCACCTCCTCCGCAGCGAGTGGCCGCTCCTGGGCTACGCCTATCCTTGCCGGATAAATTTGATGGGGACTCTAAGTTTTGCCGTGGCTTTCTTTCCCAGTGTTCCCTGCATCTGGAGATGATGTCGGACCTGTTTCCCACTGAAAGGTCTAAAGTGGCTTTCGTAGTCAGCCTTCTGTCCGGAAAAGCCCTGTCATGGGCCACACCGCTCTGGGACCACAATGACCCCGTCACTGCCTCTGTACACTCCTTCTTCTCGGAAATCCGAAGTGTCTTTGAGGAACCTGCCCGAGCCTCTTCTGCTGAGACTGCCCTGTTGAACCTGGTCCAGGGTAATTCTTCCGTTGGCGAGTATGCCGTACAATTCCGTACTCTTGCTTCAGAATTGTCCTGGAATAATGAGGCCCTCTGCGCGACCTTCAAAAAAGGCCTATCCAGCAACATTAAAGATGTTCTGGCCGCACGAGAAATTCCTGCTAATCTACATGAACTTATTCACCTAGCCACTCGCATTGACATGCGTTTTTCCGAAAGGCGTCAGGAACTCCGCCAAGATATGGACTCTGTTCGCACGAGGCGTTTCTCCTCCTCGGCTCCTCTCTCCTCTGGTCCCCTGCAATCTGTTCTTGTGCCTTCCGCCGTGGAGGCTATGCAGGTCGACCGGTCTCGCCTGACACCCCAAGAGAGGACACGACGCCGTATGGAGAACCTCTGCCTGTACTGTGCTAGTACCGAACACTTCCTGAGGGATTGTCCTATCCGTCCTCCCCGCCTGGAAAGACGTACGCTGAATCCGCACAAAGGTGAGACAGTCCTTGATGTCTACTCTGCTTCTCCACGTCTTACAGTGCCTGTGCGGATGTCTGCCTCTGCCTTCTCCTTCCCTGCTGTGGCCTTCTTGGACTCTGGATCTGCAGGAAATTTTATTTTGGCCTCTTTCGTCAACAGGTTCAACATCCCGGTGACCAGTCTCGCCAGACCCCTCTACATCAATTGTGTAAATAATGAAAGATTGGACTGTACCATACGTTTCCGCACGGAGCCCCTTCTTATGAGCATCGGATCTCATCATGAGAGGATTGAACTTTTGGTCCTCCCCAATTGCACCTCAGAAATTCTCCTTGGACTTCCCTGGCTTCAACTTCATTCCCCAACCCTGGATTGGTCCACTGGGGAGATCAAGAGTTGGGGGCCCTCTTGTTCCAAGAACTGTCTAAAACCGGTTCCCAGTAACCCTTGCCGTAACTCTGTGGTTCCTCCAGTAACCGGTCTCCCTAAGGCCTATATGGACTTCGCGGATGTTTTCTGCAAAAAACAAGCTGAGACTCTACCTCCTCACAGGCCTTATGATTGCCCTATCGACCTCCTCCCGGGTACTACTCCACCCCGGGGCAGAATTTATCCTCTCTCTGCCCCAGAGACTCTTGCCATGTCCGAATACGTCCAGGAGAATCTAAAAAAGGGCTTTATCCGTAAATCCTCCTCTCCTGCCGGAGCCGGATTTTTCTTTGTGTCCAAAAAAGATGGCTCCCTACGTCCTTGCATTGACTACCGCGGTCTTAATAAAATCACGGTTAAGAACCGCTACCCCTTACCCCTCATCTCTGAACTCTTTGATCGCCTCCAAGGTGCCCACATCTTCACTAAATTGGACTTAAGAGGCGCCTATAACCTCATCCGCATCAGAGAGGGGGACGAGTGGAAAACGGCATTTAACACCAGAGATGGACACTTTGAGTATCTGGTCATGCCCTTTGGACTGTGCAATGCCCCTGCCGTCTTCCAAGACTTTGTCAATGAAATTTTTCGTGATCTGTTATACTCCTGTGTTGTTGTATATCTGGACGATATCCTAATTTTTTCTGCCAATCTAGAAGAACACCGCCAGCATGTCCGTATGGTTCTTCAGAGACTTCGTGACAACCAACTCTATGCCAAAATTGAGAAATGTCTGTTTGAATGCCAATCTCTTCCTTTTCTAGGATATTTGGTCTCTGGCCAGGGACTACAGATGGATCCAGACAAACTCTCTGCCGTCTTAGATTGGCCACGCCCCTCCGGACTCCGTGCTATCCAACGCTTTTTGGGGTTCGCCAATTATTACAGGCAATTTATTCCACATTTTTCTACCATTGTGGCTCCTATCGTGGCTTTAACCAAAAAAAATGCCGATCCCAAGTCCTGGCCTCCTCAAGCAGAAGACTCCTTTAAACGACTCAAGTCTGCCTTTTCTTCGGCTCCCGTGCTCTCCAGACCTGACCCTTCCAAACCCTTCCTATTGGAGGTTGATGCCTCCTCAGTGGGAGCTGGAGCTGTTCTTCTACAAAAAAATTCTTCCGGGCATGCTGTCACTTGTGGTTTTTTCTCTAGGACCTTCTCTCCAGCGGAGAGGAACTACTCCATCGGGGATCGAGAGCTTCTAGCCATTAAATTAGCACTTGAGGAATGGAGGCATCTGCTGGAGGGATCAAGATTTCCTGTTATTATCTACACCGACCACAAGAACCTCTCCTACCTCCAGTCTGCCCAACGGCTGAATCCTCGCCAGGCCCGGTGGTCTCTGTTCTTTGCCCGATTTAATTTTGAGATTCACTTTCGTCCTGCCGATAAGAACATTAGGGCCGATGCTCTCTCTCGTTCCTCGGATGCCTCAGAAGTTGATCTCCCTCCGCAACACATCATTCCACCTGACTGCCTGATCTCCACTTCTCCTGCCTCCATCAGGCAGACTCCTCCAGGAAAGACCTTTGTTTCTCCACGCCAACGCCTCGGAATCCTCAAATGGGGTCACTCCTCCCATCTCGCAGGTCATGCGGGCATCAAGAAATCTGTGCAACTCATCTCCCGCTTCTATTGGTGGCCGACTCTGGAGACGGATGTTGGGGACTTTGTGCGAGCCTGCACTATCTGTGCCCGGGATAAGACTCCTCGCCAGAAGCCCGCTGGTTTTCTTCATCCTCTGCCTGTCCCCGAACAGCCTTGGTCTCTGATTGATATGGATTTTATTACTGATTTACCCCCTTCCCGTGGCAACACCGTTATTTGGGTGGTCGTTGATCGATTCTCCAAAATGGCACATTTCATCCCTCTTCCTGGTCTTCCTTCTGCGCCTCAGTTGGCTAAACAATTTTTTGTACACATTTTTCGTCTTCACGGGTTGCCTACGCAGATTGTCTCGGATAGAGGGGTCCAATTCGTGTCTAAATTCTGGAGGGCTCTCTGTAAACAACTCAAGATTAAATTAAATTTTTCCTCTGCATATCATCCCCAGTCCAATGGACAAGTAGAAAGAATTAACCAGATCCTGGGTGATTATTTGCGACATTTTGTTTCCTCCCGCCAGGATGACTGGGCAGATCTCCTTCCATGGGCCGAATTCTCGTATAACTTCAGGGTCTCTGAATCTTCCTCCAAATCCCCATTTTTCGTGGTGTACGGCCGTCACCCTCTTCCCCCCCTCCCTACCCCCTTGCCCTCTGGTCTGCCCGCTGTGGATGAAATTTCTCGTGACCTTTCCATTATATGGAGAGAGACCCAAAATTCTCTCTTACAGGCTTCTTCACGCATGAAGAGGTTCGCGGATAAGAAAAGAAGAGCTCCCCCCGTTTTTTCCCCTGGAGACAAGGTATGGCTCTCCGCTAAATATGTCCGCTTCCGTGTCCCTAGCTACAAGTTGGGACCACGCTATCTTGGTCCTTTCAAAATTTTGTGTCAAATTAATCCTGTCTCTTATAAACTTCTTCTTCCTCCTTCTCTTCGTATCCCTAATGCCTTTCACGTCTCTCTTCTCAAACCACTCATCCTCAACCGTTTTTCTCCCAAATCTGTTCCTCCCACTCCTGTTTCCGGCTCCTCGGACGTCTTCTCGGTCAAGGAAATTTTGGCTGCCAAAAAGGTCAGAGGGAAAAATTTTTTTTTAGTAGACTGGGAGGGTTGTGGTCCTGAAGAGAGATCCTGGGAACCTGAGGACAACATCCTTGACAAAAGTCTGCTCCTCAGGTTCTCAGGCTCCAAGAAGAGGGGGAGACCCAAGGGGGGGGGGTACTGTTACGCCGAGCGCTCCGGGTCCCCGCTCCTCCCCGGAGCGCTCGCTTCACTCCCTCCGCTGCAGCGCTCCGGTCACGTCCTCTGACCCGGGGCGCTGCGATCCCGCTGCCAGCCGGGATGCGATTCGCGATGCGGGTAGCGCCCGCTCGCGATGCGCACCCCGGCTCCCCTACCTGACTCGCTCCCCGTCTGTTCTGTCCCGGCGCGCGCGGCCCCGCTCCCTAGGGCGCGCGCGCGCCGGGTCTCTGCGATTTAAAGGGCCACTGCGCCGCTGATTGGCGCAGTGGTTCCAATTAGGGTTATCACCTGTGCACTTCCCTATATTACCTCACTTCCCTTGCACTCCCTTGCCGGATCTTGTTGCCTTAGTGCCAGTGAAAGCGTTCCTTGTGTGTTCCTTGCCTGTGTTTCCAGACCTTCTGCCGTTGCCCCTGACTACGATCCTTGCTGCCTGCCCCGACCTTCTGCTACGTCCGACCTTGCTTCTGCCTACTCCCTTGTACCGCGCCTATCTTCAGCAGCCAGAGAGGTGAGCCGTTGCTAGTGGATACGACCTGGTCACTACCGCCGCAGCAAGACCATCCCGCTTTGCGGCGGGCTCTGGTGAAAACCAGTAGTGGCTTAGAACCGGTCCACTAGCACGGTCCACGCCAATCCCTCTCTGGCACAGAGGATCCACTACCTGCCAGCCGGCATCGTGACAGCCACAGTGTTATGGTAATTTCACAACATAGCCATTTAGCCCTAAGACCTTCTTAAGCATTTCCATTACTGTCTGGCAGGTACGTACTAAAATCACCTTATGGTGGATAATCCCTTTAAGATTTTATATATGTTTTAAATAAATAAATTAATATATAATATAAAATGCATTTTTGTTTACATGAGCAATATGTGTGTATATTATGTAGGGCGTTAAAATCACTTTTTATTTGTCATATATATATATATATATATATATATATATATATATATATCTTTTTGTTTAATGCTCCACAATACATATTTAGTATATATATATATATATATATATATATATATATATATATATATATATAAAAGCCAAAAAAGTATTGCAGCACTACTCAGCCTCAATGTGTGGGTGCCAGCGTCCAAAAAACTTCTTGACCAAAAGTCCTCAGTTTAAATAGGATCCAACAATAACGCAGCACTCCAAAGAACGGTGAAAAAAGTGTTGATTTATTCCTGTCACATCAGTACAAGCAACGTTTCTGCTCCTATGGAGCCATTTTCAAGCTTGAAAATGGCTCCATAGGAGCAGAAACGTTGCTTGTACTGATGTGACAGGAATAAATCAACACTTTTTTCACCGTTCTTTGGAGTGCTGCGTTATTGTTGGATCCTATATATATATATATATATATATATATATATATATATATATGTATATCTATCTATCTATCTATATAACTACTAATGTGGATTTTCACTGTGCAAATCCACATAAAAATCGGCAACATTTTTGGTGCACTTGGATGTATGGTAAGGACTTTAAGAAAGAATTACCTTTTTAAATCATAAAAGCTATTCAATATTAGAATTGTCTCCAAATGTTGAAGCCACCAGTCCAGCTCTAGGGCCTTTGGCTTCCAAAATGGGATGCACTTCAAAAAAACATCAACTTTCTCTAGCAAGTCTGTATTATTCTACAAACAGATGCCTGTAATTTTTTGTTGTCATTTAGCATCTGATCAGTAAATTTAGCACTGGTCAGTGAATATTTTAGTATGTTTTTATCCATTGTAAAGTGCTGCAAAATCTGTTGGAGTTATATGAAATAATAATATTAATATTAACCCCTTAAGGACCAAAGACGTACCGGTACGTCCTTGGTCCTGCTCCCGTGATATCACGCGGGGTTACACGGTAACCACGCATCATATCACGGCGAGCCCGGCGTCATAGTGAAGCCGGGACCCGCCGCTAATAGCGCGCAGTGCCGATTGCGGCGCTGCACGCTATTAACCCTTTAGCCGCGCGCTCAGAGCTGAGCCACGCAGCTAAAAGTGAAAGTAAAAACTGCCGGTTAGCTCAGTGGGCTGTTCGGGATAGCCGCGGCGAAATCGTGGCATCCCGAACAGCTTACAGGACAGCGGGAGGGTCCCTACCTGCTTCCTCGCTGTCCGATTGCCGAATGACTGCTCAGTGCCTGAGATCCAGGCATGAGCAGTCAAGCGGCAGAATCATCTATCACTGGTTTCCTATGAGAAACCAGTGATCAATGATAAAGATCAGTGTGTGCAGTGTTATAGGTCCCTATGGGAGCTATAACACTTAAAAAAAAAAGTGAAAAAAAAGGGAATAAAGATCATTTAACCCCTCCCTTTTAAAAGTTTGAATCACCCCCCTTTTCCCATAAAAAAAAACACAGTGTAAATAAAAATAAAAATAAACATATATGGTATCACCACGTGCGCAAATGTCCGAATTATAAAAATATATCGTTAATTAAACCGCTCCGTCAATGGCGTATGCGCAAAAAAATTCCAAAGTCCAAAATAGTGCATTTTTGGTCACTTTTTATATAATTTAAAAATGAATAAAAAGCGATCAATAAGTCCTATCAATGCAAAAATGGTACAGTTAAAAACTCCAGATCACGGCACAAAAAGTGAGCCTTCATATCACCCCATACACGGAAAAATAAAAAAGTTATAGGGGTCAGAAGATGACAATTTTAAATGTATTAATTTTCCTGCATGTAGTTATGATTTTTTCCAGAAGTACGACAAAATCAAACCTATATGAGTGGGGAATCATTTTAATCGTATGGACCTACAGAATAAAGATAAGGTGTAATTTTTACCGAAAAATGTACTACGTAGAAACGGAAGCCCCCAAAAGTTACAAAACGGCGGGTTTTTTTCAATTTTGTCGCACAATGATTTTTTTTCCGTTTCACCGTAGATTTTTGGGCAAAATGACTGACGTCATTACAAAGTAGAATTAGTGAGTAGAATAAGCAATCATATGGATTTTTAGGTGCAAAATTAAAAGAGTTATGATTTTTTAAAGGAAAAGGAGCAAAAAACGAAAATGCAAAAACGGAACCCCCCCCGGTCCTTAAGGGGTTAATATTAGTAATAATAATAATAATTATTATTATTATTATGTTTATTATTATTGTGTTTATTATTATTATTATTATTATTATTATTATTATATTTTTATCATTATCCAAAAAGAGGAGTTGTACAAGATTATAACAAGGATGGAGGCAAACATGGAAAATAAGTGGTTCCTACTCAAGAACTGGAATATTGAGAGTCCAACAAAAGATAGCCAGAAGGAGCAAGTAGTATAGAGAGCAGTCCACAATCTGGTGAGCTCCAAGCTTCAGTAGGACATGGATACTCCTGCAAAAAGCTACTCAAGTATCAAATCGTAGATAGAAAGACAGTGGGGGACATTTATGAAAGCATTTAGTAGGTTTATTTTGCCTAAAATTGTCACAAGAACATCGCATGTGCGATTACTCTATTTTTGTGCGACTTTTTAATTGTGTAGCGCACTAAACAAAAGAAAAAGAAACTTGCTTACAAACATAAATAATAAGAAATACATAAGTAAACATTGAGAAATGTCCCATAATGGGACTATCCTCTTTCTGGAACTCAGTACAATAATACAAAAACAGTTAGGGCATCATAAAGTTAGATAAAACATGTGTGCCAATACAGGCATCTTGTACCCTGTTAAAAATCCCCAATAACCTAGTAGTTCAAGACTTGCATTGAAATTTCCAAATAAATTATAACCTAATATATATATATATATATATATATATATATACACTAAATTATAACCTGTTGGAAGACAAAAATGTATGGTATGGCGTGGTATATGGGGTACAAAGATAGTGGGGCCATTCTTTATCAATGGAAACCTCAAGGCCACTGGATATGCAAAATTGCTACATGATGTGTTTCCCTCTTTATTCACTGAAGCTGGCATGTTCCCTGAGTTTTTCCAGCAAGATGGTGCACCACCACATTATGGGTGTCAGGTCCAAGCATTCCTAGGTGAACAGTTTCCTGGAAAGTGCATTGGTCATCGTGGGCCAGTTGAATGGCCCCCTAGGTCTCCCAATCTGACTTTTATCTTTGGGGTCATCTGAAGGCAATTGTCTATGCTGTGAAGATACGAGATGTACAGCACCTGTAACTACGGATACTGGAAGCCTGTGCTAGCATTTCTCCTGCAGTGTTGCTATCAGTGTGTGAAGAGTGGGAGAAGAGGGTTGCATTGACAATCCAACACAATGGGCAGCACATTGAACACATTTCATAAGTGGTCAGAAACTTGTAAATAACTCATGAAAGAATAAAGTTACGTTAAAACCAAGCACATCATTGTTTTTCTTGTGAAATTCCCAATACGTTTGATGTGTCACATGACCCTCTTCCTATTGAAAAAACAAAATTAGGATTCAAAATGGCCAACTTCAAAATGGCGGCCATGGTCACCACCCATCTTGAAAAGTTTCCCCCCTCACATATACTAGTGTGCCACAAACAGGAAGTTAATATCACCAACCATTCCCATTTTATTAAGGTGTATCCATATAAATGCCCCACCCTGTACGATTAGATGGGTCTGTAGGTGCAAAATTTAAAGTGTTAATATTTTTAGAAGAGTAGAAAAAAAATGAAAATTTGCCTGGTCCTTAACACCAAAATGGGTGATTCATTTATGCAGTGTTTATCTAGATCCCAGTTTATGTAAAATGATTGCCAATTGAGTTACAGTCTCCCCCATGTAAGAATGACCTGGTTAAAAGTGATAACCCTGTAGATATTTCCAAGAACGACAACCACAAAAACCACACATTTTTGAGAGTAAGACAGGTGCCTGCTATCACACCACAGAGCAACATTACATGGAGTGAATCTCCCTATTTGCTGAACTATTACCTTTCTCATCTATGCACACACACATCAATTTGCGCTTTTTTTCCTCTTAACCAGCTGTGACTATGTGTTCATTGGAGGTCTACTTTATATAAAAATGGGAATTAAAAACAACCATCCCTCTTGTCAGTTCAAGGCCTACATCGTTGATTGCATTTGACACAATAATCATCATCATATCTTAAGACTGAAATCAGCTTGACAGAACTCAACTCGGGTCTGCTTCTTCCAATTACCTGGAAATTGCAGCCCAGCTTATCTCTCAGGAAATAAGTTTGCATTTACAATTCCACCGAGGTACAAAAGTGATGCAGTAGATGTAGCAATTTAACTTGCTAACTTATACAATAACTATTTTCTTTTAAATTCACTCATCTTTAGTGAATGCCTTTTGACACAGCTGAAAATCTTTCAGCTGCTTGCTGCTTTGACTTTCAAAGGATTACACAGATTGTGCGGAAACAATATTAGACTGTGATACGGAAAGATAGCTAAAAAAATATTTTTGTGTTTCTAAACCAGATATGAATAACTTAGCCGTTCTTTTTATACTCAAGGATACAACATAAAACCTTGGATACTACTAATATCTTTTCTGAAGGACTACACCTCTAGTTATGTGACCTGCCTCTAAAACGTATTTGCTACCACATAGATCACTCCTGTATATGTACAGTATGCATGTAAATCTCTCTCTCTATCTAAAGCAAAATATGAGAATATATTTAAGTATATCATTCCTCTGTTAGTCTGTTATACAGAATTGCATGTACTTTAAGTGTTTCATTTGATGCCTTCTTTGTTGTCAGCTGAGATTGCAGACTCTGCATATATGTCATGTAGTCATTTAAGTATATGAATTAGTTTAGACAGATGGCCACAGATACTGTATAAGAAATGCATGCTTACAAACAAATAATACAATATGTCAGATCTAAAGATTGTCAGATGGGGAGCCTGGAAAATGACCCTGACACATGCAAAAGTGTATATTGTGAGATACTGACATTTCATAAACTTGTTCCAACAAGAGTGGTGTAATTTGGCATTAGGCTGTCATAAGGGGTTAATAGGGCATTTGTCTATAGATTGTTGTGCCTTGGGATAATCATTACAAATGCAGAGGAAGCCACATACTTTGTGATGTGGAGAGGTAGTGAAATTACTATTTAAAAAAGAAAAAAAAATATCTTATAAAGGGACATTGGTCCCCAAAAAACATAACAATTATATACAGTAATACTCAATTTTCCAATCTATTGGTTTCTGACGACTTCATTCACCAACAACAACCAAATGAACCAGAAGTTTAAGGCCTGCATCCATAATGCAGAACACAGATGAGCACACCAGCAGGGGCCAGCTTGGAAATAACAACACTAATCTTAAAAGGCACAAGAAACTCCAAATCCAGATTGTTACACCATTTGTGTAAGTAAGGTGTATTCTGTGCAAATTTGTTTTCTTCAACTGTTGATCAATAGGACAAGGACAAGTCATCTGGGGCTTCAGTCTCCTTCTTCTTCTGGTCCCAGAACCTAAGATTCTGAAAGACGTCAGAACATACTACATTGCTGTGTATGGGGCTACATAGTCTCAGACTAGTCAGAGTGCCCATCAGCAATAAAATGTGTTCTGGTGTGATAAATCATATTTCCTTTTTCAGCATGAAAATACACCATGCCACATTGTACTCAAAAGGTCTAAATCCATGCCTCGATGGGTCAGAGTTGGTGGCAGGATGTATTCTGAAAGCACAATGAATCCCTCACACCTACCAGCCTACTACAGTATAAGAGTTATTTTCTCGTATTTCTCTCACCATCTACACATCCCAAGCACATCATCTGTCAGGAGCCTCAAAACCCCCATAGATTTACTTTATCTGTGAACATAACTCCTATGCAGGTTTTGAAGGTTGTTAACATTGTAACATACAGTGGGGCAACAAAAAGTATTTAGTCAGCCACCAATTGTGCAAGTTCTCCCACTTAAAAAGATGAGAGAGGCCTGTAATATTCCTCATAGGTATACCTCAACTATGAGAAACATAATGAAAAGAAAAGAAAAATCCATAAAATCACATTGTCTGATTTTTAAAGAATTTATTGGCAAATTATGGTGGAAAATAAGTATTTGGTCACCTAAAAACAAGCAAGATTTCTGGCTCACACAGACCTGTAACTTCTTCTTTAAGAGTCTCCTCTGTCCTCCACTCATTACCTGTATTAATGGCACCTTTTTGAACTTGTCATCAGTATATTGAAGATGAAACATGGCTGGGTCTTTCAGCATGACAATGATCCTGAACACACCGGAGTGGCTTTGTAAGAAGCATTTCAGGGTCCTGGAGTGGTCTGGTCAGTCTCCAGATCTCAAAACTTCTGGAGGGAGTTGAAAGTCCGTGTTGCCCAGTGACAACCCCAAAACATCACTGCTCTAGAGGAGATCTGCATGTAGGAATGGGCCAAAATACCAGCAACAGTGTGTGAAAACCTTGTGAAGACTTACAGAAAACCTCAGTCATTGCAACAAAGGGAATATAACAAAGTTAAAATCTTTAAAAACATTTCTCATTATGTATAAAATATGAAAGATAGATTGTGATTGTGATAGATTGATAGATTGTGGTAGCGTCTATTGGCTTAATCTGCTGAACGACTAGACGCGTTTCGGACCTCCTGGGTCCGTCCTCAGTAGTAACTCAGGACGGACCCAGGAGGTCCGAAACGCGTCTAGTCGTTCAGCAGATTAAGCCAATAGACGCTACCACAAGCACTACAGCAACCAGCTCAACCTCGAGGTAAAGACAAATATAGAGGATCATCACAGCGCGACCGTGACCTCACATGTGCTCAACACCACGAGGAGAAGCTCATTCATAGCCACAGCCGCAGGGAGTCGCTACACCACCAGAGCGAGGACGGACAGCCTACCACTATCGGAGCAGGGAAGGACTTCGCCGAGGCACCGGAGGTATAGGGTAAGAGGTACATAGTACCACCGCTACTCTCCCCTTACCTACAAAATTCAGCCTTGCAGCCGCTGGAGCCTCCCAGTCTGCGGCCCACTGTGTGACTGCTCTCACACGGCCTCCTAGCTCTGCACACTACCAACGTGGTCGCAGTACCGCGATCATATTCCCCGGCGATCGGCTTAGACTCACTGGGAGTCACGCCCGCAACATTATTGGACTGTTACTTTGTTTCTGCGGTCGCAGTACCGCTGCTACTTCTTCACAGTGGATATTATATATATGGCTATTATATTGTCGCTTGAACTGTGGTGAACTGTTACACAGTCAAAGATTATATATATATAACACAGTTTGATTAGTGCTTAAGTCTATGGACTCTGCTGACTATTTGCTTACTACTGTTATTTTTGTTTTATTGTAAATACTGGAAAGTACAAGTGCTAGGGCCCAGCACTTTTTCCTTTTATACATTATAATAAATTGTACCAATTTTTTTATCTATCCAAGTTTTCTTCATTTCTCTCCTCTTTGTCTCCCCCTTCTTCTTTTTTCTCTTTCCTCTTTACACTACATCTATACACCATTTAATTACAAAAACCACTCCTTCAAACTGATAACTTATTTACACGACACTCATTCTCTTTGCTTTTGTCTCCCCCCTTTTTTTCTTCCTTCTCTTTTTCTTTTCTCTTCTCTCATCTCACTACATCTATACACTATTTAATTACAGTAACCACTCCTCCAAACTGATAATAACCCATTTACACTACACCACCAATAATTCATCAGTTCAAATCCATCTATATTACACCACCAACAATACTTCACTAATTATCTAACACACTCATAACTACATTCACACACGTACACCATCTTTTCCTCCTAAGACCTTGAGAACCAGTCAATCTATCTTTCATATTTTATACATTATTTCATTGGGGTAGAAAGGAGATTATACCCTGACTAGTAGTTCTCGGTCGTATACCAGATTGAGTACATCCCAAACATTGTACCATTTCTCATTATGTCTCTCATAGTTGAGGTATACTTATAATGAACATTACAGGCCTCTCTAATCTTTTTAAGTGGGAGAACTTGCACAATTGGTGGCTGACTAAATACTTTTTTTGCCCCACTGTATGAATGATCATTTTTTGTTTATGGTTGCCTTTTTTGTTTACAATGTTCAATGATAACTATGATCTTTACACACTGCAGTTGATTTTCTTATACTTTTTACACACACTGAATAAACAAACCTTATTTTTTAAAAGTTTGTATTTAAAAAATAAGTGAAGTATGTGCCACTTTCATCTGTCACTCCATACTGGTGGTGACTGCTGAGCCAGATATTGGTGCTACAGACACAGCATTGGACTCTTTCTTTCATCTTACACAAAGCTCTTCAGAGATCCCCGCAAGACAACCAGCTGCAGACTGTAGTATAATATTCGCTGCTGCCAACAGTTACCACTCTCTTTCTCCTCAAAAGGAAAATGTCCCCAACTTTATAAAGTAATAACATGCAAAAGATCCCCCCTACTGACAGACTGCCTCAATTTATCTGTCTCTTTTAATTAAAGATAAAAATGGCACACACATTTTTCATTCACCTTGTCGTTCCTTATTTCACTTTAATTATCTGGTCTCCATTATTCTTTCTCCACCACCCTCCTGTTTCTATACTGCGGTATAACAATGCAGATTGTGTGCTAGATGAAAGAATTAGGAAAGATCTGTGGGAGTACCATTAGCCAATACATTAACTTAACTCATTTACCTCTTCAAGGCGCATTTATTTTTACGAGCGATGGAAAATGCACAAATGAAAGGAGAAAAAAAAGAAAATTTGGTGCTTGGGTTTGTAGAAGGAAATAGTAGAAACTTGTTAAAGCAGAAAAACACAGCAAATTTAATTTAACAAGTTGAATACCACCTACCTAGAACTCGTGTTCACAGGTCATCTGGTCCACCAGGTAGTATAAATATGAGGGACATTGCAATCACATTGTCCTGAGGGTTTAATATAATAGCTGGATCTTTCACATAAATGTTTAATTATTTGGTTGGGGGGGGGCAGGGTAGGGTACGTAAGATTTGTTTTGGATGTTGTACAGTTACCTTGAAACTTCAAGCCACCCTGTGCTCCCACAAACAACTTCAAATGCCATTGGGAGAAGAAACTACTAGATCTTTGCAATGTCACTTGAAACACTTGAAACAACAACAACAACAACAAAAAATTAAGACTTGAAAAACACGAAACAGAATGTATTCAGTAAATTGTTTTAACATGTGTAGATGTGGTTTTTAAAGTGTCTCTATCCCTGTACATGGGACAATAATTCTTTTGTGGGTGGGAGAAGTTGAACTGCTGGTACAATTTCATCAGTCATGCTGATGTCTGTCATTAATCCAATAGATGTCATGATCAATTGCAATTGCGGAGGTCCAATTAGAACAAATAGCAGCTAGGGGTCTCTTACTAGCCTCCAGCAGTGTTATACAGGTCAATGTTATACAGGGTTTTAGAGCTCTTAGACAGTGTTGTACACATGTTTTGAGACTTATTCCATTGCCTGTTCGTGCAGAACCTCTTTGTCACTATCCAAATTTTTTCTCAAAATTTGTTGAGCACGCCAAGCCAAACTTTTTAAAAGTTTGTTTAACTCCCATAGGTAACATGGAACTTAGAAAAGTGAACATACAGTATGTACTATGTGACACAGTTATATAGTTACTTGGCTTATAAGTTTTAAAAAAAAAGTCTATCAAGTTCAACCTATATCCCTATTATGTTTCTAGTTTTATCCAGAGGAAGGCAAAAACCCTTATGAGACTGATGTCAATTACTCCCTGACACCAACTATGACCAGATCAGAATAAATCCATGGACCAATGTTCTGTCCCTATAAATCTAGTATTCATAATATTTAAGGTTATTACACTCCAGATATGCATCCAGGCACTGGCTAGATGCTTTTCATTAGAAACCATAAAATACAATGTAATATATTATAAACAGAGGATCCCTATGCAATACCCTGTGGCTGTGGGGAGAGTGACTGAGCATGTGTGTCCACCAGCATACAGCTTAGAAGGTGGACCTACACATATTATAAATAACAGTCTCCATACTATATATTATTTACTTAATATACTCCATACTATATAGCATTTACTATAAGTAAATCATCATACATCTAAACTGAACTTTATTTTTACCAGCATTTAAATGCCAAACATTGTTAATGTCTTATTATTTATAGGATGGAAATGATATGTATTGGAGGAAGAAAACTTTTCATGATCAAAATTGCTCTTGTCATAGTGCAGAGATAATATTTATATTGATGTCACAAGGTGTCCTTATATAGGGATGGTGCAAAAAGTGATAGATGAAAAGGAAATAACAATCAGTAAGATCAAGATTCATGTAAAATCGGAAGGAAAGTGATGTCATGGTATAAAAAAGTTATGCACAGCGCTGTCGAATATAGGAAATTAATAATAAACATAGTGATATTACAGCTAAAGAGCAACCCTCACAATGATGTCACAGAACAGAAATAAACAAACAGTTCAATTAGAAAGAAAGGCACCTGGCACAGCAATCCAATCCTAATGCCGCAACTAGGGAAAACTCTATATGGATAGAGAGGCAGCAGCCGCTACATATATTAGCAACTCCGGTGGTGCTAGCTAGGTAGAAAGGTACAAACGAATCAATACTTTAAGTATTAAGTAAGACAAGCGCACTCACCAGGTATGATGCTTCATCTGAGTACTTTGATGTTCATCCATAGCAAATGGACAGACAGGGAAGGGCATGCAGGGAGAAGACAGGTGATGGGGGTATTCACGGACTACGGAACCGTGTCGCGCTACTTGCACTCTATCAGGCCCTTAAGGGGCCTGGTGAAGTGCAAGTAGCGTGACACAGTTCTGTAGCAGAGCCGTGTTGTGCTACTTGCGCTTTATCAGGCCCCTGAGGGGCCTGATGAAGCGCAAGTAGCGCTACATGGTTCCGTAGCCCGTGAATACCTCCCTCACCTGTCTTCACCCTGCATGCCCTGCTCCGTCTGTCTGTTTGCTATGGATGAACAATAAAGTACAATGATTACCTGGTAATAAAGTACACACATACCTGGTGAGTGCGATTGTCTTCCTTCATACTTGCAGGAATAATAAACACTTTGTCATAACACAAGGATATCGCATACAGTGATTTTAAAGTATAGGAATACAGAATTGTCATATCAAAATACTCACATGACAGAGTAATCCCTAAAACTGTAGGGCCCAGATGCAACTTCAAACTCTGCACCCCTGACAATTATGTCCCAGATAGATCATTGATATACATGTAGAGAACTATATATATATATATATATATATATATATATATATATATATTATATATATATACAGTGATCCCCCGACCTGCGAGGGCCCTGACATACGATAATTTCAACAGACGATGGCCTTCGCATAAACGGCTATCCGGCAGCGCAGACTGCTTCAGCTGCTGCCGGATAGCTATTTAATGTTCCCTGTGTGGTCCGGTGAGTGTCACTCACCTGTCCCCAACATTCCAGACCATCCTTTTCGGGCTCCGCTGCATGGTTGTCGTTCTCTTCGTCGTCATTACGTCATCGTGCACGCCTTCCCGTCATCCATTAGGAGCAGCGTGCATAGCAATGTGATGCCAGCGATGGAGAGCGACGGTCCAGGGCAGCGGTGACAGTCCGGAGCGGTGGGGACACCCCAGGGATGTGATGGCGGTGACGGAGAGCGATGATTCAGAGCAGCGGTGAAAGTCCGGAGCGGCGGGGACAATTGAGGATAACTTGATATATTATTATTGCACAGATCCCTCAACATAAGATGGATTCAAGTAACAATGGTTCCTTTGGAATGAATTACCATCGTATGTTGAGAGATCACTGTATATAGACAGTTTTTCTTTATTATTTGAGAGCTACAAAATCTCCTTTAATATAAAACATATTTCACTTTCTTTAAGAGTATGTAAATATTGTGTACATTATCCATAGCCCTGTCATTGCAGGATGAGCTATTAGCTGCTTTTTCCTAACAGAACATTCACTTGGGTAGACACTCTTTATTTGAAATATGTGGGAAAAAAATTAAGAAAGCATTAAATGTTAACATTGCTCATGCGCCTCTAGAGCAACAAACTGCTAAGTGTTTTTTTATGGAAATTGTTAGCCATGAATTTTATTTCCTTGCACTTTGCTGAATTCCACAGTGCGACAGAATTTTAAATGTTGTTCCTTAAGTAGAAAAAGTGCAGAGGTTTTCAAATGTCTCCAAATCTTGGACCATATTAATATCCAGAGTTCGTATTTAATGAAGTCAGTGCAGAATCATTCATAAAAGGGCAAACAGGACAATTTCACTTTGACATTTTTGTGAAATTCATTAGAAAATGATATTAGGCAATAGCTTGTTTAAAATGTGCCCTTTATCTGGTTTACTGCAGTACGTGGTTAAAACCTACCTGAGTTTAACAGGATGACATAAAGGCTATAAAAATATAAAATTCCCTAATGGATTGTGAACACTTGCACATTGCATTTCTCATTGTAAACCATTGCAAAAATATTGTATTCTTTAAAAAATAAAGTTTGAATTGGAGCTGTCATAAATTTCACCAATTTGACAACAACAGAAAGTAGTTTTCACGTCTTTAAATATCTCCCATTTGGAAATTGGGTGTCAGTATGTGTCAAAAAGAAAAGGGTTGTTGCTATTTTGTTTTGTAACCTAGGAACAAAATGCACAGCGTGGCTTTCAGTTAAAAAAGACTAACCTCAAATATTTTCTTGTCTAGTTCAGGAAAAGTTATTTTATATATATACTAATGGTTTTCTGTTTTACAGCTATCTGGCTTGCTATATTTTTTATAGTAAATAATAATAAAGTTCTGACATTAAGAGAACACTAAACACCGAAAATGCACAAATAAATAAATAAACAAACAAATAGTATTTAAGCTTCTCTTTTCCTTTGAACCTACTTTGTTTTATCTTACAATTAAAAGTAAAATTTACATCTGTCTCAATATCATATGTCTCAACATCTGTCTCAGGAAATCAGCTATGGCCACCCTCCCCCTCCTTCTCCTTACTGTACTATGTACTACTGTAAGTAAGATGGCTGGGGCAGGAAACTTCTACCTCTGCTCTGTTTACAAAAAAAAGATAATTCCAAGTATTCAGAACATTCTACTCTTATAAGACTGGGCTGTATTCACACAACATTTACAGGTTCACGCTGTCTATCTGCAAATTATCAAAACAGGATTCCGATGTACAGACTGTTGTGTTCCTAGAAGGCCAATTGGTCAAACATACAGTAACAGTGACTACATTTGGTCCATTTCTTGACATATTTTCCATCTTTGAAAGGACTTTCTTTGAGTCCCACACAGAATATACATATGTTAAAGAAGTGGACAGAACATATTCACTATTTGACTACTTTCAGCCCATTAAACTCAATAGGCCTGTCCGGAACACATCAGGCTGTACATCTGCATCCTTCTTTGACCATTTGCTAAGGGACAGCCCAACATAGAACTAAAAACTTTGTCATAAAGGAACTTTACAATTAAGATTAAAGCTTGGCTGCACTTTGTATAAAACAGTGAGAAACCATATTGTAAACAAAACAGTAATAAATATGTAAATACTTTGGTGAGATTTATGACTTTTTTTTTTACTTGTCATTGGTCTAATTTGCATCTTTTTTGCTTTTTATTACTTAAAATAGAAGTGATTTTTGAAGACTTGTTTATATACACCACTTTACATGCAGTGGTAATTCATCATTTGTAATTTTTTTGAAAATACACTAAATCCCAACAGAATGGTTAAAACCCCTGCAAACATAGACCACCCTCAGTGCTGCTCTAGAAACCAGCTTTACAAGAGAGACATGGCGTTGTGAAGTCACTTTGTTAGTTTTGGTGGATTTTTGGCGCATTATTCCCTCATATGAAAAATTATGCACGTGTCCACCAAAAAAGCCTCCAACAAAAATGACTTAATAAAGTGAACTACAAATGAACAAGTGATAAATCTCCCCATTTTGTCTTTCAAATATATGACTCCAGAGAGATGTCCTAAATGGGTCGACATGCCCCCTCCATGCATCTTTATGGGAGAGCCGGAGATACACGTCTACAGGTATCTCTGGCTCTCCCATAGAGATGCATGGAGGGGTCTGTGCATGAGGAGAGGAGCACAGAAGATCACAGGGAGGTTGCAGCTGTCAGCCCCCACCCCTGATCAGATACTTATTCCCTATCCTTCGGGTATAGCAAACAGTAGAACTCCAAGGTGTGGACGGGATACAAGGGCGCTCGACAACAAGGTAGTACAGCTACTTCATCAGGCCTGTGCTGTGAAACTCGTTGCATTATGGGTGAATAAACATTTTTGTCTTACTACCTGGTTGTCGAGCGCCCCTGTATCCTGTCCACACCTTGATCCATTGTTGCACTTGGTGGAGTGTAACCCATTGCGGTATGCGCGATATCCACCTGAGTTATCCTTTGTGCAATAACGATATCTCACTATGGAGCGCTGTCTGTCTTTTGTTTTAGTTCCCTATCCTTCGGGTGTCCAGGCATACTGGGAGTCGTAGTTTTGCAAAAGCTGGAGACAAAATGTAATAAGGGAACAAGCCCTTTAATATGTTATTTTTTACTGTAAACCAGAAGTCATGTTCAGGTGTTGTATTATCAGTTTTGTAAATAAGAGGAGGGAGGAATGAAGGTATTGAGTAAGTGACACATTGACAATATATGTCAGATTTTGGTTGGCTTTTCTACTGTCTCTCAGATACTAATGTCACAGCAGATAGCGATGAAATAGAAGAGGCCCCATACCTTTTGTTTATTTTCGTCCAGGTCATGTTAATATTGTCTTTCATCAGCTCCACCTTCCTGGTGTCATCAGAGGAGTAATCCCGTAAAAGCTTCAAGGCCAAATCATTTGCTACATCCACATTTATCTGCCACTGCCGAAGTTCCTTGGAAAATTGCTACATAAGGAAATATGTAAGGTCCAGTTATTAGATGTGATGAAAAGGTAGAATAGAAATATTCATGTCCTACCAGGCTTTAATAAGCATTAATAAAAACAGCTGGATGCTTTCTTTCAAGCAAATTGCATTACCTTGAAGGTTATGAAGCAAAGTCTGTGCTGAGATGCTGAAAAAAAAAACTATTCTGAAATGTTGTTTTAGAAGGTATGTAATAAAACAAGAAAGATTGCTTATTTTGTATATTATTCATAATTTTGTATACTGATTGCAGCTATTGTTGAAATGCATGACAGCAGTATATACTAGCGCATTCAATTTATTACTGCTTTGGCTTGTGTGAAAAATCTAATGTAATCCCTGCCATCTGCTGGTTGGCCATGGAAACTGCATACATGTTTATAGCTTATTGTTTTCCAACGTGAAACATTGCCTGAAGGTGATAAAGCAATTGTTAATCAGGCATTAAATAATGTACACACATTGCACACAAATTCATATATAAAATATTGGTTAGAACGACAAGAGACTTTATCATGTCCAAATTATTCATTAGATCACAGTTGGATTCCCACTTCATTATGAGAGAGGAGACAATCATTTTAGTCATTTGTGAAATGCATCCTCGTTGCTGATAAATTACACCTCATTTATGCACCTTTTTTTTAATGGAATTTGTCACTTGGTATTTTATTTTAGTAATTTTTTTTGTACCTTTAGTTATATTCAATATCCCATTCTGAAAGCACTTAGGGCCCAATAACACAGAACTAATATTGACCAGACTGATAGCACCCTGTGTAATGGGACCAATGATCAGATTATGAACAAGAAAAAGCTCATTCGTTGGCTGATCACTTCATTCTGACCTGCTAAAGAAACGTTTTGTAATAGGGGATGAGTAGCTGATGAATGATTGTACGAATGAACCAGAAATTGTATGTGGGGTAGTTAACCTTGTAAGGCTGGGTTCACATATATCAGTTGTGCACCGGAGGGAAACTGATGCTAGAACAGATCACAATCATCCAGCGTCTCAATTTTGATGCTAGATGGTTGGACATGCCGGAGGGCACCAGACACTCCACCATCTAAATGGACGCCAGATGCCATACAACTGATGACAACTTGTTATCAGTTGTGGCATTAGTTGTGTAGAAATCTAGGCTGATTTCACTTATGCCGGATGCCAGACATGTGTGGATTCAGCCTTACAGGCCCAGATTTATCAAACTGTGTGAGAGAAAAAATAGAGTGATTTTCTAACAGCAACAAATCACAGCTCAGGTGTCCCTTTACCAGAGCTCGTTAGCTGAGGTGTAATTGGTTGCTGTGACAAATTCAAGATGATGCTTCTAAAGTCCATGGACATCAAGGTGTAGAGTCCTCCAGAGTCTTGAAACTGTGCATAAACCTTCTATTTGGCCACCACTAACCAATGCTCAGAAGCAAAAACGGCTGCATTGGGCAGAAAAATAAATGAAGACTAATTTTCAAAAAGTCCTGTTCACTGATGAGTGCCGTGCCGTAGTGGATGGTTGGGGGACTTTCACCCTGTTCCAACAAGGCTGCAATGTCAGCAAGGCATTAGTGGAGTCATGTTTTTGTCCGGAATCATAGGAAGTGAGCTGGTCGGCTCCTTTAAGGTCCCCAAAGGTGTAAAGATGACCTCTGCAAAGTATGCAGAGTTTCTGACTGACCACTTTCTTCTCTGGTACAGAAGAAAGTACTATGCCTTCCGTAATAAAATCATCTTCATGCATGATAATACACCATGTTATGCTGCAAAAAATACCTCTGGGGATAAACGGAGAGAAAGTCGTGGTATAGCCTCCATCCTCCCCTGACCTCAATCCTATTGAGAACATTTGGATCATCCTCAATCAAAAGATCTATGAGGGTGGAGGCAGTTTGCATCCGAACAGCAGCTCTGGGAGGCTATTCTGACATCTTGCAAACAAAGCAGAAGCTGTCCAAAAACTCACAAGTTCAATAGATGCAAGATCTGTGAAGCTGCTATTAACCCCTTAAGGACACAGGACGTAAATGTACCTCCTGGTGCGGTGGTACTTAACGCACCAGGACGTACATTTACGTCCTGTGCATAACCGCGGGCATCGGAGCGATGCCCGTGTCATGCGCGGCTGATCCCGGCTACTGATCGCAGCCAGGGACCCTCCGGCAATGGCCGACGCCCGCGATCTCGCGGGCGTCCGCCATTAACCCCTCAGGTGCCGGGATCAATACAGATCCCGGCATCTGCGGCAGTGCGCGATTTGAATAAATGATCGGATCGCCCGCGCTGCTGCTGCAGGGATCCGATCATTCAGAACGCCGCACGGAGGTCCCCTCACCTTTCTCCTTCCGGCTCCCTGCGTCTCCTGCTCTGGTCTGAGATCAAGCAGACCAGAGCAGAAGATCGCCGATAACACTGATCTGTTCTATGTCCTATACATAGAACAGATCATTATTAGCAATCATGGTATTGTTATGAATAGTCCCCTATGGGGACTATTCAAGTGTAAAAAAATGTAAAAGTAAAAAAAAAGTGAAAAATCCCCTCCCCCTTTTCCTATTTTACCCCCAAAAAGCGTAAAAAATAAATTTTATAGACATATTTGGTATTGCCGCGTGCGTAAATGTCCGAAATATTAAAATAAAATGTTAATGATCCCGTACGGTGAACGGCGTGAATGAAAAAAGAAAAAAGTCCAAAATTGCTACTTTTTTAATACATTTTATAAAAAAAAATGATAAAAAATGTATTAAAAGTTTTTTATATGCAAATGTGGTATCAAAAAAAAGTAAAGATCATGGCGCAAAAAATGAGCCCCCATACCGCCGCTTATAAGGAAAAATAAAAAAGTTAGAGGTCATCAAAATAAAGGGATTATAAACGTACTAATTTGGTTAAAAAGTTTGTGATTTTTTTTAAGCCCAACAATAATAGAAAAGTATGTAATAATGGGTATCATTTTAATCATATTGACCCTCAGAATAAAGAACACATGTCTTTTTTACCATAAATTGTACGGCGCGAAAACGAAACCTTCCAAAATTAGCGTTTTTCTTTTTAATTTCCGCACAAAAATAGTGTTTTTTGGTTGTGCCATACATTTTATGATATAATGAGTTATGTCATTACAAAGGACAACTGGTTGCGCAAAACAAAAGCCCTCATACTAGTCTGTGGATGAAAATATAAAAGAGTTATGATTTTTATAAGGCGAGGAGGAAAAAATGAAAACGTAAAAATTAAGGTCCTTAAGGCCAAAATGGGCTGAGTCCTTAAGGGGTTAAATAAGGGGTCCTATGTTAAAATGTAATATGACCTGTTAAAATATTTAAAAAGTTAAAATGTTGTTAAAAGTTTGATTGAAATAGCTTTAGATTTCAGTAAATATGCTGCAAACACAACAAATGACAATTTCCGGTTCTTTACAACCTATAAAGTGTTTTGAAACTTACTGGGGTGAATTTATCAAGGGATTTACACAGGATTTGGGGTGTATATTTGTACTTTAAGTGGTACGCCAGGCTGTGCGATTTCTCACTATCCAGCTGTTTTGCACAAGATCTGTTTTTTACTTAGCTGTAGGCAGTGACTTGCTAACTGCGACTTTTGTTAAAAAGTCACACAAAAAGTGGCAAATGGCCAAAAATTCGCAAATCTACATAGAAAAAATATGGCTTAGAAAAAGAAATGTAAAGTCCTGCCCACATCTAACAACCGCTGCCCACTGGCATCCATCACATGCTGCCCTTAATCTATTACTGGCTGCCCGCATAAACCACCCGCTACCCACTGTTGTAAGACTACAACTCCCAGCATGCCCTTATAGTGAGGACATGTTGGGAGTTGTAGTCTTGCAGTAGCCAGCTGGTGGGTATTAAATGCAGCCAGGCAGTGGGTGGTATATGTGGGCTGTGGGTAGTATATGGGGAGGCATGCTGGGATTTGTAGTCATGCAGCGCAGGTAACAAGCACTCTGCTCCCCGGCCGGCTACCATGAATTTGAAACTACGGCACGGTGGTTTAATTTTTCCCTCCTGAAGCTGTGATTGGCTCGGCTAATCACTGCTCCAGGCGGGAATATAAAATGACAATGCCAAAGTATTACATTCATGGTTCCCACCCGGCCAGCTCCGCTCTCTACTGCCCGCCCGCATCTATCACCCACTGCCCCCCTCACATACACACACCACCAGCAGTATGCCACACCACCACGGCCCCCCCCAGTATACCACCCGCCGCCCACGCACCACACAACTACAACTCCCAGCATGTCATTGCTGTAAGGGCATGCTGGGTGTTGTAATCATGCAGTACAGATGGGTGAAAGATGTGCGACTGGGTGACAAGCTTCCCTGTCACCCGCCCGCACATTTCCCACCAGCCCACACCTCACAACTACAACTCCCAGCATGCCTTTACAGTGAGGACATGCTGGGAGCTGTAGTCATGCGGCACAGGCAGGTGGGAGATAAGCGGGCTTCCCTGGTTGTTGCTAAACTACAACTCCCATGATGGGAGTTTTAGTTTAGGAACAGGGTGCCTCCAGCTGTTGCTAAACTACAACTCCCAAGATGGAAGTTGTAATTTAGGAACAGGGTGCCTCCAGCTGTTGCTAAACTGGAGGCTTGCTGTTGCTAAATTACAACTCCCATCATGAGATGGGGGTTGTAGTTTAGCAACTAATGGAGGCACTATAAATGTATTAACACATTTTCCGTTTATTTTTCTTTTGATTTCAATTGGATTCTGCTGCACTGTGCAACCAACAGAATTTCCATGGCAGATGTTTCTGCCATGTAAATCCCGATTCTGGCATCCACAGAAAGAATAGACTTGTCCACGCGCAAATGTATTGCTGTTATGAGACAGCGCATTTTTGATCGGTCCTAGCGGCCGCTAGATCGTGTAAATAGATGGATCGTCTGCCTTTTCTGCACATTTTTGGCCATGAAAACCAGCCCCAGACTGGGTTCATAAATGTCCGACATCCAGCTTAGCGAATCCAGCCTAAAACTTGCCACAACTAATGCCGTAACTGTTGACAGAAGTGCATAAGTTGACATCAGTTGTTGGCATCATTGATTGTGCAAGCCGGACATATTCCACCATCCGGCATTCAACTTGAGACGCCAGATAAATTGGACGGGATCATTTCTACAATCAGTTTCCCTGCGGTACTGGAGGGAAACACAGCTTGACATACATGAAGTGGTAATCCTGATGATTATAGGATAAAGTTGTCATGTTTTTCATACCGCAATGAAAACTGTATGAAAATAATCACAAAAGACAATGGCAGACATGTAACTCCCCCCCCCCCCCCCCACACACACACAAGTTAATGAACATTACTAAAAAGATTGTAAGTACCTGTAATTTATACCATAAAAATTAAATGGTACCTGAGAAAAAAACTTTTGATATGCCATATGCTTGTACAAACAAGCAACTTGCTAAAAGTTATATTACACTTGACATTGTAAAAGATAAAATGCTTCAGTATGGCAGTGGTTACGTTTTCTGGAAACATAAGGAATATTTAAAGTTCCTTAGACAAACCTCATATAAATAGAATATTGAATCCCGCTATTTAACCCCTTAAGGACCGAGCCCTTTTTCACCTTAAGGACCAGAGCATTTTTTGCAATTCTGACCACTGTCACTTTAAACATTAATAACTCTGGAATGCTTTTAGTTATCATTCTGATTCCGAGATTGTTTTTTCGTGACATATTCTACTTTAACTTAGTGATAAAATTTAATGGTAACTTGCATCCTTTCTTGGTGAAAAATCCCCAAATTTGATGAAAAAAATGAAAATTTTGCATTTTTCTAACTTTGAAGCTCTCTGCTTGTAAGGAAAATGGATATTCAAAATAAATTTTTTTTGGGTTCACATATACAATATGTCTACTTTATGTTTGCATCATAAAATTTATGAGTTTTAACTTTTGGAAGACACCAGAGGGCTTCAAAGTTCAGCAGCAATTTTACAATTTTTCACAAAATTTTCAAACTCGCTATTTTTCATGGGCCAGTTCAGGTTTGAAGTGGATTTGAAGGGTCTTCATATTAGAAATACCCCATAAAAGACCCCATTATAAAAACTACACCCCCAAAGTATTCAAAATGATATTCAGTAAGTGTATTAACCCTTTAGGTGTTTCACAGGAATAGCAGCAAAGTGAAGGAAAAAATTCAAAATCTTCATTTTTTACATTCGCATGTTCTTGTAGACCCAATTTTTGAATTTTTGCAAGGGATAAAAAGGAGAAAATGTTTACTTATAATTGAAACCCAATTTCTCTCGAGTAAGCACATACCTCATATGTCTATGTTAATTGTTCAGTGGGCGCAGTAGAGGGCTCAGAAGGGAAGGAGCGACAAATGGTTTTTGGGGGGCATGTCACCTTTAGGAAGCCCCTATGGTGCCAGGACAGCAAAAAAAAAACATGGCATACCATTTTGGAAACTAGACCCCTCGGGGAACATAACAAGGGGTAAAGTGAACCTTAATACCCTACAGGTGTTTCACGACTTTTGCATATGTAAAAAAAAAAAAAAATTTTTACCTAAAATGCTTGGTTTCCCAAAAATTTTAAATTTTTAAAAAGGGTAATAGCAGAAAATACCCCCCAAAATTTGAAACCCAATTTCTCCCGATTCAGAAAACACCCCATATGGGGGTGAAAATTGCTCTGCTGGCGCACTACAGGTCTCAGAAGAGAAGGAGTCACATTTGGCTTTTTGAAAGCAAATTTTGCTCTGGGGGCATGCCGCATTTAGTAAGCCCCTATGGTGCCAGAACAGCAAAAAAAAATCACATGGCATACCATTTTGGAAACTAGACCCCTCGGGGAACGTAACAAGGGGTAATGTGAACCTTAATACCCTACAGGTGTTTCACGACTTTTGCATATGTGAATTTTTTTTTTTTTTACCTAAAATGCTTGGTTTCCCAAAATTTTTACATTTTTAAAAAGGGTAATAGCAGAAAACACCCCCCAAAATTTGAAGCACAATTTCTCCCGATTCAGAAAACACCCCATATGGGGGTGAAAAGTGCTCTGCTGGCAAACTACAGGTCTCAGAAGAGAAGGAGTCACATTTGGCTTTTTGAAAGCAAATTTTGCTCTGGGGGCATGCCGCATTTCGGAAACCCCTATGGTGCCAGGACAGCAAAAAAAAAAACACATGGCATACCATTTTGGAAACTAGACCCCTCGGGGAAGGTAACAAGGGGTTAAGTGAACCTTTATACCCCACAGGTGTTTCATGACTTTTGTATATGTAAAAAAAAAAAAAATTTTTTTACCTAAAATGCTTGTTTTCCCCAAAATTTTACATTTTTAAAAAGGGTAATAGCAGAAAATCCCCCCAAAATTTGAAGCCCAATTTCTCCCGAGTACGGCGATACCCCATATGTGACCCTAAACTGTTGCCATGAAATACGACAGGGCTCCAAAGTGAGAGCGCCATGTGCATTTGAGGCCTAAATTAGGGACTTGCATAGGGGTGGACATAGGGGTATTCTACGCCAGTGATTCCCAAACAGGGTGCCTCCAGCTGTTGTAAAACTCCCAGCATGCCTAGACAGTCAGTGGCTATCTGGCAATACTGGGAGTAGTTGTTTTGCAACAGCTGGAGGCTCCGTTCTGGAAACAGTGGCGTACCAGACGTTTTTCATTTTTATTGGGAAGGGGGGCTGTGTAGGGGTATGTGTATATGTAGTGTTTTTTACTTTTTATTTTGTGTTAGTGTAGTGTTTTTAGGGTACAGTCGCACGGGTGGGGGTTCACAGTAGTTTCTCGCTGGCAGTTTGAGCTGCAGCAGAAAATTTGCCGCAACTCAAACTTGCAGCCGGATACTTACTGTAATCCTCCGCCCATGTGAGTGTACCCTGTACGTTCACATTGGGGGGGGGGGGGGGAAATACCTCCAGCTGTTGCAAAACTACAACTCCCAGCATGTAGGGTCTATCAGTGCATGCTGGGAGTTGTAGTTTTGCAACAGCTGTAGACACACAGGTTGTGAAACACCGAGTTTGGTAACAAACTCAGTGTTTTGCAACCAGTGTGCCTTCAGCTGTTTCAAAAGCTACAACCCCCAGCATGTACAGACAGTGGAAGGGCATGCTGGGTCTTGTAGTTATGCAACAGCCGGAGGCATACTACATTTGCTGGGGATGCTGGGGATTGTAGTTATGCAACAGCTGGAGACACACTGGTTTGCTACTTAACTCAGTGTGCCTTCAGCTGTTGCAAAACTACAACTCTCAGCAGTCACAAACAGCCAACGGGCATGCTGGGAGTTGTAGTTATGCAACCACCAGATGCACCACTACAACTCCCAGCATGGACTTTAGCTGATTGTGCAAGCTGGGAGTTGTAGTTATACAACAGCTGAAGGTACACTTTTCCATGGAAAGAATGTGCCTCCAGCTGTTGCAAAACTACAAGTCCCAGCATGCCCATAAGGGCATGCTGGGAGTTGTGGTGGTCTGCCTCCTGCTGTTGCATAACTACAGCTCCCAGCATGCCCTTTTTGCATGCTGGGAGCTGTTGCTAAGCAAGAGCAGGAGGCTGTCACTCACCTCCTGCTGCTGCTCCACGATGCCGCCGCACAGGTCAGTCCCTCGCCGCCACCGTCGCTCCTGGGGCCCCGATCCCAACAGGGGCGCCGGGGATCGGGGTCCCCGGCACCAGGGGTGCACGTCCCGCACCCGCTCACGTCTTCCGGAAGAGGGGCGGAGTGGGTTGCGGGAGTGACACCCGCAGCAGGCGCCCTGATTGGTTGGCCGGGAATCCGGCCGACGAATCAGGGCGATCGTGAGGTGGCACCAGTGCCACCTCACCCCTGCTGGCTCTGGCTGTTCGGGGCCATCTCTGACGGCCCCGATCAGCCAGTAATTCCGGGTCATCGGGTCACTGGAGACCCGATTGACCCGGAATCTGCCGCAGATCGCTGGACTGAATTGTCCAGCGATCTGCGGCAATCGCCGACATGGGGGGTCATAATGACCCCCCTGGGCGATATGACAGGATGCCTGCTGAACAATTTCAGCAGGCATCCGGCCCCGGCTCGCCTCCGGCTAGCGGCGGGGGCCGGAAATGCTCAGGGCGTATCCATACGCCCTCGGTCCTTAAGGACTTGGAAACGGGGGCGTATGGATACGCTATATGTCCTTAAGGGGTTAAACAGATTCTGCAACAAAGCACTCAGAACAGAGCTGAAACAGATATATGAACATAGCCTTACTAGTGTCCCTACTACTAATAAAAATAGTGACAACATTATTATTCAATTTGCTCTCAGACCCCACAATTATATTTTTTACCATTTGTTAAAAAGCAAAATACCTAATATATTTCATATTTATAAATGTTCAAAAGCTGGAAGAAGAAGTATTGAACCAATATGTGAAAACATGCACCATAAGAAAACAACCCTGCTTTGATGTCTTTGCAAGGTTTGGTGCTGCCTAGGAATCTATAAACACATCTAATGGATGCATTTCCTTTACGGACGACATCTAATGGCTGACATATTACCTGTGGAATATTATGTGACTTATTTTTTAATTGCTTGATACTGGAGTAAATGTATCACTCGCCTCGTAGAGTGCATTTATTCTAATGTCTTTTCCTTTCCCAATGGAGATTAACTTACAGTAACAGGTTTAAGGAGGACAAATTATGGTAATTAGGGTCATAATTAAAAAATATTCCATGTAAGCACTGCAGAGGCTCATCATCAGTAAATTGCCCAAATGGAATAACATGCAGACATAAGAACAAGCAAAGCAGAATCTTCAGCTAAAGAGATGCCGCTGTTCATTTATTTATTTATTTTTATTTTAAAATTAAATGTGTCATCCCTATTAATTTATAGAGCTTAGGAGAAAACACAGAAAATAAACAGCGCACAGAATTTAAGCTGTGTGTCCTATTTTCAAAGACAAAAATAATCCTGAAGTTACTTACACAAAGGATTGTCCGCATAATTCATTGTATGACACTGCAACTTCCTGGCCAATACCTAATCATACTAATTCTATTAAAGCACTCCAGCTGTGCATTTCTTTGACGGGAAGGGAAGGGAAATTTAGCATTGATGGAATACATCTTCATACTTTCCCATATCCATGTGGAAGAGGGTTGGGCAATATCCCTCTTTTCACAGCAAAATTGCCCCATCCTCTGTGTATGCACACGTGCCCTTTTGTAAGGAGAACCTGTTATAACTTTCATGCTACCTGAACCACAAGTTATCGGGTGGTCCCTGTTGGGTTATACCTGCCCCACTAGCATTCATTGATAGATCTTACTCTGTTAATATATACAGAGAGATCCATAAATCTAGGTTCATACAATGAAAGTGGATAACAGCTCACCCGTTCAGATCACACCTCTGCTCGTATCCACTGGCACCGCCCACGACTTCAATACAAGTACAGAGGAAAAAAGGATATCCAGCAACTTCGGTGTGTAAAAGTAGTTTCGGCTTTATTGAAGGTAAACATACAAAGGAGTTCAGGTAAACACAATAAAATTCTCTAACGTGTTTCACGCCATTAGCACTTAGTCATGACTAAGTGTCGATGGCGTGAAACGTGTTAGAGGATTTTATCGTGTCTACCTGAACTCCTTTGTAGGTTGACCTTCAATAAAGCCGAAATTACTTTTACACACACCAAAGTTGTTGGATATCCTTTTTTCCTCCATAAATCTAGGTTGGTGGGGAAAGCAAAAGCTACCAAGGGACAACCATGGTGGCTGATAAGTGGCATAAAAGAAGCATAAAAGTGATGACAAATTCCCTTTAACTTATCTCTGAAAACAACATATTCAAAAATAGTATGGTATGAGATCACCAATTTTTACATAACAACAGGAGTTTTTGTATGTACTGTGTTTACCTATCACTAAGAGGGAAATTTACTTAGAACATTGTTTCACACCCCAGTGATAAGTAAACCTCCACTGATGTAGAGGCACATATGAAAATTGTAGTACATTGATGCAGAAAGAGGCCCCCTTTGCATGAAACCAAACCTCCTTTCCAACAAGTCACTTCCACGTGGAGAGCACAACTCAGATGTGAATACACTACTAACTAAGGCACTAAATGTAAACACGTGTTTTTTCTATGTGTGGACACCCAGTGATTATTCTGTAAGTGACTTTTTTGAGTGCTCTGATAGCAGGTTGTGTTGTTGTGGGACAGGGACTGCTTTATGAGACACTGGAATCCCTAACTAAACTAACGGAAAGGTAAAAATATTAATGTTTTATTAAAATCCATCAGAACCACCAGTATAGCTTTTTTATGGCAGGGAGAAAAAAAGAATAAACCACAAATTGCATATGCCTAAATGGACGTTCTATCTCATAAAGTTATGTCATATTGCATGGATAGCATTCCACTGGGTGAGGGTGGAGAGTGAAAGAGATTGTTTTGTTCTTTTTTAAAGACGTTATCTTCTTTTTTCATCTTCTGATAAATATAAATACTTTTGAAAAGTTTTTAAACTATCGGAGTGTGAACTGTGCAAATTACTTTGAAATAGATAAGACTGTGGGAACACCCCAGGTGGTGTCCATTTTGGATTTAAGAAAGTAGAAAAACGGCAAGAAGGAGTAAAAGTTACAATAGACATATGGCATCTTAAGAGAGCATGTCACGCAGAATTTAGGCTAAGTTGTCATTTAGAATTACATAACTTTTTATGACTTTGAGTAGGCGCTCAAATTACTACTCCCAAAAAGAACATTCTAGACATTGGATTCTAAGTGTGTGGGGACTTTTGCTTATTTTTTTGCTAGTAACAATAGACTGACTAAAATACACTGTTTAGTTGGGCCAGCATTGCGTCTGCCTAAATCCTAGCTGCTCAGGGAACATATGTCCCACCCGTTTCCCCTTCTCCCATCTACACCACTGTGTTTACCTTACATAAATATCTTATTTTTATTCTGTATAAAAACTATAGTCACAAATTTTTTTTAAAGAATTTTACCATGTGAATTACATTTTTAACCAACATTATTTATCAATAGATGGATGTTATCAGTAGATGTATGCAGAGTTTATAAACGCACAACTTAAAAGACATAAAAGAGCCTTATTACAGACCTTTAGATCTGAATTTTGTTTCTTTAGTGATTCAACTGTATATGATATCTCCTTCCAAGATTCAATATGTCCTTTTGCCTTCTCCAGCATCTGCTCGGCCTCGTGACGAGCATCGTGCCACTGGGTGGAATCCTTCAACATTTCCTGCAGCTGTTGTCTTCTATTCTGAAGGTGGCATTGTACTTCCTCCCATTGGTTTTGTATTTTTTCAACTGTTAAGTAGAAATGATAAGTCTTATTTAAAGAGATTCTCTAAGTTAAAGTTATATTACGAAAAACTCATTAAAGATATTTGTAACTTACAGTAAGTGGCTACATATAATGAACTGCCATATTTCTGTTCTGTCCTGTGCCCCATAATTTTACCTTCACGTCACTGTAATAGTTCTGCTTGTCTAAATTAAAATAAGTCTGCTTCAACTGGACAGTCAGTTACTTTATTTAACATACATTAAATATTGGTACAAACTGGAGAACAGTCAGAATGATGCAATAGGCTTCACTGTAGTATAAGAAAATAGTGCATTATATTGTGGTGGTTGAAGAAGCATATAAAATTATTAAATTCCATTTATGACCTAAACAACAGAACAATAGGCTATATGGATGCTTAGACTAGGTTCCAAAACACTGTAAAAAAAAAAAAAAAGCCAAACCGGTATAAAAATGTACATGCCAGAATCTGCCATGAAAGATTGAAAACCGTGGTAACAATCTGATGCAAAGTACATCAAATAGGGCATGCTTGCAGATCTAAAAATCTAAAGCATGCCTGCAGATTTTTTATGCTGCTAGTAAATGGAGTTTGTACTAATTGTTACCATTGTTTTTATATATTGCATTGTTACTAACAAACTAATTTTCAGGTAACACAAGCAGATTTCATGGCAGATTTTGCCTTCTATATTTTTCAGCCAGTTTTACATAGCTTTTCTATGATATGTCAAACTAAATTTCACAACTAATTTACAAAAAGTTTGAATCCAGCCCTATAGTATCCCTTTATTTTATGAAGCTGTGACCATTCCCTGCCTCTTTATATGGTGCTCTGTGGGCTATTGTATCATGAAATAATTTTTCCCTAGATAAGGAAGAACATAGTAACATACATAATAACATACAGTATTTTGTAGGGCTGAAAAAAGCTATTTTACTCATTTTAGTGGAAAAGTTTATTTCTGATTTCTAATCCGGCAATCAGATCAAATCCCTGGATCAGCAACCCTTGTCCAGAATGAAGTTACTATAACTTGATATATTTTCCCATTTCAAAAATGTATTTGAATGTGAACTCTTTTAAACTCTCTTTACACTGTGCTATGCTTTGTCTGTAGGAAAGACGTCAAGGGAAAACCCTGATGTGTATGTCTTACATATGCTTATGATGGATGTCACTTAGTAGCATTCGTCATACATAGGGTCCCATAGTAAAAGGACATATATGGACTTGTGTTTTCTGCAACTAGTTTAATTGAGTAGTGCATAGGTCTATGCAACTTTATCCAGTAGAACCTGATTCATATATTCCAAACAGAGGTCATATGACATACATTTGGCCTCCGTTAGGCATAGATCATCTATGAATCGGTTTAGTGTATGTGCCGGGACCTATCTCACTTACGTTAAGTGGATTCCTTGGTACACTGCTTGAGGCGGTGTGAAACTAGTCTTAGTGAATTCGCCATGACCACTTCTTCTGCAGAGAGTTCCAAAGTCACATCTAACTTACAGTAAAGCATGTCCTTCTATGTTGGTATAGATACCTTCTTTTCTCTAGATGTAGAGGATGCCACATTTGGAGAGATCTATGAATTTCCCTTTCATATATGTATTTATAGTTATTGAATCACCTTCAGTCATCTTTTTTTCTTAACTAAATAATCCTAGTTTTCATGATCTTCCTTAGTAATCCAACTATCAGGCTTAATACCTTGGCTAAGTAGTGGTAGAACTGTTTTCAACATGTACAGTAAATCTATACTCCTTTCGATGCACCCCATGATCTTCTGCCGTTGCAGCAGCTGCCTTATACTGGTTGCTAGAGGTTAATTTACTAATTACTAAATTCCTTAATCCTTTTTCCTGTCAGTTTACCCAGTGTTTTCCAATTAAACTTATAATCTTTCCATGAACTGTCCCTATTTATGTGCGTAATCTTACATTTCTCAATGCGCTGGCCACTACTTTACACAGTATAATACAGTGATCTCCCGACCTGTGATGGCCCCGACATACAATAATTTCAACATAAGAAGGCAGCATCAACATACGAAGGGCCATCGCATAAACAGCTATCCAGCAGTGCAGACTGCTTCAGCTGCCGCCACATAGCCTTTAAGGTGCCCCGTGTTGTCCGATGATGATCACTCACCTGTTGTCACGATGCCGGCTGGCAGGTAGTGGATCCTCTGTGCCAGAGAGGGATTGGCGTGGACCGTGCTAGTGGATCGGTTCTAAGTCACTACTGGTTTTCACCAGAGCCCGCCGCAAAGCGGGATGGTCTTGCTGCGGCGGTAGTGACCAGGTCGTATCCACTAGCAACGGCTCAACCTCTCTGACTGCTGAAGATAGGCGCGGTACAAGGGAGTAGACAGAAGCAAGGTCGGACGTAGCAGAAGGTCGGGGCAGGCAGCAAGGATCGTAGTCGGGGGCAACGGCAGGAGGTCTGGAACACAGGCTAGGAACACACAAGGAAACGCTTTCACTGGCACAATGGCAACAAGATCCGGCGAGGGAGTGAAGGGGAAGTGAAGTATAAATAGGGAGTGCACAGGTGAACACACTAATTGGAACCACTGCGCCAATCAGCGGCGCAGTGGCCCTTTAAATCGCAGAGACCCGGCGCGCGCGCGCCCTAGGGAGCGGGGCCGCGCGCGCCGGGACAGGACAGACGGAGAGCGAGTCAGGTACGGGAGCCGGGATGCGCATCGCGAGCGGGCGCTACCCGCATCGCGAATCGCATCCCGGCTGGAGACGGTATCGCAGCGCACCGGGTCAGTGGAGCTGCCCGGAGCGCTGCGGTAGCGAGAGAGAAGCGAGCGCTCCGGGGAGGAGCGGGGACCCGGAGCGCTCGGCGTAACAGTACCCCCCCCCTTGGGTCTCCCCCTCTTCTTAGAGCCTGAGAACCTGAGGAGCAGACTTTTGTCTAGGATGTTGTCCTCAGGTTCCCAGGATCTCTCTTCAGGTCCACAGCCCTCCCAATCCACCAAAAAGAACCTTTTTCCTCTGACCGTCTTGGAGGCCAGTATCTCTTTCACTGAGAAGACGTCAGAAGAACCGGAGACAGGAGTGGGAGAAACTAATTTGGGAGAGAAACGGTTGATGATGAGTGGTTTAAGAAGAGAGACATGAAAGGCATTAGGAATACGGAGAGAAGGAGGAAGAAGAAGTTTGTAAGAGACAGGATTAATTTGGCACAAGACTTTGAAAGGACCAAGATAGCGTGGACCCAGTTTGTAACTGGGGACACGAAAGCGGACATATTTAGCGGAGAGCCATACCTTGTCTCCGGGAGCAAAAATGGGGGGAGCTCTTCTTTTCTTATCGGCAAACTTTTTCATGCGAGATGAAGCCTGTAAAAGAGAATCTTGGGTCTCTTTCCATATGGTGGAAAGATCACGAGTCACTTCATCTACAGCGGGCAAACCAGAGGGCAAGGGAGTAGGGAGGGGGGGAAGAGGGTGACGGCCGTACACCACGAAAAATGGGGATTTGGAGGAAGATTCAGAGACTCTAAAGTTATACGAGAATTCGGCCCATGGTAGAAGATCTGCCCAATCATCCTGGCGGGAGGAAGCAAAATGTCGTAAATAATCACCCAAGACCTGGTTAATTCTTTCTACTTGTCCATTGGATTGAGGATGATATGCAGAAGAAAAGTTTAATTTAATCTTGAGTTGTTTACAGAGAGCCCTCCAGAATTTTGACACGAATTGGACGCCTCTATCCGAGACTATCTGTGTGGGCAACCCGTGAAGACGAAAAATGTGTACAAAAAATTGTTTAGCCAACTGAGGCGCTGAAGGAAGACCAGGAAGAGGGATGAAATGTGCCATCTTGGAGAATCGATCAACGACCACCCAAACAACAGTGTTGCCACGGGATGGGGGTAGGTCTGTAATAAAATCCATACCAATCAGAGACCAAGGCTGTTCGGGGACAGGCAGAGGATGAAGAAAACCAGCGGGCTTCTGGCGAGGATTCTTATCCCGGGCACAGACAGTGCAGGCTCGCACAAAGTCCACGACATCCGTCTCCAGAGTCGGCCACCAATAGAAGCGAGAGATGAGTTGCACAGATTTCTTGATGCCTGCATGACCTGCGAGATGGGAGGAGTGACCCCATTTGAGGATTCCGAGGCGTTGGCATGGAGAGACAAAGGTCTTTCCTGGAGGAGTTTGCCTGATGGAGGCTGGAGAAGTGGAAATCAGGCAGTCAGGAGGAATGATGTGTTGCGGAGAGAGTTCAACTTCCGAGGCATCCGAGGAACGAGAGAGAGCATCGGCCCTAATGTTCTTATCAGCAGGCCGAAAGTGAATTTCAAAATTAAATCGGGCAAAGAACAGAGACCACCTGGCCTGGCGAGGATTCAGCCGTTGGGCAGACTGGAGATAGGAGAGGTTCTTGTGATCGGTGTAAATAATAACTGGAAATCTTGATCCCTCCAGCAGATGCCTCCATTCCTCAAGTGCTAATTTAATGGCTAGAAGCTCTCGATCCCCGATGGAGTAGTTCCTTTCCGCCGGAGAGAAGGTCCTAGAAAAAAAACCACAAGTAACAGCATGCCCGGAAGAATTTTTTTGTAGAAGGACCGCTCCAGCTCCTACAGAGGAGGCATCAACCTCCAATAGGAACGGTTTAGATGGGTCAGGTCTGGAGAGCACGGGAGCCGAAGAAAAGGCAGACTTGAGCCGTTTAAAGGCGTCTTCCGCTTGAGGAGGCCAAGACTTGGGATTGGCATTTTTTTTGGTTAAAGCCACGATAGGAGCCACAACGGTAGAAAAATGTGGAATAAATTGCCTGTAATAATTGGCGAACCCCAAAAAACGTTGGATAGCACGGAGTCCGGAGGGGCGTGGCCAATCTAAGATGGCAGAGAGTTTGTCTGGATCCATTTGTAGTCCCTGGCCAGAGACCAAGTATCCTAGGAAAGGAAGAGATTGGCATTCAAACAGACACTTCTCTATCTTGGCATAAAGTTGATTGTCACGAAGTCTCTGAAGAACCATACGGACATGCTGGCGGTGTTCTTCTAGATTGGCAGAAAAAATCAGGATATCGTCCAGATATACAACAACACAGGAGTATAAGAGATCACGAAAAATTTCATTAACAAAGTCTTGGAAGACGGCAGGGGCGTTGCACAGGCCAAAGGGCATGACCAGATACTCAAAGTGTCCATCTCTAGTGTTAAATGCCGTTTTCCATTCATCCCCCTCTCTGATGCGGATGAGATTATAAGCACCTCTTAAGTCCAGTTTGGTAAAGATGTGGGCACCTTGGAGGCGATCAAAGAGTTCAGAGATGAGGGGTAGGGGGTAGCGGTTCTTTACCGTGATTTTATTAAGACCGCGGTAGTCAATGCAAGGACGTAGAGAGCCATCTTTTTTGGACACAAAGAAAAATCCGGCTCCGGCAGGAGAGGAGGATTTACGGATAAAGCCTTTTTTTAAATTTTCCTGGATGTACTCCGACATAGCAAGAGTCTCTGGGGCGGACAGAGGATAGATTCTGCCCCGGGGTGGAGTAGTGCCCGGGAGAAGGTCAATAGGACAATCATAAGGCCTGTGAGGAGGTAGAGTCTCAGCTTGTTTTTTGCAAAAAACATCCGCAAAGTCCATATAGGCCTTAGGAAGACCGGTTACAGGGGGAACCACAGAGTCACGGCAAGGGGTACTGGGAACCGGTTTTAGGCAGTCCTTGAAACAAGAGGGCCCCCAACTCTTGATCTCCCCAGTGGACCAAACCAGGGTTGGGGAATGGAGTTGAAGCCAGGGTAGTCCAAGGAGGATTTCGGAAGTGCAATTGGGGAGGACCAAAAATTCAATCTTCTCGTGATGAGGTCCGATGCACATTAGAAGGGGCTCCGTGCGGAAACGTATGGTACAGTCCAATCTTTCATTGTTTACACAATTGATGTAGAGGGGTCTGGCGAGACTGGTCACTGGAATGTTGAACCTGTTGACGAGAGAGGCCAAAATAAAATTTCCTGCAGATCCGGAATCCAAGAAGGCCATAGTAGAGAAGGAGAAGGCAGAGGCAGATATCCGCACAGGCACAGTAAGACGTGGAGAAGCAGAGTAGACATCAAGGACTGTCTCACCTTTGTGCGGAGTCAGCGTACGTCTTTCCAGGCGGGGAGGACGGATAGGACAATCCTTCAGGAAGTGTTCGGTACTGGCACAGTACAGGCAGAGATTCTCCATGCGGCGTCGTGTCCTCTCTTGAGGTGTCAGGCGAGACCGGTCGACCTGCATAGCCTCCACGGCGGGAGGCACAGGAACGGATTGCAGGGGACCAGAGGAGAGAGGAGCCGGGGAGAAAAAACGCCTTGTGCGAACAAAGTCCATATCCTGGCGGAGCTCCTGACGCCTTTCGGAAAAACGTATGTCAATGCGAGTGGCAAGATGGATGAGTTCATGTAGGTTAGCAGGGATTTCTCGTGCGGCCAGAACATCTTTAATGTTGCTGGATAGGCCTTTTTTAAAGGTCGCGCAGAGGGCCTCATTATTCCAGGATAATTCTGAAGCAAGAGTACGGAATTGTACGGCGTACTCGCCAACGGAAGAATTACCCTGGACCAGGTTAAACAGGGCAGTCTCAGCAGAAGAGGCTCGGGCAGGTTCCTCAAAGACACTTCGAATTTCCGAGAAGAAGGAGTGTATAGAGGCAGTGACGGGGTCATTGCGGTCCCAGAGCGGTGTGGCCCATGACAGAGCTTTTCCAGACAGAAGGCTGACTACGAAAGCCACCTTAGACCTTTCAGTAGGAAACTGGTCCGACATCATCTCCAAGTGCAGGGAACATTGGGAAAGAAAGCCACGGCAGAATTTAGAGTCCCCATCAAATTTATCCGGCAAGGATAGTCGTAGACCAGAAGCGGCCACTCGCTGCGGAGGAGGTGCAGGAGCTGGCGGAGGAGATGATTGCTGAAGCTGTGGTAGTAGCTGCTGTAGCATCACGGTCAGTTGAGACAGCTGTTGGCCTTGTTGCGCTATCTGTTGTGACTGCTGGGCGACCACCGTGGTGAGGTCGGCGACAACTGGCAGAGGAACTTCAGCGGGATCCATGGCCGGATCTACTGTCACGATGCCGGCTGGCAGGTAGTGGATCCTCTGTGCCAGAGAGGGATTGGCGTGGACCGTGCTAGTGGATCGGTTCTAAGTCACTACTGGTTTTCACCAGAGCCCGCCGCAAAGCGGGATGGTCTTGCTGCGGCGGTAGTGACCAGGTCGTATCCACTAGCAACGGCTCAACCTCTCTGACTGCTGAAGATAGGCGCGGTACAAGGGAGTAGACAGAAGCAAGGTCGGACGTAGCAGAAGGTCGGGGCAGGCAGCAAGGATCGTAGTCGGGGGCAACGGCAGGAGGTCTGGAACACAGGCTAGGAACACACAAGGAAACGCTTTCACTGGCACAATGGCAACAAGATCCGGCGAGGGAGTGAAGGGGAAGTGAAGTATAAATAGGGAGTGCACAGGTGAACACACTAATTGGAACCACTGCGCCAATCAGCGGCGCAGTGGCCCTTTAAATCGCAGAGACCCGGCGCGCGCGCGCCCTAGGGAGCGGGGCCGCGCGCGCCGGGACAGGACAGACGGAGAGCGAGTCAGGTACGGGAGCCGGGATGCGCATCGCGAGCGGGCGCTACCCGCATCGCGAATCGCATCCCGGCTGGAGACGGTATCGCAGCGCACCGGGTCAGTGGAGCTGCCCGGAGCGCTGCGGTAGCGAGAGAGAAGCGAGCGCTCCGGGGAGGAGCGGGGACCCGGAGCGCTCGGCGTAACACCTGTCCCTGACGTTCCGGTCTGTCCTCTTCGGGCTCCGCTGCATCGCCGTTGCTCTCCTTCGATGTCATCACGTGACGTGACGTGATGACGGCGATGAAGAGCGATGATCCCGGCCAGCAGAGGTGGTCGAGAGCGGCGGGGACACCCCGGGGACGCGGCGACAGCGATGGAGGGCGACATCCAGGGCAGCGGTGATGGTCCAGAGCGGCGGGGACAGGTGAGTATAACTCCCTATACTTTACATTGCACAGATCCCTCAACATACAATGGTTTCAACTAAAAATGATTCATTTGGAAAGAAATGACCATCATATGTTGAGGGACCGCTGTATTATCTGCAAAAATTCCTACTGACCCCTGTGGTATCCCACTAGTAACAGTCACCCAGAGGATCACTGAGCCAGTTACGTACACCTATACATACATTTTCTCCTGGCCAAGCATTCTCATGTTATTCCCCAACCGTTTATGCAGCACACTATGAAAGGCTTTGGAAAAGTCAAGGTATGTGACATCCAAAGACTTACCCTGGTCCATTTTTAAGCTCACCTCCTCATAGAAGCTGAACAAGTTAGTTTCACAGGGTATCAGGGTAATATGAAGTTATCATTTAGTTTATGGTTTTGTTGGCATACTATAGTATCTAGTATCTCTTTGAAATCTCTTAGAAATTCTAATAATTTACCTAATGTACAGGTTAGTTGAAAGAATAACTTTTTGACCCCTGTTTTAATAGTGGCAACTCTTTTGCTATGCACCAGGGGTGAATGTCATCTACACTTCATATTTTAGCTGTTGGTGAAACCAGCTCTGTCCATGTTCCAATTTAGAAGAGCAGGATGAACTGTTAGCTGAAGTTTTGTGTTTTGTTTTACAGTTGGAAAGATAAGTATCTTTAGTTATAGACAAAAAAAAGCTATTCTATTTATGAGATTCACGGGTTTCAGCTTCCCAGTTTATATTTGAGTAGTTGAAGCCCTCCATAATAACTGCCTCATTGTGGCTTGTTGCCATAATATATTTATCTCAGTAATATATATTCTGCAGATTCTGTTGTATTTAGTGGCTTACAGCAAACTCATATAAGTTTCCTATTGTTTTTCTCTCCATGTTTTTCTACCCATAGAGACTCCACATGTTTCTCACAAGCTTTATTGTGATTTGTTGCCACAATATATTCTCCTCCGTAATACATTTTCTGCTACAAAAAAAATGCATTTAGGTATTTCCACCTATTTTTTTTCTACCTGAAGAAATCCTCTGTATTTCAGTTTTTTTTTTAATCCTTTTTAAACAAACCCTGTAAGTTAACAGACCAGTCATTTCATCCAACCATCTTAAAGTTATTCCCACTATGTAAAATTTTCTCTTACACACTTATGAGCATAGTTTGTCAGTATAATTGGACAGACTTCTAGCACTGGAGAGCATGCAATTTAAAGGTTTTTCATTTTTTTTCTGTTAAACATTACCCTTCTCACCTTCAATTCTTGATATATTTTTAAGTGCCAATTCTCTATTAAAGAAGTACTCTAGCACAACATAATGTATCCCCTATCCGTTGGATAGGGGATAAGTTATAGATCACAGGGGGTCCAAACGCTGGGGCCTCCCGGGATCTCCTGGACGGGGCCGCGGCAGTCTGCAGGAAGTGCAGTTTCGTCCCCAGCAGAAAGCACCGGCAGATACGCCCCTCCATGTATCTCTATGGAGTACATGGAGGGGGGCGTGTCGGCCGCCGCATCATGCGGGGACGGAACGCCCCCTTTCCAGCATACTGCCTCGGCCACATCCAGGAGATCCCGGGGGGCCCCAGCGCTCAGACCCCCCGCGATCTATAATTTATATCTATATAATACTATAATCTATAATTTAATCTAAATCCTTCAGACAGGGGATACGTTATATTGCACTACAGATGTCCTTTAACATTATCTAACATGCCTAGTGGCTCTCCCTCAATCCCTACTTGAAACTCTCCTCCAACCTTCAATACATATTTTCCTGTAGCACAACTGCACTTTCCTTATTCATGTATAGACCATTCCTACTGTAGAGCATGTAGCCAACGAAAAAGTTGGCCGTGTTTGACATGAACCCAGACTTCTCCTTCATACACCAGTTTTTCTATCTTTTGTTACATCTCCTGCTGTTTCTCTGATGTAGTATGTGGTACATTCCAGGAGGTGGACTCCTACCAATCAAAACTTTGGACATGCCTCGATGACATGTCAGGAGTTGTCTCAACAATTAGGTTTATTTTAAAGAGCTATCCACAGAAAAAGTGAACCCTGGGGGTTCAAACTATAGGCCCCAAGTGATTGTATGTGTTTTATGTGAGTGAAGGTGTGAAACACTTGCATGAACAGCCCTCCATTCACTGATTTAGCCTTCAATTATATACAAGACTATGTACACACATAATACAGCAGTTTTTACAACTCACAAATATGTTTAGAGGGTTACATACAGTGATGTTTTTAAATCGATTTACATACATAGTAAATAGATTTACATAGTAAATAGATTTATACATTTACAAAGGTTCCACAAATGGAAGCAATTGATGAAATCTAACTTACCCCATCCATCTTGTATTTAATGACACCAGCTGACCTACACCAGTGATAAATAGGTGGCTTAAAACATAACTTTTAATTGTTTTGCTCAATAAAAGATACATATAGTACAAATAGTGCCGTTTTGTGCATGTACCCAGCAATCTTTAAACCAGAGTATTACTGCTAAAAGAAGAAAACAATGTTCCTTCATCAATTATATCCAAGTAGGGAGTGCTATAATATTATACAAGCATATCCGTTCACATAAGAAAGGTTGTGTCAAAGCACATTCAACCTGATGTGACTAACCATCTGGTGGTCATTCAACATACAATTACTCCCTCAGTCATCCTATGATGGTGACTGAAATACCCAACGCGTTTCTATCGCCTATTGCAGCGATGTCATCAGGGGAGATAACACAGGAGTCAATCAAGAAAGACCGTCAGGGTATGTATCACCTGAAAGGACTCACACAAGGGGCCGCAACATGCCAATGCGCATATCATGCGGTGGCCTCTTGTTTACAATACTTAGATATATAAAAGTATCAACAAAAAACTTTACAAAACCATATGGATATATCTCCTGAAGTCCGGTGCCAATGGAGGCCTATCTCAAAACCTCCAATTGACTGCCTGTTCCTTGACTTCAATAGAATATACCGGTGGCGCGCACTCTCGCAGTGGCAAAGAGGCCGGCTGATATCCAGCCCAGCCCTCTATTTGCCCATATTTACCTTTAACCCCTTAACGACAATGGACATAAATGTACGTCACGGTGCGGTGGTAATTAACGCACCACAACGTACATTTACGCTCCGCCATGACCGCGAGCACGTGACTGGTGCTCGCGTCAAGCAAGGCAGGTCCTGGCTGCTATTAGTAGCCAGGGACCCACCGGAAATGGAGGACATCTGCGATCGCGCTGATGTCCACCATTAAACCCTCAGATGCCGTGATGAATACAGATCAAAGCATCTGCGGCAGTGCGGTACTTTAAATGGATGATCGGATCGGGATCCGATCATCCATAATGGTGGACGGAGGTCCCCTCACCTGCCTACATCCATCTCCTGGGGTCTTCTGCTCTGGTCTGAGATTGAGCAGACCAGAGCAGAAGATTACTGATAACACTGATTAGTGCTATGCCCTATGCATAGCATTTAACTATATTAGCAATCAAATTATTGCTGCAAATAGTCCCCTATAGGTACTATTAAAGTGTAAAAAAAAACAGTAAAACATTTTAAAAAATATTTAAAAAAAGTAAAAAATGTGAAAAATCCCCATCCCCAATAAAAAATGAAATCATCCATTTTTCCCATTTTACACCCAAAAGAGCGTAAAAAGTAATTAATAAACATTTTTTGTATCGCCGTATGTTTAACCCCTTCAGGACCAAGCCCATTTTGGCCTTAAGGACCAGAGCGTTTTTTGCACATCTGACCACTGTCACTTTAAACATTAATAACTCTGGAATGCTTTTAGTTATCATTCTGATTCTGAGATTGTTTTTTCGTGACATATTCTACTTTAACATGGTGGTAAATTTTTGTGGTAACTTGCATCCTTTCCTTGTGAAAAATCCTAAAATTTGATGAAAAATTTGAAAATTTTGCATTTTTCTAACTTTGAAGCTCTCTGCTTGTAAGGAAAATGTATATTACAAATAAAAAAAAATTTTATTCACATATACAATATGTCTACTTTATGTCTGCATCATAAAAGTGACGAGTTTTTACTTTTGGAAGACACCAGAGGGCTTCAAAGTTCAGCAGCAATTTTCCAATTTTTCACAAAATTTTCAAACTCACTATTTTTCAGGGACCAGTTCAGGTTTGAAGTGGATTTGAAGGGTCTTCTTATTAGAAATACCCCACAAAAGACCCCATTATAAAAACTGCACCCCCAAAGTATTCAAAATGACATTCAGTCATCATTTTAACCCTTTAGGTGTTTCACAGGAATAGAAGCAAAGTGAAGGAGAAAATTCACAATCTTCATTTTTTACACTCGCATGTTCTTGTAGACCCAATTTTTAAATTTTTACAAGGGGTAAAAGGAGAAAATGTATACTTATATTTGTAGCCCAATTTCTCTCGAGTAAGCACATACCTCATATGTCTATGTAAAGTGTTCGGCGGGCGCAGTAGAGGGCTCAGAAGGGAAAGAGCGATAAGGGGATTTTGGAGAGTACGTTTTTCTGAAATGGTTTTTGGGGGCATGTTGCATTTAGGAAGCCCCTATGGTGCCAGAACAGCAAAAAACCCTCACATGGCATACCATTTTGGAAACTAGACCCCTTGAGGTACGTAACAAGGAATAAAGTGAGCCTTAATACCCCACAGGTGTTTCACGACTTTTGCATATGTAAAAAAAAAAATAAAATTTTTCACTAAAATGTGTGTTTCCCCCCAAATTTCACATTTTTCCAAGGGTCAATAGCAGGAAATACCCCCCAATATTTGTAACCCCTTCTCTTCTGAGTATGGAGGTACCCCATAAGTTGACCTGAAGTGCACTATGGGTGAACTACAATGCTCAGAAGAGAAGGAGTCATATTTGGCTTTTTGAGAGCAAATTTTGCTCGGGGGGCATGTCGCATTTAGGAAGCCCCTATGGTGCCAGAACAGCAAAAAATACCCACATGGCATACCATTTTGGAAACTAGACCCCTTGAGGAATGTAATAAGGAATAAAGTGAGCCTTATTACCCCACAGGTGTTTCATGACTTTTGCATATCTAAAAAAAAAAAAAAAAAATTTCCACTAAAATGTGTTTCCCCCCTAATTTCACCTTTTTGCAAGGGTTAATAGCAGAAAATACCCCCCAAAATTTGTAACCCCATCTCTTCTGAGTATGGAGGTACCCCATAAGTTGACCTGAAGTGCACTATGGGCGAACTACAATGCTCAGAAGAGAAGGAGTCATATTTGGCTTTTTGAGAGCAAATTTTGCTCGGGGGGCATGTCGCATTTAGGAAGCCCCTAAGGTGCCAGAACAGCAAAAAAAAACACACATGGCATACCATTTTGGAAACTAGACCCCTTGAGGAACGTAACAAGGGGTACAGTGAGCATTTGCCCCCCACTGGTGTCTGACAGATCTTTGGAACAGTGGGCTGTACAAGTTTTCATTTTCATGGACCACTGTTCCAAAGATCCGTCAGACACCTGTGGGGGGTAAATTCTCACTGCACCCCTCATTACATTCCATGAGGGGTGTAGTTTCCGAAATGGGGTCACATGTGGGGTTTTGTTTTTTTTGCGTTTGTCAAAACCGCTGTAACAATCAGCCACCCCTGTGCAAATCACCTCAAATGTACATGGTGCGCTCTCCCTTCTGGGCCTTGTTGTGCGCCCCCAGAGCACTTTGCGCTCACATATGGGGTATCTCTATAGTCGGGGGGCTTTTTTCCCTTTTACCTCTTGTGAAAATGTAAAGTATAGGGCAACATCAGCATGTTAGTGTAAAAAATAAAAAAATTTTACACTAACATTCTGGTGTAGACCCCAACATTTCCTTTTCATGAAGGGTTAAAGAAGAAAAAGCCCCCCAAACCTTGTAACGCAATTTCTCCCGAGTACAGCGATACCCCATATGTCGCCCTAAACTGTTGCCCTGAAATACGACAGGGCTCCAAAGTGAGAGCGCCATGTGCATTTGAGGCCTAAATTAGGGATTTGCATAGGGGTGGACATAGGGGTATTCTACGCCAGTGATTCCCAAACAGGGTGCCTCCAGCTGTTGCAAAACTCCCAGCATGCCTGGACAGTCAACGGCTGTCCGACAATACTGGGAGTTGTTGTTTTTCAACAGCTGGAGGCTCTGCTTTAGAAACAGTGGTGTACCGGACGTTCTTATTGGGGGAGGGGGGCTGTGTAAGGGTATGTGTATATGTAGTGTTTTTAACTTTTTATTTTATTTTGTGTTAGTGTAGTGTAGTGTAGTGTTTTTAGGGTACAGTCACATGGGCGGGGGATTACAGCGAGTTTCCCAGCGCAAAATTTGCTGCATCTCAAGATGCGAGAAACCCACTGTAAAAGCCTCGCCCATGTGAATGTACCCTGTACATTCACGGGGGTGGCGTGGCGGGGGGGGGGGGGGGGGGGGAGGCTTGCATCAGCTGTTGCAAAACCACAACTCCCAGCATGCATGGTCTGTTAGTGCATGCTGGGAGTTATAGTTTTGCAACAGCTGGAGGCACACAGGTTAGGAAACACTGAGTTAGAAACAGACAATGTTTCCCAACCAGTGTGTCTCCAGTTGTTGCAAAACTACAACTCCCAGCATGCCCAGACAGCTGAAGGGCATGCTGGGAGTTGTAGTTCGGCAACATCTGAAGGGCCAGATGTTGCTGAACTAAAACTCCCAGCATGCCTGGACAGTCAGTGCATACTGGGAGTTGTAGTTTTGCAACAGCTGGAAGAGCACAGATTGGAGATCATTATACAATGGTCTCCAAACTGGGGCCCTCCAGATGTTGCAAAACTACAACTCCCAGCATGCATGGTCTTTTAGTGCATGCTGGGAGTTATAGTTTTGCAACAGCTGGAGGCACACAGGTTAGGAAACACTGAGTTAGAAACAATGTTTCCCAACCAGTGTGTCTCCAGCTGTTGCAAAACTACAACTCCCAGCATGCCCAGACAGCTGAAGGGCATGCTGGGAGTTGTAGTTCGGCAACATCTGAAGGGCCAGATGTTGCTGAACTAAAACTCCCAGCATGCCTGGACAGTCAGTGCATGCTGGGAGTTGTAGTTTTGCAACAGCTGGAAGAGCACAGATTGGAGACCATTATACAATGGTCTCCAAACTGAGGCCATCCAGATGTTGCAAAACTACAACTCCCAGCATGCCCAGACAGCCAAAGGCTGTCTAGGCATGCTGGGAGTTGTAGTTTTCAGACTCCTAGAAGCAGCAGTGAAGATCTTCACTGCTGCCTCTGAGGACCACATACTTACCCGTCGCTGCTCGTCCACGTGGCCGGTCCCGCGCTGCTCCTCGGTCCCGCCGCTGGATCAGGTAAGTCCGCCGGTCCCCACGTGTTCCCCCCGAATGCCGCAGGTCCCCGCGAGCCCCTGCAGCCTTCGTCCCCCGTTCTGCCCGACTTCCAGGGGCGGGCAGTGCGGGGGATCTGAACTTTCACCCCAGATCACTGTGATTGGTCCACAGGGACCAATCACAGTGATCGCTGACCAGGACCATCAATTGATGGTCCTGGGGGTGAAGCAGAAGTTGTCCCCTGCTGGAAACAGCGGGACTTCTGCCAGTTAACCCGTGCGATGCTGCGCATCGCCGGGTTAACTGAATGTCATTTATAAACGCCGGGATGCGCGAACGCACTGCACAACCCGGCGTTTATATATGACATTCTGCGGGAAGGGGTTAAAGGTCTGGCCTGTCAAAATATATTGTTAATTATCCCATATGGTGAACAGCGTAAACGTAGAAAAAAAATTGCTGCTTTTTTGTCACATTTTATTCCAAAAAGGGAATAAAAATTAAAATATAAGCAAATTTGGTAATTTGGTACCAATAAAAACTACAGATCATGCTCCAAAAAATTAGCCCTCATAGCGCCCCATATATTTAAAAATTTTAAAGTTATAGGTGGTCAAAATAGGGCAATTTCAAACATACTAATTTTGTTAAAACAGTTTGAGATTGGTACAATTATAAAAAGGCATATACTATGGGTATCATTTTAATTGCATTGACCACAGAATAAAGAAAACATATAATTTGTGTCGTAAAGTTTACAGCGTAAAAACAAAACCTTCCAAAATTTCCCAAATTTTGTTTTTCTTTACAATTTTCCCACATAAATAATATTTTTTTGTTGCACTGTACATTTTATGGTAACATAATGATGTCATTACAAAGTAAAATTGTTCATGCAAAAACAAGCCCTCATACGGGTATGTGGATGAAAATATAAAAGAGTTATGATTTTTAGAAGGCGAGGAGGAAAAAAGAAAAATGCAAAAATAAAATTGGCCTGTTCCTTAAGGCCAAAATGGGCCAGGTCATTAAGGGGTTAAAGTGTAACTGTCATTTGCAAAAACCTTTTATATGAGGAAGATAACTTTACATGTATATTTGTGATATACAAGCAGGGCCCTGTGCACTGAGGACAAGCTGGGCTCTGTGCACTGAGGAAAAGCAGTGTTCTGTGCAGTGAGGACAAGCAGCGCACTGTGCAGTGAGGACAAGCAGGGCTCTGTAAATTGGGGACAAGCAGGGCTCTGTGCAGTGAGGACAAGCAGGGCTCTGTGCAGTGAGGACAAGCAGGGCTCTGTACACTGAGGACAGGCGGGGCTCTGTGCAATGAGGACAAGCAGGGCTCTGAGCACTGAGGACAAGCAGGGCTCTGTGCACTGAGGACAAGCAGGGCTCTGTGCACTGAGGACAAGCAGGGCTCTGTGCAATGAGGACAAGCAGGGCTCTGAACACTGAGGACAAGCAGGGCTCTGTGCAATGAGGACAAGCAGGGCTCTGTGCACTGAGGACAAGCAGGGCTCTGTGCAGTGAGGACAAGCAGGGTTCTGTACACTGAGGACAAGCAGGGCTATGTGCACTGAGGACAAGCAGGGCTATGTGCACTGAGGACAAGCAGGGCTATGTGCACTGAGGACAAGCAGGGCTCCGTATACTGAAGACAAGCAGTGTTCTGTGCACTGAGGACAAGAAGGGCTCTGTGCAGTGAGGACAAGCAGGGCTCTGAGCATTGACGACAAGCAGGGCTCTGAGCATTGAGGACAAGCAGGGCTCTGTGAAGTGAGGACAAGCAGGGCTCTGTACACTGAGGACAAGCAGGGCTATGTGCACTGAGGACAAGCAGGGCTATGTGCACTGAGGACAAGCAGGGCTCCGTATACTGAAGACAAGCAGTGTTCTGTGCACTGAGGACAAGAAGGGCTCTGTGCAGTGAGGACAAGCAGGGCTCTGAGCATTGACGACAAGCAGGGCTCTGAGCATTGAGGACAAGCAGGGCTCTGTGCACTGAGGACAAGCAGGGCTCTGTACACTGAGGACAAGCAGGGCTCTGTGCACTAAGGAGAAGCAGGGCTCTGAGCACTGAGAACAAGCAGGGTTCTGTACACTGAGGACAAGCAGTGTTCTGTGCACTGAGGAAAAGTCAGGCTCTGTGCACTGAGGACAAGCAGGGCTCTGTACACTGAGGACAAGCAGTGTTCTGTGCACTGAGGACAAGCAGGGCTTTGTGCAGTGTGGACAAGCAGGGCTCTGTATACTGAGGCAAGCATGGCTCTGTGCATTGGGGACAACCAGTGCTCTGTGCAGTGAGGACAAGCAGGGCTCTGTACTCTGAGGACAAGAAGGGCTCTGTGCAATGAGGACAAGCAGGTCTCTGAGCACTGAGGACAAGCAGGGCTCTGAGCACTGAGGACAGGCAGGGCCCTGTGCAGTGAGGACAGGCAGGGCTCTGTACACTGAGGACAAGCAGGGCTATGTGCATTGAGGACAAGCAGGGCTATGTGCACTGAGGACAAGCAGGGCTCCGTATACTGAAGAAAAGCAGTGTTCTGTGCACTGAGGACAAGAAGGGCTCTGTGCAGTGAGGACAAGCAGGGCTCTGAGCATTGAGGACAAGCAGGGCTCTGTGCCATGAGGACAAGCAGGGCTCTGTACACTGAGGACAAGCAGGGCTCTGTGTACTGAGGACAAGCAGGGCTCTGTACACTGAGGACAAGCAGGGCTCTGTACACTGAGGACAAGCAGGGCTCTTAGCATTGAGGACAAACAGGGCCCTGTGCCATGAGGACAAGCAGGGCTCTGTACACTGAGGACAAGCAGGGCTCTGTGCACTGAGGACAAGCAGGGCTCTGTACACTGAGGACAAGCAGGGCTCTGTGCAGTGAGGACAAGTAGGTCTCTTTTTCAGTGAGGACAAGCAGGGCTCTGTATACTGAAGACAAGCAGTGTTCTGTGCACTGAGGACAAGAAGGGCTCTGTGCAGTGAGGACAAGCAGGGCTCTGAGCATTGAGGACAAGCAGGGCTCTGAGCATTGAGGACAAGCAGAACTCTGTGCCATGAGGACAAGCAGGGCTCTGTAAACGGACGACAAGCAGGGCTCTGTGCACTGAGGACAAGCAGGGCTCTGTATACTGAAGACAAGCAGTGTTCTGTGCACTGAGGACAAGAAGGGCTCTGTGCAGTGAGGACAACCAGGGCTCTGAGCATTGAGGACAGGCAGGGCTCTGAGCATTGAGGACAAGCAGGGCTCTGTGCCATGAGGACAAGCAGGGCTCTGTACACTGAGGACAAGCAGGACTCTGTGCACTGAGGACAAGCAGGGCTCTGTGCAGTGAGGACAAGCAGGGCTCTTTGCAGTGAGGACAAGCAGGGCTCTGTATACTGAAGACAAGCAGTGTTCTGTGCACTGAGGACAAGAAGGGCTCTGTGCAGTGAGGACAAGCAGGGCTCTGAGCATTGAGGACAAGCAGGGCTCTGAGCATTGAGGACAAGCAGGGCTCTGAGCATTGAGGACAAGCAGGGCTCTGTACACTGAGGACAAGCAGGACTCTGTGCACTGAGGACAAGCAGGGCTCTGTACACTGAGGAAAAGCAGGGCTCTGTGCAGTGAGGACAAGCAGGGCTCTGTGCAGTGAGGACAAGCAGGGCTCTGTGCAGAGAGGACAAGCAGGGCTTTGTACACTGAGGACAAGCAGGGCTCTGTAAACTGAGGGCAAGCAGGGCTCTGTGCAGTGAGGACAAGCAGGGCTCTGTACACTGAGGACAAGCAGGGCTCTGTGCAGTGAGGACAAGCAGGGCTCTGTACACTGAGGACAAGCAGGGCTCTGTACACTGAGGACAAGCAGGGCTCTGTACACTGTGGACAAGCAGGGCTCTGTACACTGAGGACAAGCAGGGCTCTGTGCAGTGAGGACAAGCAGGGCTCTGAGCATTGAGGACAAGCAGGGCTCTGTGCCATGAGGACAAGCAGGGCTCTGTACACTGAGGACAAGCAGGGCTCTGTGCACTGAGGACAAGCAGGGCTCTGTGCAGTGAGGACAAGAAGGGCTCTTTTTCAGTGAGGACAAGCAGGGCTCTGTATACTGAAGACAAGCAGTGTTCTGTGCACTGAGGACAAGCAGGGCTCTGTACACTGAGGGCAAGCAGGGCTCTGTGCAGTGAGGACAAGCAGGGCTCTGTGTAGTGAGGACAAGCAGGGCTCTGTACACTGAGGACAAGCAGGGCTCTGTGCACTGAGGACAAGCAGGGCTCCGTACACTGAGGACAAGCAGGGCTCTGTGCAGTGAGGACAAGAAGGGCTCTGTGCAGCGAGGACAAGCAGGGCTCTGAGCATTGAGGACAGGCAGGGCTCTGAGCACTCAGGACAAGCAGGGTTCTGTGCTATGAGGACAAGCAGGGCTCTGTACACTGAGGACAAGCAGGGCTCTGTGCAGTGATGACAAGCAGGGCTCTGTACACTGAGGACAAGCAGGGCTCTGTGCAGTGAGGACAAGCAGGGCTCTTTGCAGTGAGGACAAGCAGGGCTCTGTATACTGAAGACAAGCAGTGCTCTGTGCACTTAGGACAAGAAGGGCTCTGTGCAGTGAGGACAAGCAGGGCTCTGAGCATTGAGGACAAGCAGGGCTCTGAGCATTGAGGAAAAGCAGGGCTCTGTGCCATGAGGACAAGCAGGGCTCTGTACACTGAGGACAAGCAGGGCTCTGTGCACTGAGGACAAGCAGGGCTCTGTACACTGAGGACAAGCAGGGCTCTGTGCAGTGAGGACAAGCAGGTCTCTTTTTCAGTGAGGACAAGCAGGGCTCTGTATACTGAAGACAAGCAGTGTTCTGTGCACTGAGGACAAGAAGGGCTCTGTGCAGTGAGGACAAGCAGGGCTCTGAGCATTGAGGACAAGCAGGGCTCTGAGCATTGAGGACAAGCAGAACTCTGTGCCATGAGGACAAGCAGGGCTCTGTAAACGGAGGACAAGCAGGGCTCTGTGCACTGAGGACAAGCAGGGCTCTGTATACTGAAGACAAGCAGTGTTCTGTGCACTGAGGACAAGAAGGGCTCTGTGCAGTGAGGACAACCAGGGCTCTGAGCATTGAGGACAGGCAGGGCTCTGAGCATTGAGGACAAGCAGGGCTCTGTGCCATGAGGACAAGCAGGGCTCTGTACACTGAGGACAAGCAGGACTCTGTGCACTGAGGACAAGCAGGGCTCTGTGCAGTGAGGACAAGCAGGGCTCTTTGCAGTGAGGACAAGCAGGGCTCTGTATACTGAAGACAAGCAGTGTTCTGTGCACTGAGGACAAGAAGGGCTCTGTGCAGTGAGGACAAGCAGGGCTCTGAGCATTGAGGACAAGCAGGGCTCTGAGCATTGAGGACAAGCAGGGCTCTGAGCATTGAGGACAAGCAGGGCTCTGTACACTGAGGACAAGCAGGACTCTGTGCACTGAGGACAAGCAGGGCTCTGTACACTGAGGAAAAGCAGGGCTCTGTGCAGTGAGGACAAGCAGGGCTCTGTGCAGTGAGGACAAGCAGGGCTCTGTGCAGTGAGGACAAGCAGGGCTTTGTACACTGAGGACAAGCAGGGCTCTGTAAACTGAGGGCAAGCAGGGCTCTGTGCAGTGAGGACAAGCAGGGCTCTGTGCAGTGAGGACAAGCAGGGCTCTGTGCAGTGAGGACAAGCAGGGCTCTGTACACTGAGGACAAGCAGGGCTCTGTACACTGAGGACAAGCAGGGCTCTGTACACTGTGGACAAGCAGGGCTCTGTACACTGAGGACAAGCAGGGCTCTGTGCAGTGAGGACAAGCAGGGCTCTGAGCATTGAGGACAAGCAGGGCTCTGTGCCATAAGGACAAGCAGGGCTCTGTACACTGAGGACAAGCAGGGCTCTGTGCACTGAGGACAAGCAGGGCTCTGTGCAGTGAGGACAAGAAGGGCTCTTTTTCAGTGAGGACAAGCAGGGCTCTGTATACTGAAGACAAGCAGTGTTCTGTGCACTGAGGACAAGCAGGGCTCTGTACACTGAGGGCAAGCAGGGCTCTGTGCAGTGAGGACAAGCAGGGCTCTGTGCAGTGAGGACAAGCAGGGCTCTGTACACTGAGGACAAGCAGGGCTCTGTGCACTGAGGACAAGCAGGGCTCCGTACACTGAGGACAAGCAGGGCTCTGTGCAGTGAGGACAAGAAGGGCTCTGTGCAGCGAGGACAAGCAGGGCTCTGAGCATTGAGGACAGGCAGGGCTATGAGCACTCAGGACAAGCAGGGCTCTGTGCTATGAGGACAAGCAGGGCTCTGTACACTGAGGACAAGCAGGGCTCTGTGCAGTGATGACAAGCAGGGCTCTGTACACTGAGGACAAGCAGGGCTCTGTGCAGTGAGGACAAGCAGGGCTCTTTGCAGTGAGGACAAGCAGGGCTCTGTATACTGAAGACAAGCAGTGCTCTGTGCACTTAGGACAAGAAGGGCTCTGTGCAGTGAGGACAAGCAGGGCTCTGAGCATTGAGGACAAGCAGGGCTCTGAGCATTGAGGACAAGCAGGGCTCTGTGCCATGAGGACAAGCAGGGCTCTGTACACTGAGGACAAGCAGGGCTCTGTGCACTGAGGACAAGCAGGGCTCTGTACACTGAGGAAAAGCAGGGCTCTGTGCAGTGAGGACAAGCAGGGCTCTGTGCAGTGAGGACAAGCAGGGCTCTGTACACTGAGGACAAGCAGGGCTCTGTGCAGTGAGGACAAGCAGGGCTCTTTGCAGTGAGGACAAGCAGGGCTCTGTATACTGAAGACAAGCAGTGTTCTGTGCACTTAGGACAAGAAGGGCTCTGTGCAGTGAGGACAAGCAGGGCTCTGAGCATTGAGGACAAGCAGGGCTCTGAGCATTGAGGACAAGCAGGGCTCTGTGCCATGAGGACAAGCAGGGCTCTGTACACTGAGGACAAGCAGGGCTCTGTGCACTGAGGACAAGCAGGGCTCTGTACACTGAGGAAAAGCAGGGCTCTGTGCACTGAGGACAAGCAGGGCTCTGTACACTGAGGACAAGCAGGGCTCTGTGCAATGAGGACAAGCAGGGCTCTGTGCAATGAGGACAAGCAGGGCTCTGTACACTGAGGACAAGCAGGGCTCTGTACACTGAGGACAAGCAGGGCTCTGTACACTGTGGACAAGCAGGGCTCTGTACACTGAGGACAAGCAGGGCTCTGTACACTGAGGACAAGCAGGCCTCTATGCAGTGAGGCTCTTTGACATGTGTCCAGCTCAAGCAATGGGATGATTGACAAGCTAGGAGCCTGCACAGAGCCCTGCTTTTCCTGCCCTCACTTCCTATATTTGGTTTCCTCACAGACAAACACATGCAAGAACTGCAGGGACAGCATTTTTTTTAACCCAAAATATACAAATTCTTTAACCAATATATATTGCAAATATACTTATAATGATATTATCTACATTATATAAACGTTTTTGCAAACAACAGGAACACTTTAATATCAGGTTTTGCATATTTTCCTTGAAATGTGTTTTTCATATAACTTTTATATGCCTAAATATAATGAACAAGCCTTAGTCTAAAATGCTAAAAGTAAACGAGAATAAAAAAAAAATATATAATAATAATAATCATTGAAGGAAGCTTTTTGCCTGAAGAACTTTTGACAATACTAGATAGCTGTATAAGTTCCAACCTTATTTTAATTGAGAAAATAAAAGATTGAACAATAATTTGTGTGCTTTATCAATATGGTTTTATGATTTTGTGGTAACAGCATTTGACATGAGGATATACGGGACATCATCTTATTTATATTCAAATGAAATTTTCATACTGAATAAATGTTTCAATTAGTGGTGTGAAACTATAAATATTCTACATATGAATTATTCATACATTTTTCCATCCAAAGTTCTTTATTAATTTCTACATCATAATTTACTATTATAGACGATCTCTAATTAAATCCATATATTACCCATTTGATTCACACAGATTTTAAAACATACTCTATTTTCCTCAAATATAGGAAACAAAGTTTACTCAGTATACCTGTTTATCGGTAGCCTTCCATTAAACACTTTTGTTCCCCCTCCAATCCATCTTCATCTCTGCTACCCGAATAATCCACCTCTTACCTCGCTTCTCCTCTGCCTCTCCCCTCTGCCAATCCTCTCACTGTCTACCTGTTGCCCAGAGAATGCAGTTTAAACTAGAGATGAGCGAATCGAATCTGATGAAGTCAAATTCGTTCCGAATGTCATGAAAAATTTGATTCTGACTGAATCCGAACTTCGACTCGATTCTAAATAATACATTTCTTCATTAGCAACACCCCAGCGATCGTCCTGTATAATAGATGCAAGCGGATTTCTCCTGCGCTCGCATCTCTGCAATAGATAGGATGATTGCAGCGAGTGTCAGGAGTGACACCCGCTGTGATCTGTCTTCAACTGTAGGTACTACTGCTCCCAACATGGAGCACACTCTGCTCCATGCTGGGAGCTGTAGTACCTGCATTAATAGACAGATCACCCATGTCACTCCTGACACTCGCTGTGATCCTCCTGTATAATGTATAGATGCGGCCAGCCGCTCTTCTATGGTCCCCTGCACTGACGTATATATACACCTTATATTTCCCACAGAGAGAGGAACTATCTGGCCAATCACAGCTCTCTGAGGGAAATATGAGTAGATGTATATATATACGGTAGTGCAGGGGACCATAGAAGAGCGGCCGGCCGCATCTATACATTATACAGTAGGATCGCAACGGGTGTCAGAAGTGACACGGGCGATCTGTCAATTAGTACAGGTACTACTACTCCCATCATAGTGTGCTCAATGCTGGGAGTAGTAGTGCTACCTAAAAAATGCAAAAAAAAAAGTAAAAACACACACACACACACACTACATTTTTATTATTGTCGGCTACATTTTTAGTGCCCTGCCTACCCGCATACATTGATCCCTGTTAAAAAAAAAAATCATAAAAATTTTGTTAAAATAAATTTCACATTTATAAAGATAAATTTCATGAAATAACTGTCACGATTCGGCTTCCAGGTAGTGGATCCTCTGTGTCAGCGAGGGATTGGCGTGGACCGTGCTAGTGGACCGGTTCTAAGAGGCTACTGGTTTTCACCAGAGCCCGCCGCAAAGCGGGATGGTCTTGCTGCGGCAGTAGCAACCAGGTCGTATCCACTAGCAACGGCTCTACCTCGCTGACTGCTGAGAAGGCGTGGGACAGAAGGACTAGGCAGAGGCAAGGTCAGACGTAGCAGAAGGTCGGGGGCAGGCGGCAAGGTTCGTAGTCAGGATGGGTAGCAGAAGTTCAGGTACACAGGCTTTGGACACACTAAACGCTTTCACTGGCACAAGGCAACAAGATCCGGCAAGGGAGTGCATGGGAGGAGATCAGATATAGCCAGGGAGCAGGTGGAAGCCAATTAAGCTAATTGGGCCAGGCACCAATCATTGGTGCACTGGCCCTTTAAGTCTCAGAGAGCTGGCGCGCGCGCGCCCTAGAGAGCGGAGCCGCGCGCGCCAGCACATGACAGCAGGGGACCGGGACGGGTAAGTGACCTGGGATGCGATTCGCGAGCGGGCGCGTCCCGCTGTGCGAATCGCATCCCCAACGGCCATGACAGTGCAGCGCTCCCGGTCAGCGGGACCGACCGGGGCGCTGCAGGGAGAAAGACGCCGTGAGCGCTCCGGGGAGGAGCGGGGACCCGGAGCGCTAGGCGTAACAGTACCCCCCCCCTTAGGTCTCCCCTTCTCTTTGTCCGGTAACTGCCTCCCCTGGGATGAGGACACCGGGAAAGAATGGAGGGTTTCCTCAACGGCAGGCAGTACAGCAGGAGTGGGAATGGGGAGGGAGGGCAGAGGGCGAGGCCTGGCACGGGGCAGTGTGACACCAGGACAGGGGCCATGGGGAGGCACAGAGGCTTGCCTGACGGGACTGGGAGGGGGGGAGAGGCACTTCCTGTGGCAGGCAGAGTCCCAGTTCCTGATCTCCCCGGTGGTCCAATCAATGGTGGGGGAATGAAGCCGGAGCCAAGGCAGACCGAGGAGGACCTCAGAGGTACAGTTGGGGAGAATGAAGAACTCAATCCTCTCAAGGTGGGGTCCAATAGACATGAGGAGGGGCTCTGTGCGGTAACGCACGGTGCAGTCCAATCTGGCTCCGTTGACCGCGGAAATGTAGAGCGGCTTGACGAGACGGGTCACCGGGATGCTGAATTTATTAACAAACGACTCCAAAATAAAATTTCCAGAGGCACCGGAGTCCAAGCAGGCCACGGCTGAGAGGGAGGAGTTGGCTGAAGAAGAAATCCGCACGGGTACCGTGAGACGTGGAGGAGCAGACTTGAAACCAAGAGACGCCACACCCACGTGAGCTGGGTGCGTGCGTGCGTTTCCCAGGCGTGGAGGACGGATAGGGCAATCCACCAAGAAATGCTCGGTACTGGCACAGTAAAGACAGAGATTTTCTTCCCTACGGCGATTCCTCTCTTCCTGGGTCAGGCGAGACTTATCCACTTGCATGGCCTCCTCGGCGGGAGGCCCAGGCGTAGATTGCAACGGATACTGTGGGAGAGGTGCCCAGAGATCTAAGTCTTTTTCCTGGTGGAGCTCTTGGTGTCGCTCAGAAAAACGCATGTCAATGCGGGTAGCTAGATGGATGAGTTCTTGCAGATTGGCAGGAATCTCTCGTGCGGCCAGCACATCCTTGATGCGACTGGATAGGCCTTTTTTAAAGGTCGCGCAGAGAGCCTCGTTATTCCATGATAACTCGGAAGCAAGAGTACGAAATTGGATGGCGTACTCGCCCACTGAAGAACTACCCTGGACCAGGTTCAACAGGGCAGTCTCGGCAGAAGAAGCTCGGGCTGGCTCCTCGAAGACACTCCGGAGTTCAGCGAAGAAGGCCTGGACTGTGGCTGTGGCAGGATCATTGCGGTCCCAGAGCGGTGTGGCCCAAGACAAGGCCTTTCCTGAAAGAAGGCTTACTACGAACGCCACCTTAGACCGTTCTGAAGGAAACAAGTCCGACAACATCTCCATATGCAGGGAACACTGAGACAAAAATCCACGGCAGAGTCCAGAGTCCCCATCAAATTTGTCCGGCAGGGACAAGCGGAGGCTAGGAGCGGCCACTCGCTGCGGAGGAGGTGCAGGAGCTGGCGGAGGAGATGGTTGCTGCTGTAGCAGAGGCAGAAGTTGCTGTAACATGGCGGTCAACTGCGACAGCTGCTGTCCTTGTTGGGCAATCTGCTGCGATTGCTGAGCGACCACCGTGGGAAGATCAGCGAGACTTGGCAGCGGCACCTCAGCGGGATCCATGGCCGGATCTACTGTCACGATTCGGCTTCCAGGTAGTGGATCCTCTGTGTCAGCGAGGGATTGGCGTGGACCGTGCTAGTGGACCGGTTCTAAGAGGCTACTGGTTTTCACCAGAGCCCGCCGCAAAGCGGGATGGTCTTGCTGCGGCAGTAGCAACCAGGTCGTATCCACTAGCAATGGCTCTACCTCGCTGACTGCTGAGAAGGCGTGGGACAGAAGGACTAGGCAGAGGCAAGGTCAGACGTAGCAGAAGGTCGGGGGCAGGCGGCAAGGTTCGTAGTCAGGATGGGTAGCAGAAGTTCAGGTACACAGGCTTTGGACACACTAAACGCTTTCACTGGCACAAGGCAACAAGATCCGGCAAGGGAGTGCATGGGAGGAGATCAGATATAGCCAGGGAGCAGGTGGAAGCCAATTAAGCTAATTGGGCCAGGCACCAATCATTGGTGCACTGGCCCTTTAAGTCTCAGAGAGCTGGCGCGCGCGCGCCCTAGAGAGCGGAGCCGCGCGCGCCAGCACATGACAGCAGGGGACCGGGACGGGTAAGTGACCTGGGATGCGATTCGCGAGCGGGCGCGTCCCGCTGTGCGAATCGCATCCCCAACGGCCATGACAGTGCAGCGCTCCCGGTCAGCGGGACCGACCGGGGCGCTGCAGGGAGAAAGACGCCGTGAGCGCTCCGGGGAGGAGCGGGGACCCGGAGCGCTAGGCGTAACAATAACATTTTTTCCATCATTACTGTATCTTTTTTTTAATATTTTTTTTAATGGTACCCTACGAAATTTTATTAAAAAAGGTATCTTCATCACTAATAACTGATGCATATGGATGCAAAGGGATGCCATTTAGTCGGCTGCTCCCATCATGGAACAGACTTCTTTCCAGTAGTAGTTCCCTTGTTGCGGGAGTCTTCCAGCGGCTGTGGAGGCTACATTAGTGTTTGTACTACTGCCCCCATCACGGAACAGACTCTGAGGGATTGATCACATGGGTCTCACTTTTGAGACCCAATGCGATCAGAAGTTATTAAACAGCAGAGCAGGCGGCATGCTTCACTCCCCTGCAATGTACAGTGTATTTTTACTTTCATTTTTAATTCACCGCTGGGAGCCCTGAATGGCTGGTATGGAGAAGCCATTCAGGGCTAACGGCGGGGTTTTTAAAATTACAGTGTGCCAAATTACTGTATAATCACATTTCCCCTGACTTAAGCATATTAATTTTATTCCCCCATGTGTATATGTATGATCCCCCCCCCACCCCCCCCCCTCCCCCCGCCTGCTGCCCGGACAAAGAGAAGCAGCGAAGAATGGAGGGATCTGTCTCCCGCTGTGCACTCTGATTGCGCTTGGAGCAGGGCAGAAGCAGGGACATGTCGGGATTCGGCAGCAGCGGCGGTGAATTAATGCAGCAGCGCACAGGGGAGAATGGTCCCTCCCTGAATGTGCCTGTTATTTTGACAGACATTATTCAGCCGTTAGCACCCGTTATTTCATCCGTTATTATACCTCCGTTTTTGAATTATACAACACAGAAACCAAATGTTTAATAACGGATGAATAGAAGCGTAATAAAAATGTAGTGTGTGTGTTTTTTGCTTTTTTTAAAACATTTTTAGGTAGTACTACTACTTCCAGCATGGAACACACTGTTCATTGATGGGAGTAGTAGTACATGTACGTACTAATTGACAGATCTCCCGTGTCACTTCTGACACCCTTTGTGATCCTCCTGTATAATGTATAGATGTGGCCGGACGCTCTTCTGCACTACCGTATATATACACCTATTCATATTTACAGAAAAAAGATGTGATTGGCCAGATGGTTCCAGCCAATCACACTCTCTGTGGGAAATATGAATAGGTGTATATATAGATATGTCAGTGCAGGGGACCATAGAATAGAGGCCGGCCGCATCTATACATTATACAGAAGGATTACAGCAGGTGTCAGGAGTGACACTCGCTGCGATGTGTCTATTAATGCAGGTACTACAGCTCCCAGCATGGAGCAGAGTGTGATCCATCTTGGGAGCAGTAGTACCTAAAGTTAAGCATAGATCACAGCGCTGTGATCATCATTCATCCCTGAGATGCAGAGCGGCTTTCTCCTGCGCTCGCATCTCTGCTCTGTACTCCAGCCGGCCACTTGCCATTCATATTTCCCACTGAGAGCAGGGATTGGCTTCCACCATCCGGCCAATTCCCACTCTGGGCGGAAAATATGAATGAGTGATGTGAATTTTTATTCACATCACTGGCCGGCCCGGAGTGTAGTGAAGAGATGCGAGCGCTGTATAGAGCCGCTCCGCATCTCTGATATATTATGGACGATCGCATCAGGTGTCAGGAGGGACACCAAGGGAGATATCCCAATTAGTACAGGAACTACTATTCCAATCATGGAACAGTGTGTTCCATGCTGGGAGTAGTTGTACTACCTAAAAAAAATATAAAAAATAATGAACAAAAAGTGAAAAACACACACACTACATTTTTATTATTGTCGTCTACATTTTTAGGTCCCTGCCCGCCCACATAAATTGATCCCCAATTAAAAATGAACATTAACATTTTTTTTTTCAATTTTCGGGAGCTGGCAGTGGCCAGAAAATTCAGCACTCAATATTAAAAATAAATGAGGAGTGCAATTCATAATTTTTTTTCTAGTTTTCATTCTAAATCATCATTTTTTTTATTTATTTTCACTTTACTTTTCTAGCCCCATTTTTAATATTTAACGCTGAATTTTCTAGTCCCTGCCCGCTCCCGAATGTAAATTTTTAAACAGGGATGAATTTATGTGGCCAGGCAGGGACCTAAAAATGTAGCCGACAATAATAAAAATGAAGAAAGGGGCCATTTAAATTTAAAAGTAAAATATTTTTTATAATTTTTTTTTTTTATTATTAGTAATATATTTTAATATTGTGTTTAATAAAGTGTGTGTATGTGTGTTTCACTTTTCTTCCTCTATTTTTTACATTTTTTATGTAGTACTACAACTCCCAGCATGGAACAGACTGTTCCGTAATGGGAGCTGTAGTAACTGTACTAAAAGACAGATCATAGCAGGTATCATTCCTGACACCCGATGTGATCGTTCTTTCTATCGCAGAGATGGAGCGGCCTTCTCCTGCGCTCGTATTTCTACACTATACTCCGGCTGGCCATTGATGTGAATAGAATTCACATCACTTATTCATATTTCCCACAGAGAGCTGTGATTGACCAGATGGTTCCAGCCACTCACAGCTTTCTGCGGGAAATATGAATAATAGGTAGACAAACGGCACATACTCATACTACAGTGGGACAAGAGAAGAGCGGCCGGCCGCCCACATCTATACATTATACAGGACAATGGCATTGGGTGTCAAAAGGGACAATTGCTGTGATCTGTCTATTAATGCAGTTACTACAGCCCCTAGCATGGAGCAGAGTGTGCTCCATGTTGGGAGTAGTAGTACCTGCAGTTAAGGACAGATCACAGCAGGTATTACTCCTGACACCAGATGCAATCTAGATGCGAGAAAGCTACCGGCATCTATACATTATACAGGACGATCGCAGGGGGCGATCTGTCTATAAGCACTGTCTGTTCCATGCTGGGAGTAGTAGTACTACCTAAAAAATTTAAATAATAGAGAAAAAAAGTGAAACACACACACACTTTATTAAACACATTATTAAAATACATTACTAATAAAAATTTGCAGAGAATTTATTCAGATCAAATCGATTTATTTTTTTATTCGGCAAATCGGCCAAATCGAATTTTTCAAAAATGCGCTCATCTCTAAACCATACCATACCTCTGCTGTCCATTTTAGGAATTGTCCAGAGCAGGAAAAAATCCCCATAGCAAACATATGCTGCTCTAGACAGTTCCTAAAATGGACAGCAGAAGTCAGCAGAGAGCACTGTGGTCATGACATCAGAGGAAATACATTTCTTTTTTTGATTTCTCTTTAGTAAACAGCCCCTAAAAAGTACTGGAAGGATTAAGATTTTTTAATAAAAGTGATTCACAATATCTGTTTAACTTTCTGGCACCAATTGATTTAAAAAAAAAAGTTTTCCATGGGAGTACCCCTTTAAGACCTTTTAAAACAACCTGAAAACCCATCTCTTCAAGAAAGGCTGCAACCTACAATAACTCTGCTGTCACTGTATTCCACTATGGATGGCTGCTTCCCTATCTGCTCACAGGTGACCAGCTGCCCCCTCACCTACTGTTTCCCTCCCCTCCCCTTGTAGATTGTAGGCTCTTGTGGGCAGGGCCCCTCTCCCTCTTTATCAGTCATTTACTGTTTTAGGTCCATAGTATTGTGTTTGTCTTATATGTATTTTAAACCCTTATAATGTGGACGGCACTCTGGAACTAAGGGTGCTCCATAGTAATAATGATAATGATAATTATTATCATCATCATTTTGGGATATGAAAAAAAAATACTACATAAGCTATATATGACTGTGTAGATGTTATCTCTTATATTAACCATATCCTTATATTTGGCCCATTATTTTCTTGAACTATTACAGCTGCATCAGTTTTTTATATTTTAATGGTCCTAGGCTATAATAACCTGCTCTTAGTTTACCCTCTCAAGTGTCTGCACAAGCTGTAGAGGTTTTAATTGAACTCCCTTTAGAAAGGAACGATTAGACTAAAAGGAACAATAGGCAATGCCTTACCAGTAGACGAATGCATTAATATGACAATATAATGTGGGGAACTATTAAAAAGTTCACCGAGGGTTTCCACAATACACAATAATTCCAGTAATTCAGGCTGTATTTTCCTATACAATTAACCAACTTCTATGACTAAACTATAGTAAACTGTTTTCTAACAATCATTCAGGAAAAGCGTGGCATTCATTCTGGTTTTCCTCTGCTATAACATTTAATTAAACACTACTCGCAGCCATTGCATAGAGAGTAGTATTTATTTTACTAACTAGCTTTTAGAAAGGCTATTTAAATAAATGTTGAACTTGATAAACACCAAGGGGACATCTCAACACACCACATATTTTAGTGAACAATAGCTCATGTCATTACTGCAAATCCACTGCTGCTCAACAGAAAGACGTTGCTTTGAAAAATGGATGTCAAGTTGTTGTACAATGAAGAATGCCCTCAAGGAAAAATAATGTAAATGCATTACACTGTTAATATGGACACATTTTATTCTAATTGAATGTATTCTATACCGCGATCCTGCTAACCACCCTCTACTGTTTATGAAAGATGTTATTCAGGGAGAAATGCCTCAGGAAGGTTCACCCTTCACCGACTATTGACATAGATGGTTACAGCAGCAGATGACGTAATATTCATGCTATCATAATATACAGTATGTCACATTAGAAATAATTATTTGTTTAAAAAGGGCATTTTTTTAAATTTAACAAAAAAGAGCTATTGTTTAAATCATGTTTTATGTCAACAATATTTTGTACATTTTTGATGATGTTATTCTAATTTTCAATTTTACTTGCTATCTCTATTCTGGCCACTAGGCCTAAAACTCAGCTGTGGCTTCCTGTTCTGTACAGATAATTTCCCAGCAATGCTTTTGTTCTCAGCACAGACAGGTGAAACCAGTATATATTTAACACTGGATCCACCACCATTCAAGGTAGAGATCAGAATCACCCTTCCTGTAGAATGACTTGTGAAACAGTCAGTTAAAATGCCTAGTAGCATCTACAACTCATGTGAATAGGACAGGTTCTGTCTATTGTTGTCTATGGTCCATGGGTCCAGCTGTAAAGCATATCTCAAAATTCTGTTAAAACAACTCAGACAAAATGGCAGCCCACATAATAATTCAGAGAATGTTGAATAAAAACATTGCTAAAATTGCGGAATATAGAAAAAGATTTTTTTTAAAGTTTCTAATTTCCAATCATGAAAAACAAATGTAGGTGACTCATTTCTTTCCGATATTTTAAGTCATAGTTTTAAGTAGAAATTTACATCTTACACAGTTGACAGTCTCAAAGTTCAACACATGCAATGCATCTAACTTCTAATTTTGATGATAAAAATGGGAGGATAAATGGTCTCCCCTCGCTTCTCTTCTGCCTCTCCCCTGTGCCAATCCCTTCACCGGTTACCTGTTGCCCAATGTATTCAATTTAAACTGTTCTCCATGACATACAAGGCCATCTACAACCTGTCCCCTCCAAAAAATCTCTGGCCTGATCTCCCTATGCCGCCCTGCATGTAATCTCCGATCATCTCAAGACGTCCACCTATGCTCCCCCCTTGTACCCACTTCACATGACAGTCTCTAAGACTTCTCCCGAGCTTCCTCCATACACCCCATTATTACCCCAGTACATTCGCATCTCACCCACCATCAAGACCTTCAAAAGCAACCTAAAGACTTATCTATTCAAGTAAGCCTACTACCTTCAATAATCCTGCTGCCACTGCACCCCTTAGGGCTTCTTTACCACCTGCTCACAGATGAATTGCTGGCCCCCTCACCTACTGTTTCCTTCCCCTCTCCTTGTAGATTCAGAGCCCTTGCGGCCAGGGCCCTCTCCCCCCTCTGTGTCAGTTGGCAAGTTACTCTCTGTAATGCTCAATGGTCCCATGTTAGTGTTATGTATTGTTACCTTTATCATATGTAAAGTGCCCTGGAACCAAGAACACTATATAATTAAATTAAAAATAATAATAATAAGATCAAGCCTTCCAGCTTTTATGCTTTTATACAGATAACACTTACTGCCAAAATGGAAAAAAGGTAAAGCAAAAAAAAATTTAATAAATAAATAAATAAAAACAACTTTATATAATGTAAGTTTGTATATACAGTAGATGAGTGTATAGGTATGTATGTTTCATAATACTTTTTTAACCCCTTAAGGGCTCAGCCCATTTGAGCCTTCAGGACTCCAATTGTCGTTTTTGCACTTTAGTTTTTTTCTCCCTCTTCTAAAAATCAAACCGTGTTCAAATTTGCACCTACAGACCCATATAAGGGCTTGTTTTTTGCGTCAACACTTGTATTTTGTAATTACATAACTTATTTTGTAACATACCTTATTTATCGGGGTATACCACGCACCGGCCTATAACACGCACCCTCATTTTACCAAGGATATTTGGGTAAAAAAAGTTTTTTACCCAAATATCCATGGTAAAATGAGGGTGCGTGTGTGCGCGTGTATATCCCGATACACCCCCAGGAAAGGCAGGGGGAGAGAGGCCGTCGCTGCCCGCTTCTCTTCCCCTGCCTTTCCTGGGGTCTAGAGCGCTGCTGCCGGCCCTTCTCTCCCCCTGGCTATCTGCTCCGCTGCCCGTTCTGTCCCTCTGACTATCGGTGCCGGCGCCGATAGCCAGGGGGAGAGAAGCGGCGCCGACAGCCAGGGAGAGAGAAGGGGCAGCGGCACCCATTGCCGGCGCCGCTGCCCCGTTGCCTCCCCCCATCCCCGGTGGCATAATTACCTGGGTCGGGTCCGCTCTGCTGCAGGCCTCCGGCATGCGTCCCCTGCGTCGCTGCTATGCGCTGCACGGCGCGGCGCATGACGTCAGTGCGCCAAGCCGTTCATAGCAACGACGCAGGGGACGCGCGCCGGAGGCCTGCAGCAGCGCGGACCCGACCCAGGTAATTATGCCACCGGGGATGGGGGGAGGCAACGGGGCAGTGGCGCCGGCAATGGGTGCCGCTGCCCCTTCTCTCCCCCTGGCTATCGGCGCGGGCAATGGGGCGCCGGCACCGATAGTCAGGGGGACAGAACGGGCAGCAGCGCCGATAGCCAGGGGGAGAGAAGGGCCGGCAGCAGCGCTCTAGACCCCAGGAAAGGCAGGGGGAGAGAAGCGGGCAGCGACGGCCTCTCTCCCCCTGCCTTTCCTGGGGGTGTATCGGCGTATAACATACACATAGACTTTAGGCTAAAAATTTTTGCCTAAAAAGTGCGTGTTATACGCCAATAAATACGGTAATCTATGGGGTGATATAAATAAATAGGGTGAAATAAAAACACACACCATTTTGCAAATTTTTAGGGCTTCCATTTCAACGCAGTGCACTTTTCAGTAAAAATTACACCTTATCTTCATTCTGTAGGTCCATACAGTTACAAGGATACCCAATATGTGTAGGTTTACTACTTAAAAAAAGTTATAACTACATGCACCAAAATCTTTATTTTTAAAATTGTCTAATTCTGACGCGTATAACTTTTTTATTTTTCCACATAAGGGGATGTGTGAGGACTCATTTATTGTGCTGTGGTTTGTAGCTTTTATTTGTACCATTTTTGTTTTGATGGGACTTTTTGATTTCTTTTTATTAATATTTTTATGGTGTATGAAGTGACCAAAAATGCACAATTTTGGACTTTGGTATTTCTTTCCGTGTACGCCATCGACCATGGGGTTTAGCTAACCTTATATTTTAATAGTTTGGACATTTATGCATGCGGCAGTACCACACATGATTATTTTTATTTTTTATTACATTATTTTATTTTAAAAAATGGGGGTGATTCAAACTTTTATTGGGGGAGGGGCTTATTCCCATTTATTTACTTTTTTTTATTTTTACACTTTTTACTTTTTTTTAGCCCCCATAGGGGGCTATACCATGCAATCTTTTGACATAGCATAGCATTGATCAGTGTTAACAGTGCTCTACTGCTCCAGCCTGCATGGCAGGCTTGGAGCAATTGAACACGGATTGGACAGCGAGAAGGGAGGTAAGGACCCTCCCGCTGTCCTCTCAGCTGATCAGGACATCGCAATTTTGTCGCGATTGTCCCGTTCAGCTCCGCTGAGCTGCCGGGATACTTTCAGCTTCATTTTAGAAGCCGCATCTAAAGGGTTAATGGTGGGCATCATCCTAATCGATCAGCCCAGCATTAACCCCGGGTCCTCGTTGCTGTGAACTTTTTAAACGCCGGTAATGGGACTAGGACGTACAGGTACGCCCTGATACTCGGGAATGGGGGCGTACCTGGATTTGGATTTTCCATAACTCATTTCATTAATATACCTGGTCTTTAGAATTTTACCTTTAATAGGTAAGCTTTAACTTTAGACTTCACAGAACTTTTTCTTTACACTAGTTTAATAAAACAGGTATGTAGAGGCGTTGTAGATCCTTTTTAGTACTATTGTTGACCTGTAAGCCTGGCACATAGCTAGGTTCATTCATATAGATTTATCTAACTCTTATTCAGCTCATTGGATCATGTATTCAATTTTATGCAGGGATTCCTCCCCCACTCCCTATTGTGACTGCAGGTAAACAGAACTTTATCACACACACACACACAATATATATATATATATATATATATATATATATATATATTATTATTATTATTATTATTATTATTATTATTATTATTACTAGACCTCCTCTCACCCCATGGTAACATTGAGCCACATCCTTCACAAACAATACCTTTTACTACATAAAACTATATAAAACTTTATTAAACAAATTCATAAATGATGCTGAATATTTACTCTATTATTGCAAATAAAACTGAATATGATAATAGTTATAATGCCACAGTGTTATGTCAGTGTCTGTAACTGAGCATAGTCATTGGATATTGCTAGCTTTGTTCAGATCCAAAACCAATCTAATGTATCTTCTTGCTACATGACCTTGCTTGAGGTCAACAGTCAAAGGAAACAAATAGACAGGTTGGATTTTTTTTTTGTCTATTTGTTTCTATTGTTCCCCCCGAGACAAACCTTGTCAAAGGCGTCTGGCAGCCACTCATTTCCTCCTGCTCCATATAACTAATATGCACTTTTGGCTAAGCTAAACACTAATGTGGGAATAAACCTTTGTAATTAATATTTCAGCTTTACCTCTATTGTATAAGGATGTGTTTGCAAGCATTTTACTTTAGATATACAATGCTTTGTATAAAGCCATATTCTACTGTATATGATATTACTATGAGTTGAGTCATAATAAAAAAAATTCAGAACTATGCTACTTCCATTTACATTTGATTTGTGCTTGACAAACAAGTATTGAGATACACATTGCATACCATCAGTATTTAAATTAAAGGGTACCTTTCATCAGAAAAACCTTTGATATATTACAAATTAACACCTTAGCGCAAATGGATGTTTATAAATGTCCATATGCGCGTCCCCAGATCATACTCTGTGGGTCCCGGTTGCTACAAGCAACCAGGACCCACACTAATGCCGGACATCGCCGATTGGGCTGATGTCCGGCATGAACTCTTTACATAAGGCGATCAAAGTTTATCGCCGTGTCTAAAAGTGAAAGTAAAAGCATCCTTGCTGTTCAGTCGGGCTGATCGGGACCATCGCGATAAAATCGCTATATCCCGATCAGTTATGACGCTGCAGGAGGGTGGCTTACCTGCCTCCTGCGTGTCTGATCGTCGATTGATTGCTCCAAGCCTGAAATCCAGGCTTGAGCAATCAACTGCCGATAACACTGATCAATGCAAAGCTATGGCTTTCCAGTGATCTGTGTAAAAGATCAGTGTGTGCAGTGTTATAGCCCCCTATGGGAGCTTATAAGACTGCAAAATAAAAGTTTAAAAAAGTTAATAAAGATCATTTAACCCTTTCCCTAATAAAAGTTTGAATCACCCCCCTTTTCCCATAAAAAAAAACTGTGTGAATAAAATTTGGTATCGCCGTCTGTGTAAATGTCCAAACTATAAAAATATACTATTAATTAAACCACACGGTCAATGGCGTATGCGCATAAAAATTCCAAAGTCCTAAATGGCGTATTTTTCACTTTTTACACCATGACAAAATGAATAAAAAGCAAGCAAAAAGTCAGATTAAAACAAAATGGTACTGTTAAAAACTTCAGATCAGAATGCAAAAAATTAGCCCTCATACCGCCCCATACAAGGAAAAATAAAAAAAAGTTATAGGGGTCAGAAGAGGACAATTTTAAACGTATACATTTTCCTGCATGTAGTTATGATTTTTATCAGAAGTAATAAAAACTCTAACTTATATAAGTAGGGTATCATTTTAACCGTCTGGACCTACAGAATAAAGATAAGGTGTCATTTTTACTGATAAATGTACTGCGTAGAAACAGAAGCCCCAAAAGTAACAAAATTGAGTTTTTTCTTCCATTTTTTTCGCACAATGATTTTTTTTCTGTTTCGCTGTAGATTTTTGGGAAAAATGACTGATGTCATTGCAAATTAGATTTGGAGGAGCAAAAAATAAGCCATCATATGGATTTTTAGGTGCAAAATTGAAAGTGTTATTATTTTTAGAAGGTGACGAGGAAGAAACGATAAATGCAAACACTGAAAAACCCTCCTTCCTCAAGGGGTTAATGTATGCAGAATAACTTTCCAATTGCATGTCATAAAAAAATATGCTTCTTTCTATTTAATTTTCCATTTAGAAAAAATGACCACTAGGGGTCTCCCTGCCAGTCCTGGCCACAAGTCCTTTTTATAGATTTCACACTCATGCTGGAGTCCTAAATCTCAGACTGCAGCAAGGACACAGATAAGCTCAGCACTGCTCCCGGACGGTCAGGGGATTAGGGAGAGTTTAGATCATATTAAGTACTCTTTAAAATAGAATGTGATATCTTAAAGTACTATAACTTTGCTACTTTTGTCAATTTGCCCAGGGCTAAGGAATGGAAGGGTAGATGAAAAGAAAATATCTCTCTACTGGCTCCTGGTACCTCTCTATAGTCCCTGGTGGAAGCACCCCAATGACGTCCCATACACTCTGCATGGGACTACTGCAGCCAATCACCTGCCTCAATGGTCACATGTACATTTTTTGTCAAATGTTCCTTATGACAATGGATTTCAATAGACTAAAATAAAATGCGTATCCCATAACTTTTTTTAGGACATAGTGTGATCTATTTTTTTCCCAAAATACCATTAAATATGTTTTCTAAATCTGTTAGTTTCCAGGGATAGATACATGACCATGTCTTTAAAGGGGTACTCCACTGGAAAACATTATTTTTAAAGGGATACTCCAGTGCTTACACATCTTATCCCCTATCCAAGGGATAGGGGATAAGATGCCTGATCGCGGGAGTCCCGCAGCTGGGGACGCCCATGATCATGCACGCGGCACCCCGTTTGTAATCAGTCCCCGGAGCGTGTTTCGGGGACTGATTACAAACGGGTGCCGCGTGCATGATCACTGGTGTCCCCAGCTGCGGGACTCCCGCGATCAGGCATCTTATCCCCTATCCTTTGGATAGGGGATAAGATGTGTAAGCACCGGAGTACCCCTTTAAATCAACTATTGCCAGAACATTAAACAGATTTGTAAATTACTTCTATTAAAAAAAATCTTAATCCTTTCCAGTACTTATCAGATGCTGTATGATCTACAGGAAGTGCTTTTCTTTTTGAATTTCCTTTCTTTCTGACCACAGTGCTCTCTGCTGACACCTCTGTCCATGTCAGGAACTGTCCAGAGCAGGATAGATTTGCTATGGGGATTTGCTCCTACTTTGGACAGTTCCTAAAATGGACAGAGGTGTCAGCAGAGAGCACTGTGGTGAGGCAGAAAGGAAATTAAAAAAGAAAAGCACTTCTTGTGGTTCATACAGCATCTGATAAGTACTGGAAGGATTAAAATTTTTTAACAGAAGTAATTTACAAATTTGTTTAATGTTCTGGCACCAGTTGATTTTAAGCAATTTGTTTTTTCCAGTGGAGTACACCTCTAAATTTGCAGTTACACATGATTGCCCTCACTACCCCCCTAGGATTATTTTTAATCTTGGAACAGAAAGCAATACTATTTCCTCATTTTTGTGCAAATTGTATCAGTTACCAACAAAAACAACTATAGGTTGTACATTTCCCTATTGAAACCAAGGATTTGTTACTCAGGTTTACAGTATACTGGAAACCATTTACTGGAGGAAACATATGTCTGGAGAACTGATATTTTATATTTTATTTTCTTTCCATATTAAACTAATTTTAGGCTATAGAAAAACATTACGGGTACTGCAGGTAATAGAATAATTTGATACTATGTTTTATTCTTTGCTATAAAGTTTTAATTTTTTCTTTCAGGTCTAGTAAACAAGTTTATATTATCTGGAGTATATCCTCTAGGCAAACACTGCTCTAAGAAACATAAATATAAGAAAGATCTGCTATGCAAATGTAAGCATATTTCAGCCTATAGGCAATTGCCTATGTTTTCATACAATCCCATTATGGTATCAAATGGTCTACTTTAAATAAATAAAAGAGTTTAGTTATGTCCTTAGTTCAACTGTATAGTTCAAGGATGTAACAACAAGCAAAACACTTTTACAGCATTACTACTACAACATAAAAAAATGGTCATCTAGGTAAATGAAAATGGTAAATGAGAAATAATAATAATAATAATAATAATAATAATAATAACTGAATCATGATCATTATAATGTCAAATTTGACCTTGTAATGTAACAAGCAAATGAAATAGTTCAAATAATTTAAAAATGTGTACTGTGTTAATCAGTATGTCAAATATCTCGATCCCGTGCAATCTTCAGCTCTAGCGTGGGCAGATACAGGCTTCCCCGGGTAGTGCAGTTGCCAAGGCAACTGTACCACATTTCACTAAGTTCTGTGCACAACTCTTTTCTGATTAACAGGACTAGTGCATGGAATTTCGCTGAGCATGGTTCGGTTGCCTTGGCAACCACATCACCCAGTGCAACCTTTTTCTCCCCACAATGAAGATTGCGCATAATCAAAGTATAAGACTTATAATTTAAAAATTCTAAACACCCACTTTCCAATTTAACCCATAAAGAAGTATAAACTATGAGATATATATATATATATATATATATATATATATATATATATATATATATATATTAAAAACATTATTGGCATCATGTCTGAAAATGTTTGAACTAGTTCAATATTACATTATATATCCAGCTTACTAAAATATTAGAATAAAAAGTGATCAAAAAGTCATATGTGCCCTGAAATATTACCAGAACAACCTGTTGAACCTGCAAAATTAACACACTACATGTGTGATTCAAGCCTTATAGCTTGCTAACAATGTGGGTGCCCATTGACCTTAGGTTCTGGGGCTTCTCTAATGCCCAAATGTTTTTGTCTATCCACAGATGTGGTAAAAAGTTGCAGATACTCTTTTCTTAGAACATATCCTAGATCGCCTATATTGGCAATGATGTTTTCATAAAAAAATGTAATATACCACATGAATGGTAGCAAAAACAAGCATATCACTTGTTTTATAGTGCGAGAAACAAAAACGACATACAAACAATCCCTTGTCTTTGATTTTGATAGGTAATATAACTCAGAAACTTTATCTTATCATTTGACTGCTAAAACAACTGGCAGTTTAATGATGTAGCTGCAAAAATGACAGGTATAGCACAACATTTAATAGCACTAGACTCTGATGACCATAAAGCTGCCATTTGTTCTGGTTTGCTGTCATTTCCTCAATGCCAAGATATTGTGGTGATGTTTTTTACGGCTCACAATAGCACTTTACATTTTGCAGACATAGATTTTAGGATGGATAACAGCTTTTATAGGGTGTTGATGGAGCAATACTGCTTTTATTTGATAACTCTACAGATAAAAGTATAAACATCCTTAAGCCTCCAAAATACTGCATGAAACAATATGGGCCAAATTCAATTATATTCTTAAATTTGAAATATGCTTTTAAATAAAAAAATAATGGCATATAGCCACAGTAAGGGATACTCCTAAACTGGTGGCAAACACTGGAAAATCTAAAGATAATGCCTATGATGTTGAATTGGATGTGAAACTTGTGAAACTAGATCACTATATAAAATATCCAGCTGAAATGTTTAATTGCACCTATAGGCACATATAGTCACAAATGGCTAGAATAAAATTCAGTTATTTCCATGACCATCAGAAAAGAAAAACAACAATCATTTAAATAGCCTTATAATATTTATTTATTTTTGAAGTTTTAAACCCCATCAGTTTAATTCTATTTTGTTTATAACCATTGAGTAATTTATGTAATGGGGATAACCTGCTCATTGTCGAAAGTTCTTTATAACCATTTGGTGGGCTTGTGCCAATATTCAGCAGCTAGTACTAATTGGCAGAGTTTTAGCTTAAAGGGTTACTCCAGTGGACAGCAACAGTTTTAAATTAACTGGTTTCTCAAAGTGCTACAGATTTGTAAATTAATTGTACTTAAACATTTTAAGCTTTCCAGTACTTAACAGCTGCTGAATACTACAGGGGAAGTTATGTAATTCCTTCGAGTCTGGCCACAGTGCTCTCTGCTGCCAACTCTGTCATGTCAGGAACTGTCCAGAGCAGGAGAGATTTGCTATGGGAATTCGCTTCTACTCTGGACAGTTCCTTACACGGTCAGAGGTGTCAGCAGAGAGCACTGTGGTCAGACTGAAAAAAACTACACAACTTGCTCTGTTGTATACAGCAGCTGATGATTACTGGAAGGATTAAGATTTTTAAATAGAAGTAATTTACAAATCTGTATATGTTTCTGGCATCAGTTGATTCTAAAAGATTTTTCTACTCTGGAGTATACTTTTAAGGCATGAATGAGGAAGAGATAGTCATTGTGTGCCATAGATGTGCCAAGAAAAGGACTTCTAACTACAACAGACATATTAAGTTGCATTCACTGATCAAAGCAAACAACAAGCAAGTCAGCAATGCCTAGTGTCTAGAGTTACATATATATTTTGAGAAATTAGTTTAACAACTTACATTCTATGTTAAAAAAGTAGTTTACCACGATAAGTAATACTCTAAATGGTATACTATGCAATACTAAATGCAATGGTCTGCTATATTGTACAGATACCGATGTAGCCATAGTTATCTTGATCACGTTAACACAACACATTGACTTCAATGCAATGAGATATCCTAACTAACCAAAGATTATTTTATTATTATTATTATTATTTCTTTTATACTGCTTTTGGTACCAATAATTAAGAGGTAATGTGAAAATTCGGTTTGTGCAACGTGTCAGGATAATTTATCTAAATTCTAGGAGTGCAGTAAAAATATCTTAAAAGAAATCTGTCATCAGTATCACCCGCTTATACAAGCTTGTAGTGCAGGTGATACTGATCAAAATTATACTTACGGCGTCCGAAACCCCCATGCCATTCCGCGTTATTTGCTCGTTTTTCTGGGTATGCAAATTAGGTCCCTGGTGCATGGACGGTGCTTACACCCGAGCTCCGGGCACTCTGATGTAATCTATAGCCAGGCAGGCACCCAGCTCATCCATATGCATAACCCCCTCCCTGATCGCGCAGCCGTGCTACTGAGCGGCGCATGTGCCGTACAGTAGAATGGCCGCACATGCAGGGAGGGGGTTATGTATATGGATGAGCAGGATGGGGTGCCTGCCCAGCTGAAGATTACATCAGAGTGCCCAGACCGGGCATAGCTTGACATCACAAGGGGGCGTGGGCAACCCCCGCAGCGCACACACAAAGTTCAGAAGGAAATGTTCTGAACGCTGCTCAATGGGGTACCCCTTTTCCCCCCAGAGTCAGAAAAAGTATTTTGCTATTAATCTCTAGAGATGCAGATGGTGGGCTACATTTGTTTTGTCAGGACAAAATCCCTGTGATTGTCTAGTGTGCCTGTGTTTTTGTTTTTGGTACACTTAAGGGAAAAATCTGTGAAAACAAGTGTTTTGTGTCACTTTTGCATACAGCTGTTTAACCCCTTAAGGACTGAGCCCTTTTTCACCTTAAGGACTCAGCCATTTTTTGCAATTCTGACCACTGTCACTTTAAACATTTATAACTCTGGAATGCTTTTAGTTATCAATCTGATTCCGAGATTGTTTTTTCGTGACATATTCTACTTTAACTTAGTGGTAAAATTTTGTGGTAACTTGCATCCTTTCTTGGTGAAAAATCCCAAAATTTGATGAAAAATTTGAAAATTTTGCATTTTTCTAACTTTGAAGCTCTCTGCTTGTAAGGAAAATGGATATTCAAAATATTATTTTTTTTTCACATATACAATATGTCTACTTTATGTTTGCATCATAAAATTGACAAGTTTTTACTTTTGGAAGACACCAGAGGGCTTCAAAGTTCCGCAGCAATTTTCCACAAAATTTTGAAACTCGCTTTTTTTCAGGGACCAGTTCAGGTTTGAAGTGGATTTGAAGGGCCTTCATATTAGAAATACCCCATAAATGACCCCATTATAAAAACTGCACCCCCCAAAGTATTCAAAATGACATTCAGTCAGCATTTTAACCCTTTAGGTGTTTCACAGGAATAGCAGCAAAGTGAAGGAGAAAATTCACAATCTTCATTTTTTACACTCGCATGTTTTTGTAGACCCAATTTTTGAATTTTTGCAAGGGGTAAAAAGGAGAAAATTTTTACTTGCATTTGAAACCCAATTTCTCTCGAGTAAGCACATACCTCATATGTCTATGTTAATTGTTCGGCGGGCGCAGTAGAGGGCTCAGAAGGGAAGGAGCGACAAATGGTTTTTGGGGGGCATGTCACATTTAGGAAGCCCCTATGGTGCCAGAACAGCAAAAAAAAAACATGGCATACCATTTTGGAAACTAGACCCCTCGGGGAACATAACAATGGGTAAAGTAAACCTTAATACCCCACAGGTGATTCACAACTTTTGCATACGTAAAAAAAAAAAAAAAATACCTAAAATGCTTGGTTTCCCAAAAAATTTACATTTTTACAAAGGGTTAAAGCAGAAAATACCCCCCAAAATTTGAAGCCCATTTTCTCCCGATTCAGAAAACACCCCATATGGGGGTGAAAAGTGCTCTGCTGGCACACTACAGGTCTCAGAAGAGAAGGAGTCACATTTGGCTTTTTTGAAGGAAATTTTGCTCTGGGGGCATGCCGCATTTAGGAAGCCCCTATGGTGCCAGGACAGCAAAAAACCCCACATGGCATACCATTTTGGAAACTAGACCCCTTGGGGAACGTAACAAGGGGTAAAGTGAACCTTAATACCCCACAGGGGTTTCACAACTTTTGCATATGTAAAAAAAAAAAAAAAATTTACCTAAAATGCTTGGTTTCCCAAAAAATTTTAATTTTTACAAAGGGTTAAAGCAGAAAATACCCCCCAAAATTTGAAGCCCAATTTCTCCCGATTCAGAAAACGCCCCATATGGGGGTGAAAAGTGCTCTGCTGGCGCACTACAGGTCTCAGAAGAGAAGGGGTCACATTTGGCTTTTTGAAAGCAAATTTTGCTCTGGGGGCATGCCGCATTTAGGAATCCCCTATGGTGCCAGGACAGCAAAAAAAACAAAAACATGGCATACCATTTTGGAAACTAGACCCCTCGGGGAACGTAACAAGGGGTTAAGTGAACCTTAATACCCCACAGGTGTTTCACGACTTTTGCATATGTAAAAAAAATAATATTTTTTTTACCTAAAATGCCTCTTTTCCCAAAAATTTTACATTTTTAAAAAGGGTAAAAGCAGAAAATACCCCCCAAAATTTGTAACACAATTTCTCCCGAGTACGGCGATACCCCATATGTGGCCCTAAACTGTTGCCTTGAAATACGACAGGGCTCCAAAGTGAGAGCGCCATGCGCATTTGAGGCCTAAATTAGGGACTTGCATAGGGGAGGATATAGGGGTATTCTATGCCAGTGATTCCCAAACAGGGTGCCTCCAGCTGTTGTAAAACTCCCAGCATGCCTGGACAGTCAGTGGCTATCTGGCAATACTGGGAGTAGTTGTTTTGCAACAGCTGGAGGCTCCGTTTTGGAAACAGTGGCGTACCAGACGTTTTTCATTTTTATTGGGGAGGGGGGCTGTGTAGGGGTATGTGTATTTGTAGTGATTTTTACTTTTTATTTTATAGTGTGTTAGTGTAGTGTAGTGTTTTTAGGGTACAGTCACATGGGCGGGGGTTCACAGTAGTTTCTCGCTGGCAGTTTGAGCCGCAGCTCAAACTTGCAGCCGGATACTTACTGTAATCCTCCGCCCATGTGAGTGTACCCTGTACGTTCACATTGGGGCGGGGGGGGAAACGTCCAGCTGTTGCAAAACTACAACTCCCAGCATGTGCGGTCTATCAGTGCATGCTGGGAGTTGTAGTTTTGCAACCGCTGGAGGCTCCGTTTTGGAAACAGTGGCGTACCGGACGTTTTTCATTTTTATTGGGGAGGGGAGGGGGGTTGTATAGGGGTATGTGTATACGTAGTGTTTTTTACTTTTTATTATGTGTTAGTGTAGTGTAGTGTTTTTAGGGTACAGTCGCACGGGCGGGCGTTCACAGTAGTTTCTCGCTGGCAGTTTGAGCTGCGACAGAAAATTTGCCGCAGCTCAAACTTGCAGCCGGATACTTGCTGTAATCCTCCGCCCATGTGAGTGTACCTTGTGCGTTCACATTGGGGAGGGGGGGGGGGGACATCCAGCTGTTGCAAAACTACAACTCCCAGCATGTACGGTCTATCAGTGCATGCTGGGAGTTGTAGTTTTGCAACAGCTGGAGGCACACTGGTTGTGAAACACAGAGTTTGGTAACAAACTCAGTGTTTTGCAACCAGTGTGCCTTCAGCTGTTGCAAAAGCTACAACCCCCAGCATGTACGGACAGCGGAAGGGCATGCTGGGCCTTGTAGTTATGCAACAGCTGGAGGCATACTACTTTGGCTGGGGATGCTGGGGACTGTAGTTATGCAACAGCTGGAGACACACTGGTTTGCTACATAACTCAGTGTGCCTTCAGCTGTTGCAAAACTACAACTCCCAGCAGTCACCGACAGCCAACGGGCATGCTGGGAGTTGTAGTTATGCAACCAGCAGATGCACTACTACAACTCCCAGCATGCACTTTAGCTGTTGGTGCAAGCTGGGAGTTGTAGTTACACAACAGCTGAAGGTACACTTTTCCATAGAAAAAATGTGCCTCCAGCTGTTGCAAAACTACAAGTCCCAGCATGCCCATAAGGGCATGCTGGGAGTTGTGGTGGTCTGCCTCCTGCTGTTGCATAACTACAGCTCCCAGCATGCCCTTTTTGCATGCTGGGAGCTGTTGCTAAGCAACAGCAGGAGGCTGTCACTCACCTCCAACGATCCAGCCGCACAGGTCAGTCCCTCGCCGTCTCCGCCGCGGCCGTCGCTCCTGGGGCCCCGATCCCAACATTGACGCCGGGGATCGGGGTCCCCAGCACCCGGGGTGCACGTCCCGCACCCGCTCACGTCCTCCAGAAGAGGGGCGGAGCGGGTTGTGGGAGTGACACCCGCAGCAGGCGCCCTTATTGGTCGGCCGGTAATACGGCCGACGAATCAGGGCGATCGTGAGGTGGCACCAGTGCCACCTCACCCCTGCAGGCTCTGGCTGTTCGGGGCCGTCGGAGACGGCCCCGAACAGCCTGTAATTCCGGGTCACCGGGTCACTGGAGACCCGATTGACCCGGAATCTGCCGCAGATCGCTGGACTGAATTGTCCAGCGATCTGCGGCCATCGCCGACATGGGGGGACATAATGACCCCCCTGGGCGATATGACCCGATGCCTGCTGAACGATTTCAGCAGGCATCGGGCACTGGCTCCCCTCCGGCTAGCGGCGGGGGGTCGGGATTTGACAGGACGTACTCAAACATCCTGAGTCCTTAAGGACTCGGAAAAGGGGACGTTTGAGTACGTCCTGCGTCCTTAAGGGGTTAAAGGGGTGCTCCGGGGAAGTTAAGAAAAATAAAAATGTCCTGAAGCCACTAAAATACCTGTTCGGTGTCCCCTGTAGTTATCCAGGGATGTGCACAGACATTTTGGGGGGGCAGGGGAATGAAAAAAAGAGCACTTCTCATAAATATTTATATAAATGTCCACATAATGACTCCAGACTGTCCAGGGTACTTTTAGGAGGAAGAACAAAAGGGCAGGGGGCTCAAATTTTTTTTTTTTTTATTAATCAGGCATGGATCAGTGAGGATTTTAAAACTCTGGTCTGGTGCCACTACTACCACCACCTGTGCTGTCGACCCACTAGTACTACCACTACCCCCTCTTTCTAATGGCTACTGCAACCTTCAGTTCACCACCCTTACTGTAAACTCGTTACAACTACTACTGTGAACCGAACTTTTGAAAATTCATCTCTACACAAAACACAAGAAATGTCACCAATTCAGAACTTATATATCAAAACTATGCCATCAAGGTCATAAAGAATTATAATCCCTGGTAAAATCATTATTTCCATTTCACTCTTTATTAATAAAACCAATCATACCATTTGCAGTAGATGTTAAACTGAACAATGTATACTAAATACAGCTATATAATAGCTCCCAATACCTTTGTTTATAATTTATATAAGCTTTTACAATACTGTGCATTGCTAGTGATAAATATTCCTGAGTTGAAGCTTTACTTTTCATTATAGCTTGAATTATTATTCCTGGGTTTCTATAATTTTACTCATGATTATTTCAGAGGTGGAAGATATACTACTGTAAAATAGCCTGGTAGCTCCTCCAAACCAAGCTTAACTTTATTTATCGGTGCTGTGTATTTTAGCAGTCCTTAGTTTTTTCCTGTTTAATGATGCAGAAATTGGTTCATTATTTGTATAATGACATTTCTAAAACATCAGACTTCCTGATTCCAACCTTCTGCATGTTTAATTATGACTCGATGCGCTCAGGCACAGCACCGAAAACTGTGAAGAAAAGAGTACATTTCTAATGTCATTCCAGTATATGAGCCATGGAAGATGGAAACTGATAATCATTTTATAGGGAGAGCCTCCTTCAGTAAGATTAACAAAATAACATTCAAATGTTAATGTGGCAGTGGGTAGAATGGAGGATTATGTACAAACATACGGCTGCTATCTCAAGTTACAAAAACTTTTATAAAATTAAAGGTTAAAATAGTGGTCAGTGGTGTTTATACTGTTTAGAGTACACAATAAAGTCTTTTAACATAAAACTAAATAAAAGTAACACTGAATTCATGCTTCTTCTGAATAGTTTCTAATTGTAACCAGTTACCTGCTGGCAGCCCCTGCCCAATGAATCATGGAATAATTATTATTTTTGCATCTTGTATTATTTGTCATCTTGCTGCAACTTTATCCTTAAAGATGAACTCCAGTTTGTAAAAACGTGTTGCCTATCCAGTTGATAGGGAATAAGTCTCTGATCACATGGGTTCAACCACTGGAACCCCCTGCGATCTCCAGAAAGAGGCTCAACTCACCTACTTGAGCTCTCCAGTCCCAGCCTTCCAAGACGAACTGGTCCGCTCAGTCAATCACTAGCCGCAATGATCTCCCACCTCAGCTGGTGATTGACTGACTGGGCCATCACTCCCAGACCAGTTTGACACGGAGAGTGGGGGCCGGAGGGCTCAGGTAGGTAAGTGAGGAAAACAATGAATTTCACCACTATCTTAGCTTACAACCAGGTACTGACAATTTCCAATATTATATATATTTAGATGTTGCAGTATAGCAATAATAAAATATTTCAATGGAGTACTACTTTAAAGTGTGGTAAGTTTAAAATGTGGTGAGGGAAAGAGTTGGTAAAAAAAAAAAAAATAACTGCCTCTTACCTTTCTCTCTCTCGCGCCGGTGCCGGTATAATGGAGCTCTGTTGCACCCTGTCCTGCATTTCCATGTTCAGGGACATAAGGCTTCAGCCTGCTCAGCCAATCAGTGACTAAGGTGGGACATCATTGTGGATGCTGATTGGATGGGCAGGCATGTGATGTCACATCATCAAACAGACAGCAGGCAGTGGAGCTCTGTTATACTGGCAATGGCGTGGGAACGAGGAAGGTAAGAGACACTTCTTTTTATTTTTTTTTTATTTTTTTTAACTTACCAACTCCCTGACTAGATTTTCACTGGACTGCCCCTTTAAGTGCTTTAATACTTGTACCACTATATAAATTATAGAAGTGTACACTTACTGCGATCTGTAACCACTGCTCGTGCCTCTGGATTGCTTGTTTTGTTCTTCAGGTTCTGAGCAGCAGTTATAAGTTCTTCCAAATGGGGTCGTTTTTGTTCCAAATCCTGCAGAGTTACCTATACACAATGGTAAATGCAAGAAATAAATACATGCATTTAAGAAAAGTAAGAAAAGCTAAACATGCTTTTATAGATCTACAGATCTATATTTTATGATTACAAAGAAATATCATCAATGAATATACATACTTACTGTCATTGGTTTTAAAATGAATTCCACTAATTCAATGGATGTGAAGTTCTTAAGTTCTGTTTAGGCCAATATCACACATTTACAGTAAAGCCCCATTATAGTACCCATATTACAGCCATAAATTCGGGATTTGTTTACCCGAATCATAAGGAACTATAAAGCTTCAGTATGAATTCAGGTGATGAGATCTTCAGTCAGGCTGGGAAATGCAGTTGAAATACGAATGTTGTAATATGGCTGTATTATACTTGTGTTAAACTGGCCTAAGGTACTAGCGAAAAGGACCTTTTTTAACGGCCCTCCTGTATCAATACTTTCCCAGGAGAATATTCCTCATGTTTCTCATATTAATCTTTAAATGCTTTTTATTAACACTGGAGAGAGCTAATGTGAATTCTGGCAGTTGCTTTGAGCTTTTGAAACATGAAGCCCATTACTAAAGTCCAACAGTCATCTGAATCCTCTACAAGGCTTGAACTAGTTCTATTATCAGATGTCTCACTATGACAAACCCTGCCATAAAAGAAACTAACCTAGCAACCAGCTGATCAAAGCAAGTCTTGATTCAGAAATGATTATATAAAAGGCACAGATGTTGGCACAACCTGTGTGGAGCTCAGAGGCGGCTCTCCCATTAGGAAAGATAGGCGGCAGCTCTGGAAGGGGCCTCACAACTGCCTAACTTGCCATCCCATGAGTACAATTTACTCAACGCATCCTCTACGCATTTAACTATATGAGCATCTTAAAGAAGCCCCTATAGGTAAATGTGGTGCTCTGCAGCAGTGACGTTGCTTAGGGAGGTGTGGTGTGAGGGGTTGTGCAGACCACACTGGGTGACACCACCAAGCCTGATGAACATTTCCTCCTAGATTGTTTCTACTTTATTACTATGCCTATGCTGCTCCTGCCCTGTGTACTTGATTCTTGAGTTGTGTTAAACAGTATGTTAGTACCTAGGCTCTGCTGGCGTCTCTGTCTGTCTAGGCTGTGATTTCAATACTATACAAAGAATAAAGACTCCTGCATGCATGCTGGTGAGTGCCTCCTTTACTGTCGCATTGCTGTTTGATTCAGAAACCAATGGGAGGTATCATGTGGTATTACATTTTAATGAAGCTCTTCATGTATTGGACTTCCTGGGAACTACTGCATGACATTACCTAATAGATGCCTCCTGGCAGCTCACAGACCTCTCCCAGCCCTATCTGTATGCATATATCTCTTTGGGATGAATTACACCCTTCCTCTGAAGCTGTGTTCACACATTGCCTTTTTGCAGTGTTTTTCTTTTTTTGCTATGATTTTTTATTTAAATTTTGTGGCCAAAATGGTGCTAATTTACTGCAAATGTACAAGTCAGGGTAAATAAAGTTATTTTTTTACAGCTGTGAAAACATGTGAAAAATGTAGTAATTTAACATGTGACCACAACCTGAAGGCGTTAAATATGCATATACTTCTTCCTCGTGACAAGATTTTTCTACTTTATCTGTACTTTTAATAAGGGAACACATTAAAACTGCATTTAATGTAAACTGACATCCACCTACTTTTGAATCTTGGCAGTTTAGGCTGCTGCCTGTTGAAGTCTAGTCAGGTGACCTCATGATGGTAACTGCCGTGATGAGAGTCTACCCTCTCTCTGCAAAGCTAGAGCATTCATGGGAAATTTAGGCAACAGTAAAAAATATTTTTAGTGGTGGAATTGCATTCAGTATGACTGGAGTACTCTTTAAACATGGATGGGGCTGCTAAAGAGAGAGAGATACTGATATGCATGTCCATTTTCACTAATAAGATGTTGGAATATAAAAGATGAAAACCATTGGGGAAATTTATTATGACCACGTTTTACAAGCCGGTCTAAAAAACAACCCCACCAGTGTAGAATTGCACTGGATTTATCAAGAAGTGCAAGCCTCTTCCCAATGTAGCAGTATGGATTTTAACTGCAGTCTATGCATGCAAGCCCAGTTTGTGTGAAACCATGTCCATTATGCCCCAAATCCCACCCACTTGGCAAGCGTGGTGCAGAGAGTTTGCAGAATACTTTTGGGACTTAGGCCAGTCTGCGGTTATGTGGTTTAATTTCACTATTCAAAAAATTGTAGAAACTGGGGAAAATGTAACATCGGTTTTAAGTTTTCTTTATTTTTTTGTGGTAAATTGTCACAAATGTTTATACAATGGGTGAAAAAGTCACAACACTTTTGTGCAAATCAATTAGACTCAGTTACGAAAACAACTTGAATGTACTGTGACATGGTAATCGTTTGAAATGGTTGGGTTATCAACCGTAACTTTTATAGATTGTCTCAACATTTTTGCCTATTCTCAAGCCAGCCTTTATAACACTCCGAAAATTGTCTATATCTAAGCTACTTTGCTTTTTAAGAACATGATTTGCATAGACAATGATAAATCCAACCCCCACACTGCGTTTGGTAAATCCATTGCTTATTGTCTGTTATAAAGTGTGCTGTATATTTAGGTTTACATTTCTTCTGTTAGTTCAACAAGAATTACTGCCAATTTTCAGACTGCCAAAAAATGCTGTCCATCAGTACTGATAATAGCTGTCTATATTGCTGACTGATACAATCAATGTAATGTGTACATAAAACTTAATATAATGAGAAAACAATGAATGATGAACATAGGATATGGCATGAATAATATGCAGGTCACCCAGTTGCCATACTGTGATGTTTACTAATAAGAATGTGCATATATTTGTCAATCACGTTCCCATACATTTTATTACATTTTCAATGCAATTACTGAATATATACCCAATGTTCTTTAGTGCAAAGGCACATTTCTCCATCCTTGCACAGAATAGCTTTGCATCCACTGTTCTGTCCTTTCAGCCATGAAACAAAAGATGTTCTTTAAGTTACACAAATGATCAACTAAAACAAATTGTTCTGCGGAAATAGATGATTTAATGCACTGATATGTCTGCTTAGTATAGCTAAGGAAAACGAAAAAACATTCAATCAAAAGACAACTCTCAACAAGAAACACTACAAAGTTCATAAAAAAAATCCAAGTTCATTATTAGTGCAATTATTGATTTGAGGACCACACTTAGAACCAAACCTTGTCTACATCTAAGCTACTTTGCTATCTATGAAGGATGTGGGGGAATTACACATGACATACACAATGGCAAGCGGGGGTAAAAAAAAAAAAACTTGATTTACCCAGACAGTGATAAATTACCTCCTTGGAGTGCAATGGCAATGAGTGAAACACTTAGCCACACATTTCTCTCAACTTGTGTGAAAAAATATATTTACAAGAACTGGTATAAACAATTCGTATACAGAAGCCATAATGCTAAATTAACACCTGAGACCCGTTATACCAGTAATAACTAACTTTATTACCAATCACCAGTTGCTAAATTAACACCTGAGACCCGTTATACCAGTAATAACTAACTTTATTACCAATCACCAGTTATAATGTAATTCTCATTTTCCCTAAGAAGCATTCAAGGTATGAAGCTAGAGGGGGGCAGGAGAGCAGCCCCAAAACAAGTTTGAGGAGGACTTCAACTGCACTCATCCCTAGCATACAGCTGGACGGTGCTGTTCATGTCCTCTCTGAAGCAGAATAATTGTGAAAAACTGAAAAGTTGACTTCCCCAAGAAAATGGAACACTTAAATGAGCTCTTTGTGAGCCAGAATGCTAAGGAGGTTCCTGAGTAATGGTATTATTTACCCTAATAGGTTAGTAGCCACTTCCTTGGGTTGTCACCAGTTTTTATGCTATTAATTCAGTGGCATAGCTGGAGGAGGGGTGGGGGCAGAGCACATGCCCAAGTGCTGACTGCCAAAAATCCAACTTTACCGAGGTCAGGGTATATAGATACAAGAAAATGGGAATAAATAGCACTTTTGTACAGGGTGCTAGAAAGCCAAAACCTTGATTTATTTAACATTCAGTAAACATTCAGTAAACATTTCTATAGAGTCCAGGAAGCTGCTAAAGTTTAAAAATAAATTGCCTGCAAGCTTTATGTAGTTCCAAAATTTAAAGTTGCTCTCAGCTTAGTTGAATATTTCAGTTCATAAACCTGCCCATAAGGTATGTGTCCGGGATAAAGCACACACATATGGTTGTCAGAGGTGTGTCTCTGGCCTGATATACATTCCATCTGGCAAGAATCTCTCTGCCACTGCTCCACTATATTCAGTAATATAACTAAAAATTTTACCAGGCAAACCTAGTTAACAGCCAATGATGGTGTTTAGCATTGGAAAACACTTGATATATAATTCAACAAGGAGATGTAAAGAAAAGTGGCACTCACCAGATTTCTGTGAGTTTCCATTTCTTACAAGTAGGGGGGTAAAACAACAGCATTTTTAAGGCCAGAAGAAGTGTATAGCCACAAAATAGCCATCGCCTCAGACGCCCCTGCCGATGTTGTTACCCCCGGCTTGTATGTCGAAAACTTAAAATAAAGAAATAAAAGTAAGCTATAAATGATGTACATTCTACACCTATGAACCCCTGATCACATTTTTGTTCCCCTCTACAGCGTATGTAAATTTTTGCTTTTGGTAAAACCTCTTCATGTATTAATTATTATCATTCAGAACAACTGTATGAGGCATTGTAAAAAAAAAATCATTATAAAAAAAAACTGCCACATTGTCATCACACTGCCTAAAACTTTAATCTTGCCCAGCAAATGCATTATCTTTATATTTGGAGTGAACAGCATTTTTTTTATTTGCATGTGAAAAGGACCTAGAAAAACTACTTTAAGCATGTCCATAGTGTGTACCCCTATAAAGGTAAAGCATGCAGTAAAGTCGTTCAAAAACATATTAAAACACACGATTGTGAGAACACTGAGATCTCTTTCTCAGATAGTGTAGTCTTTGGTAACAGTAAGTGCTGAAGATTAAAGGTTCTCTGATCCTGTGTAACATACTGAGTTGAAGTGCTTACTCAACAACCTCTGACCCCTGTTTGACTGTACCCACTGCTTTTCCTGTTGCTACACCACTGTCTACATTTTATTTTTGCAGATGCCCCAGGAATTATAGAATTACAGAGAATGGAAGTAAATTGCAGTGAAAAGAGAATAGTCCTGCTTCAACAGGAGGCTTGTCTGTTGGATGTCATTTACATTGTTACCCTATAGGTCAGTGTTTTACTCTTTGAGCACCCTCTTCAGTTCTTTATATCTGTGTTCGTGTAGAGCATGACTATCTGGTTATCAGTGTAAAGTGGAACTGTTGCACTGAAATGTCTGCTCGGCCATTCATTGGCTAAGGTGGGTCAACATTGCCTGCGTGTCGAGAAAAGTAAATGGAGATCATCAGCGATTTTCTTGCTCTTAGAAATGCAGTGACAGGTTATCGTGTAGGTGAGCACATTTATTTTTCTAACCATGTCTGCAACTTTTTTTAGGGGGTATTATCACTGTCTACAGCCTTGGCAAACTAGAACATGTCTTACAATTGTCTTTTTTTGGTTTGGACTTTTCAAAAAATGTATACATTGTGACATCATGGTCATATTTATCTCCTAAATGATGTACATGTGTTAAGCTCTCATACCAGAGATGTGTATTCTTTAGCATGTACTGTTGAACCACTGTTTGGGGTTCGCTATTTCCTTAAACTCTGCAAATAGGTATGGTCTTTATTGTAAGAGTATCCTGAGGTGACAATCCCCAGCTTGATGCAGTAGTGCTGATGTCGTGGTAGCATAGTGAGGAACAGAGCCAAGAATTGTCATCAAAACAATTGTCAGGGTGCAACAGGTCAGAGGACAAAACAAAATCTTAGTCAGGTAGAGTCTCAGCCGAATAGAACAAAAAGTGCCAAATAAACTGTTACGCCGAGCGCTCCGGGTCCCCGCTCCTCCCCGGAGCGCTCGCTTCACTCCCTCCGCTGCAGCGCTCCGGTCACGTCCTCTGACCCGGGGCGCTGCGATCCTGCTGCCAGCCGGGATGCGATTCGCGATGCGGGTAGCGCCCGCTCGCGATGCGCACCCCGGCTCCCCTACCTGACTCGCTCCCCGTCTGTTCTGTCCCGGCGCGCGCGGCCCCGCTCCCTAGGGCGCGCGCGCGCCGGGTCTCTGCGATTTAAAGGGCCACTGCGCCGCTGATTGGCGCAGTGGTTCCAATTAGGGTTTTCACCTGTGCACTTCCCTATATTACCTCACTTCCCTTGCACTCCCTTGCCGGATCTTGTTGCCTTAGTGCCAGTGAAAGCGTTCCTTGTGTGTTCCTTGCCTGTGTTTCCAGACCTTCTGCCGTTGCCCCTGACTACGATCCTTGCTGCCTGCCCCGACCTTCTGCTACGTCCGACCTTGCTTCTGCCTACTCCCTTGTACCGCGCCTATCTTCAGCAGCCAGAGAGGTGAGCCGTTGCTAGTGGATACGACCTGGTCACTACCGCCGCAGCAAGACCATCCCGCTTTGCGGCGGGCTCTGGTGAAAACCAGTAGTGGCTTAGAACCGGTCCACTAGCACGGTCCACGCCAATCCCTCTCTGGCACAGAGGGTCCACTACCTGCCAGCCGGCATCGTGACAGTAGATCCGGCCATGGATCCCGCTGAAGTTCCTCTGCCAGTTGTCGCTGACCTCACCACGGTGGTCGCCCAGCAGTCACAACAGATAGCGCAACAAGGCCAACAGCTGTCTCAACTGACCGTTATGCTACAACAGTTGCTACCACAGCTTCAGCAGTCATCTCCTCCGCCAGCTCCTGCACCTCCTCCGCAGCGAGTGGCCGCTCCTGGGATACGCTTATCCTTGCCGGATAAATTTGATGGGGACTCTAAGTTTTGCCGTGGCTTTCTTTCCCAATGTTCCCTGCATCTGGAGATGATGTCGGACCTGTTTCCCACTGAAAGGTCTAAGGTGGCTTTCGTAGTCAGTCTTCTGTCCGGAAAAGCCCTGTCATGGGCCACACCGCTCTGGGACCGCAATGACCCCGTCACTGCCTCTGTACACTCCTTCTTCTCGGAAATCCGAAGTGTCTTTGAGGAACCTGCCCGAGCCTCTTCTGCTGAGACTGCCCTGTTGAACCTGGTCCAGGGTAATTCTTCCGTTGGCGAGTATGCCGTACAATTCCGTACACTTGCTTCAGAATTGTCCTGGAATAATGAGGCCCTCTGCGCGACCTTCAAAAAAGGCCTATCCAGCAACATTAAAGATGTTCTGGCCGCACGAGAAATTCCTGCTAATCTACATGAACTTATTCACCTAGCCACTCGCATTGACATGCGTTTTTCTGAAAGGCGTCAGGAACTCCGCCAAGATATGGACTCTGTTCGCACGAGGCGTTTCGTCTCCTCGGCTCCTCTCTCCTCTGGTCCCCTGCAATCTGTTCCTGTGCCTCCCGCCGTGGAGGCTATGCAGGTCGACCGGTCTCGCCTGACACCTCAAGAGAGGACACGACGCCGTATGGAGAACCTCTGCCTGTACTGTGCTAGTACCGAACACTTCCTGAGGGATTGTCCTATCCGTCCTCCTCGCCTGGAAAGACGTACGCTGACTCCGCACAAAGGTGAGACAGTCCTTGATGTCTACTCTGCTTCTCCACGTCTTACTGTGCCGGTGCGGATGTCTGCCTCTGCCTTCTCCTTCTCTACAGTGGCCTTCTTGGACTCTGGATCTGCAGGAAATTTTATTTTGGCCTCTCTCGTCAACAGGTTCAACATCCCAGTGACCAGTCTCGCCAGACCCCTCTACATCAATTGTGTAAATAATGAAAGATTGGACTGTACCATACGTTTCCGCACGGAGCCCCTTCTTATGAGCATCGGATCTCATCATGAGAGGATTGAACTTTTGGTCCTCCCCAATTGCACCTCGGAGATTCTCCTTGGACTTCCCTGGCTTCAACTTCATTCCCCAACCCTGGATTGGTCCACTGGGGAGATCAAGAGTTGGGGGTCCTCTTGTTCCAAGAACTGTCTAAAACCGGTTCCCAGTAACCCTTGCCGTAACTCTGTGGTTCCTCCAGTAACCGGTCTCCCTAAGGCCTATATGGACTTCGCGGATGTTTTCTGCAAAAAACAAGCTGAGACTCTACCTCCTCACAGGCCTTATGATTGCCCTATCGACCTCCTCCCGGGTACTACTCCACCCCGGGGCAGAATTTATCCTCTCTCTGCCCCAGAGACTCTTGCCATGTCCGAATACGTCCAGGAGAATCTAAAAAAGGGCTTTATCCGTAAATCCTCCTCTCCTGCCGGAGCCGGATTTTTCTTTGTGTCCAAAAAAGATGGCTCCCTACGTCCTTGCATTGACTACCGCGGTCTTAATAAAATCACGGTTAAGAACCGCTACCCCCTACCCCTCATCTCTGAACTCTTTGATCGCCTCCAAGGTGCCCACATCTTCACTAAATTGGACTTAAGAGGCGCCTATAACCTCATCCGCATCAGAGAGGGGGACGAGTGGAAAACGGCATTTAACACCAGAGATGGACACTTTGAGTATCTGGTCATGCCCTTTGGACTGTGCAATGCCCCTGCCGTCTTCCAAGACTTTGTCAATGAAATTTTTCGTGATCTGTTATACTCCTGTGTTGTGGTATATCTGGCCGATATCCTAATTTTTTCTGCCAATCTAGAAGAACACCGCCAGCATGTCCGTATGGTTCTTCAGAGACTTCGTGACAACCAACTCTATGCCAAAATTGAGAAATGTCTGTTTGAATGCCAATCTCTTCCTTTTCTAGGATATTTGGTCTCTGGCCAGGGACTACAGATGGATCCAGACAAACTCTCTGCCGTCTTAAATTGGCCACGCCCCTCCGGACTCCGTGCTATCCAACGCTTTTTGGGGTTCGCCAATTATTACAGGCAATTTATTCCACATTTTTCTACCATTGTGGCTCCTATCGTGGCTTTAACCAAGAAAAATGCTGATCCCAAGTCCTGGCCTCCTCAAGCAGAAGACTCCTTTAAACGACTCAAGTCTGCCTTTTCTTCGGCTCCCGTGCTCTCCAGACCTGACCCTTCCAAACCCTTCCTATTGGAGGTTGATGCCTCCTCAGTAGGAGCTGGAGCTGTTCTTCTACAAAAAAAATCCTTCCGGGCATGCTGTCACTTGTGGTTTTTTCTCTAGGACCTTCTCTCCAGCGGAGAGGAACTACTCCATCGGGGATCGAGAGCTTCTAGCCATTAAATTAGCACTTGAGGAATGGAGGCATCTGCTGGAGGGATCAAGATTTCCTGTTATTATCTACACCGACCACAAGAACCTCTCCTACCTCCAGTCGGCCCAACGGCTGAATCCTCGCCAGGCCCGGTGGTCTCTGTTCTTTGCCCGATTTAATTTTGAGATTCACTTTCGTCCTGCCGATAAGAACATTAGGGCCGATGCTCTCTCTCGTTCCTCGGATGCCTCAGAAGTTGATCTCCCTCCGCAACACATCATTCCACCTGACTGCCTGATCTCCACTTCTCCTGCCTCCATCAGGCAGACTCCTCCAGGAAAGACCTTTGTTTCTCCACGCCAACGCCTCGGAATCCTCAAATGGGGTCACTCCTCCCATCTCGCAGGTCATGCGGGCATCAAGAAATCTGTGCAACTCATCTCCCGCTTCTATTGGTGGCCGACTCTGGAGACGGATGTTGGGGACTTTGTGCGAGCCTGCACTATCTGTGCCCGGGATAAGACTCCTCGCCAGAAGCCCGCTGGTTTTCTTCATCCTCTGCCTGTCCCCGAACAGCCTTGGTCTCTGATTGGTATGGATTTTATTACTGATTTACCCCCTTCCCGTGGCAACACCGTTATTTGGGTGGTCGTTGATCGATTCTCCAAAATGGCACATTTCATCCCTCTTCCTGGTCTTCCTTCTGCGCCTCAGTTGGCTAAACAATTTTTTGTACACATTTTTCGTCTTCACGGGTTGCCTACGCAGATTGTCTCGGATAGAGGGGTCCAATTCGTGTCTAAATTCTGGAGGGCTCTCTGTAAACAACTCAAGATTAAATTAAATTTTTCCTCTGCATATCATCCCCAGTCCAATGGATAAGTAGAAAGAATTAACCAGATCCTGGGTGATTATTTGCGACATTTTGTTTCCTCCCGCCAGGATGACTGGGCAGATCTCCTTCCATGGGCCGAATTTTCGTATAACTTCAGGGTCTCTGAATCTTCCTCCAAATCCCCATTTTTCGTGGTGTACGGCCGTCACCCTCTTCCCCCCCTCCCTACCCCCTTGCCCTCTGGTCTGCCCGCTGTGGATGAAATTTCTCGTGACCTTTCCATTATATGGAGAGAGACCCAAAATTCTCTCTTACAGGCTTCTTCACGCATGAAGAGGTTCGCGGATAAGAAAAGAAGAGCTCCCCCCGTTTTTTCCCCTGGAGACAAGGTATGGCTCTCCGCTAAATATGTCCGCTTCCGTGTCCCTAGCTACAAGTTGGGACCACGCTATCTTGGTCCTTTCAAAATTTTGTGTCAAATTAATCCTGTCTCTTATAAACTTCTTCTTCCTCCTTCTCTTCGTATCCCTAATGCCTTTCACGTCTCTCTTCTCAAACCACTCATCCTCAACCGTTTTTCTCCCAAATCTGTTCCTCCCACTCCTGTTTCCGGCTCCTCGGACGTCTTCTCGGTCAAGGAAATTTTGGCTGCCAAAAAGGTCAGAGGGAAAAATTTTTTTTTAGTAGACTGGGAGGGTTGTGGTCCTGAAGAGAGATCCTGGGAACCTGAGGACAACATCCTTGACAAAAGTCTGCTCCTCAGGTTCTCAGGCTCCAAGAAGAGGGGGAGACCCAAGGGGGGGGGTACTGTTACGCCGAGCGCTCCGGGTCCCCGCTCCTCCCCGGAGCGCTCGCTTCACTCCCTCCGCTGCAGCGCTCCGGTCACGTCCTCTGACCCGGGGCGCTGCGATCCTGCTGCCAGCCGGGATGCGATTCGCGATGCGGGTAGCGCCCGCTCGCGATGCGCACCCCGGCTCCCCTACCTGACTCGCTCCCCGTCTGTTCTGTCCCGGCGCGCGCGGCCCCGCTCCCTAGGGCGCGCGCGCGCCGGGTCTCTGCGATTTAAAGGGCCACTGCGCCGCTGATTGGCGCAGTGGTTCCAATTAGGGTTTTCACCTGTGCACTTCCCTATATTACCTCACTTCCCTTGCACTCCCTTGCCGGATCTTGTTGCCTTAGTGCCAGTGAAAGCGTTCCTTGTGTGTTCCTTGCCTGTGTTTCCAGACCTTCTGCCGTTGCCCCTGACTACGATCCTTGCTGCCTGCCCCGACCTTCTGCTACGTCCGACCTTGCTTCTGCCTACTCCCTTGTACCGCGCCTATCTTCAGCAGCCAGAGAGGTGAGCCGTTGCTAGTGGATACGACCTGGTCACTACCGCCGCAGCAAGACCATCCCGCTTTGCGGCGGGCTCTGGTGAAAACCAGTAGTGGCTTAGAACCGGTCCACTAGCACGGTCCACGCCAATCCCTCTCTGGCACAGAGGGTCCACTACCTGCCAGCCGGCATCGTGACATAAACAATCTCAAGAATAAGGCAAAGGTGGCATCCAGGAACAAGGCCAATCTATTATTAAGGACAATCAGAAGTCAAAACCAGGAATAAAAGCGCAATGAATAAGAGTCAGTATAGGGTATAAACCTTTAATCAGTAGATAAGGCATGACAGGGCAAATCTCATGTAAATAAGATGCCAGGCCAGATCTAGTCTTCAGGAGAACCACATCCTGATCTAGAAAGGTGCAGAAGATTGGGCTAGAGCAACAAAGCAACCAGATGCAGTAAGTGACAGAAGCAGAAGCATGCAGAGCTAGACTTGGGCAAGGGGAGTAACAACATCATTCCAAACACGTGAATAAAAAAACAAGACAAAAAAACAATACAACCTACTTTGACTTTAACACAAAATGAGCATCTGATTTACATAAAACAAACTAACCAGTAGATTGCCATAAATGTAACACCTCTGGATGCAGTAAAGCTGGAATTATAATGTAATAAGTCTTTATTACATTACCTTGCATCACATTAAATAAGTCACTGCTCTGGATCCTAGGTCATACAGATAACAAATTCCTACCTTGGATGTCAGCCACTGAACCATCCAGTCTATCCACTGTGCTCTCAGGCGATATCATTTGTATTCCACAGAGGTTTTCTCCGGCACACAGGACCAGTCTGAGCTGCATCTCTTTGTATATTAATGTAATTAGCTGCAGGTGTTGCTATTTAATTAACAAGAGCCTTCATTCAGCCACACGTAGCAGTCTATAGACCATCCAGACTGAACAGATCACACGACCCCGCTCCAGTCACGTTTGCCCAGAGCAAAACTGTCACCCTGATTTACAAGAGTCGTGCAATTTTACTCTTTATCATTAACATAGTGAGATGATATTATCACTTAGAAACTAACATTTTTTGACAGAGACATTCCTCTAAGACATTAAATTTAACAGTGTCAACAGTTTTCCCAGTTGTGTTACAAGTATTTTTTTTTTTTTTTGTAATTTGTAAGGTTATAGTACAAGTTTTTGTTAACAAAAAAACTGTGACTAAAGTCAGTTCAATCAAAGAGAAAAATAAAGGAAAATATCCAAGCATATTTCATTCCAAATCATAAAGACAAGTTTTCTTTTCTGTTGACTATTGATGGATCATCTGAAGCAATGGTTGCCTGGATCAATGTTTGAAGACTGAGCACAAAACATTAATACAAGTATAAAAGTTAGTTACAGTAAGTTATTACCTTTTTTCCTCCCAAGAACTCCTCCTCCACCCTGTGCTCATCTCAAGTATAAGAGGGGTTGGGTACCAAATCATAATCATTGTGTGTAGCTAAAACATTGCCAACATGCAATGTCCAATAACACAATGTTGCCGCAACATTGTGGATCTGGAGTCTAATTACATTACAAAGTAGAAGAAAAAGATTTGACCAGCAGATTTAGCTGCTTCAGAACTTTACAATTAAGGCTTTTTCACCAAAACACGGCAAGCCCATCTCTGGGCTCTGATTGTATAGATCTGCACCAGCAGGACTCTCAGAGAGAGCACATTTCTATTTCATGTGCATAGGAGATGTGTTTTCTTTCAATGGACAATTTCTTTAAAAAAAATAAAGCATCCCTTGATGAAAGTTTACTTTGGGTATAACTGACTGGATGCATAACTGAGGTTGAAAGTTATAATATCGGAACCCTTCACTCTTATTGATGAAATAAAAAATGGACAAATGTGTATATGTATAGGCATTTTTTATTTCCCTGTTGGCTTCTAGATACCAACTGGACAATACTAATCATGGTGCTTTCCTTCTCATTGAGCAGCCAGTTATTGGAGCCCAATATTGAGACCAGGATTGGCTAATTACTTTCTTACAAAAAAACATTTTTGCTGTTGCTGTGGAAAATTACTATTGGTGCCGAAAATAAAGCTGCTAGTATTTAGCAGTTACAGACACAGCACTGTCATCCTCATTACAAACAGCAGATGATAACTAATGTTGGAATAACTCCAGCTACTGACAATAAGAAGACTTTGTGAACTTATTAAAAATAGGAACCTATAATGAGATTAAAATAAAAATAAAATATTAACCTAAACACAGTTTTGGCACTGGGCCTTGTTTTCTAAATCTGGTAAAGAAGAAGGAATCCCAAACGACAGACTATCCAATTGGTACACCTCCAACTGACTGTGCCCCTCCTCTGGAAGGCTTTTTTCTTGAGCCAACATATGCAGCAGCAGCACCTTCACCTGCTCCTGAGCTGATCATACCAGCAGATCTACGTCTGGTACATTTGACAGATGTTCTGGCACTTCATGCTCTGAACATGTCACCTGGTTCCCATGTTCTGTCCAAAACTAGATCATTATCATCATCAAACTCCTTTTCATTGTCCCCACCACTTCTCTCAGCATGAACTTCTAATGTCTGATCATGAGTTTCTTGCTCCCCTTCAGCGTATCCACCAAGATGCCTTACAGTATCACCATGTCTAGGGCCGGGTTCACATATGTCCGGCATCCGGCATAGGTGAACTCAGCCTAGATCTTAACGGTCTAAAGGGGAGAAAAGGTAGATCGCTTCTTGGTGTGATAAAAGAGAGATACATAAAAATGAAACAAGACAGTAGCTCACCAGATTTGGTTGTGTAACGGCATACATAACAATGGAAAGCACATCAAGAGGTAGTGTATCCGCAGCCCTCTGGCTAGGCAAGGTATTCAATCGGTCTGGCTTCAAGGAGAACGCCAGCTCCACGTGGCGCAGGATACAAAAGGAATGGAGATCAGATAAAATCGAGGTAGTTTATTTACCAAGATGCAACGCGTTTCGTTGCGGGAAAGCAGCTTCATCATGATGCCTGATGAAGCTGCTTTCCCGCAGCTAAATGCATTGCACCTTTGTAAATAAACTACCTCAATTTTATCTGATCTCCATTCCATTTGTATCCTGCACCACGTGGAGCCGGCGTTCTCCTTGAAGCAGCACATATTAGGCAGCACATAGTTAGAGCCTCCCTTTAGGCAGCACATAGATTCCCCCATATTAGGCAGCACATAGTTAGAGCCTTCCTTTAGGCAGCACATAGAGCCCCCCTTTAGTCAGCACATAGATTCCCCCATATTAGGCAGCACATAGTTAGAGCCTCCCTTTAGGCAGCACATAGTTAGATCCCCCCTTTAGGCAGCACATAGATTCCCCCATGTTAGGCAGCACATAGTTAGAGCCCCCCTTTAGGCAGCACATAGTTAGAGCCCCCCTTTAGGCAGCACATAGAGCCCCCCTTTAGGCAGCACATAGATTCCCCCATATTAAGCAGCACATAGTTAGAGCCTCCCTTTAGGCAGCACATAGATTCCCCCATATTAGGCAGCACATAGTTAGAGCCTCCCTTTAGGCAGCACATAGAGCCCCCTTTAGGCAGCACATATTTAGATCCCCCCTTTAGGCAGCACTGGTTTTATTTCACAGCCAAAAAAGTTTTTTTTTTTATTTGAACAACTGTCAAACCAAATGTGATTTGCACTAGTGCGATAATGAGCAAAAAAGGTTGCCAGCGGAGTTCCCCTTTTAAGCAGAGGTCCCCAACCAGGGTGCCTCCAGCAGTTGCAAGACACACAGACTGAACTTGTAGCCCTTTTAATACTGTAGTTAGTTGCTTGAAGGAAATTAAGTTTTACACCGGAGTACCCCTTTTAACCAGCGGTTCCCTCCCAACCAGGGTGCCTCCAGCTGTTGCAAGACACACAGACTGATATTTGAGCCCTAAAAAGGGTTTTTTGGGTGCTGTCCTTAAAGCAGATGTTAGACTAGTGCTTTAGGAGTAAAGTGGACCCTGAATACACCACCTAGCAGCAACTTAGCTATCGCTTTCCCTATTACAGCAGGAGCAGCTTCTCTGTCCCTCCACTTTCTAAGCCTGCAGCATGCCAAATGAAGGTAAAATGGCGTCCATGCAGGAGGTAGGAGGGTCTGGAAGGGAGGGACTGCTGCTGATTGGCTGTAATGTGTCTGCTGACTCTGACTCACAGAGTCAAAGTTTACCGCAATGTTAAAGTATAGGAGGCAAATCGGACTTCACATATGTTCGCCCGGCGATGCGAACGCGAACATGCTAAGTTCGCCGGGAACTGTTCGCCGGCGAACAATTCGCGACATCTCTAGTGAACGGCGTGAACGTAAAAAAAAAGTCTTTGACACAGTCTTTTCATATCAACCATTGAAAAGGGGACGCTGCTCCCCGAAACGCATCTGGTCCAAGACTGCCTTTGCACAAGAAGTCGGGACTATTTGGATTTTTTGTCCACCATTATTGGTCTTTTACTGCCCTCTCAGCTTCTCCCCACGCCATCGAGGTAGAGAGGGATCCCACACCAAAGCCCTCCAGCGCTGCCAATACGCTCCAGCAGACACCGCAATGACTATCTGTACCGGACATCTTCACCTCTCCTACACCTTCCCCGTGCTGCCGGGGCTGAGAGGCATCAATCCGGATTATCGTTCAGCGCTGCTATGCGCATATAACTGCTTTCGCCGGAGCCGGTAAGAGGCACTAAGTGTGTGACTTTGATCTATTTTCCCTCTTGTACTTTGTCCCTGTGCCGTCGTGGTATAGAGGATAGATCTTTAGCGCTATTGTGCATACAAGTATACTCAGTGGGCTCGTAACTGCGAGCCTTCAGCGCTCCAAAAACTTTTTATTGGACATATCCTATTACACACATTGGACATATCCTATTACATACGTTGGACTATAAACCCCCACCATTGTCCCACCTTTTTAGTGCCATACTATTTTAACGTCATATTTTAAATGTTTATAACTAACTTTTACCATTCTATTTTAGTGAGCTGTCTGCGGCAAGTACCCTGCCCCAGACCTCACAGTATTATTCAATAAATGTAATTATATTTTATATCTTATCATCATACACTTCCTTTCTTTCTTATTTATCTCTTATTTATTCTGCCATATTCTAAATTTTCTTCCTAGCCTAGCAGGACTGCTATTTTTCCATTTTTTAATCATTGATATATATATATATATATATATATATATATATATATATATATATATATATATATTTATAAAATTTGTTGCTAACCTGAAATTTTCTTTTCTTGTAGTCCATAGGCGGCCCGAATGGGTTAACATTGACTTGCACTAGTAAAGCAATTAGGCACGTTAATTAAGGTAATAACACTTAACTGTCTACCATAAAACACCCCCAAGAACACACAGACACTAGTATCGTATGCAGCAATTAAATTTAATAAGGGAGGGTATAATTGTGCCGCCTATGGACTACAGGAAAATAAAATTTCAGGTGAGCAACAAATTTTCTACTTCCTGGTCGTCCCTACGGCGGCACGAATTGGACATGCAAAGCAGTAACTTAATTAATACAGGGAGGGCACATTAACTATTCATGGCACCTTGCAGGACACTCGTACCAAAGGCTGATCCTTCTGACGACATGACGTCCAACCTGTAATGCTTGATAAATGTGTTGGGCGAAGCCCATGTAGCCGCTTTACAAATCTGGTCTAGCAGAACGTGATATCTCTCGGCATAGGATGTAGAGGTGGATTTTGTCGAGTGAGCTCTTAACAAGAGGGGAGAGTCTTTGCCTTCTGACAGATAACAGATTCTGATGGTATATCTTATCCACCTTGCAAGAGATGATTTACTTGCTCTCTTCCCTTTATTCTGTCCTTGAAACTGAACAAAGAGTGCTTCAGTCTGTCTAAATATTGAGGTTTTGCTCAGATAAGCGATGATAGCTCTTTTAACATCCAAAAGATGTAGTCCATTAGTGGACGTGTCTTTGAAGATTGGCAAGATAATCTCCTGATTTATATTAGCACTGGAGGCTACTTTAGGCAAGAATCCTGGCATGGTTCTCAACACGACTGAGTCCGTCATCATGCGAAGATATGGCTCTTTTGAGGAGAGTGCTTGTAACTCGCTCAACCTTCTTGCTGATGTAATAGCTATCAGAAATAGACATTTGAAAGATACATGTTTCAAGGATGATTCCTCTATGGGTTCAAAGGGAGGTAAGGTCAGACTTCTTAGGACTAGCGTTAGATCTCATGATGGTAAGGGGTTATGGAAAGTTGGACGCAACTTATTAATCGCCCTGAAGAATCTGCTAATGAGAGGCTTCCCTGAGAAAATTACATTGAGGCAGGAGTTGATGGCTGTCCACTGTACCTTCAACGTATTTGGCTTCAAACCTTTCTGAAAACCTTCCTGTAGGAACTGGAGAAGGGAGGCAACTTCTTCTGGAGCAAGAGCTTTCCTGAGACACCATGCTGAATACAGGGACCATACTCTGTTGTATACCCTTAGGGTGGCTGGTTTTCTGGAAGCTAACAGTGTAGTAATCACTTTTTGAGATAACCCCTGGTCTAACAGAGCTCTGCGTTCATATTCCATGCCGCGAGTTGCAATCTCTGGAGGTCTGGGTGAAACATCTCTGACTGGAGAAGGAGATCTTTCTGAACGGGAAGTTTCCAGACTTGCTGATTCGCCAAATTCAGGGCCAGCAAAAACCAGGCCCTCCTTGGCCAAAACGGAAGAACAGCTACTGCTCGAACTCTCTAGTCTCTGATCTTCTGCAGCACCTTGGGAATCAGTGGAATCAGGGGAAAGATATAGACGAAATCCTTCCTCCAACTCACCGAGAGGCCATCTATTGCCAGAGGATTGCCCATTCTCGACAGTGAGCAAAACCGGGGCAACTTTTTGTTGCTGGAAGTCGCCATGGCATCCAGAGTTGGTAGTCCCCATCTGGATGTTATCTGGTGGAATATTAGGGGATTCAGTTCCCTCTCTCCTGGGCAAATTACATTCCTGCTCAACCAGTCCGCCTTTGTGTTGTCCACTCCTCTGATGTGGACTGCCGAGATTGATAGAAGATGTTTCTCTGCCCAAGACATTATACGGGCACATTCTCTTCTCAGGGACTGGCTGCATGTTCCACCCTGTTTGTTCAAGTAGAAGACAGATGCTAGGTTGTCCAATTGTACTTGAACTGCTCTGTGGAGAAGCCGGGGTTTGAAGATAGCTAGCGCTTTCCTTATGGCTGTCAGCTCCTTTAGATTTGATGACATTCAATGTTATTCCCGGAACCAGGTTCCTTGAACCCAATGATCCTGTACATGGGCACCCCAAGCTAAGCCTGAGGCATCCGATGTGAGCACTATCGGAGTCTGAGTCTGAAGAGACCTGCCTTGAAAAAAGCGCTGGGGATGCAACCACCAGTGGAGATCCTGCCGAACCTTCAGTGGAATACTGATGATGGAGTCCAGAGAGTGCTGAGACTTGTTCCACTGAGAGAGGATGCAATTTTGAAGGCCTCTGAAATGGGCTCTCGCCCACGGAACTGCTTCCAGAGAAGATGTCATCATCCCCAGAATCCGCATGGCTGACCTCACTGGACAACGATCTACCAGAAGGAAATTTTGGACCGCTGCTTGGAGACTGCTGGCTCTTTGATCTGATAAGAAGAGTCTCATCCTCAGCGTGTCTACGGAGAACCCCAGGTACGATATAACTGTGGAAGGAATCAGGCAAGATTTTTTCACGTTCACCAGAAACCCGTGAGAGTCCAAGACCTGCAGAGTGGTGTTGAGATGTTGCTTCAAGAGAGACTGTGATGGTGCTCTGATCAACCAATCGTCCAGATATGGTGTTACCGTTATCCCCTGAAGACGAAGAGATGCTGTAAGGACAACCACTATCTTGGTAAACACGCGAGGAGCAGACATAATGCCAAAGGGAAGACAGGTAAACTGCAGGTGGAGGATCTGATGTGGAACCTGGAGCGCAATCCTGAGATACTTCCTGTGGGACTGAAGAACGAGAACATGGAGATATGCATCTTGGAGATCTATTGTAGTGTTGAGCGGCATAGGCCATATTCGAATTCGCGAATATTCGCGAATATATGGACGAATATTCGTCATATTCGCGAATATTCGCATATTCTCATTTTATTTTCGCATATGCGAATGTTCGCGTATGCGAAAATTAACATATGCGAAAATTAACATATACAAAATTAACATAAGCGAAAATTCGCATATGTAAATTTTCGCATATGCGAAAATTCGCACACCGGTCTCATACAGTAGTATTAGAGCCTTCTTTACACCACACAAGCTGGAAGCAGAGAGGGATGATCACTGTGATGTGTTCTGTGAAAAAAACAAAAAATAAAAAATAAAAAAAAAACGAATATTCGTAATTACGAATATATAGCGCTACATTCGCGAATATTCGCGAATTCGCGAATATGCGATATTCGCGAATAAAATTCGAATTGCGAATATTCGCGAGCAACACTAATCTATTGATGCTAAGAAGTCTCCTTCCTCTATGTTCATTATCACTGATTTGATAGACTCCATCCAAAACTTGCGTTTCCGGAAGAACTGGTTCAGATAAGAGAGGTCTATTACCAGCCTCCAGCCCCCTGATGCTTTGGGAACTGGGAATACCGGAGAATACAGTCCTTTGAACTGTTCTTTCTTGGGAACTCTCTCTCGAGCCTGCTTGGCGATGAACTCTTCTATCAATTGCAGGACCACTGGATTGGACGGCCTGTTGACCATGAATTTCCGTGGAGGGTGGGAATTTAGTTCTAAGGAGTATCCCCTTGTTATGGTGTCCGTCACCCAGGCATCGGACGATGTCTTTTGCCAAATGTACGAAAAAACTTTAGTCTGCCCCCCACTGGAAAGTCTCTTTTGGCGTCATGAGTCCTTAGGCTTGGTGAAAGGCTTCTTCTTGACTGCCGAAGAATCCTGTTTTTTGCGATAATTGGTCTTCTTGTTTTGCCGAAAGGAATAGTTCCTTTTCGGGGAATATCTGGCCCTACCATAAGAAGATCTACCAGGCTTCTTTCTCTCGAAGGGAAAGGCTGCATCCTTTTTCTCATTATAGGATTTCAGGACATCTTTAAGGTGAGGACCAAAATGGATGTCGGATGGAATGGAAGATTAATGAAGCTAAACTTTGACGACATGTCTCCTGACCATTGTTTCATCCACAGGGCTCTTCTGGTGGCATTGGAGAGTGCCAGGGACCTGGAAGAAAACTTCATTACATCAACTGGTGCGTCACACAGAAACTCCGCAGAAGACTTCATCATATCTAGCCCCTTCAGTAGGCGATCTCTGGATACTCCGTCTTTTATGTCCTGAGACAACTGGCTTAGCCAGATTCTAAGTGCTCGTTCTACAGGAATAGACAACGCCGCAATCTTAGAAGAAGACGCTGAAGCCATATAATTATTTTTGGCAAAGTTGTCTGCCTTTCTCTCCAGTGGATCTGATAACCTGGAGGACTCATCTGAAGGAAAGAGTGACTTTTTCACCATTCTTGCTGCTGCTAGATCTAATTTAGGGAGATTCTCCCACTCTGCCGCCGACTTCTGATCAAACCTATATGTGGATTTGAAACGGGAACCTGCATCTGATTTCTTATCTGGTTTAGGCCACTCCTTCTTGAACCAGTCACTAAGGACAGCATAGGATGGTAGGTGCATGTCAGGCAATTGGGGAAAGTAGTATAACTGATCCTTTTTGGGCTTACTGGACACATCTTTATTAGATTCTACTGTATCCTTTACAGCCATCAACAACTTAGGAAATTTCTCCTTTGGCAACAAATATAAGTCATCGTCCATATCATGGAAGATTACTTCAGGATCGGAGGAAGAGTCCTCAGAATCTTCAGATGAGGACCCTGAGGCTGCAGGAGAAGCAATTCTGTCAGGTCTCTTCCTTTTCTTAGGGACCAAGGATTCTTTAATTTCTTTAAAGGTGTTGCACATTTCACCTTTGAACCATGACAAGAAAGAGCTTGTTTGCATGGTATCAGATGAATTTAAGCACATTTCACATATGTCTTGAGACCAAGATTCAGGTAATGTTCACACTTGGAGCACCGAGTGTGCTTGGACTTCCTCTTTGCTTTTCTAGAAGGAGACATCTGAAAAATCAAAGAGAAAGTCCCCAAGGCTGTAATATAATCCACAACTATGATAACAATATCATTTAGGGACAGCAAAATTTACTGGTACCTCTGACCGGCCGAAGGATCTGCTGCCCAAGGCTGAGTGCAGCCATTTGCAGATCTGGCCTGCCAGAAATACTGTGCCTGTGGTCCATTTCCGGACCAGACCGGAAGTGACGCGGCGGAAGTGGGGCAAGATGTAACAGAACGCCCGCCATCTTGGAGGACCCAGCAACTACAGGAGTTACTGCACAAAACAGGAAATACAAAGTGCATAGGCCTAAAGCATTCCCGCACCTTCCAGGAGGACCTGCCCCAACAAAGAAATATCGCCCCGTTCTGACTTACCACGGACCGGAAATGATGATCCTGCGCATGCGCAGGCACTCACCCGGCTCACGGAGCGCTCCGCTGGACACCGGTGTCCCGTCTCTTCTAATCGCGCTGACGGGAACATGATGGCGAACACCATACAGCCACCGGGACCATGCAGCGTTGGGGTACCGGCTGAGGGACCAGGGATAGCATCTGGTATACGACCGACCCGGACTCAGGGACCTAGGAAGCCCCAGGTGTGAGTACCTTGCTTCTGATCTTTACATTCTGAGTGAAGAAAAAGAATACTAGTGTCTGTGTGTTCTTGGGGGTGTTTTATGGTAGACAGTTAAGTGTTATTACCTTAATTAACGTGCCTAATTGCTTTACTAGTGTGTTTCTTCATTCCGGGTAGCAAGTCAATGTTAACCCATTCGTGCCGCCGTAGGGACGACCAGGAAATATATATAAATATATATATAAATATATATATGTGTGTGTATATATATATATATATATATATATATATATCAGCTCAGATCTAAGCTGTGCGTGGCAAATAGACTCTAGGACATTGCAAATCGCAACAGAAAGAAAAATCTTGAGCTTGATTTGCTCTGATGTTTTATATGTGTTTATTGAAAAGAAGAGAAATATTGAAATATTATTCTGTATAAAAATAGAATGGTTTCATAGGTGATAGAGCAGAATTGTCTAAGAACTGCTGAAATGCACAGATCTTCCCTAACTCTTAGCTATTCGTAGATATGTATATTCTATGCTCCATTACCTCAGCACCAGCCAGGGAGATGTTTGCACATAATAGCATTTTATTCTTGATTGAATTTACACTCAGAATCTTGCCTGCTAGTGTAAATATACAATTTTTTATGCGAGAACTGCAAGACAGACATTTTTTTTCAAGCTGTGATAGCTTATTTTCATATCTGGTAATAAATCAATTAATGAAATGTTGGGCTTTATTTATTCCTAGACTTTATTTTCCCTGTCTCCTTTATACATCATGGGGAGCAAAGAATACAATGACCAAAAGATCCATTCAGTAATGGAATTGTGTGTTATCTGGCTTAGTTCATGTAGAATTGGATTGAATGTCAAACACTGCTCTAATGGCTTCATTAAATATCATTAAAATTGTAGTCTTGGGTCAACAACAGCCTTCTGTAAGAAATGGTTATACCAACACCAGAACTACCTTATTAAAAGTGTTAGAATATAAAACTGATGGGAGCACTGCGGAATCTGTAGGCGCTATATAAATAAATAAAATAAAATAAATCCTCTGGGACTGTCCCCAGATTACAGAGTATGTCCCTAGCTGCAACCTCTGTTAGCCTTGGAAGCATGCTGGTTAACCCCCTCGCCACTTCAACTTTGGCCTGTTCAGTTTACAAATACATTTTATGACTTGTTACTCTCCATTGAACTACCAGTCCCATGTTTGTTTGTTTTTTATGTGTTGGAACTGCTTTTTTATATTCCTTTTCTTGTTTTAGTAGTACTGATTTATTTATTTGTTCACATACATATTGGCCACTTGAGGTTATACTCTTCCAGCTATAACTTTGTGTTGGTGTTCTGTATTGCTAAATGTGTCCCTCCTTTAGTGGTCTTGGTATTGTTTGTGTTAGAATGCAGTGTATCATTTTCAAGTCTTCTACTGGACTACCGATCCAAATTGAACCAGATGGAACTATCTGGTATATCAAAGGGGGATGAATCAGTCTAACACCTCCTGAAAAAGTGGTACTTTCAAAATGTACATCTAGATGTTCGCGAGGGTCCCAACGTCACACAAACAGGATGTCTACTGCAGGTATTCATTATGTGTAATTCTGATTTCCACAAGTTTAATTGCAAGTTGTCAAAACATTATTATGTATGGTAATAATTGTTTGCATATGTAGTACTCCGGTCTTTTGGGCATCAATGCAAATCTTGGTAGCATGTATTTAAACTACTGCAGTCTCCTTCTTGTACCTTACTATCATCTAATACTTTACTAGTGGGCTACCTATCTGTGCTTTTAGGGATCTATGTACTTTATGGGGTTAAAGGGGTATTCCGGTGAAAAACTTTTTTTTTTTTTTTTAAATCAACTGGTGCCAGAAAGTTAAAAAGATTTGTAAATGACTTGTATTAAAAAATAGTAATCCTTCCTGTACTTATTAGCTGCTGAATACTACAGTGTTTTTGAAATACAGAGCTGTATGCTGACATCATGAGCACAGTGCTCTCTGCTGACATCTCTGTCCATTTTAGGAACTGTCCAGAACAGCATATGTTTGCTATGGGGATTTCCTTTTACGCTGGACAGTTCCTAAAATGGACAGAGATGTCAGCAGAGAGCACTGTGCTCATGATGTCAGCAGACAGCTATGTGTTTCAAACGGAAAAGAATTTCCACTATAGTATTCAGCAGCTAATAAGTACAGGATGGATTAAGATTTTTTAATAGAAGTCATTTACAAATCTGTTTAACTTTCTGGAACCAGTTGATTTAAAAAAAACAAAAAACGTTTTCCACCGAAGTACCCCTTTAAGGAAAGGGTCCTTGTCTTGTGGTTGAAAATACTGTCAATTTAAATACATTTTAGATTTTTGTATGCGGTGTGTTTTAATTATTTATTATAGGGATAGCATTTGTAGGTTTATATGTTATTTATGCTGTCTAATAGTTGTTGGATTTGGTACCCCCATAGTTTGCACCTTAATATTATCTACCTGATTGTGGTTGCACCTTATGCAATGTATCTGTTATCTGCTTTAATAGTGTATGAGTTATGTTCTTGTGTACTAAAAATGCTGCTGCCATTTAGTTGTATTTTTTGCATTAAAGGGGTACTCCACCTCTAGACATCTTATCACCTATCCAGAGGATAGGGGATAAGATGTCTGATCGCGAGGGTCCCAACACTCGGACCCCCCGCAATCTCCACTGCGGCACCCCAGTCATCCGGTGCATGGAGCAAAGTTAACTCTGTGTCAGATGACTGGCGATGCAGCACCGGATGCTTGTGATGTCATGGCCATGGCCACTCGTTGATGTCACACTCCCTCCCAATGCAAGTCTATGGGAGGGGGCGTGCCCCTCCCATAGACTTGAATTGATGGGGCGTGATATGACGTCACAAGGGGGTGTGACCGTGACGTCACGAGCCTCCAACGCTGCAGCCAGAGGCAATCAGACATCTTATATAGATACAATGTCTAGGGGCGGAGTATCCCTTTAAATTAGCTACCATATGCTAATGAACTATCAATTCACAAATACTAGCTATAGGTTTACTGTATATTGGGAGAAAGTGCTCGGTCATTCGCTTTTCTCTACTCCTTCTTTAGTCTGAGAAAGGATATCCTGTTTGATCATAGGGTGAGTCTAGCTAAAAGTGTGAGGATGTGAGATTTCACTAGGCTCCCTCTCTTCTAGTCTAGTCCTCAAGACCACTTGATCTGCTTGGAGTAATGACCCCCTGTAAAGAACACTGAATTTTTCAGGTGATCCATTCCCATATTCAAAAGAGATCAAGAGAAGGAGTGAGAAAAGGAAAAATAAAGTTGTATAACCATTTCGGATAAGGTTCACACGTGCCTTATTGCAATTTAGGACTTTTTGCGCCTCAGGCCGGGCCTAGTCATCCATGTAGCAAAGGGAGATCCACCTCAAATTGACTGCACCTACAGATTTATGCATTGCAGGGGACTAGAAAGTACTATAAGAGTTGGAAACCCTGCTGGAGCGAGAAAAAAATTATGGTAATATTTTCCTGCCGTGTGATCAACAACTGCAATTTTGGCTTTGTAAAAAGCCTTTGTAAAGCTTGAAAAAAGCTTTGAACATTTTAATGGAATTAAAGCATTTTTTTGTTGACTTTTGGAGTGCTGCAGTGAACTTGTCATCTATCTATCTATCTTTTACCTTTCTATCTATTTTTCTCAACTGTATTTATCTCTGTATTTTTCTTTACATAGCTACATATCCGGGATAACCTATATTAGTTCATAATGCAGTACAATTCATCTTGTTTCTGTCAGAATAAATCAACGCTGTGGACATGGTTGTAGAATACTGTTCACATTAAAGAAAATCACTATTTATTTTTAAGGGGTGTTCTATAACTCGATTTCCACTTGAGTGAGCAAATGTGAACCAAGTGTAAGTAATTGAAAAGTTTCCTCCTACTGTTTGCAAACAGAATTTAGAGGAAACAGTAGGCAACCTATCCAGTTTTTAATTAAAAACAGATGGAAGATACTGTGCTGCTTTTTTTTATTTTACCGGTTCAATTTGAGCCGCCTATAGTTAAGTGTGATGAAGCAAAGCAGAATGTGCAGTTGTAATTATCAGATGTGTGCACCAAGGCAGGTCTGCATTTGCTGCATGGGGTGGAAGTGACAGGAATACATTTTTATATTGAAAAGCTTTTATTGATTTTGTGCTAGATATATGACTTTAATGAACATTGCTATTAACTTTTAGTCAACATCATCAATTGCCGCGGGTAAATAAACTCTCTTTTTTTAAATAGTTCCTCCTAAAACCTGTTATATTTTCCTAATGGGAATACAGATTACATTTGGTAAAATATTACAGTAAAGGGTCTTTTCATTTAATATGAAACTTAGCTGATAGCAAACATTTCTCTATTTTGCTGTAGATTCCCATCAGGACGTTTACATAGATGCCAAATGTACTTCTCCTAGATAATGTCAAGTTCCAAAGTTTTTTGCCACATTTTTTGGAAACATCCTTTGGAATGTTTTTGTAAACACTGTAAATAAAAGATAATTCAAACCTACCCTGCCTTAAAGAAGTTGAATTTCTAATGTAGAAAACCTAAATATACATATTGTATGAATTATGTAAATCATATTCAATTGACCAGTAGATAGAATAGGCAGCATGCCATGATGGTGGCTGTTGTTCATCCAGATCTAATAACTACAAATGACTTAATCTGGCTACAAAGAAATTTTTTCTTCACAATGGCATCCTTAGAGGGGTACTCTGATGGAAAAAAGGTTTTAAAATTAACTGGTGCCACAAAGTTAAACAGATGTGTAAATGACTTCTTTTTGAAACCTTCCAGTACTTATTAGCTGCAGTATACTACAGACAAAGTTGTTTAGTTCTTTCCAGTCTGGCCACAGTGCTCTCTGCTGACACTGTCTGACACTCTCGGTCCATTTCAGGAACTGTCCAGAGCAGGAGATGTTTGCTATGGGGATTTGCCTCTACTATGGACAGTTCCTGACATGGACAGAGGTGTCAGCAGAGCACTGTGGTCTGACTGGAAAGAACTCCACAAATGTATCTGTAGTATACAGCAACTAAAAAGTACTGTTTAACTTTTGGCACCAGTTGAGTTGAAAATATTTGTTTTCCTCCAGATTACCCTTTAATCTTTAGCAGTCTAGGTTAATGAAAGGGTTATTCATAAATTACATGGAGGTCTAAGGTCCTAATGTGGTTAATTTTACATTCTAAAATTTCAATAAAAAAATTCAGGATGGTCCCGGTATATCCAGGCACTGGTCAAAGTCTAAATTAATATAACATTGGCCCTGCATGTATTAAAGGGCTACTCCACTGGAATACATTTTTAAACCAACTAGTGCCAGAAAGTTAAGCAGATTTGTAAATTACTTCTATTTAAAAATCTTAACCCTTCCAGTTCTTATCAGCTGCTGCATACTACAGCGGAAGTTCTTTTTTTTTTTTTAATTTCCTTTCTGTCTTACCACAGTTCTCTCTGCTGACACCTCTGTCCATTTTAGGAACTGTCCAGAGTAGGAGCAAATCCCCATAGCAAACCTTTCCTGCTCCAGATAGTTCCTAAAATGGATATAGGTGTCAGTAGAGAGCACTGTGGTCAGACAGAAAAGAAATTAAAAAAGAAAAAAATATAGCAGCTGATAAGTACTGGAAGGGTTAAGATTTTTAAATAGAAGTAATTTACAAATCTGTTTAACTTTCTGATACCTAGTGATTTAAAAAAAATGTTTTCAAGGGGAGTACCCCTTTAAGCAATGGAAAAAAAAAACAATAAGGCAGAAATACCTTTGCTTATTTTTTTGTTTACTTTAAGTACAGAAATAGATTTTCTTTCTGTGTATTTTCATATCATAAAAATACATAATTATTTGAAAGAAAGTGCTGTAGTTGTAAGACAGCAGTCCTTAGGCTTTAACCATTTAATGATAATGGACGTAAATGTACATCCAGGTGTGCTGGAGCAGTGCTCGCGTCATGCACTGCAGGTCCCAACTGCTATCAGGATCTGGGGACCCGCTGGTAATGGCAGACATCAGCGATCAAGCTGATGTCCACCATTAACCACTCAGATGCTGTGATCAATACAGATACCAGCATTTGTGGCAGTGTAGCGATTGTAATTGCTGATCTGATTGTCCACGGCACAGCCGTGGGGATCAGATCAGCCAAGATGGCAGATGGAGGTCCCCTCACCTGCCTCCGCCGCTCTCCCTGGGTCTCCTGCTCTGATCTGCCTTTCAGCAGACCAGAGCAGAAGATCGCCAATAATACTGATCAGTGGTATGCCCATGCATATGATGATTGCTATAGAAAGTCCCCTATGGGGACATAGAGAGTTAAAAAAAAATTGGAAACAACTAAATCACCCCTCTTCCTAATTTTACATTAAAAAAAACATTAAAAAAAATTATTATTAAACATATTTGGTATCACTGCGTACGTAAATGTCCGATCTATCAAAATATGTTAATGTCCCCAGGTTTTCATTTAAATTTCCTCACACAAGTACAATTTTTTGGGGTTTGCCATACATTTTATTGTAAAATAAATGATGTCATAACAAAGTACAATTGGTTGCACAAAAAAAGCCCTCATATGGGTCTGTGGATGAAAATATAAAAGAGTTATGGATTTAAGAAGGCGGGGAGGAAAAAAATGAAAATGCAAATATAAAATTGACCTGGTCCTTAACCCCTTAAGGACTCAGCCCATTTGGGACTTAAGGACTCAGACAATTTTATTTTTACGTTTTCGTTTTTTCCTCCTTGCCTTCAAAAAATCATAACTCTTATATATTTTTATCCACAGACTAGCATGAGGGCTTGTTTTTTTTGTGCGACCAGTTGTCTGTTGTAATGCCATCACTCACTTTGCTATAAATGTATGGCACAACCAAAAAAATACTATTTGTGTGGGGAAATTAAAAAGTAAACCGCAGTTTTGCAAATTTTGGAAGGTTTCGTTTTCACGCCGTACAATTATTGGTAACAACGACATGTTTTCTTTATTCTTTGGGTCAATACGATTAAAATGATACCCATGATAATATACTTTTCTATTACTGTTGTGCTTTAAAAAAATCACAAACTGTTTAACCAAATTAGTGCGTTTAAAATCTTCCTATTTTGAAGACCTATAACTTTTTCATTTTTCCGTATAAGCAGCGGTATGAGGGCTCATTTTTTGCATTGTTTTGATCTGTACTTTTTATTGATACCATATTTGCTTATATAACATTTTTATACTTTTTTTTAAATAAAATGTTATAAAAAAAGCTGCTATTTTGGACTTTTTTTTACGTTCACGCCGTTCACCGTACCGTATCATTAACATTTTATTTTGATATTTGAGATACTTGCACAAGCGGCTATACTAAATATGTATATAAAAAAAATTTTTTTACACTTTTTGGGGGTGAAATAGGGAAAATGGGACAATTTACGTTTTTATTGGGAGAGGGGGTTTTTCAATTTTTTTTTCCTTTTTTTTACTTTTATTTTTATACTTTAATAGTCCCTATAGGGGACTATTTATAGCAATCATTTGATGCATAGGACATAGCACTGATCAGTATTATCGGTCATCTTCTGCTCTGGTCTGCTCGGTCGCAGACCAGAGCAGAAGACAAGGCAGTGGAGGCAGGTGAGGGGACATCCGGCTGCCATGCTGGATGATCGGATCGCCGCAACAGCACTGCGGGCGATCTGATCATCCATTTTACTGTCCGCACTGCTGCAGATGATGTGATCTGTATTGATCACGGCATCTGAAGGGTTAATGGCAGACATCCGCGCGATCGCGGATGTCCACCAATTATCGGCGAGTCCCTGGCTGCTATTAGCAGACGCGACCTGCCGCGCATGACCCAAGCATCACTCCACTGCACCCGGTTATGCATATGACGTAAATGTACATCCTGGTGCATTAAGTACTAGCTCACCAAGACGTACATTTACGTCCAGCGTCGTTAAGGGCTTAAGGGGGTACTCCAATGAACTGGTACCAGATTAAAACAGTTAAACAGATTTGTTACTTCTATTAAAAAACCTTAATCCTTTCAGTACTTTTTAGCAGCTGTTTGCTACAGAGGAAAATCTTTATTTTTTAAATTTCTTTTTTTGTGTTGTCCACAGTGCTCTATGCTGACACCTGATGCCCGTAGCAGGAACTGTCCAGAGCAGGAGAAAATCCCCATAGCAAACCTATGCTGCCCTGGACAGTTCCTGACATGGACAGAGGTGTCAGCAGAGAGCATTATGGACAACACAAAAAAGAAATTCAAAAAGTAAAGAATTTCCTCTGTAGCATACAGCTGCTAAAAAGTACTAAAAGGATTAAGATTTTTTAATAGAAGTAATTTACAAATCTGTTTAACTTCGTGGCACCAGTTTATTTAAAAAAAAAAAAAAGTTTTCCACCGGAGTACCCCTTTAAGGACAAAATGGGCTGTGTCTTTAAGGGGCTAAATAGATGCCTGTTTGACCAGGAATTCAGTTACATATGAGCTGCTGCATTTTTAGGCATAGTGAACCCATGGGCACCCCATCCATCATATCGGACTAATTAGATTATCAGACTAATCAGGTTTAGCGCAGTTAACTTATGTTGTAATGGATTGTATTGGTTATGTGACATTTATATTCTGGCCAATGATATTTTAGGTGTGTTCTATATACCATAGTTTTTTATGAAACAGTGTGATTACAGATTTCTAATGGACATTTTCTGTCATACACTGTATCTTTCCAGATGTCTGTTTACTAACAAATAACGTGTGGTAATGTTATAAACATGCTGAATATTGGCTGCTTGTGTTCTTGAAAATATGTAGTTCAGTTTGGGTGAGCCTGATTTTAATTACTTTTTCATATACAGTATGTTTTAATATTTGCCTTATAAATTGATGTTGACTGTACACATTATTTATGAAGGGTGCTGTACTTTGTAATACTTATGCAGTTATTTGCACTATACTAAGTAACACATGATGTAAATGACATGTGGTATAGCAATTTTACTGTAATGAGTTTTGAGAATTAATGCATAAGGGTATGTTCACACTGAGGAATTGGGGCGGAAATCAAGCAGAAATTTTCTGCCTCAAATTATTGTTACTTTTCCACAAGAAGTCACAGAGATTTCACGCAGAATTTCACGCGGAATTCGAGCGGAATTGGTGCAGAATTCGAGCGGAATTTCAAGCGGAGAAGAAGAGTATAATATATATATATTATCCTCTTTTTTTTCATGTGGAAATTCCGCACCAATTCCGTGCGAATTCTGCACCATTTCCACGCCAATTCCGCGCCAATTCCGGGGGGAAATGATTCTGACTGAAAAAAAATACCCTAATATTTAAGAGCAGTTAGGTTTAAAATGAAACTATGGTTTATCATCTATGCTATATATATATATATATATATATATATATATATATATATACTTTATAATATATACACACAAATACGCAAATATAGTCATGGCCGTAAATGTTGGCACCCCTGAAATTTAAAAAAGTATTTCTCACAGAAAAGGATTGCAGTAACACATGTTTTGCTATACACATGTTTATTCCGTTTGTGTGTATTGGATCTAAAGCAAAAAAGGGAGGAAAAAAAAGCAATTTCGACATAATGTCACACCAAACTCCAAAAATGGGCTGGACAAAATTATTGGCATCCTTAACTAAATATTTGGTTGCATACCCTTTGGAAAAAATAACTGAAATCAGTCGCTTCCTATAACCATCAATAAGCTTCTTACACCTCTCCGCCGGAATGTTGGATGACTTTTCCTTTGCAAACTGCTCCCGGTTTCTCTTTTTGGAAGGGCGTCTTTTCCCAACAACAATTTTAAGATCTCTCCACATGTGTTCAATGGGATTTAGATCTGTACTCATTACTGGCCACTTCAGAACTCTCCAGCGCTTTGTTGCCATCCATTTCTGGGGGATTTTTGACATATGTTTGGGGTTATTGTCCTGCTGGGAGATCTCAGACGCAAACCCAGCATTCTGACAATGGGCTGTACAGTGCGACCCAAAATCCGTTTGTCATCCTCAGATTTTATGATGCCTTGCACACATTCAAGGCACCTAGTGCCAGAGGCAGCAAAACAACCCCAAAACATCATTGAACCTCCACCTTATGTGTAACATTGTTCAGTTTCCTGTAGTCAACACAGAAGCAGATGGTTCCATCTTTTTTCTTGACCAGGACAAGTGGCGCCGCCCAGGGACTCTGAGTTTCTTGGATGACGTCTGCCTCTTACATGTCGGCCAGCATCTTCTTGACAGTCTGATACATGCCTGGCGTGAGTGGGTGGTGTTTTTCGGTGAGGATTCGGTGTTGGATCATTGACGTATGTCCAAAATCTGTGGGGTGTTTGCTAAAAGCTTCATGGTACCTTTTGGCGACATTGATGACACCCTTGACTTGGTTCCTTGGGGTAGTGTCATCTCCAACTTTGAGTTGTGCCCACCAGCGCTCGGGAGGACTCATACTAGATCCTTCAGCCACTTGGGCTGCATGCTGTCAGGCCACCATACGCTCTGTTAAAATGTCCTTTGACTCTATGAGATACAACTGGGCTACTGGGGTGTATTTGGGTAACACAGTAGCAGCATAAGATAGGTTGACTAACAGAACTGAAACTCTCCCGTTGGTAATGGTGGCAAAGTTTCTCGCAGCTCGGACAAGAGGGTGGTCTTCTAGTTGTAGAGTAAAGAATGGACTATGGATATTAAGGCAGTTGAAAGTTTGGAATATACTGATGGTTGATGGATAAAAGTATTCATACACAGCAGTATGATTCTTGAGAGCAATCATGATTTGATTTAGTTGTATTGTAGTCATCTGAATGATGACATTAGGGTCAGCACTCTCATTTAGTATGTATAGCAGCAAAAAGAATAGCAGTAATCTTGAACAAGAGAATGAACCCTGGTTAAAATACATGGGGAATACAGGGTGTGGGTCACACCAGATGCTTATCATGTAAATTCATGGAAAAGACAAGTGAATTTACGTCATATGCCACAATTAAAACATATTCTATTAAAAATTATATGAATTGCTGCTATACCTGCATAGTTTACCTGGCATCATTCGCAAAGTGCCGCCTGCAATATGTGGAATTCACTAGCAACAAACTGAAGGTACGCATTAGGAGGCACATCTCAGACACAAAATGTCTGAAGATGGGGGTCTCAGCCCTAACCTGGCACTTTGCCGAAGTACATGGAGGAAATATACAGATTTGCTCAGTGTTAAATTCATTGAAAAAATTTATTAAAAAAAAAAAAAAAAAAAACAGAGGTGGGGATAGAAAAAGACTATTACAAAACAGGGAAACATTTTGGATGTTTGCACTAAAAACAGTTACCCACAGGGACTTAATCAAAGGTTGGACATCATCACAGGATATTAAACATCCATCACATATTTGTAGGAATTTTTTTCCCTTGGCTTTATAGCATTACAAATGTGCTTATACATGTGAATAAATGTGCATTTGGTACGTGACTAATATAAAAAAATGCATGATCCAATGTACCAAAAAGTGATCCAGAACATGTTTTCCAGCTATCTTTTTAACCTAGTCATGTGACTGGATTTTTTATGTATTTTAACAAGTTTTGTTGCAAATGGAAAAGTCTATGACTAAGCGCACCACTGCGTGAAACACCTCAGAAGTTTCCATGTCTTATCCTGTGAATTTGCTAATCTCCAATAAAAGCAAGATTTTAATTGGATCATCTAGTGCTGGACATCATTTTTTTTTTTTGTCATCTGAATGGGTATAGTTAAATCAAAGTTGTTGTTGGCTAAAAGTATAATGAAAATAATTAGGTAATGAAATTAACACTGATGTACAGACAAACATTTTGGTAGCCTATTGATAGGATGTTGAATAAGATATATACATAATATATTGAATGAAGAGAGCCTTTGTTTCAGGGTTGAGATGGATTTTTTATGTATTTTAACATAACTTTCAGATGTATGAATGGAGATAAAGGTTTTCAATGGTGGGGGTAAAAGATGATGATGAGGAGTGTTTAGTGCTATGGAATGCAGAGGGCATGGTAGGTCTCTAGGAAAGCTGTGTGATGCATGATTGTTACTTTGCTTTTGTGTATGCAGTTATATGATGACGTTCATATGATGGTTCTTATTTTATAAAGCATGTTGTATATGTGTGATGTGTATTAATGAATCATGAATACATGGAACATGACCAGTGAATGTTTTCTTTGTGAAGCTGTTTGTGTTTGTGTTGTAATGGATCCTTTTGTTTAAGAACAAAAGGAAATCCATGTGGTATTAATTGAACCTATTTGATGATACTTCATTAATTTCCTAATAAGTTTTGTTTTCACAGTTGCGCATGATGGATGCCAAAAAGGAAGTGCATCAGGAAATGCAATCAATTGTCTGATAATATTATAGAAGTAACAAGAGAAGAAGTGTGGGCAAGAAATATAAAATAGGATATAAAAAAAAGTGATCACTAGTTAATTGATAATATAATTTTGTATTACCTAAGCATTTAAAACCAACTAATGGTTTATTGGATTATAAACAATGCACATTGAAGGAGATTTTTCCTAATTTTAGAAAAGCTCTGTATATTTTTTTATTCTTTTACATTTTTGTGTGTGTGTGTGTGTGTGTTGGGCCCTGTGTATTGTACGTTGAGTATTTGTACATGTTGGTATTGTTACATGTGCATCATATGTCTCCATGTAAAGTAATACATGAATTCAGTCAGTTACTAGACATTCAAGCATTATTGAAGACTGACCAAGCTGAGGGAAAACAAAAACCAGACTCAAAGGGGCGGTGACCAATGACAGCCTCCTCTCCGGAAACAAAAAATCACATTAGACCTGAAGGAAATATATATATATATATATATATATATATATATATATATATATATATATATATCTACTGTTTGAAATGGAGTATATGTTTAGTACCTGCATACACAATGTGATATACCTATACATTCTATATTGCATTTATTTGAATAACATCAATTTTGAGTGGATAACTTGATAATGATAATTTAGTGTAACACAAAGATGCTGAAAAAGACCATTCTTTGGTAGCTTTGATACTCTCAGATTATGATTGATTGTCTTGAATTTATGAGGTTAAAAATTCAAGAGCCATGATAGAATATCAGATAATCCATGGTTAATGCTGAATTGTAAATATAAGCTTACTCCAAGTGATGCAAAGATTTAATACATAAAACAGGATGAAGTTCACACGCAGAATGAAGTTCTACTTCTATAAACCACTCGATCTGAGCTGTTGTTTCAGAAAGTATAGTTGAAAATATTCATTGAGATGTGTAAGATAGTTGAAGGTAAGACATAATGAGTACGGCTTACACTTTTATTACTGCCCACAAGTATGGGCCTATTGGAGTAAAGGTTTTCTTGAATCCTTGGGAAAACCAATCAAATGTAGAATCTGTAGTTTGTAATTCAAGTGTTCAAAGTCCTAGAGCTGCCAGAGAAGGTGGCCATCATAAAGATCAGACCCACATGAAGGAAACAACCTCAGAAGCCAAGGAGACTGGATGGCAGAGAAGGCTGCCAAGGCTGCAGTGCTCCTGTCCTCCCACAGTTATGGTACAGAGAGTATACAGGTGGATGGGTAGTGTGGATCGGTCTGGTTAGGTCTCCTGCAGGAAGCAGCAATGTATACTGAGAGAGACCAATGGAAGAAGAAAGAGGTGGTATAGAGCAAAGGCGGCATCTGGAGAGTTGGTAAGAAATTTTTTGTGCCAACAGTCTTGTACCCCATGGTAACATATATGGCCCCATGCACTAAGCATAAGGGAGCTACGTGTGTAGTAATGTCGGTACATTGGGTGGCCTCAGAATTCAACAATGCAGAAAGAAGGTTTGTACAGACTTCATTATTTACATCTGTTATGACCTAGGTAAAACAATAAGGTACCTGACCAACATAATCCATAACCATCTTATCTGTTTCAGAGAATATGAGTAGACTTCATCTAACTGCCTAAGGTGGACCAATATAAGGAAGTCCTTGTCTGACTGTACTGATTCCCTACTGTCACGATGCCGGCTGGCAGGTAGTGGATCCTCTGTGCCAGAGAGGGATTGGCGTGGACCGTGCTAGTGGATCGGTTCTAAGTCACTACTGGTTTTCACCAGAGCCCGCCGCAAAGCGGGATGGTCTTGCTGCGGCGGTAGTGACCAGGTCGTATCCACTAGCAACGGCTCAACCTCTCTGACTGCTGAAGATAGGCGCGGTACAAGGGAGTAGACAGAAGCAAGGTCGGACGTAGCAGAAGGTCGGGGCAGGCAGCAAGGATCGTAGTCGGGGGCAACGGCAGGAGGTCTGGAACACAGGCTAGGAACACACAAGGAAACGCTTTCACTGGCACAATGGCAACAAGATCCGGCGAGGGAGTGAAGGGGAAGTGAGGTATAAATAGGGAGTGCACAGGTGAACACACTAATTGGAACCACTGCGCCAATCAGCGGCGCAGTGGCCCTTTAAATCGCAGAGACCCGGCGCGCGCGCGCCCTAGGGAGCGGAGCCGCGCGCGCCGGGACAGGACAGACGGAGAGCGAGTCAGGTACGGGAGCCGGGATGCGCATCGCGAGCGGGCGCTACCCGCATCGCGAATCGCATCCCGGCTGGAGACGGTATCGCAGCGCACCGGGTCAGTGGAGCTGCCCGGAGCGCTGCGGTAGCGAGAGAGAAGCGAGCGCTCCGGGGAGGAGCGGGGACCCGGAGCGCTCGGCGTAACAGTACCCCCCCCCTTGGGTCTCCCCCTCTTCTTAGAGCCTGAGAACCTGAGGAGCAGACTTTTGTCTAGGATGTTGTCCTCAGGTTCCCAGGATCTCTCTTCAGGTCCACAGCCCTCCCAATCCACCAAAAAGAACCTTTTTCCTCTGACCGTCTTGGAGGCCAGTATCTCTTTCACTGAGAAGACGTCAGAAGAACCGGAGACAGGAGTGGGAGAAACTAATTTGGGAGAGAAACGGTTGATGATGAGTGGTTTAAGAAGAGAGACATGAAAGGCATTAGGAATACGGAGAGAAGGAGGAAGAAGAAGTTTGTAAGAGACAGGATTAATTTGGCACAAGACTTTGAAAGGACCAAGATAGCGTGGACCCAGTTTGTAACTGGGGACACGAAAGCGGACATATTTAGCGGAGAGCCATACCTTGTCTCCGGGAGCAAAAATGGGGGGAGCTCTTCTTTTCTTATCGGCAAACTTTTTCATGCGAGATGAAGCCTGTAAAAGAGAATCTTGGGTCTCTTTCCATATGGTGGAAAGATCACGAGTCACATCATCTACAGCGGGCAAACCAGAGGGCAAGGGAGTAGGGAGGGGGGGAAGAGGATGACGGCCGTACACCACGAAAAATGGGGATTTGGAGGAAGATTCAGAGACTCTAAAGTTATACGAGAATTCGGCCCATGGTAGAAGATCTGCCCAATCATCCTGGCGGGAGGAAACAAAATGTCGTAAATAATCACCCAAGACCTGGTTAATTCTTTCTACTTGTCCATTGGATTGAGGATGATATGCAGAAGAAAAGTTTAATTTAATCTTGAGTTGTTTACAGAGAGCCCTCCAGAATTTTGACACGAATTGGACGCCTCTATCCGAGACTATCTGTGTGGGCAACCCGTGAAGACGAAAAATGTGTACAAAAAATTGTTTAGCCAACTGAGGCGCTGAAGGAAGACCAGGAAGAGGGATGAAATGTGCCATCTTGGAGAATCGATCAACGACCACCCAAACAACAGTGTTGCCACGGGATGGGGGTAGGTCTGTAATAAAATCCATACCAATCAGAGACCAAGGCTGTTCGGGGACAGGCAGAGGATGAAGAAAACCAGCGGGCTTCTGGCGAGGAGTCTTATCCCGGGCACAGACAGTGCAGGCTCGCACAAAGTCCACGACATCCGTCTCCAGAGTCGGCCACCAATAGAAGCGAGAGATGAGTTGCACAGATTTCTTGATGCCTGCATGACCTGCGAGATGGGAGGAGTGACCCCATTTGAGGATTCCGAGGCGTTGGCGTGGAGAGACGAAGGTCTTTCCTGGAGGAGTTTGCCTGATGGAGGCTGGAGAAGTGGAAATCAGGCAGTCAGGAGGAATGATGTGTTGCGGAGAGAGTTCAACTTCCGAGGCATCCGAGGAACGAGAGAGAGCATCGGCCCTAATGTTCTTATCGGCAGGCCGAAAGTGAATTTCAAAATCAAATCGGGCAAAGAACAGAGACCACCTGGCCTGGCGAGGATTCAGCCGTTGGGCAGACTGGAGATAGGAGAGGTTCTTGTGATCGGTGTAAATAATAACTGGAAATCTTGATTCCTCCAGCAGATGCCTCCATTCCTCAAGTGCTAATTTAATGGCTAGAAGCTCTCGATCCCCGATGGAGTAGTTCCTCTCCGCCGGAGAGAAGGTCCTAGAAAAAAAACCACAAGTAACAGCATGCCCAGAAGAATTTTTTTGTAGAAGGACCGCTCCAGCTCCTACAGAGGAGGCATCAACCTCCAATAGGAAGGGTTTAGATGGGTCAGGTCTGGAGAGCACGGGAGCCGAAGAAAAGGCAGACTTGAGCCGTTTAAAGGCGTCTTCCGCTTGAGGAGGCCAAGACTTGGGATTGGCATTTTTTTTGGTTAAAGTCACGATAGGGGCCACAACGGTAGAAAAATGTGGAATAAATTGCCTGTAATAATTGGCGAACCCCAAAAAACGTTGGATAGCACGGAGTCCGGAGGGGCGTGGCCAATCTAAGACGGCAGAGAGTTTGTCTGGATCCATTTGTAGTCCCTGGCCAGAGACCAAGTATCCTAGGAAAGGAAGAGATTGGCATTCAAACAGACATTTCTCTATCTTGGCATAAAGTTGATTGTCACGAAGTCTCTGAAGAACCATACGGACATGCTGGCGGTGTTCTTCTAGATTGGCAGAAAAAATCAGGATATCGTCCAGATATACAACAACACAGGAGTATAAGAGATCACGAAAAATTTCATTAACAAAGTCTTGGAAGACGGCAGGGGCATTGCACAGGCCAAAGGGCATGACCAGATACTCAAAGTGTCCATCTCTAGTGTTAAATGCCGTTTTCCATTCATCCCCCTCTCTGATGCGGATGAGATTATAAGCACCTCTTAAGTCCAGTTTGGTAAAGATGTGGGCACCTTGGAGGCGATCAAAGAGTTCAGAGATGAGGGGTAGGGGGTAGCGGTTCTTTACCGTGATTTTATTAAGACCGCGGTAGTCAATGCAAGGACGTAGAGAGCCATCTTTTTTGGACACAAAGAAAAATCCGGCTCCGGCAGGAGAGGAGGATTTACGGATAAAGCCTTTTTTTAAATTTTCCTGGATGTACTCCGACATAGCAAGAGTCTCTGGGGCGGACAGAGGATAGATTCTGCCCCGGGGTGGAGTAGTGCCCGGGAGGAGGTCAATAGGACAATCATAAGGCCTGTGAGGAGGTAGAGTCTCAGCTTGTTTTTTGCAAAAAACATCCGCAAAGTCCATATAGGCCTTAGGGAGACCGGTTACAGGGGGAACCACAGAGTCACGGCAAGGGGTACTGGGAACCGGTTTTAGGCAGTCCTTGAAACAAGAGGGCCCCCAACTCTTGATCTCCCCAGTGGACCAAACCAGGGTTGGGGAATGGAGTTGAAGCCAGGGTAGTCCAAGGAGGATTTCGGAAGTGCAATTGGGGAGGACCAAAAATTCAATCTTCTCGTGATGAGGTCCGATGCACATTAGAAGGGGCTCCGTGCGGAAACGTATGGTACAGTCCAATCTTTCATTGTTTACACAATTGATGTAGAGGGGTCTGGTGAGACTGGTCACTGGGATGTTGAACCTGTTGACGAGAGAGGCCAAAATAAAATTTCCTGCAGATCCGGAATCCAAGAAGGCCATAGTAGAGAAGGAGAAGGCAGAGGCAGATATCCGCACAGGCACAGTAAGACGTGGAGAAGCAGAGTAGACATCAAGGACTGTCTCACCTTTGTGCGGAGTCAGCGTACGTCTTTCCAGGCGGGGAGGACGGATAGGACAATCCTTCAGGAAGTGTTCGGTACTGGCACAGTACAGGCAGAGATTCTCCATGCGGCGTCGTGTCCTCTCTTGAGGTGTCAGGCGAGACCGGTCGACCTGCATAGCCTACACGGCGGAAGGCACAGGAACGGATTGCAGGGGACCAGAGGAGAGAGGAGCCGGGGAGAAAAAACGCCTTGTGCGAACAAAGTCCATATCCTGGCGGAGCTCCTGACGCCTTTCGGAAAAACGCATGTCAATGCGAGTGGCAAGATGGATGAGTTCATGTAGGTTAGCAGGGATTTCTCGTGCGGCCAGAACATCTTTAATGTTGCTGGATAGGCCTTTTTTAAAGGTCGCGCAGAGGGCCTCATTATTCCAGGATAATTCTGAAGCAAGAGTACGGAATTGTACGGCGTACTCGCCAACGGAAGAATTACCCTGGACCAGGTTCAACAGGGCAGTCTCAGCAGAAGAGGCTCGGGCAGGTTCCTCAAAGACACTTCGAATTTCCGAGAAGAAGGAGTGTATAGAGGCAGTGACGGGGTCATTGCGGTCCCAGAGCGGTGTGGCCCATGACAGAGCTTTTCCAGACAGAAGGCTGACTACGAAAGCCACCTTAGACCTTTCAGTAGGAAACTGGTCCGACATCATCTCCAAGTGCAGGGAACATTGGGAAAGAAAGCCACGGCAGAATTTAGAGTCCCCATCAAATTTATCCGGCAAGGATAGTCGTAGACCAGAAGCGGCCACTCGCTGCGGAGGAGGTGCAGGAGCTGGCGGAGGAGATGATTGCTGAAGCTGTGGTAGTAGCTGCTGTAGCATCACGGTCAGTTGAGACAGCTGTTGGCCTTGTTGCGCTATCTGTTGTGACTGCTGGGCGACCACCGTGGTGAGGTCGGCGACAACTGGCAGAGGAACTTCAGCGGGATCCATGGCCGGATCTACTGTCACGATGCCGGCTGGCAGGTAGTGGATCCTCTGTGCCAGAGAGGGATTGGCGTGGACCGTGCTAGTGGATCGGTTCTAAGTCACTACTGGTTTTCACCAGAGCCCGCCGCAAAGCGGGATGGTCTTGCTGCGGCGGTAGTGACCAGGTCGTATCCACTAGCAACGGCTCAACCTCTCTGACTGCTGAAGATAGGCGCGGTACAAGGGAGTAGACAGAAGCAAGGTCGGACGTAGCAGAAGGTCGGGGCAGGCAGCAAGGATCGTAGTCGGGGGCAACGGCAGGAGGTCTGGAACACAGGCTAGGAACACACAAGGAAACGCTTTCACTGGCACAATGGCAACAAGATCCGGCGAGGGAGTGAAGGGGAAGTGAGGTATAAATAGGGAGTGCACAGGTGAACACACTAATTGGAACCACTGCGCCAATCAGCGGCGCAGTGGCCCTTTAAATCGCAGAGACCCGGCGCGCGCGCGCCCTAGGGAGCGGGGCCGCGCGCGCCGGGACAGGACAGACGGAGAGCGAGTCAGGTACGGGAGCCGGGATGCGCATCGCGAGCGGGCGCTACCCGCATCGCGAATCGCATCCCGGCTGGAGACGGTATCGCAGCGCACCGGGTCAGTGGAGCTGCCCGGAGCGCTGCGGTAGCGAGAGAGAAGCGAGCGCTCCGGGGAGGAGCGGGGACCCGGAGCGCTCGGCGTAACACCTACCCATTGAAACAGTAAATAATATAACTAAGAACCTTTCGTAAAGTTGTGCCAAGTTCAGATTCTGTAATTGTTACCCAGTTCCTTAAACCTATATGTATGTGTAAGGAAATAAGTATGTGTAAGGAAAATAAGTGAATAAGATATATTCTCTGATAACTGTTAAATCTATATCTTTACATAACATGGTTGTTCCAGAGGAAAAGATAATCACAACAGATTGTTAGGATGTGACATTGTATGAGGAGAATCAGTAGGTGAGCATTGGTGTCCTGTACAAATAATGGGGTGAAATAAGCATTTTAGTGGGTGGGAGAATGCACATTAGCCAAGACTCTTCTGCTCATAGACATTTTCGCTACCGAACCTACTAAGGAACCCAAACCACATTCTAGAAGTAAACATGCAGCCCCTGCTGGGAGCCTTGACCCCATGTGTATATTGATGCTATAGGAGTCACAATGGGGGTCCCAGATCAATTTAAAACTATAGGTCAAGTAAAAGCCAGATTTGAGTCTATAATACCCCAGATTTCCATAAACAAGAATGTAGACTGGATAAATTATATCTATTATAACCAGCAGAGATCCATAAATTTCTCAGTGGATGCTCATAAAGGTCAGGCTGAACAAATAAGTGCCACATCCACTATGACGTATGGTGTTAGCGGAGAAAGGGGGGTATGTAAAATGTTTGGGGAGACCTGTTGCCCATATATCTCAGACAACACAGGACCCACTGGTAAAATAACCATAAAGAATTCTGGAATCTCAGACCCCTTGGATCAGTACTTTGATTAGATGGGAGGGGGAAAAAAAGACTTTGGTCCAAATAGGAATAACCATACTTATAATCCTGATAATCTTGCTTTTTTGTGTGTTGTGTTTTGCCTTGCCTGTGTGAGAAGGCCGTTGAGAATGCCACACCAGTGATGACAAATGAGGTCTTCGAGACTACTGATGAAGCCTATACCCCATTACAGAGCTTCAATGCCATCTATAACACCAGTGAACCATAGGGATAGCATATGACTCCACATGTGTAAAGTCTGAGGCTCAAGGGGTCCATGGACAAAACATGGGTCATCTAAAGTACAGTGAAGCATTTGAGAAAACACATTGGGGAAGATGTGTTAGGATGATGGAAATTAGGGAAAGGTAAAATAGTCATTTTAAGGGGGAATTGTAATGGATGTATGTGTGTGTGTATATATATATATATATATATATATATATATATATATATATATATACATTATAAAAAGACTATTTGACAAAGTCCATCCGCCATACTACTCTGCTCCTTGCTTCCCCCCTCCCACCATGTAAGAAGATTTCCTCTCCTAGACAACGCCTTGAATCTCTCCAAAAACAGAAAAAAGCATACCTTATATGGTATGCCTAGTGAGGGTGGGAACTTATGTTAATTGCAACGGTTAGATAAGCTGGATGAATGCCAATAAAGGTTAGAAGTATGAAGTTTTTGAAACTGATATGACTCTGTTTGATTTACTTTGGTGTATACATTCTGATAACGAATTGGAACGGGAGTCAGATAATTACTAGGTCACTGATAAAATCCATATCACCGCAAATTATCTTGTAAATGCCCTTGGAATAAAAAAAGGTTCCGCACCCCTGATATAAGGCAAAGCCAGCCCTGATGCTGCAACATTATAAAACATTTATATAAACATGAACAATAGAAGAGATTTATCAAAACCTGTCCAGAGAAAAAGTTGCTGAGGTGCCCATAGCAACCAATCCGATCAAGTCTTTTACTTTTGAAAAGGCCTCTGAAAAATGAAAGAAGCAATCTGACTGGTTGGTAACTCATCAACTTTTCCTCTGGACAGGTTTTGATAAATCTCCTCCAATGTGTTAAATGTAGTTTTATGTATGATATTTCATCATATTACTTTGTCTTGTCATTGCAGGTGCACCTTGGCTCCCATTCAAGCACATGGACTGTATTTTATTTCATATACTGAAGGTCACTTGTGTTTCTGAAGTGACATTTCCAAAAACAAAGCTCAAATATCTTGTCAAATATGATCTCTCAACAAGGGCATAATTACATAATTTTAACTGCAGCTAAAAATACATACTACATATTACTAGGCACAAGGAAACATTTGTTTGCTCTGCATACAGTATATTTATAAATAGCATGGAGTCCAAAGTACAGCAAGAACACAGTGGCATTCAGTATTTATTCATGCATCTCAATGTGCTGTAAATGGGATGACCTAGATTTATACACTTAGGCAATGCTATTTTTGCACATCTTGCTGTACACAGGACTCATCCTACATGTAAGATCAGTAAAAGTTTAGTATTTGAGAAAAATCTTTGAATAGTTCCCTCTTCTGTAAATAGACATATGCTATAAATAGCCACACTAAGCATAGTAATAGAGTCCTTTTACATAGAGTACCCATTGCTTTGAATACTATTTTTGTTAATATGATGCTATAAATTTACTTTAAAGGAGATAGCCAGTGTTGAAAATACGTATCCCCTATCCTAAGGATAGGGGATAAGTTTCAGATCGTGGGGGGTCTGACCGCTGGGGCCCCCTGCGATCTCCTGTACGGGGCCCCGGCAGCCCGTGGGAAGGGGGCATGTTGACCACTCCGGCAATCTCCGGCTCTGCCATAGAGATGTATTGAGGAGGCGTGTCAGCTGCCGCTTCATGCGGTGGTCGACACACGCTATCTGGCCAGAAGAGCTGGGACCCTGTACAGGAGATCGTGGGGGATGCCAACGGTCGTGGATGAGTCCGCTCCAGTTCTTTAACGCGGGGCCACAGCATTGATAGTGGTGCCGCGCACTATTAACCCTTTAGACGCAGCATTCAAAGTTGATCGCCGCGCCTAAAGTGTAACTAAAACGTCGCCGGTTAGCTCACGGAGCTGTTCGGGATCACTGCAGCGAAATTGCAGCATCCTGAACAGCTTACATGACAGCCGGAAGGTTCCTACCTGCCTCCATGCTGTCCGATCGCTGAATGACTGCTCAGTGCCTGAGATCCAGGCATGAGCAGCCAAGCGGCAGAATCATCGATCAGTGGTTTCCTATGAGAAACCACTGATCACTGTAAAAGATCAGTGTGTGCAGTGTTATAGCCCCCTATGGGAGCTATAACATTGCAAAAAAAAAAAAAAAGTGCAAAAAAAGAGTGAATAAAGATCATTTAACACCTTCCCAAATAAAAGTTTGAAACAGTGTAAATAAAAATAAACATTTGTGGTATCACCACGTGCGGAAATGTCAGAATTATAAAAATATATCATTAATTAAACCACACGGTCAATGACGTACGGGCAAAAAATTCCAAAGTCCAAAATTGCATATTTTTGGTCACTTTTCATATCATGAAAAAAGGAATAAAAAGCGATCAAAAAGTCTGATCAATACAAAAAGGCCACAGCTAAAAACTTCAGATCACGGTGCAAAAAAATAGCCCTCATACCGACCCATTCGCGGAAAAATAAAAAAGTTATAGGGGTCAGAAGATGACAATTTTAAAGGTATACATTTTCCTGCATGTAGTTATGATTTTTTCTAGAACTACAACAAAATCAAACCCTTATAAGTAGGGTATCATTTTAATTTTATGGACCTACAGAATAAAGATAAGGTGTCATTTTTACAAAAAATGTACTGTGTAGAAACAGAAGCCCCAAAAATTTACAAAATGGCATTTTTGTTTTCAATTTTGTCTCACAATGATTTTTTTTCCATTTTGCCATAGATTTTTGGGTAAAATGACTGATGTCATTACAAGTTGAATTGATGGCACAAAAAAAAAGCCATCATATGGATTTTTAGGTACAAAATTGAAAGAGTTATGATTTTTTAAAGGTAAGGAGGAAAAAATGAAAATGGAAAAACTGAAAAACCCCGGGTCCTTAAGGGGTTAAGCTAGGGGGTAAGTTTTTCAGCACTGGACTACCCCTTTATGGCAGGGTTACACAATGTAAAATTTTCAATGCATATTTTTGGGGCTTATATTTAATGTTACACTGCAACTTCATGATTTAGTACTCTTATTGGTGATAAATGCCAAATGATAGGCGATATGTCAAAAGTTCTTTCTAATGACAGTAACACTTTAAAGGGGTACTCAACTCCCCAGCATTAAGTTCCAAATGCTAGTGCGGGCTTCAGGGGTTGCCACGCCCCTTCGTGACATCATGTCCCTCCCCTCATGACGTCATGCCCTGTCCCCTCCGTGTAAATCTATGTAAGAGGCGTGATGGCCATTACATCCCCCCTCACATATACTTGCATTGAGGGGGCGGGGCGTGATGTCATGAGGGGGCATGTTGACCCCCGAAGCCCGTACCAGTGTTCGGAACTGAATTTTCTGAACTCTGGGGAGTGGAGTACCCCTTTAAGCTTGCTTAAAATTAGTGTTGCTCGCGAATATTCGCAATGCTAATTTTATTCGCGAATATCGCATATTCGCGAATTCGCGAATATTCGCGAATATAGCGCTATATATTCGTAATTACGAATATTCGTTTTTTTGTTTTTGTTTTTTTTTTCACAGTACACATCACAGTGATCACCCCTCTCTGCTTCCAGCTTGTGCGGTGTAAAGAAGGCTCTAATACTACTGTGTGAGACTGGTATGCGAATTTTCGCATATGCGAAAATTTGCATATGGTAATTTCCGCATATGCGAATGTTCACTTATGCGAATTTTTGGTATATGCTAATTTTCGCATACGCGGATTTTCGCATATGCGAAAATAAAACGGGAATATTACGAATATGCGAATATTCGCGAATATATGACGAATATTTGTCCATATATTCACGAATATTCGCAAATTCGAATATGGCCTATGCCGCTCAACACTACTAAAAATGTCCCCATATGTAAGGCTATGTTCACATAGATTATTATTATTTATTTTTTTTTTTTTTTGTGGTAAAAGCATTGGGACTAAAAATTCTGTGAAAATATAGTTTAATGGAGCAGAAAACATCTACATGGATGTACATGGAAAATGTTTCTATTGTACTTTGTAGGTTTCCTGTGGGTACTTTCACATACACATAGGTTAGTGTGTGTATCTAAGATAGGGAAATTAGACTGTGAGCCATATTAGGACAATGACTGATGTGAATGGCAACAAACTATACAGCACTGTTTAACCCTTTCCTGACCCATGACATACATATACGTCATGGGCCAGTTGAGAGGAATATGGTGCGAGGCCCCAAGTTTGCTGACATCTGCAGGTAATGACGGACATCAGTGATCACTCCGATGTCCATCATTTAAATGTTTAAATGCCATAATCAATAATAATTATAGCATTTAAACATGTAATGCCGTTAATCCCTGGTGTTAAGGGGTCCCATGGGTTACTGGAGAAGCCCAGGCTGGGCCTTACATGATCCTTGGTGTCTACCTTTGCTCAGTGATTTTTAATGGCAGCCCTTAGCAGTCAAGCACAGATTACATGAATCAATATAATGCAATAGCATACTGATGGCTGATAGGCCCCTAGGGAAGCCAAAAAATATACATAAAAATAATCAAATCACCCCCCCCCCATTTACCATTTTTGTAATAAAACACAAAAAAAAAAAAAATAATAATACATATTTGGTATAGCTGCGTGTGTAATTGTCTGAACTACTAAATTATTACATTCCTAATCCTGCACAGTCAACAGAGTAAAGGCAAAAAAAATCCAAACAATGGAATTGCTGATATTTGGCCACATCACAGTGATAGAAAAGCCAGAACTACACAAAAGTGTAACATTTAAAACTACTGCTCATTGCACCCAAATCAACCCCAAAACAGCTCCATAGGAGGAAAAATTAAAATTTTAGTCCATTTATTTTATTTTTTTTATCATGAAAGGAGACATAAATTATCCATAAACATAAATCATATTGATCCCTACAATAAAGTTTGCATGTCAGTTTTACCGTATTGTGAAATATTGCCCCCAAAAATTACGCAATTCTATATATATATTTTTTGGCCTATATATTTTTTTCTGGCTTCATAATACATAATATGATTAAAATAAAAAGCGCTAAAGAAAAGTACAAATTGTCCCACAAACTTGTCCCTAATACAACTTTTTCACTTAAAAAAATAAAAAGGAGGAAAAACATTTCAGAAATAAAAATTTGCAGGGTCATGAAGGGGCTAATATGTTGTCATTATATAACCAACATAGAAACAAACAGAAATAAATACTATACAAGGAGTTTATTTAGTTACTTCTTTCAACTAATTTCAGCTATAGCCATAGCAACAATACTTGGTAGGAGACTGTTGTCTAGCAACAATAACATTTCAAGTGTTCCTAAATTTCATGGCAATATACAATTGATGTTGCCTATTTTCAGAGCTGAGATGTAGGATAACCTAACTATTATCCAAACTATTTTTAGTCAGTTATAAATTATTCATCTTGTAGTCATTCAGAGCTTGAGTCAGCTGTTGAATGACGTAGAACTGAGAGATGGAATAGAATAAAAATATAGAATTTTCTAAGATACATGTTCTACTACTGTGCAAAGATGACTTGGCTGAATTGGCTTTCTGACAACCTGCATCATGTTTTAAACTCAATAGAAATAGAAACTTAACTGAATTGGCCGTTTATATTAGTAAATTAAAAATTGTAATAAATAATGAATTCATTCCATTCCTCTATTAATCTCAAATTTCCATTTAACCCTATTTTCTGTCCTATTACAATTAAAATATAGAAAGAAATCTTCATTATATATCCTGTAGGAACAGCTAAGCCTCCCTCCTCCTCCTAACTGTTCTATATCTGAATATGTGTGCTGTCACATATATCTGGTGATCCAGCAGTAGCACCGGTAGCACTGAAGGGAAATTGATGATCAAACTAACCCCATTCATTTAAATGGGACAGGTCAGATTTATCCACCACCTTAATTGGAACGCTAGATCGTCTTTCAGTGTTTTTCTGTCTGGCCTGCACAGATAACTGGGCACCAGACTCATAGACAAATAATGCACTTTTCCATCAGTTGGGACATTAGTTGTGGCAAGTTAGTGAGCCGAATTGCCAGATATATGTGACAACACCCTAAAGGCAACTGGCTGCATCAGCAGCTGTCAACAGCCCTGCCTTCTTGGTTAAGTCCCACCCCTCAAAATATTGAATACCTCTGTGTTCTTTGTATGATTTTTACAAGACTTTTTTGCTACAGAAAGTTGCAGAAAATGTGAAGACCAAATGTTATGAATAAAGCTATCTTCTTTTATCAATAATTTCTAAATTTAATGTTTCCTTTAAGGTGGTAGGAAGCAGATACTGCAGACTAGTACTTGGTCAAAAAAAATTGAGAATTTCTGCCACATCTAAAAATGATCCTTTATTGCCACCATACCATTAATATTTTATCGATTCATGCAGGGGTCCTAGTCTTAGTGACATTAAAGCCTTTTTTTTATCCAAGAGAAATTCTTATTTTTCTTAAATACATGTAAGTTTATGAGAGATTGAATTGAACAACCAAGCCAGTTTTATATAATAATACTACTAAACAGTAAAAGATAGGTATATCAGACTGTGCCCATAAAATACTAAAATACGGTGCATAATACTAAGCTATTAGAGCCAATTGTGACAACCAGTCAATGAGGCATATTAGAGCAGGCCACATACAACTATAAAAGCCTACTGACTTTCCCAAAACACGAAGATCTTGGCCATCCTATTAACCAATAACTATATTTTATCAGGGCTGGAAGTATTAAGCAAAAACAGTATGTGTAATTGGTCTATAAATCTTTATCAACTAAACTGTTTATAAAACCTAAGCCTGGAGGAAAAAAAGCCGTAGGAGGCAACTAAATGCCTGGCATCAGTCTTTCAACAAGCTGAGGATACATTATAACTTGACTATAAACTGCCTTTATCAGTAGTTATGTAACTACAGTGAATTTTAATTCCAAGCTATTCCCTGCTGAAGAAACAGACCCAACTGCATGTAATGTATAATAAATTTTGGAGAAAAATAGAGAAATAAATTATAATAAAATAGTTTGATCTGTTTATTATAACTGACTCTGTAAGTACTTTAAATATTCAATAATGAAGTATGTAGGGGAGGTTCTGATCTAGTAGAAGTAGTTTATAATTAAAAGGCTACTCCGCCCCTAGACATCTTATCCCTTATCGAAAGGATAGGGGGATAAGATGTCTGATCGTTCGGTTCCCTCCGCTGGGGACCTCCGTTATCTTGGCTGCGGCATCCCAGACATCCGGTGCACAGAGCGAACTTCGCACCGTGCTGGATGACTGGCGATGCGGGGCGGTGGCTTGTGACATCACAATCATGCCCTGCTCCTGATCTCACGGCCATGGCTCCTCAATGCAAGTCTATGGAAGGGGGCATGACTGCGGTCATGCCCCCTCCAATAGACTTGCATTGAGAGGGCGTGTTCATGACATCATGAGCAGGCGTGGCCATGATGTCACGAGCCTCGGGCACTGCACCCAACGCACTAAACGAACACCAGGTGCAGCAGGGAGATCGTGGGGGTCCCGCCGCTGAGGACATTTGGATAGGGGATAAGAAGTCTTGGGGCGGAGTACCCCTTTAAAGTGTCAAGGCTCAAGTGTCAAGTTCACATTTCTCCCACACATCAGTCACCCTACCCTTTGCAGTACACCTGAGCTATGTGTACTGTTCATGAAACTACAATTGTCTCTAGCCCTGTGGAGAATGATCTCACTCTCACTGTAATGTCCGTTTTTGTGTTTTTATGTCTTGGGATCTGTTCAGACAATCGTATTCTTGTCTGAGCAGTTTCTTGTTCCAATTCTTCCTAGTCTTGGAAGAGTTAAAGGGGTACTCTGGTGGAAAACTTTATTTTTTTATTAAATCAACTGGTTCCAGAAAGTTAAACAGATTGGTAAATTACTTCTTTTAAAAAATCTTAATCCTCCCAGTACTTATTAGCTGCTGAATATTAGAGAGGAAATTATTTTCTTTTTGGAACACAGTGCTCTCTGCTGACATCATGACACAGTGCTCTCTGCTGACATCTCTGTCAATTTTAGGAACTGTCCAGAGCAGCATATGTTTTCTACTCTGACAGTTCTTAAATGGACAGAGATGTCAGCAGAGAGCTCTGTGGTCATGATGTCAGCAGAGAGCTCTGTGTTCCAAAAAGAAAATAATTTCCTCTGTAGTATTCAGCAGCTAATAAGTACTGGAATGATTAAGATTTTTTAATAGAAGTAATTTACAAATCTGTTTAACTTTCTGGCACCAGTTGATTAAAATAAACAAAACGTTTTCCACCGGAGTACCCCTTTAATGCTCTGAGCCAATCGCAGCTCAGGTGCGGCTATTTAAACCATAGCCTTGCTGCACTCAGGTTGCTGGTGATTGATCTACTGTGACTATGTTTTATTATGCAGCTATGCTGTCCATGTCTTCTTAATCATGCACCTTGTATTTATATTGTGATATTTCTGTGTTTTTAACATTGGTTAAAAGTCCTGTTTATTATAGATTTTAGTCTGTGGTACTTTTGTCGGTTTTTATAATTATTGTATGTCCATTCTGCTTTAGCCTTGTATCTTAGTCTGTGTATGGTATCCTAGTTCCTCTATGTTGTTGGAGTTTGGTTTTGTGGAGTCTGTTCAGAATCATTCGTTTCTCACTCTAGTGTTCCGTGTTTTATATTTCTCTTACCTTCTAGGCCATTATTCTGATCAACGGTGGAGTGTGCCCGCTCGCTAGAAGTCTATCTGGAGTTAGTATTGTTGTCTACTTCTTTTGTGGAGTGGGTAGTCTAGTTTGTTCTTTGTATAGTGTATAGTACATGCACTGATCATAGAGTACATGATCACTGATCTAGTGTTTTCTCTGTGCTTTACCATTGGTTTATAGTGTCCTCTATGCTTACTTATTGATCTGTGTCCTATTAACTTAATCTATTTATGTTAGTTATCATTGAGTTTAGTGTGTACAGTGTTCTATGTTCCTGATCAGTTTAGTGTTTGACATTCAGCTCTTCTGTTCATCCCCTGCCTCTTCTGGTGTCTGCTGTATAATCATTCCATACCTAGTCTTGTTCATTTATTCATTTCTGCCGTTTATCTGGATTCCGGTTTTTGAACTGTTTGTTAGTGCACTATATTCTGCCCTGTTTGTGAGTTTATATTCTGTCTGGTACATCTGGTTGTTTTGGTAGTTTTCCCATTCTGCTTCCTGCCTGTGACCGACTATTTATATTATTTGTTTTTACGCCCACTGCACTTTAGTGCAGGAAGAGACCGGCACCGTGGTTGTCGATCCGCCATGTAGGGCGGATGGGCAAGTAGGCAGGGAGAGTGGTTATTAGGGAAAGCTTAGGGGTCACTTCTCCCTGTCCAGTTGGTCATGACACTCACCCAGCGGTTGCTCAACTAACTGAAGCAGATAGGCACATTTTGAACACCTGACTAGTGATGTAATGTCTTGGCCTGCACTGCAACCTAGAATAGCCTGAGATGACACTCAATTTGACTAGCGAGACCTGCCATCAAACACAGGTACAGACACTATATTATGAACTACACTAATTTTACAGCCTCTCTAGCACAGTCAAATAAAAAAGATACTTAACACTGTGATACACATATTAAATAGATGTACATTTTATACTTTACTAGAAATAACAAGAACAAGAAAACACATAAAACATGCACACCTAGAAAGTCATTATAAAGATTGCTATACTGAAACAGGCTATAGTGGTTTATAAACATCTAAAACCATGAAACATGGACACAAAAAATAACCGTGTACTACCTCAGTGATATCTCAGACTGTGATAAGCCAATTTCAAAAAGGGAAAATATGTCCAGAAATCACAAAAATAGCAATAGTTATATGCAGAGCAAAATGAGTACTGCTTGGAGAAGATATAGTGTCCCACCAAACTAACATATACATATAACAAAGTGATGATCACAAAACCAATGGAAAAATATGCACCAAATAATTTCCGCAAAAGAGAAAAGTGATGAGGAATGTGAGATGAAAAAAGGATGGTAATTGAACTACACAATTGTCTGAAGTAAAATACCATCTGTTTATATAAGGGTTAAACAAGACAAACAGTTTTTATGTTGTAAAGGATCAATCAAACTATCAAGAATAACCTAGAGAATCCCTTTACATTTGTAATGATTAATGTCTTTGAAAACAATAAGAAGTATCATTACTTTTACTCTGGGCTGCTTAATTGTAATGCTCTTTGGGAGTGTTTGTTGTGAATGCGCAAACACATTAATTCTAATTACTGAAAAACATTATCTTACATAATAAAGCTCCTGGTGTTTATTTTTTGTTGGTGTTCCAAGGAGGGCAACTTTTGACTCACTAGAAGCATTAAAAGTTTCAGCAAAAGGGGAAAAATGGGCCACAAACTAATGGCAACAACTTCAGTTTTAGAACGTTTTTGGAATGTTTTAGTGATTGACAAATTTTGATGCAAATATAAATTGTATCATTAGCCACATCAAAACTTATTTACAGTTATTAATGGTTTGTATGCCTCTTTTTTGAAAATTCAATAAAATGCATTGAAATATAAAAACAATAAAAATACAAAACATATCGGTGGACTGGAAGCTGATCTGATGGATTTCAATTCTTTCATCATGTAAGAGGGTGATAATTCAACAAAAATGTTGGATTCAATACACTTAATGCATATTCTCCAGCTTTTTTACTTGATATCAAATACATAAATAACATAATTGATATCAAGCTATTTTTTCTTTAAGCTGGCCATTTTGGATTCATGAAACATACCTTAAAGTAAATGCTGGAAGCCAAGCCCTGTCCATCAATCATGCAGGGCAGGGTATAGTAGGGAGGAGGTATGCATGCTGTGTCTTTGCACCAGCTCTGTGGCAGTTGAGCTTCTAAGGAAAAATTTGTTTTTTTAACTGTGGAAACTGCAGTAAACAAATATAAAGGTATCATTTGTTTTAGCTCACTATGACCTATCCGTCTGTGTTTTCAGTTCTTTTCTTGGTATGGAGCTGACAAATTCCCCTTCAAAGATCACAAAGTTGCCTCAATTAGGGAACAAGTTCCCTCAAGCTTGTAGAGGAGAAACACATGTGACAGACCTTACAAGTTCTAGATTTCGATGGTCAGTTAGAACCACTGTTTGCCAAGCTGTACCTTCTAAATGATGTCTCAATTCTTTGAAGGCAGAAATAATGGCTAGGAGAAGCACCTTGTTTCCCACATCATAATTCTTCTCTAAAGAGGTCAAACTTTAAGAGGAATAAGCACAAGGGTGTAGCAAATCTTCCTCTCCTGTTCTTTGTGATGGAATTGCCTCTACTGTACAATTTGTTCCACTTGAACAATAAAGGCTTGTTCAGGGTTAGGATGAAAAAGTTTAGAGGCTGTTGTGGACCTTTTTTTCAGACAGTAATAGGCAAGCAGTGCCTAAGAAGACCAAACAAAAGGTTTTCCTATCTTTGGCAATTGGGTAATTGGTGTTGAACTTGACAAAGTATTGAGAAAGCATCTTAAAAATAAATAAATAAATGCAGGTAATAAATCATTGGCTCGCTTTTATATTATTTGGATATCCATGGGGATCCATTGTCCCCTTATCCCACACAGGAGGATACCAGTATTATATAATGGTGGGAGAATGGGGGGAGGGTACAGATATTATATCATGTCCCAGGAGCCTTAAAGGGGTATTCCAGGCAAAAACGTTTTTATATATATCAACTGGCTCCAGAAAGTTAAACAGAGTTGTAAATTACTTTGATTAAAAAAATCTTAATTCTTTCAGTACTTATGAGCTTCTGAAGTTAAGGTTGTTCTTTTCTGTCTAAGTGCTCTCTGATGTCACCTGTCTCAGGAAACGGACAGTTTAGAAGAGGTTTGCTATGGGGATTTGCTTCTAAACTGGGCGTTTCCTGAGACAGGTGTCATCAGAGAGGACTTAGACAGAAAAGAACAACCTTAACTTCAGAAGCTCATAAGTACTGAAAGAATTAAGATTTTTTTAATAGAAGTAATTTACAAATATGTTTAACTTTCTGGAGCCAGTTTATATATATAAAAAAGATTTTTCCTGGATAACCCCTTTAAGTTATGACTCTGCAAATAATAGAACAATTCCAAAACAGGTGACAGATCAGATGTAGAGATTGTCTGTTGCAATGAGATATATTTGGAAGCTACAGTATACCTTCAGACACACTACCATATGGCAATGTATGTCTAAAAACAATTCCCTCCTGCAGCTTTGGTTTTCAAGGACATTAGATTTATTTAAACCTGGAACACATTTAGATCTCAGTTAAACAAATGACACATGTATAAACCTTTAATATAAAAAATATGTTCTGCATGTAAAATATGGCCTAGTTCAGCTATAATGATCATAGAAAAACAATATTTATGCATTTTAAATGCAATAGATAAAAGCAAATCATAACTCTATTCAACACTACCCATAAAATCTCAAAACTTAATAGAACTTCATATCCATTCTTCCAGTCATAAAAACTGTCATTCTGAGGTTAATGAACCTCTACACCTAAACTTTAAATTTATAATATTGCCGAGTTAGAGATCATAAGCTTATGACGCAGTGAACCTAATAAGATGTCTTTTGATCTTTCTTTGGCAGAGGAAATGTAACACTTGGAAATGAGGGAAGATTACATGGGCATTTCCAACTAATGAAGCTCCTGAACTTGAAATCACATCTGTCAATATTCTTTTGCTGTTTTACCAGATGGATGGCACCAAAGCCTGCAGTGCCCAGGAAAGTGCAATGCAATACAATTACACTACTAAATGATTTTACTCTCCGTAGACATTTACTCAACATAAAGTACAGAACACTCTATTGATGTATGTTGTCCTTCTCAATTGTCCAATACTGGAACATAGAAAGACTGTAAGAATAACCCATCAAACTAGATAGAGCAGACATCCCTGGAGGATAACATAGCAACAGTAATGACAATGGATTACAGATGGGAGGAACGGATTCCCTACCTATTTCAGTCATAATCTAGTTCCATATCTATTAAAGTGACTTGCTTAAGAAGAATAAGCCACATCGAGACCTCTGCAGAAATAGCTTCAGGACCATATTATCCAGAGCTTCAAATTTCAAATGTCATTTTAAAAGGCAGTCTATTTGATTTGCTCTTCATTAATATACTATATTATGACCTTATTTGTACATAACAAAGATTGCCATATATATAACTGTTTAAAGAATGGGGCTATTACAAAAAGCAATTCAATAAACAATTCCCCCCCCCCTCATTCTATAAATTCAAATTTAAATCTTAATTTAATTGGATTTTAATGACAACCACAATGGCTAACCACCATTAAAGGAAATATGCTAGAATATGTTTATTTTCTAATCTGTTTCTATTATCTGATTGTAATTTTTTTTAAAACATAATTTTTTATTATTATCTTGCCCAAGCTGTTTTTAACAGCATTTAGAGATATGTTTTACAAAATGCCGTATGGACACAGGTAACAATAGACAGGAGCTGTCCCATTGGGAATGTTTACTAGTCATACTCTGTGACGTTTGCAAATATTATTCTACAGTTTGGGGGAGGCTGAGCTGTAAGCTTCATCTATTTATTTTATTTGATGGTGTAGCCACTATATTGCTGTACAGATGCATTTCCTGCAGCCTCCTCCTTATCATCGCCTACAGAGCAAGAAGTCTCAGCTTCATTTTAGGCTTAGTAGTAAGAATGGAAACTGCAAGATTTCATAATTATTTAAAAATGCAGATAAAATGAAAAATTTGAAAAAATTCTAAAACGTAAGAATTTTCATTTTTACACTTTCATTTTTCCCTCCTCACTTTCAATTTTCCACCTACAAACCCATATGAGGGCTTGTTTAGTGCACCACAAATTGTATGCTGTGATGATATCACTCATTTTACCACAAACATAATATTTGTGGGCTGAAATAAAAATATTAAAAAAATAATGTCATTTTGCAACCTATGGGTGCTTCTGTTTCAATAGAGATTTAGATTTTGTTTCATTTGTTTTCATTGGACTTTTTGATCTCTTTATAAAAAAATTTGGGTATATAAAGTGACCAAAAAGAAGCAATTCTGGGCTTTGCTATTTATTTACATTCACATCATTGACTGTGCTAGTTATGTATTACTAGATGAGACAATTAGACATGTGGTGATGTCACATGTGTTTATGTTTATTTTAGTTTTCATTATTTTATTTAAAAAATGGGAAAAGAGGAGATGATTCAAACTTTTATTAGGGAAGAGGTTAATTCTTGTTTATTAATCTAATTTTTTTCATAATTGTTTAATCTCATTTGGGGACTATTACAGGCAATCTTTAGATTGAAAACACTGAACAATGCTGCTCCATTGCAGAGCATTGATCAGTTATCGGCACTCCATTGTTTCAGGCTGCCATGGCTTCCTGCAACATTGGAATGCCAAACGGAAGGAGAGAAGGCAGGTAAGGGCCCTTTGGCCCTCTCAGCTGATCAGGACCCTGTGATTTTGCTGTGGGTGTTCCAGTTGGCTCCACTGTCTTTTTCCCCTTTTAGATCCAGCAATCAACTTTTAAATATGATTTCAAATATTATTGAAAATTGTGTCCCCTTTCCACTATGGTTGTTTCCATATTGGGAATATATATATATATATATATATATATATATATATATAAATATATATAGGGGTGGGCCACAAGCTGTCATTTGGGCTTTTATTCCTTTTTTTTCCAGTTTGTGTATACACTTGGCATGCAGTTATGTCTCAGGAAATTATATATATAAAAAAAAGTGGTCTGATGTTACAGGTGTGATCTTATTATACACTGAGACTTCCCAAAAGAGTACATACAACTGCTTTCCCCTCTACCCTATAAAAAGCTTCTTAGAGGCTACTTTTGAGTAGTGTTCTCCTTGGTGGAAGATTGAGTGCATTGTAGAGGCAAGTCAATCAGTCAACAAAGACATTTTTCCCAGTTGACTGACTTTGAGAGGGGGTGCATCATTAGACAGAGAGAAGGTATTTGGAGGCAAAGTCAGCACTTTAACCCCTTAAGGACGCAGGGTTTTTCCATTTTTGCATTTTCATTTTTTCCTCATCGCCTTCTAAAAATCTTATGCCTACTTTGCAGTGACATTATTCATTTTACCAAAATATTCACGGTGAAGCGGAAAAAAAATTCATTGTGCGACAAAATTTAAGAAAAAATGCCATTTTGCTACTTTTGAGGGCTTCTGTTTCTACGCAGTGCCTTTTTTCGGTAAAAATGACACCCTCTCTTTATTCTGTAGGTCCATACAATTAAAATGATACCCTACTTATATAGGTTTGATTTTGTCGTACTTCTAGAAAAAATCATAACTACATGCAGGAAAATGTATACGTTTAAAATTGTCATTTTCTTACCCCATAATTTTTTTATTTTTTCGTGTACGGGGCGGTATTAGGGCTCATTTTTTGCGCCGTGATCTGAGGTTTTTAGTGGTGCCATTTTTGTATTGATCAGACTTTTTGATCGCTTTTTATTCATTTTTTCATGGTATAAAAAGTGACCAAAAATACGCTATTTTGGACTTTAGAATTTTTTTTGTGCGTACGCCATTAACCGTGCAGTTTAATTAATGATATATTTTTATAATTCGGACATTTCCACACGCGGTGATACCACATATGTAAATTTTTTTTATAATTTTTTTTATGGGAAAAGGTGGGTGATTCAAACTTTTATTAGGGAGGGGGTTAAATGATCTTTATTAACTTTTTTTCCCCTTTTTTTTGCAATGTTATAGCTCCCATAGGGGGCTATAACACTGCACACATTGATCTTTTACATTGAGCATTGTTATCCCACAGGATAACATTGCTCAATGATTCTGCTGCTGGACTGCTCATGCCGGGATCTCTGGTACTGAGCAGTCATTCGGTGATCGGACACCAGGAGGCAGGTAAGGGGACCCTCCTCATGTCCTACAGCTGTGAAAAATGCCACAATTTCACCGCGGTGATCCCGAACAGCCCCCTGAGCTAGCCACCATTTATTAGCTTTCACTTTAGACGCGGAGATCAACTTTGAACGCCGTATCTAAAGGGTTAATAGCGTGCCGCACTGCGATCAGTGCCGCGCGCTATTAGCCACAGGTCCCGGCCGTTGCTAAGTGCCGGGCCAGGCCTGCTATGATGCAGGGCCACACCGTGTCCCCGCGTTATAGATTGGGAGTCGACCTATGATGTACATGTATGTCATGGGTCGAGAAGGGGTTAATAATAACAATAATAAACAGAAGAGCATTCAGTTTACAGTTTTAGCTTTATTTAACACTTATTTATTGGCAATTAGCTAAATAGCGTTATATTGTATTGGGAGAGTACTTTGACCCTGAACAAAACTGTTTCGAGAACTTTCTAGAAAAACATGAGAATGATAAGGAATGTGAAAACACTGCAGTTTGCCATCAGTTGGTTTTGGTAATTGTTCTGACAAGCTGCAAGAAGCACACTGTTTTTCCAACACAATAAAACATTTATGAACTGTTGAATTGTGCTCAATGTGCATGCAAAGTGCGACCTGTTGTAATGTGGAGATGAGCAAAAATATGAATTGTATTTACGATTCCAATATTCCTATCTGTGCAAAAGCTGTTTGAGATATTTGTTTATTTAAGATATTTTTATCTGTCCTGTAGATATATTAGCATTATATATCTAAAATGCATACTGTTGTTGCATTCATTCTCACAGTATTATAGACAGGCTTCTCACACATATGGAGTGAAGAGGGGATTGACATGAATAATAACCAAGCTTTCAGTGGTGTTTGGAGCATCTGTACACTTAAAAGTTCATAAACCAGATTTAAAAAGTCCCCTGGTGCCATGCATAATAATAGGCTACATTTTAGACGTGTTTTCCTTTGTATTTTAAGACCTACAAGCAAATATGTAGGATATACAATCATGACCGTAAATGTTGGCATCCCTGAAATTTTTCAAGAAAATGAAGTATTTCTCATAGAAAAGGATTGCAGTAACAGTAAGTTTTGCTGTACCACATGTTTATTCCCTTTGTGTGCACTGGAACTAAACCAAAAAAAGGGAGGAAAAAAAGCAAATTGGACATAACGTAGCACCAAACAGCAAAAATGGGATGGACGAAATTATTGGCACCCTTTTAAAATTGTGGATAAATAAGATTGTTTCAAACATGTGATGTGGGCAATATTGTGTCTCTGTGTGTGCAACACTAAGCATGGACCACAGAAAGAGGAGAAGAGAACTGTCTAAGGACTTGAGAACCAAAATTGTGGAAAAATATCAACAATCTCAAGGTTACAAGTCCATCTCCAGAGATCTAGATTTTCCTTTGTCCACGGTGCACAACATTATCAAGAAGTTTGCAACCCATGGCACTGTAGCTAATCTCCCTGGGTGTGGATGGAAAATAAAAATTGATGAAAGGTGTCAACGCAGGATAGTCCAGATGGTGGATAAGCAGCCCCAAACAAGTTCCAAAGATATTGAAGCTGTCCTACAGGCTCAGGGAGCATCAGTGTCAGTGCAAACAATCCGTCGATATTTAAATAAAATTAAATGCTATGGCAGGAGACCCAGGAGGACCCCACTGCTGACACAGAGACATAAAAAAGCAAGACTGCATTTTGCCAAAATGAACTTGTGTAAGCCAAAATCTTGTCTTGTGGACAGATGAGATCAAGATAGAGATTTTTGGTAAAGCACATCATTCTACTGTTTACCAAAAACAAAATGAGGCCTACAAAGAAAAGAACACAGTACCTACAGTGAAATGTGGTGGAGGTTTAATGATGTTTTGGGGTTGTTTTGCTGCCTCTGGCGCTGGGTGCCTTGAATGTGGGCAAGGCATCATGAAATCTGAGGATTACCAACAAATTTTGGGTAGCACTGTACAGCCCAGTGCCAGAAAGCTGGGTTTGCGTCCGAGATCTTGGGTCTTCCGGCAGGACAATGCCCCCAAACATATGTCAAAAAGCACTCAGAAATGAATGGTAACAAAGCGCTGGAGAGTTCTGAAGTGGCCAGCAATGAGTCCAGATCTAAATCCCATTGAACACCTGTGGAGAGATCTTAAAATTGCTGTTAGCAAAAGGCGCCTTCCAATAAGAGACCTGGAGAAGTTTGAAAAGGAAGAGTGGTCCAACATTCCGGCTGAGAGGTGTAAGAAGCTTATTGATGATTATAGAAAGCGACTGATTTCAGTTATTTTTCCGAAGGGTGTGCAACCAAATATTAAGTTAAGTGTGCCAATAATTTTGTCCAGCCCATTTTTGGAGTTTGTTGTGATATTATGTCCAATTTGCTTTTTTCCTCCCTTTTTTGGTTTAGTTCCAATACACACAAAGGGAATAAACATGTGTATAGCAAATAATGTGGTACTGCAATCGTTTTCTGTGAGAAATACTTCATTTTCTTGAAAGATTTCAGGGGTGCCAACATTTACGGCCATGACCTAGGTTCTATGTTACTTTTTTTGGTATATTTTTTGTATATTTCTATAATGAATATGTTATAGTCTTTTTACTACGAGTTGAAGCACTGATAGTGATGCAATTGTCTTTTCCATGTCAATATGCCTATTCTGTTTATTTCGAAAAGTTACTTAAAGTAGCCATATTGCATATACAAACACATATTTTGTAGCTTTTCTCCTACCTTTTGTTTAATAATCATTTCATTGATTTCATCCACTTCTCCCACGGTCACAATCTGAGCTTTTATTACACGGTCTAGTAGCGTAAGCCAGTCTTTTAGCTCAGCACATGTCTTGCTGAATTCGGCTAGTGCCGGAACCTCAAGGAGAAGTGAAGATGGCATATCTGCTGTACTGGTTCCTGTTGTTACAAGGGTCTGAGTTACCACAAAAGCTGTTGGAGGAGGAGGAGGACCTATGTAAAAAAAAAGATACCACAAGGTTAGCTTTTGGCCACAACTCTTTACACATTTACACTTTAAAATAAAAAAAAATATTTTATAATGTAATTCATTGAATTAAAGGGAATGTGTCTGTTCAAATTGTTTTTCTGTTAAACATATTTTTTTTCCACCTAAAAATAACAACATCCACAATGTGGCTGTTTTATTGTGACCATTAAGCCTAGTAATAGGCTAATACTTACAGTTCTGTAAAGATTACTTCTGTGCAGTCTCCTTACTATTATCACAGGCAGAATTAACCCCTTAACGACAATGGACGTAAATGTACGTCATGGTGCCGTGATACTTAGTGCACCATGACATATATTTATGCTCTGTAATGTCCCCAAGCACCAGAAACCGTGCTTGCGTCATGCACGACAGGTCCCGGCTGCCAGTAATGGCGCACATCAGCGATCACGGCATGTGCGGCAGTGCGGCACATAAAATGGATGATTGGATTCCCCGCAGCGCTGCCATGGCGATCCAATCATCCAGCATGGCGGCCAGAGGTCCCCTCACCTGCCTTCGGCCATCTCCTGGGGTCTTCTGCTCTGGTCTGAGATCGAGCAGACCAGAACAGAAGATCACTGATAATACTGATCAATGCTATGCCCTATGCATAGCACTGAACAGTATAAGCAATCAACTGATTGCTATTAAATAGTCCACTATGTGGACATAAAAAGCAAAAAAAAGTTTTAAAAAAATTGGAAAATCCCCTCCCCCAATACAAATGTAAATCATCCCCTTTTCCCATTTTACCCCCCAAAAAGTGTAAAGAAAAAAAAATTCATAACAAAAAAAAAATGAGCCCTCATACCACCTCGTATACGGAAAAATTAGAAAGTTAAAGGTGGTCGAAATAGGGAATTTTAAACATACAAATTTTGTTAAAATAGTTTGAGATTTTTTTTAAGCGGTACAATAATAGAAAAGCATATAACATGGGTATCATTTTAATCGTATTAACTCACAGAATAAAGCAAACATATCATTTTTACTATAAAGAGTACAGCATGAAAACAAAACCTTCCAAATTTCATAAATTGCAGTTTTCTTTTCAATTTCCCCACATAAATAATGTTTTTTTGGTTGTGCCGTACATTTTATGGTAAAATGAGTGATGTCTTTACAACGTGAACTTGATGATGCAAAATACAAGCCCTCATATGGGTCTGTGGATGGAAATATAAGAGAGTTATGATTTTTAGAAGGTAAAGGGGAAAAAAGGAAAATGCAAAAATAAAATTGGCCTGGTCCTTAAATAGGCACTGTCAATTATAAAAACTTTTGATATGTTGTAAAGCATGCAATTACTTTCATTAGAAAATGTTCTGTATTTCATACTGAAAAAGCCAGTCAAAGAGCTGCCCCCCCTGCCTTCTGGAATGCATTCAGTCAATCTGTGTACACTGCTCCGTCCTGGACGTAGAAGAGGGGAGGGACTGTACACACTGCAGACTCATGTGAAGAGAAGGGGAGGGGGTGGGGCGGGAAGACTGCTGCTGGGCTCTCACTGATGTCTGCTGTGTGAGAGAGGCAGAAACACATTGCATTGCAAACGAAAAAGTAAGTGTCCCTGCATGTTTGTGTGTGTGGATATATGTGTATGTGTGTATATCAGTGTGTCTATCTAATGTGTATGTGTAAGAATATATGAAGCCAGTGTGTGTGTGTAATAAAGGGGGACTACAATCATATGCCTCCAGCTGTTGCAAAACTAAAACTCCCAGCATGCCTGCACAGCCAAATGATGTGTGGGCATGCTGGGAGCTGTAGTTTTGCAACAGCTGGAGGCACCCTGGTTGGGAAGCACGGAACTGAGGAAAGTGAGGGAGGGGGAGGAGGGGGAGTGGTTATCACAGTGAGTACTCGCCCCACTGCTTCTGGTGGACAAAATTAAGGTATTTCAGAAATAAAGCTAATTCTGAGAGAAATGTAGGACACATAAAAAAGTACATGTAAATGATCAGGATGAGATTCTGAGCAACATATAACAGTTTAGTTTTCTTGAGTGATCTGACTGGTACGCTTTAAAGCCAAAATGGGCCTGGTGAAGTGAAAAGTGATGCTAATATATTGATAACACAGGATTATACTATTCACAGCTCCTGCACAGTGACCCCTGGTGTGGTCACAGACCATGCCTAAAATTCTCCCATAGAAGTCATTAAGGAAGATTCATGAAAAGAAGCAACCAATGACAGTACAACTTTAATATTTTTCTCTTAAAAAAATTTAAGCTTGACTGTGATTGGTTTCTATGGTCAGCAAGTTTTTCTTTTAGAGCAGTAGAATTGAGCTCATAAGTATGGAGGGCCATTTAAGTGAACAGAGCAGCAGTTTGCATGCTCTGGCCACCACTCCATTCCTTCTCTATAGGACTTCTGAGCATGAAAGTGTTCAGGCGGTGAAGCATGCACACTGGGGGGCTCCATTCACTTAGGGGACAAGGGTCCTCTGTTCTCATGATGGTTAAAGGGGTACTCCGCCCCTAGACATCTTATCCCCTATCCAAAGGATAGGGGATAAGATGTCAGATCGCCGCGGTCCCGCTGCTGGGGACCTCCAGGATCTCCGCTGCGGCACTGCGCTATTATTAATGCACAGAATGAGTTTGCTCTGCACGTAATTATGGGCAACACAGGGGCCAGAGCACCGTTACGTCACGGCTCCGCCCTTTGTGACATCACAGCCCGCCCCCTCAGTACGAGTCTATGGGAGGGGGCGTGGTGGACGTCACGCCCCTGCCATAGACTTGCATTAAGGGGGCAGCAGTGATGTCACGAGGGGCGGAGCCATGATGTCACGCTGCTCCGTCCCCTGTATCGCCCGTCATTACGCACAGAGCGAACTCACTCTGTGCAGTAATGATTGCGGGGTGCTGCAGCAGCGATCCCGGGGGTCCCCAGCAGCGGGACCGCGGCGATCTGACATCTTATCCCCTATCCTTTGGATAGGGGATAAGATGTCTAGGGGCGGAGTACCCCTTTAAGCATCTGCATAGTCAGATCCACCAATAAGCTAGTTATCCTGGATCATGTGGATTGACAATATATTTTAAATTTTGTGTTACCCAGTTAAACTGGTGTCACTACTATAATACTTTTTTTTTACAAAAACATATTTTGAATCACAAAGATTTTCCCGACTAGCACAGTATTATACTGTGTTTTTTTCGGGTTTTTTTTTTTCAGTACATTGTGGTAAATCCCTAACAAAGCTTTCATCTTTTTTTTTTTTTTTTGTTCTTTAATTCCTAGTATTAGTGTAGTTATACTGATGCAGTGTCAATCTTTTTTTTAATCAAAAAGTAGCTGAGAAATAAACCCAACAAATGAAATCTAAAGAATGACTACTCTGATTTTAATAGGAAAAGTTTAAACCGCCCCAGAATGAATAGCTAAATGCTTTTATTGGGAGTTCTAATTGATATACTTGTCTCAATATAAAAACGAAATGGTCGTAACCTTGTGAAGATATTTCAATAAAAGTGGAGAGAGTGCATGTGCAAAATTCACAGTGCAGGTTTACTTTATGAAAGGGTCAGCTACTGGAAGGAGAACATGGTAATCTGAAGTGGTAATTAACCCCCGGGGAACATTTCAAGGTTGTCTATAATATCAATGCTCAGACCTTGTAATTTTAAGAGAAAGGTAATTTGGTAGAAAGAAAGACTAATGACTCAATTTCATGTCATTTCTACAGGTGTATAGACACCCACAGTTCTGTTTTTGTGGCATTGTTCTGTAAATGAAATGGTAAAATATCTGAATATCTGTAGATTTGCATAAAAGGGACATTTCTCTGCTGTTTTAGATGTACTGTATGGGGAGAGATAAGGATTTATATTGATACTGTTTACAGTGTCCATAAGATTTCAGCTCCAAGGAAACAGTTTAAGCAGTAAGTCCTGCTATTATGTGACTTTAATTGTTATCTTAGGGACAATTAGCTTAGATTATAGAAAAATGGTAAGCCAGTGTACTGATGTTTATGTACACCGTTGCCAACACGTCAGTGTGCCACATTTATTTGGCCACATGCCACCAGTGATTATACTGCCAGGTATGAAAGTAATGAATTAGTCGGATGTTTGTAGTCATATTGGTATTTAAAGGGGTACTCTGGTGGAATTATTTTTTTTTCACATCAATTGGTACCAGAAAGTTAAACAGATTTGTAAATAACTTCTATTAAAAGATCTTTACCCTTCCAGTGCTTTTTAGTAGCTTTATGCTACAGAGGAAATTCTTTTCTTTTTTAATTTCCTTTTTGTCTTGTCCACAGTACTCTCTGCTGACACCTGATGCCCGTATCAGGAACTGTCCAGAGCAGGAGAAAATCCCCATTGCAAACCTATGCTGCTCTGGACAGTTCCTGACATGGACCGAGGTGTCAGCAGAGAGTAAAGATTTTTTAATATAAGTAATTTACAAATCTGTTTAACTTTCTGGCACCAGTTGATTTAAAACATTTCTTTCCCACCAGAGTACCCCTTTAAGGGCACCGTTGTATTTTTTGCTTCACCACTGAAGAAGTTACCAATGGAGGTGGGGTGCTTGTATTTACCCCAGGTCCAGTAGCTTTCCTGTTCCTATTTACCAATCATAGTTTAGTTTAAAGGGGTACTATAGTGGAAAACTTTTTTCTTTTTTTAATCAAACTGATGTAAGAAAGTTAAACAAATTTGTAAATTACTTTTATTAAAAAATCTTAATCCTTCCAGTACTTATTTGCGCCTATATACTACAGAGGAAATTATTTTCTTTTTGGATTATTTTTTTGTCACGACCACAGTGCTCTCTGCTGACACCTCTGTCCATGTCAGGAAGTATCCAGAGCAGGAGAAAATCCCCATAGCAAACATATGCTGCTCTGGACAGTTCCTGAAATGGACAGAGGTGTCAGCAGGGAGCACTGTGGTCCTGACAGAAAAGAAATCCCAAAAGAAAATAATTTCCTCTGTAGTATACAGCCGCTAATAAGTACTGGAAGGATTAAGAACTTTTAATAGAAGTATTTTACTACTCTGTTTAACTTTCTGGCACTAGTTGATTTAAAAAATAAAAAGTTTTCCACTGGAGTACCCCTTTAACTAATGTGACAATCTGGGGGTAAGTTAGCTCATATGATTACTATTTCTAGCGTATGATAGTTGGCATACAAAGAAAATTTTCACTTTAACATATTGGATTACATAAAATTTTTTGTCTTTACAGTGAGAAAAACAGTTCACAGTACTGTACAAAACTGCCCAATATCAAAAGTTCTACTGAGCCTATTGCCCAACATCGAAAACAACACAATGGTCATGCTATCATCATGGTAGTGGCTTCCACAGGCCTAGGCACAAATTGTATTTGCTCAGATTGGGAGCATTGCCTGAGATGCTTACACGTGTTAAGAAGCTCTCCCAGGTGACTCTTAAAGGGGTACTCCCCTTTTTTTAAAATCAACTGATGCCAGAAAGTTAGACAGATTTGTAAATTACTTCTATTAAAAAATCTTAATCTTTCCAGTACTTTTTAGGGGCTACATACTACAGAGGAAATGCTTTACTTTTTAGATTTCTCTGATGTCATGACTACAGTGCTCTCTGATGACCTCTGCTGTCCATTTTAGGAACTGTCCAGAGCAGCATATGTTTGCTATGAGGATTTTCTCCTGCTCTGAACAGTTCCTAAAATGGAGGGAGGGAAACAAAGTTCTATAGTAACCCATGCCCTTCAAATTGCTCTACATGTTCTTGTTTCAACCTTGAACCTTGTCTAATCTTGATCATATGTCTTTTTTGAACCATATTGTGTACCTATGTAACCTATCATCTCATTTGTGTCCTCCGACTCTGTATCAATAGCAACTAGTCTATACCAGTATTCAGATTTTCAGTTTAAGGACAAAACATAGGCAAAGAAGGAGCTTGACAGAGACTAGAAAAGAACTAAACTAAGCTTTTGTCCTTTTCTGTCACTGTAACTATATTTATGTACAAAATTATCACAAAGAACCTCCTCAAACATAGATTTAATCTATTCAACGTAACAGAAATGTTATTATCTACTTGTACTTGTTTTGTTAAATACATTTCTTTTAATTATTAAGATGATCCAAGTTTTAAAATTGAAAACATAAATCATTTGATAACCATGAAATAAACAGCATAAGCCTGAAAACTTTCATATACCTCTATGGAATATTGGAAAGTCTGGGTCTTACATGTGCAGCTTTTTACCTTTTAAATTGAATTATTAACATATACAGCACATCCTTACAATCTGTTAGCTCACAAGGCGAATCATTAGCAGAACTGCTTCCACCAGATGGACCATGTATATCTCATTAATAATGAATCTTTTTTTTTTCCTGTAGTGAGCAAAACATTAAATTGTAAACTGGGATTGTCCATCTATCTATCTATCTATCTAGACGAGCAGAAGGGGTAGAGCAGCACAACCTCCAAAGAGAGCGATGGGTGCAAGCGGTAAGGGTCCCAGGTCCAGGGTCCTATAGACATCCACTCCAAAAAACGAGAAGCCGCAGCACTCCAGTAAGGTGAATAAGATTTATTGACCCAACATCAGGAACAACGTTTCAACTGCCCAATTGCAGTCTTTCTCAAGCTCAACAACCAGTGCAAATGACAAGATATTTATACAAAAGGGGTGTATACAAAGTTAATTGATTGACATGGTGGATAAAGTGCTTACAGTATCAAACATATATTAATAAAAGCCCTCATGGCGTGCATCAAGTGCATAGTGCATTATAAGATATACATGCTTCGCACTCATAGTGGTGTTCCGCATATATTATCATAGCCTGACAAAAGTGTGTGACATTAAAATATTGTAAGAGAGGCAATTCATACTTAGTAAAATGATTAGATGAGTAATAATAATGTAAATTACCATGCAAGATGACTGTAACATGTTGGCGTGGAACGCCGCCCGTGCTTCCTGTACGCTGCGCCATGACAGATCGCAGGGCGCATGCGTGTGGAAGACGTCACTGGACCAAAGGCCAATAACGGGCCGGCGTCTCTGTAGCCATAGAAACATAACTCTGCATGACGGTGCGCAGGCGCAGTGTCTGCCAGTGAGTCCTATACTGCCATGGGAAGGTCTGGCAAACCTCCCTATAATGAATGCATACAATGCCGTATGGATAAGCATAGAGGAGGTACGCGCTAGGGACTCGCTGCCCCGGTGTGGACAAGGGCAGGGAGACCCCTGCGGACACATGGGGACCCCCGGGTTAGCGGTTGGTCCCCAAGGTACAATAGCGCGAACCTCACTACTATGCATCCGAGTGAATTAAATGAAATTGGCAAAAGGACAAAAAGATGTATATTCAAGCATCTGTCATGGTATCTTTCTTGTTGTGTATGTTGCCTTCTCTTGTACATAATCTAAAATGATAGAAAGACATAGCATGAGACTCAAAATTCAATATGATATAAACATTTAAGTATCACATCACATTCAAAAAATGGCAAAATGGTTGCTAACGGTAACAGACACTTTAATAGCGTTATTCTCTCATGTTGTGTTTAGAATACCTGGGGTTACCACAAATTCCACATTGAGGCCATGGGGTCGTAGGGAGTTGAGTGTGTGGATCCACCGCAACTCACGTTTTTTTAGGAGGCTTGTACGATCTCCACCATATTTTAGAGGAGGGATGTGGTCAAGGAGTGTGAATTTAAGATCCTTTTCTGTGTGTCCAGCCTCCAAAAAATGTTTGGAGACTGGAAGGTCAATCCGTTGTTTTCTAATTGAATATCGGTGTTGATTTATACGGTTTTTAAAGGACAAAGTTGTTTCTCCCACATAAATGTAGGGACACGGACAGCTAAGGACATATATCACGTGGTCCATGGTACACGTGAGGTATGCCTTAATGGGAAACGATTGACCTGTGACCGGATGCATAAAGTTGGGACCCTTTATCATGAATTTACAATTAATGCACTGCCTACACGGGTAAGAACCTTTATTTTGTACAGTAATAAAAGATTGATGACTGCCTTGGTTGGTGGAAATGTCAGTTTTGACTAGTTTGTTGCGAAGGCTAGGAGGTCTACGGTAAGACATTATGGGTAATGATTGGAATACCTGTATGTCAGGGAAACTCTTTTGAATTATGTGCCAATACCTGCGTATCGTATTTGCTATATTATTTGCACTAGGGCTGTAGGTAGTGACAAAAGGAATGCGTGTTAAAGAGCTGGTGGGGTTTGTAGTGGTAAGTAAGTTCTTCCTATCCATATTTCTCACTTCCTGTTTGCTTTGTTCTATGAGTGCACGGGGATAACCCCTATTTCTAAAGTTATGAGCCATGCGATCCAAGGTTGGTGAAATATGATCCTCTCTGCTGACTATACGTCGTGCTCTCATCATTTGGCTCTTAGGTAAAGAACGGGCCACATGTTTAGGATGAAAACTATTATATTTCAAGATGGAGTTACAATCAGTGTTCTTAGTGAAGAGATCCGTATGTAGTTGGTGGTTTAAAAGAGAAACTGTAGTATCCAGAAAATCGACAGAGGTGTAGGACCAAGTGAGTGTGAATTGGATATGTGGATTTATCTGGTTGAGGAAGGAGTGAAATGAATGTAATTCCTCCTCACTTCCCTTCCAAATCAAGAAGATATCATCGATGTATCGCCACCACCTTAGCACGTGGCCAAAGTGGGGCGATACATAGATGGAGGACTCTTCCATGGCGCCCACGTATATGTTGGCATACGTGGGCGCCACGTTAGTGCCCATAGCGGTCCCCGCTATCTGGGCATACAGCTGATCATTAAATGAAAAGTAGTTGTTTTTCAAAATGAGTGTAAGTAAAGTCATAAGAAATTCTGTTTTGGCTGAAGTGAAATCAGACCTGATGGTGTCATGAACTGCAGATATGCCCTGTTCATGGGGTATGGAGGTATACAAGCTACAAATGTCTAAGGTAGCCAGAATGATATTGTCAGTGATGTTAAGTTGCTGTAATTGTGAAAGAAAATCAGATGCATCACGGATATATGATTTGGCCGCAGTGGCATACTGTCTAAGGACTTGGTCTAAGAAAATGGATAAATGACTAGTCACTGAATCCCTCCCGGAGACAATAGGTCTACCGGGAGGATCTACCAGGGTTTTATGAATCTTAGGCAAGATGTATAAAAGTGGGGTCTTAGGACGAGATACCAGTAAATATTGGTGAAGTGACTCATCAATGATTCCTTCTGAGAGAGCGTTTTGTAATACTGTTTTTATCTGCTTTTCAATTTTCATTCTGGGATCAGATTGTAACGGTTGATAAGTGGTGCTGTCATTCAATTGTCTAATAACCTCCATGATATATTTGGACCGATCCATGACCACAATTGCCCCTCCCTTGTCTGCGGGCTTGATGACAAGATTGTGGTCATGGATCAGTCCTTGAAGTGCCAGATGTTGTTTGTACGAAAGGTTATGTTTTTTGTGTACAGTTGACTCTCTCATTTTTTCAAGATCCCTCTTGACGAGTGCTTGGAAGGTGTCCACTGCACTGGAGGATAAGGGAGGTTGAAAATTGCTAGGGTTCTTCAATGCATAATCAGAAGCTTTAAAAGGTGAATTATCAGTGCAAACAGATGTAATAGGTTTACTAGGATTGGAATGAAACCAAATCTTGAGCTTGACACGCCTGAGAAATTGTGTCAAGTCAAGTTCGGTTTGGAACCAATCAGACGTATTCACAGGACAAAAATTTAAACCATTAGACAACAGAGTTATTTGATCTTGTGACAATGTAAAGGAGGAAAGATTTACCACTTCTTTTTGGTGAACTTCAGTTGAGTCTGTGTGTGTTGTTGGGGAACACGCCCCGCTCGTTGTCCTCTTGTCTTTATTTGCTCTTCTATGTTTTCGTCCTCCTCGTCTGGTGGATTTCTTGGTGTGCGTTGGCTTTGTCCTAAAAAAGCGGCATTATTGGAGGTGGAAATAGGAACTGGATTAGATACAGAATTAATGGGCATTGCATTGGTATTGGTGTTAGAGTCTTTGGCAGTATTATAATTCGTTCTCCTAGCCCTCCTATTATTGGGTATAGCATCATTCCAGGTGTATACTCGGCCAGAGACATAATCTTGTATATCTCGAGCCCATTTTTGGCTCTTAATATTTTCTTGCTCAGTTCTGAGTTTTTGTAGATATGTAGCTTGTTTTGAAAGAAAGGTCTCACATTCACTCTCAGTAAAAAGTTCTCTCAAAGAAGTTTCCAGAGTTGCAACTTTAGCTTTGGTGGTGAGAATGTCCCGTTGTAGGAATTCCAAATTCAGAAGTAAAAGGTCAAACGAATATTTGTTGGAAATGGATTCATAGCGTTGTCTGAATTCACTGTCGTTGGCAAATGCATTTTCCCTGGGCTGGATGCGCATGCCCCTGGGAATTTTATGTTCCTTGTAATATTCTCCCATAGTGGTGGAGTGTAGATTTAATGAAAGTAACTTCTTAGTCTCTACCTCAAATTGGCGTTGTACCTCTAGTCGTGAGGGAGCATGCAGGAATGAAGCATCACCATCAATATTGTTGAGAATTCTATCAATGTCGTTACCGGTATAGGTGTAGGTGTCGGGTCCAGATTCCAATGCGACTGTGGCACCGTGCGTATCCATGTTGAAATGTCACCAGGTGGGGTGCAAGCTCAATAAGACCAAGGTTTAGACGAGCAGAAGGGGTAGAGCAGCACAACCTCCAAAGAGAGCGATGGGTGCAAGCGGTAAGGGTCCCAGGTCCAGGGTCCTATAGACATCCACTCCAAAAAACGAGAAGCCGCAGCACTCCAGTAAGGTGAATAAGATTTATTGACCCAACATCAGGAACAACGTTTCAACTGCCCAATTGCAGTCTTTCTCAAGCTCAACAACCAGTGCAAATGACAAGATATTTATACAAAAGGGGTGTATACAAAGTTAATTGATTGACATGGTGGATAAAGTGCTTACAGTACAGCCTTTCTCAAGCATCATAGTAGTGACAAGCAAAGGTATATATAGGTGTACATGTGATTAAAATCTTAAGAGTATGCAATCAAATCATTAAGGCATACAAGTAAAAAAGTGCAAAAAACATAGTATGATACAGGGTAAATTTACCTCTGTAATGTGGACTGGACAGTGATCAGTGCAATACCATAAAATCAATGCAGATCAAAGGCTGCTAAACATTTTAAAAGTTATAAGATACTTTAACAATCTTAATTGGTCAACACGTGAATAAGCTCAAAATAAATACAAAATAAATGGATAATCGGGACATGATGGCTGCACTCACCCTCAACACCATAAAAGGAAAACACCATTGTATGATAGATTCATCCCGAAGCGTGTGGCGTGTCGGTGGCCGGAGGCGCCGGATCACCTCCACCATCACACGTCACCTCTGGCGGTGGCGTAGTCACAATAAACAGCCTGCGTTGCTAGGAAGGGAACCAAGCGTATAGTTGCTTCCGGAGCACGGCTGGTCACGTGAAAATCACGTGATCTCGCCTCACTCCGTTCGCATCTATGTAAACCACCTCCACTGCGCGAGTTGCGCAGAGAAAGGAAACTGTGTATATAGAACGGGCAAAATCAGTAGTGGAGTCATCTCCCCTAGCAACCCCTGTTCATGAGTGAAGGTAAAATAAGAAAGAATAAAAAATGAATAAAAATAAAAATAAATAACAGGTATATGAATAAATGAAATGAAAAAGTAATATATAAGGGAACATAAAATAAAAAAATTAAATTAAAATAAAGAATAACAAATATAAAAAATATTGATACAAAAAAGAATAAAATAAAAATAATAGATATGAAAAAAAAATTGAAAAAAATATGAAAAATGAATAAAATTACATTAAATAAAAATAAAAATATCAAGAATAATTCGGTAAATATCATTGGTGAAATGCACAGGGCGATACAGGGGACGGAGCAGCGTGATGTCTCTATCTATCTATCTCATATATCTATCTGTCTATCTAGCAACAGAAACATTCTTTGTCTATCTATCTATCTCATACAGTATATATCTCTGTATTCTATTCTAGTCGATCTATCTGTTCTGTCCATCTCATATCTATCTCCTATCTATCTGATATATATCACTCTATTCTATTCTATCTATCTTATATCTGTCTATTTATCTAGCTATCTGTCTGTCTGTCTGTCTATTCAATTCTATCTATCTGATATCTATCTATCTATCCGTCTGTCTGTCTGTCTATTCTATTCTATCTATCTGATATCTATCTATCTAATATCTATTTAATATCTATCTATCTGTCTAATATATATTTAATATTTATCTATCTATCTGTCTGTCTGTCTGTCTATTCTATCTATCTGATATCTATCTATCTATCTATCTAATATATATTTAATATCTATCTATGTCATATCTATCACCTCTTTCCCATTCACAGAACCTCACTAGAGAATGATAGACGTGAATAGATGGGCATGATGGCTGGCATCACAGTTATCGTGCATGGCTCTGTGCACCGAATGACAGTGGTGCCGCAGCAGAGATCTTTTGGATAGGGGATGAGATGTTTTCACCGGAGTACCCCTTTAAGGACTTTATGAAAGGCTGGGTGCAAATCAGTGGGAAGCCCCCGATACTAGGGCTCCAACTAGATAACAAAAAAACAGAACACTGCAGATATGCATGTATGACATTAGGGCATATCACATATATCTGTCTCTCTCTATCTATCTCTGTTTCCAGAATTCAAAATACTTAGCTTGTGTAAATCAAAAACACATCTATGACTTCAATATATAATTATCTACGTGAAAATGTGAGAGTTAGATTTGACATTGAGGCATTTCTAAAGGATAAATATTAGCAGAATTATTTATTTCTTGTGTCCACTAAGCCAAAGGTTAACAATTACAAGTTTTAAGCCAGATTGACTTTTTACCATAAAATGCAGGGTGTCTCTATGTAACAAGGGGTTATAGGAAATAACAGACATGAAAAGCTTCTGTTTGTATATTTCATTTACATGCATTTCCTGCTTTGCTATTTTAACCAGGTACTCAACTGTAAACTGGTGATGATAGGTGGATGGGCACTTTTAATCTTTTAGACTGTCTTTTTTATAATTAGAATATGTAACAAATACATCTGATCATAGTTACATTGCCATTCACCATTAAATTCTAATTACTATTATTAATAGATGTTGGCAGTTGACGGCACCTATGGAGTTTTATTGCTGGTAACTTGTATGGAGCTTTTACTTAGTGGAAATTGCTAATAAATCTGTAACAATAAAATAACCTTATAGTGCACACTATTTAAAACTGTCTATATAAAATTAAACTAGTATATAAAGTGAAACATCTTATTATAATGGAATATGGAAATGAATGGTTTTGCAATTAGGTAATGGACATAACCTTTAGGGAAGGACACGTTTAATATTATTGTATGGCCAAATAGTTATATAATCGGTAGATGAACCCATTATCTATAATATATATATATTACAAAATGTATTAAACCACACACATCCCAACATGATAAATAATACAGTATGTATTACCTTACCCCTATCCTAGTCCCTCCCTTCCCCATCAGGATGAAGGAGAAAAAAGAGAAGAAAAAAAGGAAGTTTTTTAATTAGACCATTTTTCCCAGATTTTTTGTTCTGCCTAAATAGTGTCCTTCTAAAACTTCTCCCCTCTATAATTTCATATCTTTACATTTTTTGACGAGGTTTGTCCATGCTTCAAAACTTGGTTCTTTTTCTGAGAACCAGTTCCTTAAGATGATTACTTTAGCGCATAAGAATAACTTGTTCCACAAAATGCCCCTCATTCCATTCAATGTTTCTGAACCCAGAATTACCTCCTGAAATGTGAGTGACCCTGCTTCTGTTATAATATTTTTCTTCTCTAGCTCACATAATATTTTCTTCCAGTGTTTCTGAATTACCTGACATGCCCAAATCATATGGTAAAAACTGGTGTCCTCTAAGTTTCATTGCAGGCAATTGGAATCTATCCTACAATTGAACCTAAATAACTTACTGGGTGTAAAGTGCAGATGATGTACGCACATATATTGCATTATTCTAAACTTCATGTTGGTTATTACCTTGTTAATGTTTTTAAATGCCTTCCACACACAAATTTCCCCAAGATGCTGTCTAGTCTGTTGAACCATGAGTTAGTAATCCAGAGGGGGGATGAGTTAAGAATATATAATAACTGAGGTAGGGTAATCATTTTAATAAGAGAGATTCTATCTCCCATTGAGAGAGGGAGCTTCTCCCAGACTGTTATTTGTTTTTTAGGAATGATAAAAAGGACTTGACATTGTCAGAAAAGAAGGAAGCAGGGTTGGATGATAATTTAATACCTAGGTATGTTATTGTGTCCCCTTTGGCTACTATCTTGAATAGGGATTCCTCTGCCCTGGGTTCGTAATTAAATGGGATTAGAAAGGACTTAGTCCAGTTTATTTGCACTCAAAATATACAACCAAACTTTTGAATGGTGGCGATAACTCTGGGGATCCCAATTTTAGGGTTTTTAATGTAAAGTAAAATGTTGTCCGCGTACAGCGCAATTTTATCCCTCACACCTTCAATTCCAAACCCTGTAATCTCTTTGTCAGCTCTTATTACTGTGACCAGGAGTTCTATATATAAGGAGAAAAGGAGAGGGGAAAGGGGACACCCTTGGCGTGTACCTCTGGCTAGTTTGAATTGCATCTGAGGGTGTGGCATCTATCAACACTGTGCAAGTAGAAGGACACCTAGGAAATAGTGATCATAATATTATACATTATAAATTGTTCTTCAATAAGGGAATCTCTCGAGGGTCCACAAAAACAATGAACTTTAGGAAGGCAAAGTTCGATCAACTCAGAGAAGCCCTTAACAATATAAAATGGGATAATGTCCTCAAAAACAAGAATACTGACACTAAATGGGAGAATTTTTAAGATATCTTAAATTCTCACTGTAATATGTATATACCTTATGGGAATAAAAGGGTCAGAAATAAAAGAAAACCAACATGGATGAATAAGAACGTTAAGGGGGCAATAAATGACAAAAATAAAGCCTTTAAACTATTAAAACAGGACGGCAGTGAAGAAGCATTAAAAAAGCTATAGAGAAACATGTGAAATATGTAAAAAATTTATTAAAGCCGCAAAAATAGAGACAGAAAGACTCATTGCCAAAGAGAGTAAAATTAACCCCAAAATGTTCTTTAAATGGGCACTGTCATGAAATTTTTTTTATATGTTGTAGTACTTAAGTACTACAACATATCTCTAATATACTTTTATTAAAAAAATGCTTTTAAAACATTTTAAAAGCAATTTGAAATTCGTCCACTAGGGGTCGCCCTCCTAGTGGCCGAATGCAGTGCGGAGTGACGTCACTGCAAAATTCTGACTGATTCCGGCAGGGCATCAGTCGTAATTTTGCGCAGGCACAGGAACATCCAGAGCTGCGCATCGGCTCCACGCATTCGCCGATAGCCCTGCTGCAAGGTAAAGGGGGGGGGGGTGCAGGAAGAGGCTCCCCCGCACCTGTCCCTCCCGCATCGGCTCCCGCCGCTGTCTGCCTAGTACAGAGCCACGGAGGTTGCCTTCCAATACAGGGTGCCTCCAGTTGTTTTACCACTACAACTCCCAGCATGCTCTGACAGCCAATAGATGTCAGGGCATGCTGGGAGTTGTAGTGGTGAAACAGCTGGAGGCACCCTGTTAGGAGAGCTAAGGGTGGAAGTTGGCCCCCAGCAGGCATCAGTGACATGGGGCCTGCTGGGGAAGTCTGCCTGGTAGTGAGCACACTACCAGGCAGACTAAATGCCATTTTTAAAATAGTAAAAAAAATAAATAAAATAAAGGCAGGGAGGGTGTTAATGATAGATGGGCAATAGGCAGGGACAGAAAAAAAAAACATGATGGCGGGAGCTACCCTTTAACTATATAAATAGCAAAAAGTTTAAAATGAAAGTGTTGGCCTTTAAAAAATGATGAGGAGGAAACTATAAACAGGGATCAGGAAAAAGCATATATATTAAACAAATTCTTCTCCACTGTGTTCACCGAGAAAAATGAAATGCCAGGTGAAATACAGCAAGATAAGGTAAACTCCCCAGTACAGGTCACCTGTCTAACCCAGGAAGAAGTACAGTGCCACCTACAAAAAATCTAAATACACAAATCACCAGGTCCAGATGGCATTCACCCACGTGTTCTAAAGGAATTAAGTATTGTAATAGACAGACTCCTATTTTTAATATTCACGGACTCTATAGAGACAGAGACTGTTCCCCAGGACTGGCGCATGGCAAATGTGGTGCCAATATTAAAAAGGGATCAAAAGGTGACCCCAGGAATTATAGACCTGTTAGTTTAACCTCTGTTGTATGTAAATAATTTGAGGGTTTTCTAAGGGATGCTATTTTGGAGTATCTTTATAAAAATAAATGTATGACTCCATATCAGCATGGCTTTATGAGGGATTGGTCCTGTCAAACTAACCTGATCAGCTTTTATGAGGAAGTGAGCTCCAGACTGGACCAGGGGCAATCGCTGGATGTCGTATATCTGGATTTTTCCAAAGCATTTTATACGGTTCCACATGAAAGGTTGGTGCATAAAATGAGAAGGATTGGGCTGGGGGAAAATGTGTGTAAGTGGGTAAGTAACTGGCTCAGTGATAGGAAACAGAGGGTGGATATTAATGGTACTTATTCTGATTGGGTGACTGTTACTAGTGGGGTACCCCAAGGGTCCATCTTGGGTCCTGTCCTATTTAATATATTCATTAAATACCTTGAAGAGGGGTTGAATAGTAAAGTAGCAATCTTTGCAGATGATACTAAACTCTGTAGAGCGGTAAACACAATAGAGGACAGGGAACTGTTACAAATGGATCTGGATAGGTTGGAGGTTTGGGCTGGGAAGTGGCAGATGAGGTTCAATACTGATAAATGTAAGGTAATGCACATGGGGAGGAAAAATCCGGGCTGGGATTATGTATTAAATGGGAGAACACTTGGGACGACTGATGTGGAAAAGGACTTGTGAGTCTTAATTAACAGTAAATTTAGCTTTAGTGACCAGTGTCGGGCAGCTGCTGCCAAGGCAAATAAAATCATGGGGTGCATCAATAGGGGCAGAGATGCACACGACAAGGAAATCATTCTACGGCTGTACAAATCACTAGTCAGACCACACATGGAATACTGTGTAAAGTACTGGGCAACAGTGTACAAGAAAGATATAGTGGAGCTGGAGTGGGTTCAAAGACTGGCAATCAGGGTAAGACGGGGAATTGGAGGACTACAGTACCCAGAAAGATTATCAGTATTAAGGTTATTTAGTTTAGAAAAAAAGAAGGCTTAGGGTAGACCTAATAACTATGTATAAATACATCAGCGACCATACAGAGATCTCTCCCATGATCTATTTATACTCAGGAATATATCCATAACAAGGGGGCATCCTCTACATCTAGAGGAAAGAAGGTTTCTATACCAGCACAGACGGGGGTTCTTTACTGTAAGAGCAGTGAGACTGTGGAATTCTCTGCCTCTGAGGAGGTGGTCATGATGGGCTGCATGCATTTTTGGAAAATAATAACATCACTGGTTATGTATTCTAGATTTATAGGGACAGAACGTTGATCCAGGGATTTATTCTGATGCCATTATTGGATCAAGTTTTCTCCCTGACTCTTCATGGCTCTGCCCCTTCAGGTAGCCTCTAGGAACTTTGGTAATGAGGATCTGTGATGCTTCCTCTTCCTATCTCTTGCAGTTCCCTGTTTCAGTTTCCCTCTAGTTCTCTCCCCTGTCCTCCTTCACCTGATTTTAGCTTGTTTTCTGACTTAAACATCCACCCAAATAAATATCAGATCATCCAATGAGGACAGGGGTGGGTGTGTGTATGGAGATCAGGGCTAGTCACATGTCTAGTCTCACGACATCACAGCTAATCATTAATTATAACTGTATATTCTATGTGTGATTAAATTCACCATAAGCGATATATATATATATATATATATATAGTTACATATATCAACATTGTATAATAGGGCAAGATGGCATATTCATGCTACAGAGATCATATTATGAAGACATTTATATTAACCTGCATTTCAACTTTGGCTGGCTGAATCTGCTCAGGTTGACTGAATCCTCTAAGGGACATGTCTTTTGTTTACAGTCCCTTGGTATCACTAGCTTAGTAAATATGAAAGCTATTGTGTGCAATCCCAGCTAACACAGTTAAGATTAAAAGATCTCACGTATTTGCTTCTCTCAAGACTTTGTCATTGTTTGGTAAAAACTAGGGATGCACCGATATATCGGCGGCCGATACATATCGTCCGTAGCAGTTTCGGGGAAATGCCGAAACAACAAAAAATTTGCCGATAATGACTCACCTCCCCTGCCCGCCCACAGCACAAGTTGCAAACACTGCCAGTGGCAGAGACACTCGTGGGCGGTGCAGGGGGGGCCGGGCGCAACATCTGGGGGACGCGCTCTCCGGGATAGGAATACTTCTTTTTATGTGCCCGAGCCGGCTCCCGTGTGTGGCTGCAGGCGGGGGCCGGCCAGAGCATATAAAAACTAATACTGTATACTAAAAACCAGGGGGCCTCCAGCTGTTGTGAAACTACAACTCCCAGCATGCCCGGACCGGCAAAGTCTGTCCGGGCATGCTGGGAGTTGTAGTTTCACAACAGCTGGAGGCCCCCTGGTTTTTAGTATACAGTATTAGGTTTTATATGCTCTGGCCGGCCCCCGCCTGCAGCCACACACGGGAGCCGGCCCGGGCACATAAAAAGAAGTATTCCTATCCCGGAAATCCCTGTGTCCCGAAAAATCTTTTCGGGACATAAGGATGTCCGCCGGTCACTCACCATTCCCCGGCGTCCTCCTGCGATCCTCCTTCGGTCCTTCGCTTCTCCGCCTCTATGGTTGTACGCACGGGACGTCACTGACGCAGGTGGACCGCAGGATCGTCGCAGGAGAACGCGCGCTGGCCGAGGCCTGGTAAGTGACCGCGTCATTTTCTTGAGTGTTCCGGTCACCGCTCCCCGGTCCCGGCACCTACTGCTATGGTCCTTAGGCCATAGCAGTAGATGTGACCCCGGGCCGGAGGAGCGGTGACCGGAACACTGTGGGGGCAGCAGTACAGACATACAGCCTCCAGCTATACACTGGAAGCTGTATGTCTGTGGGGTGGGGGAAAGCTGCCTACTATTGTGGGGGAGCTGCCTAATATTGTTGGGGGGCAGCTGCCTACAAATGTGGGGGAGCTGCCTAATATTGTGTGGGGGAGCTGCCTAATATTGTGGGGGAGCTGCCTAATATTGTTGGGGGGAGCTGCCTAATATTGTGGGGGGGGGGAGCTGCCTACAAATGTGGGGGGAGCTGCCTAATATTGTTGTGGGGAGCTGCCTAATATTGTTGTGGGGAGCTGCCTAATAATGTGGGGGAACTGCCTACTATTGTGGGGGAACTGCTGACCTAATGTGGGGGGGGGGAGCTGCCTAATATTGTGGGGGGGAGCTGCCTACAAATGTGGGGGGGGAGCTGCCTAATATTGTTGGGGGGGAGCTGCCTACAAATGTGGGGGAGCTGCCTAATATTGTGTGGGGGAGCTGCCTAATATTGTGGGGGAGCTGCCTAATATTGTTGGGGGGGAGCTGCCTAATATTGTGGGGGGAGCTGCCTACAAATGTGGGGGGAGCTGCCTAATATTGTTGTGGGGAGCTGCCTAATATTGTTGTGGGGTGCTGCCTAATATTGTGGGGGAACTGCCTACTATTGTGGGGGAACTGCTGACCTAATGTGGGGGGGGGAGCTGCCTAATATTGTTGGGGGGAGCTGCCTAATATTGTGGGGGAACTGCCTACTATTGTGGGGGAAATGCTGACCTAATGTGGGGGAGCTGCCTACTATTGTGGGGGAGCTGCCTACTATTGTGGGGGAGCTGCCTATTAATGTGGGGGAGCTGCCTATTAATGTGGGGGAACTCCCGACCTAATGTGGGGGAGCTGGCAATCTAATGTGGGGGAATCTAATGAGCGCTGCATTTTACCAGAAGACGGGGAGAAGTCATTTTCGGTTTCGGTATCGGTTTCGGCCGGACATTTTTTTTAATTTCGGTTTCGTTTCGGTTCTGAAATTTCCATTTCGGTGCACCTCTAGTAAAAAAAACTGTCAATAAACCATTGTCTGACCTGTTTTAGACACATAACTCCTTTACAAACATTCAAAGGTCTGTGATTTTTCAATGAACTCCATTTAGGCATTCTTTACTTGGGGCCTTCTGAGAATTCATACAACATGGCAGATACTTCATGCTATTATTCTATTAAACATAGTGATCCATTTTTGGGGCCTACAAATTGCCTCTGAGTCCAACCATGTTGTAACTTCTTGGGATGTATAAAAAAAATAAAGTTTTTCCGGAGTGGCCAATTATTAGCTTGCGCCAGCCTCTGTTTGACATTTTTAAAACTAGCCCTGGCAAGCTGGGTTTCCCCAGCATAGTCCGGGTATAATGCAATTTTATCCTGTTATAGGATAAATCCTTTTATTCCCTAGAGCATAAGATCTTCATTAAAATAGTTTGAGGTGGGGCGCCTGGTGGTAAAGGCTTTAATGGGATCCGATACAGAAAAATTGTGAGAGATTTTGTTCCCCAATATTATCTATTACCCATTTATCGCAAAAATCCACAGGGTCTTTTTGCTCTTCCTACTCCTTCCGGCACCCCAATCATGTGTATATTTAACCTGTGGGAGTGATCTTCTAGATCCACAAGCTTCTTCTGCATGTCTTCCAGATGTTTTTTTGAGAGTGGGATACGGCCTCCATCACTTTAACTTGTTCAGCCATCTCTGGTATATTTACTTCAAGAATGATAACTCACTTTCATCATGTCGTCTCTCAAGACGGTTAGGTCAGTTGTTATCGATCCCATTTGGGTCTGCAGATTCTGAACTTCCGTGTTGCATTTATGCACTTCGGCTAGTATCTCATTTAACCCCTTAAGGACGCAGGGTTTTTCAGTTTTTACTTTTAAAAATCATAACCCTTTCAATTTTCCACCTAAAAATCCCTATTATGGCTTATTTTTTGCATCACCAATTCTACTTTGCAGTGACATTAGTAATTTCACCCAAAAATCCACGGCGAAAAGGAAAAAAAAAATAATTGTGCGACAAAATTGAAGAAAAAACGCCCTTCATTTCCTACCTTTATCAGCAAACCCTAGCGGTCCTCACTAGGGGTGCACCCTGTGTTGTTTTTTACTTTATCTATCTGTTGTTGGGTATATTGTAACTAGGCTTTTTTTTTGGCAACTCATACTGTGAAGTACATTTTGGTTCAAGTATCATCATATTGTATTTATTGACAAAAAGCTAAATTATCGGTAGTTGCAGTATCTTTTAATGGAAAAGGAAAGTCCAGCACTGCAGGTCCAAAGCAAGGAAGCCGTTTATTGTATAAGAACACACGGACACCAAACGTGGATCACAAGTGACGCGTTTCGGCGAGCTCTCTCGCCTTAGTCGTGCTACGTGGTACGACTAAGGCGAGAGAGCTCGCCGAAATGCCTCACTTGTGATCCACGCTTGGTGTCCGTGTGTTCTTATACAATAAACGGCTTCCTTGCTTTGGACCTGCAGTGCTGGACTTTCGTTTTCCTAAAGGTTTGCCTTTGTACGTGGGTCCACACGTTTCCGCGCACTGGGACGAGGAGTGGTGAGCTGGACACTAGGAGAGTGTGTGTTCTAGTATCTTTTAATACCTTTTTTATTGGACTAACAAGATTTTGTAGAGACAAGCTTTCGGGATTCCTCTCTTTATCAAGTCATAAGCATTTCTGAGCTCACAAGGAGAAAACACACGTTCTATCTCACAAAATATGCAGCGGTTAAAACAACATATGTGGAGAATGTACATTAAGTTGGGCCATAAATTGTATATTCCCAGCCACGTCTCCTCTTCATCACCCTCAGTTTTTGAGCCTGTAATGGAGGATGAGGTTTCCAGGCTCCTCTCCTCCACCCACCCCACTACCTGCTCTAGTGACCCCATGCCTTCACACCTCATCCAGTCTCTCTCCTGCTATCAGCTGTCACCTAACTAAAATCTTTAACCTCTCCCTCTCTTCTGGGGTCTTTCCCTACTCCTTCAAACACTCTATCATAACCCCACTATCGAAAAAAAAAACATCTCTGGACCCGTCCTGTGCAGCCAACTATCGACCCGTCTCAAATATCCCCTTTATCTCCAAACTCCTGGAACGCTTGGTCTACTCCCGCCTTATTGGACCTGTCTGCGGCTTTTGACACTGTGGATCACCAACTCCTCCTCAGTAGTCTCCGCTCCATCGGCCTCAAGGACTCTGCTCTCGCCTGGTTTTCCTCCTATCTCTCTAGCCGCTCCTTTAGTGTCTCGTTTTCTGGCTCTACTTCTTCTCCTCTTCCCCTTGCTGTCGGGGTTCCCCAGGGATCGGTCCTGGGTCCTCTACTCTTTTCACTCTACACATCCCCCATTGGAAAAACAATCAGTAGATTTGGTTTCCAGTACCACCTCTATGCTGATGACACCCAACTCTAAACCTCTTCCTCCAACATCACCCCTGCACTCCTACAGAATACTACTGATTGTCTCTCTGCTGTCTCAGAGATCGTGTGCTCTTTATATCTGAAACAAAATCTTTCTAAAACAGAACTTCTTGTCTTTTCTTCATCAACTGATACTGTACCTAACCCTGACATTTCCATCTCGGTATGTGGTACTACCATAACTCCCGGGCAGCAGGCTCGCTGTCTTGGAGTTATACGTGACTCTGATCTGTCTTTCACTCCCCATATTCAGTCTCTTTCAGGTTCTTGTCACCTGCATCTCAAAAACATTTCAAGAATCCACCCGTTTCTCACTACTGAAACTGCTAAAACTCTCATTATTGCTTTGATTCACTCCCGCCTCGACTACTGTAACTCTTTACTAATAGGCCTTCCTTTCTCCAAATTCTCTCCTCTCCAGTCCATCCTTAATGCCGCAGCCAGACTCATCTTCCTCTCCAGCCGCTACACCGACGCCTCCTCCCTGTGCCAGTAATTACACTGGTTACCAATTCATTCCAGAATACAGTACAAAATCCTCAGTCTCACACACAAAGCTCTTCACAATGCTGCACCTCCCTACATCTCCTCTCTCATCTCTGTCTACCATCCTACACGTTCTCTCCGATCTGCTAATGATCTCACACTAACATCTTCTATAATCCGAACTTCTCACTCCCGTCTCCAAGACTTCACTCGTGCTGCACCGGTTCTCTGGAATGCTATCCCTCAATCCCTCAGACTCAACAACAACATCCATAGTTTCAAACGTGGCCAAAAAACACATCTCTTCAGACAGGCCTACAACAGTCTCTAATTGGCCTCAACATATCCCAAACATATCCTCAACATATCACCAACATATCCTCAACATATCCTCAACATATCCTTAACATATCCTCAACATATCCCCAACATATCCCCAACATATCCTCAATATATCCCCACACCTCTTGTTTGAATAGTTATTGTGCAATTTTATGTCTGATACTTGTCTTTGTTTGTACCCCATAACTGTAAGCGCTGCAGAATCTGTAGGCACTATATAAATAAATAAAATAATAAAATATGATATTAATCCTTAAATAAAAGACAGGTTTTTGAGTGATCAGTCAGATTTCTAAATCAAGGCCAACATTTCACAATTTCTGCTAGGGTACGCAAACTTTTGAGTACAACTGTAAGAAGTGCTATACAAAGCTTTTCTAAGCTAGAAATAAATCAGTTAATAGTATATCAAAACCCAGAGAACTCAGTTACTGAACATTTTATGGATAAAATGCCTTATTCAAGAACCCAATGTTGCTCAATGTCTGCTAATTTTATGTACATCCAACTCCAGTTTAAAGAAAAAATTTTTGATAAGTATCTTTGAAATGTTTTATAAATATGACAGAAAGTGTGAAAAATACCTCAGTGTTTACAAAGGCCGATAATGTGTTTCAAGGCAAATTGTGTTGGTAAGTATGTAATGCAGAAAATCTAATGATTTATATCCTTCAGTTTGGTGAATGTTTTGTTATGTTTTATTATCTTCTGCTTAGTTGTAGCAATTTAGAGGGACAAAATCAAGTGCACTTTGCTGCAAGAAAGTGATCCCTCCTTATTTTCCTTCTCATCATTGATGTCACTCTCAGATGTTACTGGGTAACTCTACTTTCTCTGATCCTTCTGATCATATCATCTGCTCTCGATAGTCACAGGTGCTCTATTTTGGTATGAAGAAGTTTACTTTTAGAGCCATGAATGTTTCCAACTTTGATAAACAGTATTGTAATGAATCACTTTACAGATATACAGTAATATGATTTATCAAAACTGGTGCAATAGAGAAGTGGTGAAGATGCCCATGATAACCAACTCTATTTCACTTATCATTTTTAAGAGATAGTAGAAGCAATGATCTAAATGATTTCTATAGGCAACAGTTTAGCTAGTATTTTGCACACAATTTTGATATATCTACCCCATTTATTTTTGAGGTTAATGATTTACATTAAATCAACTCAATGTATAATGTACGGAGCAGTTGTCTATAACAACCAGATTACACATTTTAGAAAATGAATTGCATATGGGGAACTGCTTTCCCCTATACTAGTTTTGCTAAATCCCTCTAAGGTTTTTGACTGATTATTCATTCAATTATTAACATTTTCAATTATATAAAGGCTTGTTATATAAAGGCTTGTATGCTGTGGAAAATATATTTTTTTTAATCAACTGGTGCCAAAAAGTTAAACAGATCTGTAAATTACTTCTATTTAAAAATCTTAAACCTTCCAGTACTTATCAGCTGCTGTATGCTCCAAAGGAAGTTTTACAGTTTCTTTCTGTATGACCACAGTGCTCTCTGCTGACACCTCTGTTCATGTCAGGAACTGTCCAGAGCAGGAGAAAATCCACATAGCAATCATCTACTGCCATGGACAGTTCCTGACATGGACACAGGTGTCAACAGAGAGCACTTTGGTCAGATGGAAAAGAACTACACAACTTCCTCTGCAGCATGAATATGATTTGTAAAGGGAAAGAAGAGAAAACAGCTTCCAGATGCCTCTCATGGCAGCTTATCTCTAGAGAAAACAAAAAGATTGAGCACTGTAATTTATCCTGCCTGATCCTTCTTTTTTCCATTGCTATCTGTCAGGGGGGAAAGCTAAGCCCCAATACACAATAAACAGTTGTCTGGTATTGCCCTTCTAAAATCTCAAAGGCCTATGACAGTGGTCTTAAACTGTGGCCTTCCATATGTTGCAAAACTTCTACTGACAGCAAGTCTGGATAGTGAATGGCTGTCCGGGCATGCTGGGAGTTGAAGTTTTGCAACAGCTAAAAGGCCCCAGTTTGAGACAACTGGCCTATAAAATGTCCATACTTTAAGATCCTACAGAAATTAGATAACAGTTATAGGTGGTTTGTTGTTCTTCATCCTATCCATACTTGTACTTAAACTACTCACTGAGTGAACACGGAATCTAACATTCAATTGCATCAACTTTTTATAAAGTTAAAAGTGATGAAAGTTATGGAAACACACTCGATTTAGGTCATAGCAGAAGATCTTTTACTTTGAAATTCATGGCGCGGCTCCCGTACCCTCAAGTTGCTTATGATTGCTATTATCTTGTACTGAGGTCTGGCTCGACTGCTGTTGAATTTGCAAGATTAATTACACTGATGCTACACTTCACTTCAGATTAGATAATAGTCTCAAGGTAAACTGAGAAGTCAATTAAAAAGCTGCCCTTTGGAGGTTTACAATGATGTATACATTTTCAGTTTATATTAATAGGATGGCAAGCCGCTGATTATAAGCATGCATCTTATTTCCTGTCTCTTTTTATGAACATAATACATTTCAGAAGCGTTAATATAAAACTAGACACCACTGCAATAAAACTCCAAATGAATCCAGTAAGATTCTCAAGCCCAATAATGCCCTTGCGTTAGCTGACATTTTACTTGTTCTATCACTAAACAAGGTTTATGCAATTAAATATTTCTTAATCCGGCTATTTCAGTTACTCATTTGATAAATGAGAAAATTAGAAAGGTTCATTCATTTGTTTTTCAGCTGTATTTCTGCACATTTATAAAAAAAAAAGATTATTTTGTATAAACTGAATTAAGGGCATGATGGAAAGGACATTTTATAGGAAGGAATATTAAGATTCTTGAGCTACTGTAGATCAGGCATGATTGACAATGGTCCAAAAGGTGGTAATGTTTAATATCCTGTACATAAAGACTATCATGTGCAACATGTTTTTCATACATTTTTACAGAATGACATTTCTCTGAGTATAATGCATGGCCAGCATACAGTCTTTTTGCATCCTCTTCAGAGTTTTAAAATTGTCAACTTTTCTTCTACATTGGTGTTCAGCATGAGGCTGAGTTCACAGAAGCATTTTATTTTTTATTTACGGTGCTAAGATCCGGTAAGGCAGTGTTTCTTAGGGTCGCTCCTCAAGCCCCCCCCCCAACAGGTCATGTTTTCAGGATTCCCTTGTTTTTTCACAGGGGGTATAACTGTGGTGATGCCTGATTCACTAATCATCATTAAATCACCTTCGAAAGACTAAGGAAATCCTGAAAACATGAACTTTTGGGGGTACTTGAGGACTGTGCTTGAGAAACACTGCGGTAAGGAGTCCGAGGAACTGAAATAAAACTGAAATGAATGGATCCTATTGATTTCATTGGGTGATATTTAATCTCCATTAGCATTAGTTGGGCAAAATGTCTATTATTTTGACTGAAGAAAATACATGCTTTCATTTTTTTTTTATCTTAAATAATGGACATCATAATGTCCATTTTGAATTTAGCTTTGAAATATTTGGTGACAGAAGTAACTTCTGTCTGTTACTTATTACATTCATTGCAATCCGTTATTGGAGAAAATAAGAAAATTAAGGAAGTGAGGTCAGATCACGTGGCCTGAAACATATAGTTGAAAGACAGTTAGAAACCAGACATTTTCAGATATATAAATGGATTTAAACTGATCTTTCCAAGAAATTATTTTAAATGATGGACTGCTGCCATCCGTAAAGCATCCATTTAGAATTATGTCTATTTGTTGGCAATAACAGATTTAACAGTGCGGATGTTCCCAATGCTGATGTGTCAGTATAAAACCAACTATTTAATCAATGCCATATCTTAAAGGGGTACTCCGGTGCTTAGACATCTTATCCCCTATCCAAAGGATAGGGGATAAGATGCCTTATCTCGGGAGTCCCGTCGCTGGGGACCCCCGTGATCTTGCACACGGCACCCCGTTTATAATCAGTCCCCGGAGTGTGTTCGCTCCGGTCCTGATTACCGGCGACCACAGGGCCGACGGCGTGTGAAGTCACGCTTCCACCCCGTGTGACATCACGCTCCGCCCCTCAATGTAAGCCTACGGGAGGGGGCATGATAGCTGTCACGCCCCCTCCCGTAGGCTTGCATTGAGGGGCAGAGCGTGACGTCACATGGGGCGGAGGCGTGACGTCACACGCCATCGGCCCTGTGGTCGCCGGTAATCAGACCCGGAGCGAACACACTCCAGGGACTGATTATAAACAGGGTGCCGTGTGAACTTTGTAACACCTCCTTTGGTTAAAATCAGAGCCCAAAAAGGGCTCTAATAGTTATAGTATTCTTGCTTGAAAAATTTCCCCTCCACTCTACTTTGCAGAACACTTCTACTTTGCAGCATATTTCAGCTCTGGCCATAAATACGTTCATACAGTAGAATCTCCCAATAGCGAACACTAACAGGGAATAAAAAGTGTTGAGAGATGACCCCTCTTGGGAAAAAAGGCTCAAAAATCTTTCTAAATGACCGAATACTGTTCTGTGCTCACTCCAGAGTGTGCTTAATCACCCCTTATCCCTCCTCTGTATCATTTCATCTTCTTCATCCCTTTATCCCCCTGTGCCTTGTGCCAAATTATCCCCCTGCCTTACCATTGTACCATATCATTTCCCCTTGATCCCCATGTGCCATTTCATTCTCCCTTTATTACTCTCTGTGTAAATTCATCATCTCCCTCTTTATGAAGTAACACAGCAGATAAAGGGGGAATGAAATGGTAAAGGGGTGGATCAAGAGGAAATGATATGGCACAGAGGGGTAGTAAAGGAGGGGTTATTTGGCACAGGGGAAATAAAGTGGCACTGGGGGATCAGGGAAGTAGGGGGGTGAATGATGTGGCTGGCGAATGTACAGAAGCAGGAGACCACTGTTTAAACAGCGGTCTTCTGCTTCTGTGCTGGGGCTTCTGTAGGGGGGGTGCAATGGTGGCCTGGGCCACCTGGGGGTCTTTGCCCTTTACTGGGGTACAGGTTATACCCTCTGACAGCGGTCCTGTGTGCAAGGTAGGGCTGGCACTTAAGCCTGTTGTCCCCTATTGAGAGTGTTTTGTGCCTTAATGGGAGTGTTTTGTCCCCTAATGGGAGTGTTTTGTCCCCTATTGTCCCCTATGGGGTGTGTCCACATCCGCTATTGGGAATGTCCTCTATTCGGAGGGTGCTAATTCATTAAGTCTTATGGGACTCTGCCAGGGAATTAAAAACTGTCCGCTGTTGGAAGTGTCCCCTATATGGAGGAGTCCACTAAGGGAGATTTTACTGGACTATAGTAAAGATAAAGATAAAAGATAAAACCATTCAAAAACATATGGGTTAAATAGGGGTTTTCTTAAGAAAAAGTTTGCTCATTTTGCCTAAAAACTTACTCTAATTGCAACTTTCATGAAACATTAAGAGAATTTATGGTGAGGTTCATGAAACATGGACAGAATTTATGGGGAGGGGGCATTGCCTTCATGGCTTGAAATGTCAACACTTCAACTTATAGCTGATATTAGTTACAATGTGTAGTTCATTGACAGCCACAAGTACAACAAATATATTTATTTAAAAAAATAAAGTCCAGCAGCCACTAAGGTGAAATAAATCTTTCTAACCCTTTCAAACCTATTTTGGCCTTAAGGACCCAGGCCCATTTTTCAAATCTTACCAGTCTTACTTCACGTTTTAATAACTTTGGGATGCTTTTACTTATCAAAGTGATTCTGGATAATTATGATATATAGAGCCAACAATGAAGGTGAGGGAGAGTGAGATTATAAACAGTGTGGTATGTAGAGGTTAAAGCAATCAAAAAGCAGCTATCCTGACTGTAGACAGTGTTCCCGGATCGAGGAAAAAGTACCTGCTATCCATGTGTCATCACATCAAGAAATGGGACTAAATGTCATTACAGCAGTTCTAAGTCCTCCATTAGGGCAGCACACTTTGAGTCTGAGACAGCCCCGGCAGAGTACTACAAATAAAAAATGGCTTTTGGCACCTATCTTGCCCTACCCCATCTCCCCCATCCCCCCCCCCACCTGAGTTGCGCCTTACTATTCCATTGTTTTCTCCTTTTTATCTGAACCACTTGACCTCCATTATCACTGATATGTTATGCTACCCACTTGATTTGGTATTGCATGTTTTCCAATTTATGACAATATTGACACCTCTAGCTACTTGTTGTCCCATTGTTATGGAGACACTGTGGTTCACGTTTTATATGTTTTCCATATTTAGTTATAATAAAAAATAAAAAAAAGGCTTTTGGGGTTGTGATGTTACTACAAAAGCCTGCTGGGGTCAAAATTTTCAGTGGGTTTCAGAAACAAGTGTTTTCCTTTATCTGGGCGGTAGCAGTCTGATTCAGGCCTGGATCAGACTGCTATATCCCTGATAAAAAAAGTGTTTGTTTCTGAAATACGTCAGTTATTTTAAGAGCCATCATTTTTCACATCATTCACCAACATTGTGTGAGGACTTGTCTTTTGCTGGATTATTTAATGTTTTTTGTCATATTTAGAGATGAGCGAACTTACAGTAAATTCGATTCGTCACAAACTTCTCGGCAGTTGATGACTTATCCTGCATAAATTAGTTCAGCTTTGAAGTGCTCCCGTGGGCTGGAAAAGGAGGATACAGTCCTAGGAGACTCTTTCCTAGGACTGTATACACCTTTTCCAGCCTACTGGAGCACCTGAAAGCTGAACTAATTTATGCAGGATAAGTCATCAACTGCCGAGCCGAGAAGTTCGTGACAAATCAAATTTACTGTAAGTTTGCTCATCTCTAGTCATATTATTCTATGGTAGATATGAAATTATGATCACATTTTATTAATTTTCTTTGGAGGCAGGACTAACAAAAAGCTGTCATTTTGGTGAGATTTTTATTTTTTTCTCTGGCGTTCACATGTAGGTTACATAATGTAACTGTTTTATAGCGTGTGTCATTACAGAAGTGACAATACGAAATACAGTGTGATCTTCTGATCGATGGTATAATACAATAAAGTACAGATCTGTACTGCGGTGTATTATATCTGTAAGATCTGAACTGCAGTGTATTATATCTGTAAGATTTGTACTGCAGTGTACTTTGCCTGTTAGCTCTGTGTATTATGCCTCTCAACTTTGTAATGCTATGGTTTCCACAGACATGAGACAGTAGGCCATTCTGAGGCCTTTGGTTGCCATAACTACCATCAGCACTTTGTAATCGCATCACTGAGTGCCGGTGAAGGACAGAGAGAGCCCCCTGTTTATGTCATCGTGCTAGATGCTGCAGTTGACACTAAACACAGCACCTAAATGGCTCCCCATCAAGAGTAGGGTTTAGCTCCACTCATGACAGTTGCAGCAGGAGCCTGGATAGATGTGGCAGCCGTCTCCTGCCACTAGTTACACAGGCAGAACTTTATTAATCTTAGTCAGAAATCAGTATAAAAACCTACTCTAAGCAATGCATTTCCACATTTACAACTGATTCTATCTCTGCAACAGGGTAAAGACCAAGTTGTAACTAGTCACAGTTCTCTGCCTGTAATCATGCTCTGCAGGCGTGATAGACAGGCAAAGAGGATATTGTCCTGGCAACATCAGACATAGAAGATTTTTGCCTGTGAATCACGTCTGCAGCTAAATGGAAGTGACATGGGAAGTAATTCCTTGAATTCAATATTTCCCCTTCATTTGCATCTCTGGCTGTGTTCAAACATTGTGGTACCATAGTGGTGTATTTTTAAAAATCCCAGTACAACCATTTCATTTTTGCTGCTGTGGTGTCTCAGTACAGGATATGGTCCTTCTGTCCCATCAGGTTGAGTCCCTGTCTGTCCCAGGGCTCTTCTTTAGTGTCTCCCCTGTGTATATAGGTTTGACATAAAGTGTTTTCACATAATGAGTATAGGACTTTTATTATTAGTCACATGATTATGTTCAAGTTACATGTTTAAGTCATATGATTGTTACCCAGAGTAGACCAGTGACCAGGGGACCTCACTAGTAACCTATGGGTTCCTTGCACAGCCCTCCCTTTATAAGGAAGGGAGGAGCTGCAATCTCTCTCTTTGATCACACCTCTTTTCCTGCTGAGGTAAAGTCCAGTCATCTGTCCCAGTGCCTTTGTCCAGCCATTGGAAAGCTTAGAGTCTGTAGCCACCTCTCACTTGCAAGTAAGCTCAAGTCTTCTAATAGTCAGTTATCAAGTGAGTCAAATGAAGTCTACTGTCTAGTCATCGTGGCCGGCATTATAGTCAGTCTACCTACTGCAACTCCCAGCAAGCCTGCGAGGTCTCTCTGTGTCACTGGCCACCTCTCTGGGAAACTGGCTGAACTGTATAGACTGTAACACCTGTCTAACCTCAGTAAATGCTAACATTACCCTTAACCTGGCCTTGGACTCTTTATTGCCCCTGCCTAACCTAGGACTGGCGGTACTACCTTCGGGTGGTTACATAGGCAAACCATGACCTGACGTCCACGAAGGGGTTAATACCATCTGCCTCTGGGCAACACCATCTGCCTCTTACACCTGACCTCACACCCCGTGGCTCACCACATTGCCATTTTAGAAAATTGTCTCAAAACGGAGACAGTACTGCGATGGAACCACACCGACACCACAACAAAACTGCAATGTGTGAACACAGTCTGAATGACTAATCTGACAGTAGAGAATTATGCAAATTGGCCATATATCTCAGCTGCTTAGAGTCGTCTATGCTTTTTGAGGGGAAACACAACATGGGTTAAACTAAACAGGTTAAAAGGGTCAAAAAACAAAACATAAAACTATTGGATAAACTGAAACTGTGCCTAAACATTTGCATATGGAAACTCATTTTTGTCTTATGTATAATGTTTACCATAACTTTAACAATATTGCTCAGTCCATTCAAGTGTTTACCTGTCCATTTGTTCTATTGTACGAAAAGTGAAATGCAGTATGCACCGAGACATATTACTGGAGAAGATGACACACAGGGTTTTGATGGAAAGACGTTCATCTTAGATCTTTACATCAGTTCATTTGTTTTCAGCTTACTGCTGTCAGGACATAACAAAAGGCTAGATTTACAGATTTATGGATGTTAGCATTAATGAATAAATATAGGAAGATATCTGCTATTGTTCAGAGGTTTTCAACATATCTTAGGGGGTTTTCATGCATCTTTTTGAAACTTAATATTATCCTTGCTCTTTTCATTACTTCTCCCTGCTGGTGTCTTACAACATGCTGTGAATGACCTCCACAGATTGCTCAAGTTTTATGCGGAAAGTATATTGAATCTGAAAGCTTTATTAGATAAGTTTGTTGTTTAGCTACTTCCTGATGTCAGCTACATTAAAAATAAACTTCATAAAGCTGAGCTGTGACCTTCAAGTATCCACAAATGGAAAGTTTTTTTTTTTTTTTTTTTTTAACTCAATATATAGCAATACCTGTTATATAATGTAATGGAATTTGTACTGAGGAAATTGTATTTTAAAGGATATTTGCCACAGGACAAACCTTTTTAAAGTGTACTTAGTCCTACTGTTTTTGGAAGAATCCAGCAGCATAAAATGTTCTATGAATTCCACCTACATGCCTGTAAAAATGTTGGATGCTTAATCATCTATATACAGGGCTCCTATTTTGCCTAGGTGGAAGCCTCTTAAAGAAAGCCTTCCCCCCAATGTCTTTAAGCTTCCAAGATGTTTACAAGTAAGTAAGCAGTGAGGAAAATGTACAAAATGTACAAAAACAACTTAGTATTAAATTCTATGAAGGTATAAAATTGCTCCTGTTACATTGTGTTATGCAGTGTCTGTACATGTACACACCTGGGAAATACTAGACATTTATCTTGAGTATACGTTAATATATTGTCCAATAGTAAAAGGACATATAATGCATGTTATACGTCCTTTTGCTCCATCCATCTCAATAGAAAAGTGCGGAGGTCTATGCTCTTTAACACAGCATACCCTGCTGCATGCGTCCCAGAGGCCAAAATGACACAATCTTTGCCACTAAACATATGTATTGGGACCTTTCCTCTTGCTTACATTAAAGCGGTATTCTGGATTTATACATCTTATCTCCTATCCAAAGGATAGTGGATAAGATCTAGGATCACAGTGGTCCCGCTGCTGGGCCATCACCCCCCCTCCCATAGACATGAATAGAGCAGGCATGGCCATGACGTCACGTCCCCATCTCGGAGGCAGCACTCGGCACAGAATGACGGTGGCTGCACCGAGATCGCGGGGGTCCCCAGTGGCGGGACCCCTGCAGTCACACAGCTTATTTTCTATCCTTTGGATAGGGGATAAGATGTATAAAGCCAGAATAACCCTTTAAATGAACCCTGTTGTACTCTGGGGAGAGATGCCTGACCGCTGGGACCCTTCAAGATCTCCTGCTCCACTCCCCAGCTTTCCCCATGCTCTCCTCTCAGACATGCTGTAGAATAAGATAAATATTTATGAAGGGGGCAGCTTCATTGGGCTAGATCTGGCAGGATAAGTGTGGCTCAGAGAGGCTGGAGACCACCTCCATTGCTCAAAGAAGATCCATAACATATTTGGAATATTGCAGTCTTCTCTGGAATGGAACAACATTATTTTTATAAGGCAGTGTTTCCCAACCAGGGTGCCTCTAGATGTTGCAAAACTACAACTCCCAACATGTTTGGACAGCCTTTTGCTGTCCAGGCATGTTGGGAGTAGTAGTTTTGCAACACCTGGAGGCACCCTGGTTGGGAAACACTGTTATAAGGTAAAATGCATTTGAATCTGCATCTCCTGAACTATTAATCTGTATATTCAGGTTACTATGGGTGATGCTATTGTCAGTTTCCCTTAATTTCAGCGTGAAACTAGTTTGGAACTACAAATTAGTATACAAAATGGACTATTTCTTTTGTCTCAGTAGATCTTTCTTTTGCATTGTGTGACTTCAGACTTCTGACTTCCACAGAGAAGTCCAATGGGAGAAAAAAAATTAAGGAACTGAATGAGAAATAGGGGCAGCTAGTTAAAGGGGGAGTCTACCCCTATACATCTTATCCCCTATTCAAAGAACCCTGGGACCCTGGCGTTCTGAACATTTATAATCAGAACCCGGCCGTGCCAGGCTTTGGGCTCCCGTGGTCATCACTCCCCCTCCATTCATGTCTTTAGGCGATATATGGAAGAGGCATGATGGCTGTGGTCTTTCATAATCGGGCACTGAGCGGATTATCCCCTCTCCTTTAGATAGGGGATAAGATGTCTTGGGTCTTGGGACGGAGTTCTCCTTGTGTTACATTTTTACCACTTTTTTAACTCATTAATGGTAACTATTTTTGTCTCTGTGGTACATCTTAGATAAGGGTGAATGTTATATAAGGTTCCTATTTTCAGTAGTCTTGAAAAGCATTTATCAAATATATTTGTGTTTGACCTGAAAAACAATACTGTCACAAGCAATTCAAGACCCAATGTCACAAATAGACTTCTGCTTTATTCTGTCCATCAGTTAAGGCAATGACATTTCAACTGTGTCCTTATTATAGAATTCTTCATAAAACAAGGTAGTGATAGTTTATTAAAAACTTAATACTAGATTCCCTATGTATTCTATATCACATCTGTTGATCGCATTTCCAGTTTCTATATTTTCTTTTAAGCATGGTAAATACTGTAGCGCATAAAGAATTCCAATTCTATATTAAAACCTCTATGCAAATGTTTATGGAGATTTTCAGAAACACAAATTCTCCACAGTCATCTGTTTCTTGAATAATGCACCTAAACCATTTGGACACATTTTTTATATTACATTTGGAATTTTATGTTCTAGCACCTGGAATATTATCATACTGAATTTCTAATCTACTGTATATGGCAACCTACTTTCCAAAATAGAACAGCAACAAGAGAATAAAAGTAAAGTAAATCAGATGGTTGACCTTAAAGGGGTACTCCTGTGGAAAACTTTTTTTTTTGATCGACTGGTGCCAGAAAGTTAAACAGATTTGTAAATTACTTCTATTAAAAAATCGTAATCCTTCCTCAGAGTAAGAGAAAATTCCCATAGCAAACATATGCTGCTCTGGACAGTTCCTAAAATGGAAAGCAGAGGTCAGCAGAGAGCACTGTGGTCGTGACATAAGAGAAATCCAAAAATAAAAACATTTCCTCTATAGTATACAGCTCCTAAAAAGTACTGGAAGGATTAAGATTTTTTTAATAGAAGTAATTTACAAATCTGTTTAACTTTCTGGCACCAGTTGATAAAAAGTTTTCCACGGGATTACCACTTTAAGTATTATGGAATACATATGGCATAAAAGTATGAAGTTAAAGGTAGTTTCTGGTCTTTAAAAAATGTTTGGAAATAGTTAACATGTGAAAAGATTGATTATGTACTAATTTACTGACCATATGTGAAATGCCAAAAAGAAACTGGCCATATATTTCAGATTGTTGTAGGCCAAATTCTTTAGTCAACAGCTATCTCTATCAATGTTTTCCAACACTACTTTCTATGCTCCCTGTCTGTCACACAGACTGATTGCTACAGCCCCCCTTCCATTACACATGCAGTTTCCCATGGTCCTCTCCTCTGTCACACAAACTGCTTTCCATGGTTCTGCCTCCTGCAAATTTCTCCCCCTGGCCTCTTCTCTCACACAAACTAGTCCTTTTTGGTCTCAGTCTCCCTGTTACCTTTTATTCCAGTGTTAATTCACAGTAGAAGATTCTTTGTGTATTTTTTCCCTACAAAGACCTTTATTAGGAGTAAGCCCCTCCTATTTGTTTGGGCACATGGCCTTAACTTCAGCTTTTACCTGTATTCTATCATCTTAAGCAGTATTGGTCCATCAAGTGCAGATACCACTTCTAATTGCGGTTTTGCTTCACTTTACATACAACTGTGTCAGAAATTAGCTGTTTTGCACAAATTTAGGTATTTACAGTGCTTGGCTATGATATTTGCACAAACTGCATAAAGCAGCAATAATATGCTTAGGCCCCCTGAGTGTAGATTCAATTAGAGAAAAAAAACAGACATCGTCGCACATCCACAAAATGCACCTTTATCTAATGCTTCCCAGCAACATGTATTAAACTAACAGGTTTTTCTCTAGTTTAATTCACATTGTGTTTTCTATCCCACTCTTTTTTTGTTTTCACTTGGTCTGCACTCTGCCCCTGCCCCTCAGTCCAGGAATATATAAATTAGCAGGAAGCTGCATTAGGGCCCTATTCTTTTCTAGCAGCCTCCCAGTCTCTGTCTGGGAGCACACAGTGTGTGAGATTTTTACATGTGTTCACTTTGGTGCAGTGCTGTGCAGCATCCATTGCTGCCCTGGTGCTGTGTCTGGGGGGAGGCGTGGCCTAGGGACTGGTTTGAGTGGCATTGGGACTGCTCTGCCAGTGGGTTGTTACCCTCTGTGGGCACTGGTGTTGGGGCGGTGGTGGTCGTCGCTCAGTGATGCGCCATTTTATGCTAGGGATGGTAGGGACGCGCTACTTACAGGTGGCCGTGACGTGCCTAGCAGGCTTGCACTTCATGATCATTAAGTACACTAATGACCTGTTAGTTTAATAAATGTTGCTGAGAAACATTAGTTCAAGGTGCAGGTTGTTGATGTGCGACCATGTCTGTTTTTTTTTTCTCTAGTTGAATTCACATTGTGTTTTCTATCCCCCTCTTTTTTTGTTTTCACTTGGCCTGCACTCTGCCCTTCCCCCTCAGCCCAGGCCTATATAAATTAGCAGGAAGCTGCATTAGGGCCCTATTCTTTTCTGGCAGCCTCCCAGACTCGGTCTGGGAGCACATGCTGAGTGAGCTTTTTACATCTGTTTACATTGGTGCGGTGCTGGGGCATCCATTGCTGCCCCAGTGCTGTGTCTGTGGGGAAGCGTGGCCTAGGGACTGGTTTGAGTGGCATTGGGACTGCTCTGCCAGTGGGTCGTTTCTCGCTGTGGGCACTGGTGTTGGGGAGGTGGTGGTTGCCGCTCAGTGCTGCTCCATTTTATGCTAGGGATGTTAGGGACCCGCTACTTACAGGTGGCCGTGACGTGCCTAGCAGGCTTGCACTTCATGATTATAAAGTACACTAACAACCTGTTAGTTTAATAAATATTGCTGAGAAGCATTAAGATCAAGGTGCATGTTGTGGATGTGCGACCATGTCTGTTTTTTCTTTTCTTTCTCTAGTTGAATTCCCCCTGAGTGTAGGCTTGGAGTTGGCACTGTGGGAGGGACAGGTTGTGTTTCTGTAGACATTGGAGGATGATGGTCATGGTCTTTGGGGGGGGGGGGGCATTTGTCACGGTGCTTACCCATTTATGTATAATAATGGCCCGAAGAAAAAGTTTATGCACTTAGCCACTCCAAGTCGGACCACACAGTAAAAAGTGTATATACCAAAACATATTGTAATAGACAGCGCTCCGGTCGAACATACCAGCCGTGAGCGCATCTCGCCCCGAATGTTGGCTCCTGGCGGGGCTGGGATTTGCATTGCGGGACGCGCCCACATGCGAGTCCCAGCCCACCACTCACGCGTGCGCCGGAGCTTTGAGATTTAAAGGACCAGTGCGCCCGTAATTAGTTTTACACCTGAACCATTATTATTAGTTGGAGCACCTCGTTAGTACCCTTGCCGGATCTTTGTTTACCTTGCGCCTTAGAGAAAGCAGTCCTAGTGTTCCCTTGCCGTGTACCAGACCTTTGCATTCCGTGACCAGACCGTGTTTCTAGCTGCCAGCCTATTGACCTTCTGCTATCCAACTGACCACGCTCCTGTGCCGCCTGCCCTGACCTCTAGCCAGCCTCACTATGTCCTGCCTATTCCTTCGGTGCCACCCATCACCTCAGCCGCCTGTGTGGACGAGTCGTGCCAGGGGTAGCGACCTGGGTGTCGCCTGCCGCAGCAAGTCCAACCCGCTTTGCGGCGGGCTCTGGTGAAAACCAGCGGCACCTTAGACTCCGCCCCCTGGCACGGCCCATGCCATCTGCCACACAGGTTCAACGGATCCACAACATCACCCGCACCAGACTACCATGGAACTACGGATCTACTACTCCCTGGGTACCTGAGTCTTACACATATTTTAAGTAATCATTATCACTGATGCTTCTGTGCACAATTCATGAAAGACCGTGGGACTTTTTGATAATCTAATTCTAGCCATGTTTAATACACTGAAAGGAAAACAGGGTAGAAAAACATGTACATCACACATGATGATAAATGTCCCCTATTGAGTAAATACAGTACTGCATCATAACTTGTAATAAAGCAGCATGCAAGAAGCTGTGATAGAAAGGAGGAGTAATAGGAATGGTAGTCCTTCTCATAGTAATCCTGTCCACAGCAAGCTTTAGCATAATAAAAACAGTATGGCATAGAGATAGGCTAATTAATAAAATAACTTGTAGATATTGGTATTACTTGGTGAGCATTCACACACATTTAGACATACACAAATTGAGGGGAAAACATATTTAGGGAAATTAAGAATCCTGTCACATTTTGTGCTAGCAAAAATTACCATTAACTTTCATGTAATTGATAGAAGGAGCAGATCGAGGGATTAGTAAACAGATGGCAACTCTATTTAAGTGTTCTGTACATGTGGTTGGCATAGATTGACCACAAATAATTATTATTGTGTGAATACATTCTTAGGCCAGACTGGGTTACACTGACCTACAAGTCACATTTTGGCCAAAAATACGAATTAAAAATAAATAAATAAATGAACTGTACTTCGAGTTTAATATAAGGTCTGTCGATTATACACTGCAAATAACAGATTCTCCAATTGTAAAAAGAGCTATTTCTTTTAGTTTTTTTAATTATTATTTTATTTCAAGAATTAACAAAATGTGAATATTTTTTTTTTTTAAAGCCATCAATGTGTAATATGTGCACTCCTTTTCTGCAGTACTATCACATTAGTAGACACGTCCATGTAGCTGTGTCTGGTACAGCAGCTAAGTCCTATTCTCTTTTATGGGCTCAAATACAGCACCAAACACAGTACCGTACTGAAACACTTATTTTATTCATGCATTATAACATAAAATTGGCTTTAAAAGCATATGTAGCCTAATAAAATTAGGCTATAACATAGATAAACATATAAGATAGATTAAAGCAGATTTGCTATTAAACTAATGCAAACACAACCCAGCATTGATGCAAACACCAAACCTGACACATTTCCAATATCAATTCAATTTTTAATAATTAAGTCACACGTTGAAAAATACTCATTCTTTTCTAATGTCTTTTGTATTTATTACATCGTCTCACCAGGATTATGAGCATCAGCATATTGCTTCAGCTGTTTTTAAGAGCACTTAATAATATGCTTTACAACAGCCATATGGACCATTGGAGCCAATAGTTTGGCACTGACTCTCTGATTTCTATGAGAGTGTGGTCTAGCATGCTCTGTGACCTGTGTAGAGGTCACAAGGCAGGGAAACAGAGATGGTCATCTATTGTGAACATTGTTTCCAGTGTTATCTATATACTAATATTACTTTTTCAATGTCATCTTGCCTGTGATGATATTGAGGAGAATGCTGAAAAGTGATCTCTACATGACAAGTATTAACTTATTAGGAGGTTCGGTTGCTAGAGTGAAAACTGTAAAATATAGATAGTGACATGGAAAATTACCCCCCCCCCCCCCCCCCCCCCAAAAAAAAAAAAAAAAAAAAAAAAAAAATTATATATTCAGTTTCACATAAAATTTTGATGTAAATAGTTTATTTTTAATTGCTCGTTCTTTTATATTTACTCTATGAAGTGCTGTAAAATAAATAGAAAATAACTGGCTAGCTGATGTGCAGATCCAAAATTGAAAAATGTATAGTCCAGATATTGCACTCCATATTGATGGAACATACTCTGATTGGGAGAACGTTATGAGTTTGGCATTGCAGGAGACGGTATTGAGTCCACTTTTGTTTGACATGTTTATTAAAAAACTGAATTCAGTAATGTGGTTGATTCTGAAAAGAATCCATTCAAAGGTTCAGAAGATATAGTCAAACCCTGTATTATGCTATTGATGTCTGAACTTCCCTGGGGGCAGATTTGGAGGCATTATTTTAGTCAATCAAGGCCAATAACACACTCTGAAGCTTTTCAGAACACAGGAGAGCTAAATTGGGGGAAAGGAGGATCGCTGGACAGCTATGTCACACAGACTGCTTTTCCACGGTCCCCTCTCTCCATGACCTTCTCCATTCAGTGGTCCAGAAGATATAGTCCAAACTTGTGGAGAGCTGTGAAGAGGAGGTCACATGCTTAGGGCAGCAGATGAATATGAATGAGCGGGGCAGTGCATACAGGACCCAGAGGATAGTGTAAGGGGGCAAATAGTCTGCAAACTAAACCCCAGTACAGTTAAGACTTAATTTGCATAATGCAAGTTTAAGCTATATCTCTAGAACCAATGAAAAGATTATGGTAAGCATTATTTTCATTAGTTTTACTCAGGATCCACCACTCAACCCACCTGTGTATTCAGGTTAATGTACTTGATCCATCCAAATGTTTCCCCTTAATGATCTTGTAGAGGGATTCTATAGTAGAATTTTTGTAGATGACGCTAAACTGGGTAAGGTGATCACCCCAGAGGAGGATAACATAAGGGATTTGGGAAAGCTGAAGGCTTGGGCACAGACATGGCAAATAAAGTTTAATATGGGTAAATGTAAGGATATACACTTGTGACAGCTGTCAGAATTCCAGCACCTACTAGCAGGTTTAGATTAGAGTAAATCTGGCACACAGGATGGCCATGTCCCCTTTGCCTGAAACCATAACCAGACGAGCGTAACATAGATCAGGAGTTTTACAATTGAGTAAAACTGCTAAGGGTAAGTATTTGGGGTATTGGTGGATAGTAAATCTAACTTTTGTGACCAGTGCCAGGCAGCGGCTATAAAGGCTAATAGTAGTATAGAAGTAGGACATTGCTGAACTGGAGTGGGTGCTAAGGAGGGGTTATGGCTAGGGGATGTATAGGTTGGGAAAAAAACATCTATGAGGTGATTGATCACAATGTACACATCTATTAATGTATGTAATGAAAAAGTTCAGCTGACACTACCACCTATGCTTGCTTGCTGATAGGCTACAAATCCTCCACCGATGCACTGCTACCGCTATTCTCCTGCAGCCTGTAAAGCAGTGTTCAGTCCCGTAAGTGGTAGACTAGTGATATGAAAGCAATAGAAGTGAAGCAGACGGCAACTCACTGTGATCCACGGCTTCTTTATTGGCAGGGACAGGTGCAGTGACAATCAGGTACAGTCTGACAGAGCAACGTTTCGCGTTACACGCTTCTTCCGTCTCACTGGCTGTGATGTGGTGCCGGCACAGCGGAAAAACACCAGAGGTAAATGCCAGTAAACAAATGCCGGCGCGTGCGCACATCAGCGCCGCTACTAGACAGGTAATAACAATTATGTGTATTAAGAACAATAGAATAATAGAGCAGAAGAGCACATATTACAATGAGAATCACAAGAAGACACTCATGTCATTCTCATCGTTAAGTACAGATGCACCCAGGGTGTTGGTTCTCAGGATCCAGGCTGATTCCTTTAGAAGTAGCATTTTGTGGCAATCTCTGCTGTTTTTGGTACATGTACATCCTCCAATCCTGAGAATGACAACACATCTGAATTACCTGCATGAACATTTCTGACATGTTCAATCAGACGAGGGCATCACTGACCTGTTCTGATTGAGCATATATGTTCCTGTATCCTGAAATACTGTATAAATTGCGGACCATCTTCCCTATATAGAAAGACCGGCATGGGCATAGAATAACATAAACTACAAAATTCATTTTGCAGGTAATAAAATGGGATATCTTCCAATCTACTCCACCTATCTTACAATACTTGAGTTCACCATTCAATTTACACATCGAACAATGCCTGCACTTGAAGTAACATCTATGGGGCATTTTCTCTAAACAATTCTCATTATCCTCAACTAATCTTGTACAGCTCAACTGGTTACCCAGTGTGCATGTACGCCTATGGGAGAACAATCATTGCCTAAGTGCTACCTCTTTGAGGTCAACATCATTGTCTATAAGATGCCAATGGCGGCGTATTGCAGATTGAATGACCATATTCATGGGTGAGTGTTGAAATTAGAAAATGAACCATTTCTCATTCATAGAATCTCTCTTATGTGTAAGGAACTGATGTTGCTGATTCCTCTAAGCTCTCTCTAATGCTAATTTAACTTCTCCAGAGGGAGAACCCCTCTCAATTAACCATGTGGTTAGTTCATTCACCTTTCTCTCGAAATTCATATCATCATTATTTAAGTGTTTAACACGGATAAACTGCCCATATGGAATAGCTTTCTTGGCGTGAGGGGGTAATAGCGTTTATGGTGGAGCAGTGCATTGGTTGCTGTTTATGGTTGTTGTCTTTTTAAAACTAGTAGTGACCAAGCTGCCATCCACAATCTCCACCCTCACATCAAGAAACTCAAGAGCTTGACCGCCAAACACAGATGTAAACTTCATATTCATTTTGAGATCCTTGTTTAAATATTCCACAAACTGTGTAAACTGCAATGGGGACCCAGACCAAATGATAAATATATTGTCAATATAACAAATAAATGTGACGGGCGGCAAATGGATTTTCTGCTGAAAAAAACATACCTTTTTTCAAACGCTGCCAGAAATAAATTTGCAAAAGAGCATGCCACTGGGGTCCCCATTGCAGTTCCAGAGTCCTGGCAAAACCATTTTTCCAGGAACTTAAAGAAATTATGGGACAGGATGATCTGTGTGGCCCCCCTACAAAGTCAACTACCTCTTTAGGTTTTCCAATATCGTGGAGAAAGTCCCTCAACACCCGGACCCCCTCATCTTGGGGGATCCGGGTGTGGAGACTCTCCACGTCTACGGAGGTGAGGGGGTAACGTTCTTTTCAAGAGATATTACACAGGGCTCTCAGAAACTCACTTGTGTCCCTAAGGTATGATGGAAGATGGTAGGATGGATAAGCCAGTCCACATATTTAGAAAGGCTTTCAGTCACTGAGCCAATCACTGAGACGATAGGTCTGAATGGGGGATGGCTCAGCGACTTATGTACGTTAGGGAGATGATACCAATATGTTTTCCGTGGAAACTTGGCTAGAAGCTTATCCACTGTTTTTATGGAGATGATTCCCTGTTCCACATATTTACGTAAAATAGGCTGTAGGTGCTCTAAATTCCTAGGGGTGGGGTCCGCAGATAATGTGGTGTACACTCTAACATCGTGGAGCTGATGATGGGCCTCTTCAATGTATTGCTCCCGTGTCATCACCACGATGTTGCCCCCCTTATCGGCTTTACGGAACACAATATCTTCCTGAGATTTTAACCATATATAAATGGGTCTTCTGTTCTCTATGTGTAAGATTACAAGTGGTTTCTGGATAGATTAATTACATAATCTCACTGGTAACCAAGTTAGTAAATATTTCCAGTGACCCTTCCGGAGAGAGAGGGGGACAAATTGTCGACAGATTGCCCCCTACAATAGGTTTAACTTCCAATATGATCAAAACGATCATCAGTTAGGCCACACAAAATATTTACACCTTCTCTTACCTCCTGGGTAAGGTTTGTAACAACACTAAAATCCAGCTGGTATTTCACCAGATTTCACCACTGGAATATACGTCTCTTTTTTAGAGAAATGTTTATGCAAGTTCAATTGCTGAATAGATCCCCATTGCAGTTTACACAGTTCGTGGAATATTTAAACAAGGCCCTGAAAATCAATATGAAGTTTACATCAGTGTTTGGCGGTCAAGCTCTTGAGTTTCTTGACATGAGGGTGGAGATTGTGGATGGCAGCTTGGTCACTACTAGTTTTAGAAAGAAAACAGCAACCAATGCACTGCTCCAAGAAAGCTATTCCATATGGGCAGTTTATCCGTCTTAGAAGGTTAAATAATGATGATATGAATTTCGAGAGACAGGCGAAAGAATTAACCACCCGGTTAATTGAAAGGGTTTCTCCCCCTGGAGAATTTAAATTAGCGTTAGAGAGAGCTAAGAGGAATCAACAACATCAGCTCCTTACACATAAGAGAGATTCTATGAATGAGAAACGGTTCATTTTCTCATTTCAACACTCACCCATGAATACGGTCATTCAATCTGCAATACGCCGCCATTGGCATCTTATAGAGAATGATATTGACATCAAAGAGGTGGCACTCAGGCAACCGTTGTTCTCCTATAGGCGAACATGCACACTTGGTAACCAGTTGAGCTGTACAAGATTAGTTGAGGACAATGAGAATTGGTTAAAGAAAATGTGTAAATTGAATGGTGAACTCAAGTATTGTAAGATAGGTGGAGTAGATGGGAGGATATCCCATTTTATTACCTGCAAAATGAATTTCGTAGTTTATGTGATCCTATGCCCATGTGGGTCTTTCAATATAGGGAAGACGATCCGCTGTTTATATGTCAGGATACAGGAACATATATGCTCAATCAGAACAGGTCAGTGATGCCCTCATCTGATGTGTTGTCATTCTCAGGATTGGAGGTTGTAAATGTACCAAAAAATTACATAAATCGCCACAAGATGCTACTTAAAAAGGAATCAGCCTGGATCCTGAGACCCAACGCCCTGGGAGCATCTGGACTTAACGATAAGAATGACATGAGTGTCTTCTTGTGATTCTCATTGTAATATGTGCTCTTCTGCTCTATTAATCTATTGTCTTTAATACACATAATTGTTATTACATGTCTAGTAGTGGCACTGATGTGCGCACGAGCGGGCATTTGTTTACTGGTTGCCGTGGTGCGGGCTCCCGCTAACGTATTTCAGCAGCGCTGACACCACATCACAGCCAGTGAGCCGGAAGAAGCGTGTAACACAAAACGTTGCTCTGTCAGACTGTACCTGATTGTCACTTCACCCGTCCCTGCCAATAAAGAAGCCGTGGATCACAGTGAGTTGTCGTCTGCTTCACTTCTATTGCTTACATATATTAATTTCCCTAGGTTTGTAACTAGGGGGCATCTTTTATGTCTAAAGGAAAGAGGGTTTCACCATCATCACACATGAATATTGCAAAAAGCAGTGAGACTATGGACCTATTCCTCATGATGTTGTGAGGACTCATTAACAAGTCTGAGGGGAGTTTAGATGTTTTTTTCTTGAAAAATATAACATTGAAAGTTACAGATACTAGATTTCTGAAGATCATGCCATATGGGAAGGAATTTTTCACCCTGCTGTGGGAAAATCAACATCTGCCTCATAAGGTTTTTTTTTTCAATCTTCTACATCAACACAGTAGGTTTATAGGTTAAACTTAATAGACTCATGTAATAACCTCCATATCTGTACTCAACTATGTAATAAAGTCTACATCTACATCTATGTAATACCCTTTACCCTCTACCCTCATGTAATACCCTCTACATATCTCTAATGGCTCATCTCACATGACTGTCTGTTTACCCTAAGAATAAGATGTTGACAAGAGATAAACAAAAAAAAAAATATGGAGAAATAAAGATTCAGAGCTCTGGTTCATCTTTGTCTGACATTTTGGCCAAAATGTAATGAAAAAAATAAATAATATATATATATATATATATATATATATATATATATATATATATATATATATGTCACTAGTGAAATTTCAATTGTTAATAGTACACCATCATTTTAAATTGACACTTACGGTCACCAGAAGTGGGTCTTCTTTTCAATTCTTCAAGTAACAGGATGACTGTATTCCACTCTTGATTGAGATCTTCTACCTTTTTCTGTTGAAAATACATGTGAAGTTTGTTAGGTAAAAGAAACAAACCTTTAAATTGAATAACATTTAACAGATACAATTTCATGGTCGTATGAAACTAAATAGTTCTTAAGATAAACACAGCAGACTTTGCATGTATATGTATTTACTTGCCATTTAAATGTAACAATTTATATTCAGGATTCCTGGATCATGTCATGTATTTAACATCGTAAGTCACTAGAGTGGATCAAGACCTCCAACATAATGGAATGTTGATTAAAACAACTAGTTAGGATGTGTTTACAAATTATCCAAAATGTATAAAATCTGAAACTTTGTGGTCCTAATGCAATATACTGGGCCACAATGTGTCATTTATGACACTGAGGTTTTCCTAAAGTGGACATGTCAGCAGTTTTGAGCTATTAAAACTGCAGACTAGCCCTTAAAAAGTTGAGAGAGGGTAATCCACACATACCTATAGTCTCGGTCATGCAGCTTGCATGACTGAAATGAACACTGTACTAGGTACCGACAGCTATTAGCGCAAGGGGGTGGGATCTTCATCTTGACTTCCCAGAGAACTGTTACGCCGAGCGCTCCGGGTCCCCGCTCCTCCCCGGAGCGCTCGCAGCGTTCTCTCATTCGCAGCGCCCCGGTCAGACCTGCTGACCGGGTGCGCTGCGATATTACTCCCAGCCGGGATGCGATTCGCGATGCGGGACGCGCCCGCTCGCGATGCGCATCTCGGCTCCCGTACCTGACCCGTTCCCCGTCTGTGTTGTCCCAGCGCGCGCGGCCCCGCTCCTTAGGGCGCGCGCGCGCCGGGTCTCTGCCATTTAAAGGGCCGCTGCGCCACTGATTGGCGCAGCAGGCCTAATCAGTATTCTCACCTGTGCACTCCCTACTTATACCTCACTTCCCCTGCACTCCCTCGCCGGATCTTGTTGCCATTGTGCCAGTGAAAGCGTTCCCTTGTGTGTTCCTAGCCTGTGTTCCAGACCTCCTGCCGTTGCCCCTGACTACGATCCTTGCTGCCTGCCCTGACCTTCTGCTACGTCCGACCTTGCTCTTGTCTACTCCCTTGTACCGCGCCTATCTTCAGCAGTCAGAGAGGTTGTGCCGTTGCTGGTGGATACGACCTGGTTGCTACCGCCGCTGCAAGACCATCCCGCTTTGCGGCGGGCTCTGGTGAATACCAGTAGCAACTTAGAACCGGTCCACCAGCACGGTCCACGCCAATCCCTCTCTGGCACAGAGGATCCACCTCCAGCCAGCCGAATCGTGACAAGAACTCTGAATTGAAACTTCCCCAGCCCCTCCTTTCACCTAACACTGGTGAGGGGGGGTTGAATTGTGCCTTTCAGCAGTTTTAATAACTTCTGACAGATCTGCTGTAAATGTACAAACGCACCTCTGGCAACCCAAATCTGTACCCCTACCCTAAAAAAACTTGTAAACTGTACAATAAAATCTCTATCATAAGACAGCACGATCTTTCTGTATCTGTATAGAGAACTCCTATTATGTTCAAGATGGTAAAACACAAGTTCATGCAAATAAGATTATAAAGTGAGAATGTGGGAACGCATGTACAGTCTTCTGTAGTGAGGAAGCAAATTGCAAGACAAAAGGGTTCCTCCTGATCAAAGGAAAATTAACACTGGCATATATTTATTTCTTCCTTTTTTCCACAGCAACTGCACATGTCCAATGGTGTGTAAAATGTAATGTATTCACTGTCTGAAGATCACTCTTTAGTGCTTGTCTGCAGTGATTATATCCCAGCTCTGCTTAGACTAGGTAGAACTGTTGTTAAGGCAGTGTGACTGGCAAAACGACATCCCATACTACACATCTCTTCATTTGTCTTAAGTACTTGTACTATACTATGAGACATCAGCTATCATTGCAACCATTAAGTACTACAAGTTGATTTATTACCTTAATTTACATTAAGTTTCTTTCTCACATACCATACACAGCCAACTGAAGTCTACATCTGGATGTTCTGCATCATGCTAATTTTGCTTAACGTATATTAAGATATATTTATTAAGTATACAGACAAAATGGCTCTTAATATATAACATTGTTTTTTTTATTTACAGGTCTGTAAATATCACCCTTTTTTGAAGGGACAGGGTATATGCTGAACACAAAAAACAAATAGGAAATATCATCACTTATTGCTTAAAAACTTGACTGATTTAGCAATAAATATGGTTGCATGACCAAAAGCCATTAGTACAGTAATTAGTTAGTATCTAAAGTGAATCCGAAATATGTACAATGACGTGAAAAAGCATGCAGCAATAAAATATTTACACTAAAGTTAAAAGGAAAAGATAGTCATATTCTGCCCAATTTTTTCAAATACCAAACACCAAGGAAACAGACATTGTTCTGTTTAAGCAACTAGTACACAGGAAATGTAAAACCATTGAGGTGAATCGCTATTAAAAACGGCTATTTCCGGGCTACAGAGAAACTCAAAAGGGGTGTAGAACAATTTGCCTTGTCGTGTCACGCGTAGGGAGTGTGCTGTGTTAGGGAAATAATACTGGTATTCAGTATGACATGCAGATTACAGTCATTGCTATTAGAGTCACTGCCGCACAGCGGCACAATGACAGAGCCTGGCAATTGGAATGAGCAAACTTTAAATGCTTTTTTGAGGACCCATTGGAGGGCAAGTCTGGTGCCAGCAGCCATGGTAATTCCAGCTCCAATAGTGTAGAATTCCTGCAGTGTATAAGTTGCTGCAGTGAGAAAGCTCATACTTGTATCTTAAAATTGAGCTGGTGGTCCGCCACGAGGCCAGCTACCACCTGTCCCAGCTCCTGCCTCTTAGCGCACCCCCATGCTCATGACTGAGTGTCCACTTGAAAAGGGAGGGACTGCAGCACCAGCAACTTGGACAGGAACACATTCAGCTTTTGCGCCGTTGGATGAGTGGGTGCATACTGCTGTCTCTTGGACATGGCTTCGCTAATGGATTGCTGACTCGAAGTAGGAGTAGCAAGAGCATCTGGACCGACAGAAGATGGGTATGACATACAGCTCCCTTTGGCTGAGGTGGTGGAGCCTTGGCTGGCTGAAACAGGGAGCGGCGTGCCACTGGGTGATGCAGCAGGCTGGACGACCGCATCGGAGTCATGGTTCTCCCAGGCCACTTTATGGTGTAGCTGCATATGTTGACGCAGGGTGGTGGTGCCAACATTGGGACCCTGGCCAGGCTTCACCTTCTGCCGACACATCTTGCATATGGACAGGATAACGTCCTCCGGATGCTTGATGAAAAACTGCCACACCGCCGAGTAGCTGATTTTCCCATCAACAGTCTGCATATACTGACTGCTACTGCCACTGACTCCAGGAACCCCTGTTCCCCTACCTCCCGGGCCGTGGTCTACGTCGGGCATGTTTTGCTCCAGACTCCCTACTGCTGCCACCATGCTGACTCCAAACCATGCTACCACCTTGCTGGCTCAGCTGCTGCCTCACGGGCAACCTGCAACCCTCTTCTCCTGATGATGAAACCCCTACTGCACCCGGCTCCCAAGTGTGATCAGCTTCATCATCATCGAGTTGTGTCTGCGCGTCACTGATGTCCTCTTCCCGTACCTTAACGATATTTGATTCAGGAGCCTGAACGCTTGCAACACCACCTCCCACGCCACTCTCCTCATCACTACTTGCCCGCCTAGCGGAGGAAGCAGCGGATGTCTTCTCCAATTCTTGACTGGGCAGTAGCTGCTGACCTTCCTCTAGTAGATCGTCCTCACTAAATAGTGGAGCTGAACCACAGCATACGATACTTCTGTGGGGGAGGGAACAGCATAGGTCAGAGGCAATTGGAGGACAGGGACTGCTCCCGCGCCATGCCAACTGAAGGTTGTGTCTAAGGAACCCACCAACTGTTGACTGGGGGTGTCAGATGTCACTTGGGATGAAGTGGATGACCGAGTTAACCAATCAATGATGGCAGATGGGTTGCTGGTTGAGACACGACCGCTAGCTGATACCGGAAGCTCCGGCTTCTTGCTGCGACTACTGCTGCCACGCGCCCCTAGTCTGCTGCAACCTCTGCCACTCCTCTGTGCACATCCTGGCACTTCTCTGCCTGACATACTTATACACCAGCTTAGTGTATATGTTACACTTATGAGAGGAGGACAATACGCTCCACTACACTTACAACTGTATTGGGCTACAAAAACAAGTGTGTAGCTTTGAATGGCCTTTCACAGTAACAGACCCAAAGTAGTTTAACATGGAAAAAAAATGAACACCACATAGGTGTACATACTGTTTACACTTATGAGGGGAGGACAATACACTCCACTACACCTAAAGCTGTATTAGGCTACAAAAACAAGTGGGTAGCTTTAGCTGGCCTCTCACAGTAACTGGGCAAATTTAGTTTATCAGGAAAAACAAACGTACACAATGTAGGTGTACGTACAATTTACACTTATGAGAGGAGGACAATACACTCCACTACGTCTAAAATTGTATTAGGCTACGAAAACAAGTGCATAGCTTTGGCTGGCCTTTCACAGTAACTGGCCAAAATTAGTTTGACAGGAAAAAAAAAGTACACCATGTAGGTGTACGTAGAGTTTACACATATGACAATACATTCCACTACGCAACCTGTATTAGGCACTAAAAGCCGGTGACTATGGGTTTTAGTGCTCACCCTAACTGGCCCCTATTAGCTTTAGAGTTGTAGTACACACCAGTGCTGCAGTACAGAGTCGCTGTGTAGTACAGCCCAGCACATTTAGGTGCACTACTGTGGTAGATGTAGACAGTAACATATGACTAACGCTCAAAATGGTGTTAAAATTTAGACATTCTCAAGTGGCACGGGACCTGACACTAAACCTACCTGTGCCGTATGGGCAATACCAGGGGCCAGTGGGCAATTACAGCAGCATTAGGTCCGACTCACCGCCTGCTCCCAGTTCATTCCAGTGTGGCTAAGCACACATAAAGTGGGAGAAGGGAGGAAGGCTATGAGCCCCACCCAAGTAGGCTAATATGTTGCCGGCCTCACAGGTTCACCAAAATGCTGCCTATAATAGTGATTAAGGCACATTAGATTTGGAGTTTATACACCTCAAAGTACAAGATTTGAACAACAAGAAAATGGCAGGAAATGCTCAACCCCAAAAGCAGTTGTGCATTTATGCTGGGGGAGCAGATGATGCGCTTCTGTTCCATTGCTAAGGGCAATTCCCAGCATAAAATGCATTGCCAATACAGCACTGGTATGTTTAGTGTTAGATCCCGTGCCACTTGAGAAACCTTGGCATTGGTGTGCGCGCTCAGGTATGTCCTTCATATAAGGATATACTGGCTAATGTCTCAATTTTAACATCAGTTTGAGGGTTAGCCATATGCCACTGTTCACATCTACCACAGTAGTGCACCTAAATTTATGTATTATTCTATATGTTACATATCCAGACTTTTCATCTGGTGTAGGATGCCATTGTGGCACTTGTGGTCTGATGCAGGTATCCCCCATTGTATGCATTTTATGCTGGGGATTGCTCTTAGCATCGGACCACGAGCGCAGGATCTGCTCCCCCAGCCAAAAATGCACAACTGCATATGGGGTTGAGCATTTCCGGCCATTTGAAACCATGTTTTTTGCTTGTTGTTCAAACCTAGTACAGCCCAGTACAGTATTACTAGGCACTAAGAGCAGGTGACTTTGGCTTTTAGTGCTCACCCTAACTGGCCCCTATTAGCTTCAGAGTTGTTGTACACCCCACTGCAGCAGTACAGAGGTCGCTGTGTAGGACACCCAAAAGTGGTGAATCGCTGCTTTAATCTCTCTCTATAATAAAATGCTTAAATGACTTGCTGCAGCAATGGCTGCCGATTATATAGGGCTGTGACATCACAGGCCTGGCTAGTTGCTGATAGGCTGCATGCTGCATATGATTCAGGGTAATCAGGCCTTCCTGCCTTCCCGCCTTCCCAGAGTTCCTTGTCCCATGTCCTCACACGTGGAACCGCCATTTTAGATGCCCTGGAGCCCGGACTGCACTAAATGGAGTTTAATTAAGTGATTCGTTTTATCGAACCGCGGCAATATTCAGATTTGTTACGAATCACATTTTTCAGGAAATTCGCTCATCTCTATTAACTGGCTCTCTTGGATGCTCCATCACCGATCCAAACCCAAACTGAGAAAATGTAAGTTAATGGGGTCTATAAGTAACCATTTGAAACAGTTGGATACAGCCACTATGCTAGTTGTAACAAAACATGAAAAGCAATAAGTAATAATGATGTTGTATACAACGCACTATAATGTTGAAAAACAGCTACCTCTTTATTCTCCCTCCTGCCGAGGACACAGGTGACTCAAACTGTTCAACTGTAAATATTTCCAACTGTCACAGTGACACAGTTACTCGAAAAAGGTGGAAAGCTATGCTTGAAACTATTTACCAATGCATATTTTGTTTAAAAAGTCTTGCCTTGTTATTTTATCATTGACAGTCAACTGGGATTAAAACACAATCTATACCTAACTGTCAAATCTCATTGTCAGATGCCTAACATATTTCCTCCAGGCCCATGAGAACAAAAAAAGGCCACAGACATTCACAATGACTTTTAAAAACTGACGGATATAAGTTAGACGCAAATCAAAAAAGTACTTTTCAGAGAAACTAAAAGAAAAAACAAAACAAAAAACTAAAGAAATATTTATGTGTCAAACAACACAGACTTGAGATTGACTAGTTTAACTTAAAATCAACACGCCAAAATCATTCAGCCATAAAAACTCTGAATTGCTATATGCCTTGCTTTCATTTAAAAGAATGTTTTGGGGAGGTGAAGAAGCTTTCTCAAGGTCACCTGGCTGGTGGATGAGCTAGCAAAAGCACAAATTATTTATTCTCTCCCTTGTTTTCTTTTACTGACCATCATTTCTTTAGCTTCACTTGGTAGATTTTGCCATTTATTATTTCTTTACGTTTTTCAAAAGATGACCAGCATACAAATAAATTAACATTATGTTTCACAGTATAAAGATCATAGAAAAAACTTGAATTCCCATAATTGTGTCTTTGTACAGTTATATGTTTTTCTGTTCTTGTGTATAATAAAATTCCCCTTCTTCAGTTCATTAGCCGGTCAGTGGCTCAAAGAAAGTTCTTGTTTAGTTCTATGAAAACAAAAAAATAATGTATACATATATATATATATATATATATATATATATATATATATATATATTATAGGTTAAAGTAAAGAGAAAGTAGTCTAAAGTACTATCTAGGACTACATTAAATATATTTAATGGAGCAAGAGATTACATTTATTAGATGGCACAGGCCTAGATTTTTTGCAGAAAGAGACAGGAGTCTGTCTGTCTATGTCATAACTAGCTGTGCCTCTAACTTTTATTTAAAAAAAACTACAGAGAAGAAGAAAATCTGATGTAGTACTGTCAGTTCCTGGATTATTTACAAGAAAAAAGCAATGTATATGCAAACATCTTTTTGTAGGAAAAGTAATGTATTGCTAGCTCAATGAACACTGCATCACATAGAAAAAGAAGCATGTAGATGAGGGTTGACTTTCTATAACATAACATGGCCATTGGCAATGCTCATTGTAAAAAGATACAAAGGTAGCAACTTTACTTTTCTTTCATTTGAATTTAGTGTACATTAATCTGCCATAGTATTGAACCACTGATGAGTGAAGTGAATAGCATTTCTCATCTTGGGACAATGGCAAGTGTCAAGTGATGGGATATACTAGGCAGCAAGTGAACAGCCAAGTCATTGAAGTTTAAGTGTTGCATGGAGAAAAAAATGGTAAAAAGCATAAGGATCTGGGGGACTTTGGACAGAAGCCAAATTTTGATGGCAAGATTAGGAAAAAACCTCTTTAAAAACTACTGGTGAACCCATGGCAGGGTCATAAAAGGCCCAGGCTCTCTGATCCTACCTGGCAAAGATATGGCATAAGGATGACTGATGGGAAGATGGTGTTGAAGGCAGTGTGATTTTCTAATGAATCAACTCAGTCAGTAGAAAGTAGTCTGGCACCATTCCGATGCTTTCACTGCACACCTTTCTGGAAAGACAATCTAGAGTTTCTGTTCACATGGAATAATTTGAGCGCAACAGGGGTGCAAAGCACAAAAGCTCATAACCATAAGGTATGTTCTAATGCAGAAAAAAAAGCTCTGTACTCACCCTTAGTTGCTTTGATAACCTTGCTTTATTATGCTTCCAACTTAATCATGGTTTTCGGTGTGGGAGAGACAGACAGGTGGAAAGTGGGGGTGGGAGCGTTCTCAAGACGATGGACCATTTCATGCGTTTAGCATATCACCAGGTCCAAAATTCTAGTGAATGTTACTATCTGGCCCATCTGAACATTATTGCAGACCAAGTATGCCCTTCAAGGCAATGTTATTTCTTAAAGCAAGAGAATACATTCTGCTATCTCAAACTGAAAAATGTTCAGGAATGGTCTGAGGAATATGACAAAGAATTTAAGGTGTTTCATGCCCTCAAAATCCCTCAGATCTGAGTTTCCAATTGAGCATTTGCGGGATGTGCAGGATAAAATAAACCTGAATAATGGAGGCATCACCTAGTGCCAGATATCACAGGACATCTTCAGAGGTCTTGTGAAACCAAAATTTTGCATTGTCAGGGCTGTTTTGGCAGTACAAGTGGACCTATATAATTTTAGGCAGGTGTTTTCATTGTTTTGTCTAATCGATGTATATAGTCCTGACAACATGATTCAGCAGATAATTACAGCAGTCTAGTTCATGTTTTATATCTGTAATAACTACCCATCTGCACTAGTACAGAAAGCAAAGAAGAAAGATAAAGTACTCTTGCCAAGGAATAAGAATGTAGCTCGAAGTCATGTACAAAGTACTGTGATGGTACATTTGCAAAGCTGACAAGGTAATAATAATGTTTTCATATTTTATTCAAGTATTATAAAAACTGCAATTTTAAACTAAACAAAATTAGAAGCAGAGTGGTGATATTGAGATGATGTCCCTTACTGAAATCCTGAATTATCTCAAGGTAACATAACATAATAACAAGGCTTTTGCTTCAGCAATTCTCCATTACAGTTGCCTAGCAACCATGAACCTTTAATGTTTACCACTAATTTTTAAAGTTAATTCTAGCTTGGATGAAGTTAAAGACAGCTGTTCATAAAAGAGGACTACCTTATAGGTTTTTTAGCCCTAACTGATTGGGTATACCATTGGTCACATGAAACAAAGAAATAGCATGTGCAGATTAAGTAATGAATAAATGGCTTATGATTGTGGTTAGAGGTGAGCAAACCAAACCCCTAGAAACCGAGTTCTGTCAGAAGTTTGCTAAAAATTTGGTTCAGCTAGAACTTGAACTTTGGGCAGTTTAATTCGGCAGACGCTGGTAAAATAACATCAGCCACATGGCAAAAGAGGAAGGATCACATGACTTCAGGAAATCCCATAATGCCTTTCAAACTGCTCTACCAGCCAATCAGGAGGCAGCATATGGGGTGATGTCAAAGCCACTATAAAAGTCTATGTAAATTTTAGAGATAGCAAGGTGAAGATCTCTGTAAGGGACAGTAAACAGTGAACAACACAGATAGAACTAGGGTCACACATATATAATTACTGTAGTAAAGCAGCACTGCAGAGAGTGTTCTGTATCTGTTCTCTCAAAATGTTATTATTTTGTGAATTGCAAATTTTAAAATAGCTGTGCATAGAGGGTTCATGTCACTTTTGTTCAAGTAAGTTACTGGGTACATCTGTTTACCCACAGCCATACAGTTTATCTTAATTTTGAAATAAAATTTGCCTTTAAAAAGTTCAGAAGTACATAGATACACTTCTATGTGACCTAGAAGTGTTATACAGGGCTTCTAGGGCTATAACACTTCTAGGTCTCTTAGACAGTGTTACACACACATTTTTTGGTTATTGGTAAAATACAGGTTCGGACAGAACTAGTTCTGTGAGAATCAAAACTTTTTGCCAGTCTGGAGAAGTGACACAACCAAGTTCACTTGTTTCTAATTGTGATATTTAATAATTTTTTTTTTAAATATTTCTATCACTTTGTTACATATTTCCCACGGTCCTTGACTTCTAGTATGACAGAGTCTTCTAACCTTCTACTAAATTAGATTATTAGTAGTACAGTATATCTCTGTATCATTGTACAAAAAATAATGTTGATGTTTTGAAATGAAATATAAGAAAATGAAAAAGAAGTCACTATTTTAAGCATCTAATATTTTTACGGACAAGAACAGCACAAACAGCAGTGTAATTATTAAAGTTAAAGTTGCAGGAACCTCAGTGGCAACATATTGGGTCCCATTATGTTAGTGGCTTGGCTGTGAACAGAAGCCATTATGAAGAAAACCTTATGAGAAGACCCAATACACATAGATACAAAGATATACAGTTTATTACACATGTAAATATTCTACTGTACTTATACATATTATAGAGTGAGATGTTCCATAGATTGATAGGAATATCCAAATGGAGTTTTATATTAATGAAATAACTGACAACCCATTATTTTAAAGTGGCGATTGATTATTAGTGACAACAACATTTTTTATTGAAAAAGTAGTTTAGAAATTACTCCAAGCAAAAAGTTACAAAGGCAAAGTATTCCTTAAAGGAATACTCCAGTGGAAAAAAAAATACTATTTTCATATCAACTGGTGCCAGAAAGTTAAACAGATTTGTAAGTTAATTCTATTAAAAAAAATATCAATCCTTCTGGTACTTATCAGCTGCTGTATGCTCCAAAGGAAGTTTTTTTTCTGTCTGACCACAGTGCTCTCTGCTGACACCTCTGTCCATGTGAGGAACTGTCCAGAGCAGGAGAGGTTTGCTATGGGGACTTGCTCCTACTTTGCACAGTTCCTGAAATGGACAGAAGTGTTATCAGAGAGCACTGTGGTCAGACAGAAAAAACTCAACTTCCTCTGTAGTATACAGCAGCTGATAAGTACTTGAAGGATTAAGATTTTTTTAATAGAAGTAATTTCAAATCTGTTTAACTTTCTGGAGCGAGTTGATAAGAAAAAATTGTTTCCCAAATTATTTTCAATTATTGTTCACATATGAAACAAAAAATGGATGTTAAAAAGCTTTTAAATTTACCTTTAAAGGGTAGGACATGGACTTCTCTGCTTGAAGTTGATATCCCTTAGACAATATACCTTCCACATGTGGCCTTTTAGCTTCTAGAGCATCCTCTGTTTCCTAAAAAAATAAAAAATAAAAAAAAGATAAATAAATATTGAAAATTTACTGGTAGAATGGAATTACATTTGTAGAAATTATTATGATATGATTCTAACAGAATTATTAACTGCAAGTAGGTGTGGCATAAATACCTGAAGTGATATGCTATAGTTTTCAATTTCTGCATAGCAGATGTAACATCCACACTGTACGGTTTCCAAGGTGAACATTTCTATTCAAGGAATTAGTTTTTCTACTTTTTAAACAGATTAAGCACAATATACTTAAAGGGGTTATCCAGGAAAACTTTTTTTTATGTATCAACTGGCTCCAGAAAGTTAACCTTAACAACCTTAACTTCCGAAGCTCATAAGTACTGAAAGGATTAAGATTTTTTAATAGAAGTAATTTACAAATCTGTTTAACTTTCTGAAGCCAGTTGATATATATAAAAAAGTTTTTTTCCTGGATAACCCCTTTAACCTATCAAATAAAACATTTTCTAAATAACTAAAGAAAGAAAGAAAGAAATTTAAAAGGGAGTGACGCTACACAATCTAAGCAATACACAGAAGCCTCCTGCAAAGTAAAGCCATGAAGTAATGATAGCCTTTTTTAACCCTTTCCCGTGGCATGCCTTTGGTGTGTTAATGCTCAATTATTATTATTTTTTTCATTGTCACATTTAAAGCACAGTCTTTTTTAAGTTTTCCCTTAAGCAATGCCAAATGAGGGCTTGTTTTTTTGCGGGATGAGTTGTACTTTTTAATGCCATCATCATGTATGTCCTTTTCCATTGTGGAGCCTCCTTGGATTGCCCTTGCCATTTGTTCCTTGTCAAAGTCATTCTGGTCTTTACACTTGCCATGTTCCCCTCAAATACATTTCTAGAACTGACTCCTCTTTGTTGTCTGACATATCCTACCTATTGACAGGTGCCACTGTTTTGAAATAATCAAGAGCCTTGGATGGGGAAGTGACCACAAACCCAATGGTCCCTCTTGCTGAGCTCCAAAGATCCTGTGTGCAGATGAGGGAGAAATTCCAGAAGGTCAACTATCACTGCAGTAGTCTATCAATCCGGCTTTAAGGCTAGGAAGAAGCATCTCCATAAAAGCCCTCATGGAGTTTGCAAAAAAAATTTTACAAAAAAGCACCTGAAGAGATACAATATTCTCTGGTCTGATAAAACCAAGATTGGAGTTTTTTTTTCTCAAATCTAAGCAGGAACTGCTCATCGCCTGCTCAGTACCATCTCTACAATAAAGCAATGTGGTGGCAACTTCAAGCTGGGGGGGTGTTTTTCAGAAACTGGGACAAGGAGACTAATCAAGGTTGAGGGAAAGCTGAATGTAGCAAAGTACAGAGGTTATTAATGGTCCATCAAGTTACAATATTGATTTATTCCAGGATGACCATTTTATGTTTAAACCATTGTATGTTAAGACTATGGGGGAGATTTATCAACACCAAAGCTGACCAGTTGCCCATAGAAACCAATCAGATCACTTCTTTCATTTTTCAGAGGCCTTTTCAGAAATGAAAGAAGCGATCTGATTGGTTGCTATGGGAAAATGGTCAGCTTTTTCTCTGCACAGCTTTTGAAAAATCTCCCCCTAAAACTTTATGGGAAGCTGGTAATTGGTTCTGAAGCCCCAAAATGTCATCCAAAAATAGAAAAATGTGATAATTCAAGAAAAATAAGTAGATAACTAATACAGATAAAGTAAGTTCTTACATATAAAAGTAAGAAAGAGCTGCTGGAAGCTGTAAATCACTGTCTATGTAGAGGATATGAGTTTCTTCAGGGTCATACACCTCCCTGTACTGTACACTGCAGTTATACAGATGTTTTACCAGTGAAATGCCTACTCTGATTGGTCAGTTCTTCTAGACATTGACATGTTTCACAGAAAGGACCATTGAATGTTCAAAATATTGTAACCTGAGGCAATCATAAGATTGTAAGTTAAGGGACCACTATACACTCTTGTGTTCTTGAAATGTCACTCTTCTGACATAACCTTATTGCATACTTTCTGCGATTAAAGCTGTCGAAAAGCTGAAGTTAGAACAAATCAAGTCACAGAAGATTTATCACCAGCAATTTGAACATCTTAATTTGTCAGAGAGAAACATTTTAAATACATAAAACATTAACAAACTTTAATAATAGATTCTTGAAAAGGCCATTTGCCAGTGGGAAGTAGAAAGCATGACATATTTTGCCTGTCTAGTAGCAATTTCTCCAAAGGTCCAAAGAAAATGTGACAGTGCATTAGTATTTAGGCATGAAACTTGTTCTCTACATCTGTTTAAATGGTCTTAATGTGTCTTTTAAACATCCACTGCCATGTTTTAAGTTATTTTAACATAACTTGTGTATTATACGGTAGAAAACCAAACAGCTTTTTAGGATGTCAAGTTTAAGGTAACTAGAGGTTAACTAAAGAAAGAATTACATTTTCTATAGATTTTTTTTATTTTACCCCCATGTCTAAAATTGTTATGTGTATGTACAGTGGGGATCAAAAGTTTGGGCACCCCAGGTAAAAATTTGTATTAATGTGCATAAAGAAGCCAAGGAAAGATGGAAAAATCTCCAAAAGGCATCACATTACAGATTAGACATTCTTATACTATGTCAACAAAAGTTAGATTTTATTTCCATCATTTACACTTTCAAAATAACAGAAAACAAAAAAATGGGGTCTGCAAAAGTTTGGGCACCCTGCAGAGTTAATATCTTGTACTGCCCCCTTTGGCAAGTATCACAGCTTGTAAACGCTTTTTGTAGCCAGCCAAGAGTCTTTCAATTCTTGTTTGAGGTATCTTTGCCCATTCTTCCTTACAAAAGTCTTCCAATTCTTTGAGATTGCTGGGCTGTCTGTCACGCACTGATCTTTTAAGGTCTATCCATAGATTTTCAATTATGTTGAGGTCAGGAGATTGTGAAGGCCATGGCAAAACCTTCAGTTTACGCCTCTTGATGTAACCCCCAGTGGATTTTGAGGTGTGTTTAGGATCATTATCCATTTGTAGAAGCCATCCTCTCTTTAACTTCAGCTTTTTCACAGATGGCATCAAGTTAGCATCCAAAATTTGCTGAAATTTTATTGAATCCATTTTTCCTTTTACTCGTGAGATGTTCCCTGTGCCACTGGCTGCAATACAACCCCAAAGCATGATTGATCCACCCCAATGCTTAACAGTTGGACAGAGTTTCTTTTCATTAAATTCTGTTCCCCTTCTTCTCCAAACGTATCTTTGCTCATTCCAGCCAAAAAGTTCAATTTTAACCTCATCGGTCCACAGAACTTGTTTCCAACATGCATCAGGCTTGTCTATATGTTCATTTGCAAAGTTCAAATGCAGATTTTTGTGGTGAGGACGAAGAAGAGTTTTTCTTCTGATGACTCTTCCATGAAGACCATATTTGTACAAGTATCTCTTTATAGTGGAATAGTGTACCACAACTCCAGTGTCTTCCAGATTTTTCTGGAGGGATTGTGCAGTCAAACGTGGGTTTTGAATTGCTTTTCTCACAATCCTGCGACCTGTTCTTTCTGATATTTTTCTTGGTCTTCCAGATCTTGCTTAAACTTCCACTGTTTCTGATGACTGCCATTTCTCAATTACATTCCGAACAGAGGATATCGACATCTGAAAACGTTTTGCTATCTTCTTATAGCCTTCTCCAACTTTGTGTGCGTCAACTGTTTTCAGTTTCAGATTTCTAGACAACTGCTTAGAAGAACCCATGGTGCTGATTGTTAGGGCAATGTCAGATGAGTCTGGGCATTTAAAACCTTTAAGATTGACATTACCTGGTCTTCCCAGATGATGATTGAGAACAATCCATAACATTGGCAGGTCTCAGCTTTGCAAAGGGGGCAGTGCATGCTATAACATCTGCAGGGTGCCCAAACTTTTGCAGACACCATTTTTTTGTTTTCTGTTATTTTGAAAGTGTAAATGATGGAAATAAAATCTAACTTTTGTTGAGATATTATAAGAATGTCTAATCTGTAATTTGATGCATTTTGGAGATTTTTCCATCTTTCCTTGGCTTCTTTATGGACATTAATACAAATTTTTACCTGTTGTCCACACTGTATACTTAGAGAGACTGAGGTTGCACTATATTGCGGAGGCTTATCTCTGTCTTACATCTATTATTTTAAGAGCTGCTTTCTGTGATATGTTTTCTTGTGGGGATGCAAGTTCAGAGTTCTGTGGGCATTCTCTATTAATATTTAGTTACTCTACCCCTTGCTTCAATGTTTCAATGTTGTAGCCTAGGTACTTGTCTTAAACCCTTTCTCTTTCTAACATTGGAATGGTTGCACCAAAAGTATTATTAGGTATATATGACATGCACTGTAGAGGTATATATATATATATATATATATATATATATATATATATATATATATAACATGTAACAGCGGGTTTGAGCACGCTTCAAACCTGGTAAGTCCTGACTGCTATCAGACCCTGGGTTAATGACCAGTGACCAGACATTAACCCTTTAGACACCACAATCAAAGTTGACTGCAGCGTCTAAAGTGAAGGTGAAATGATCCTGGCAGCTCAGTGGTAAAATTGCGATCTCCTGATCAATTGAGTTGATGGCAGGAGGGCCCTTACCTGCCTCCTTGCCGTCCAATCAGTCCTCTGCTGCTCAAGGAAGCTTCAACAGGCTGGAGCAGCAGAGCATTGATAACACTGTGCAATGCTATGCTATAGCATAGCATTGAACAGTGTATGCAATTGAAAGATTGCATGGTATAGCCCCCTATGGGGACAAGAAAAAAATAAAGTGTTCCTTTTCCCCATTTTACTCCCAAAAAAAGACAAAAAAAATTTTCATAAACATATTCGGTATCTCCGCGTGCGTTAATGTCTATCAAACTAACGAACTATCAAAATATAATGTTAATGATCCCTTACAAAGAACGGCGTAAACATAAAAAATTAAAAAAGTCAAAAAATGCAGCTTTTTTGTCACTGTTTATTTAAAAAAAAACGTATCAAAAGTGATCTAAAAGTTTTACATATGCAAATGTTGTATAAATAAAAAGTACAGATGATGGCACAAAAAAGGAGCCCTGATACCACCCAATATACAGAAAAATGAAAAAGTTATAGGTTGTCAAAATAGGTCGATTTTATACAGGTTTTGTTCATATTTTTTTAAGCGGTACAAAAATAGAAAAGTATCTAGCCATGGGTATCATTTTAATCATATTGACCCACAGAATAAAGTACACATGTCACTTTCCCTATAAAGTGTACAGTGTGAAAACGAAACCCTCCAAAGTGTGCAAAATTGTGGGTTTCATTTAAATTTCCTCCCTAAAAAAATTATTTTTTGTGTTTGCCGTACATTTTATGGTAAAATGAGAGGTTTCATTACAAAGAACAATTGGTCACACAAAAAACAAGCCCTTATATGGGTCTGTATATGGAAATATAAAAGAGTTATGGATTTTAGAAGGCGAGGAGGAAAAAACAAAAATACAAAAATAAAATTGGCCTGGTCCTTAAGGTCAAAATGGGCTTGGTCCTTAAGGAGTTAAACTGCACAGCGTTATACGTAAAAATATACCAAAGTTCAAAATTGTTAATTTTTATTCAATTTATATACCATAAAAAAATTATTAAAATTGATCAAAAAGTCCCATTTACATAAAAATGGTACAGATAAAAACTACAGATCATGGCACAAAAAAATTAGCCTTCATATAACCCCGTATGCGGAAAAATAAAAAAAAGTTATAGGGGGGTCAGAAGATTTTAAACATACTTATTTTGGTGCATGTAGCAATTTTTTTTTTTTTTAAGTAGAAAAATAAAATAATACCTACACATGGACATACAGAATAAAGATAAGGTATCATTTTTACAGAAAAGTGCAATGCATAGAAACGGAAGCCCCCAAAATTTACAAAAATTTATTTTATGTTATAAAATTATTGATGTCATTACAAAGTACAATTAGTGATGCACAAAAACCTCCTATGGGTCTGTAGGTGCAAAATTGAATATGTTATGATTTTTAGAAAAAAATAAAATTGGCCTGGTCCTTACGGTCAAAATTAGCTTCATCCTTAAAGGGGTACTCCGGTGTTTAGACATCTTATCTCCTATCCAAAGGATAGGGGATAAGATGCCTGATCGCGGGGGTCCCGCCACTGGGGACCCCCATGATCTTGCACGCTACACCCCTTTAGAATCAGTCCCTGGAGCGTACACGCTCCGGGGACTGATTCTAACGGGGTGCTGCGTGCAAGATCACGGAGGTCCCCAGAGGCAGGACCCCCGCGATCAGGCATCTTATCCCCTATCCTTTGGATAGGGGATAAGATGTCTAAACGCCAGAGTACCCCTTTAAGGGGTTAATCAATTGGTTGCTGTGCTTTTAGGGGAGTGGAGCTTGTATGTTATATTACAGATGAGCTCCATTCACTCTAATGCAACTGAGCTGCAATACCACAGACAAAACGTGTACAAATGTGGTGCTGTTTCTGGAAGAAAGCATCAATGTTTTTCTTAAGTTGGATAATTTAAAGGGGTTCTCCGGTGCTATACACATCTTTTCCCCTATCCAAAGGATAGGGGATAAGATGCCTGATTGCGGGAGTCCCGCAGCTGGGGACCCCCGGGATCATGCACTCGGCACCCCGTTTGTAATCAGTCCCTGGAGCGTGTTTGTTCCAGGACTGATTACAGGCAACCACCGTGCCGGCGGCGTGTGACATCACGCCTCAGCCCCGTGTGACGTCCCGCTCCGCCCCTCAATGCAAGCCTATGGGAGGGGGCGTGATAGCGCTCCGGGGACTGAATACAAACGGGGTGCCACATGCATGATCCCGCGTGCAAGATGTGTAAGCACCGGAGAACCTCTTTAAGTATTGATCCATCGTGGAGCTGTATCATGAAAGGAAGAATGCAGTCTGATTAATATAAACCATGTTTACCTTTTCTCTCTTTCCTTTGATTTCCTAAATTCTGTAAACATATAAATATTTTGCTTATACTATGGTTGCCATGGAAATGCTTACAAGAATACATTTTTCTATAAGATGCAGAAATCCAGGAATTTAGGGCATGGACTCCAGGAACTCCACATGTATAAGATTTTGTGTTATATTTATATAATTATGTTACTGTAGTATTAATTCTTTATACTATGGTCCTGTAGGTATATTTTACCTGATACTTTTCTACCATAAGGCATCAATGTGTCTACAATTATTAAACATGTCAGAACCTAAATTAAGGTATAATCTTCCTTTAAATTGATTTAATTTGTGTAATCAACTTCAGCTTTTATGGTAGACAGAAGAGTAAAGACATTTATTACATTTTGACAAAAATAAATTTCCACTTTTCCTCTTCTCTCTTGCTGTTTTCCAAAAAAGTCGGCATTGCTTAATGATAGTTACCACACCTGGTCAAAACCAGTTTATGGAGGGTTAATTCCAATTATTTTCCTATAGATTCCCCTAGGGGTAATCCCAAAAAAACATATTTTCCCACATACTTATTTGTAGGTTCCCATAAGCTTTATTGATATTGCAATTAACTACACAGTCTTTAAAAACAATAGTGCTGAGTTACCCTTGTCACTTTTGTGACAAGGGTAACTCAGCACTATTGTTTTTAAAGAGTGTGTAGTTAATTGCAATATCAATAAAGCTTATGGGAACCTATAAATAAGTATATGGGAAAATAGTTATTTTTGGATTACCTTTAGGGGAATCTATAGGAAAATAATTGCTTAATGATAGTTCACAGCCTAGTTAGCATAATTTAGGCTAGAAATTGGCATAAATTGTGGCAAAAATCTGCTCTGGGTTCTAATTTGTGGCTCCCAATAAATTTGTTGCTTCTTTGATGCAGTTTTTTTTTAGACCAGCATACAAAAAGAAGGTCACAATAAATTAATTGTTTGAATAGACATCTGAATGGCTCATGTATTTTCAATGTTATTTTGAAACACTTGGGACTGTGCATTAAATATATGGAGTTAGTAAGTTTTACCCTATATTTGTTTGACTTTCCCTCAGGCACTGCATTTTCCTCCCACTCTCTAAAACATATTGATAGGGTAAATGGCTTGTGTTTTAGATAGAAAATTACATTTTGCAAGGCTGATGTAAGTAGTAGAAATATATGTAAAGCTACATTTGCTATAGTACACTAATAAATAAGTTGCAATGAAGTACAAACCTTAGTAAGGTTGGGTTCACATATGTCCAGTCTCCGGTATAGGTAAACTCAGCCTAGATCTCGACACAACTGATGCCACAACTGATGACACGTTGTCATCAGTTGCATGGCATCTGGCATCCATTGTTTCTCTTCAATCAGCCTGCTCTAGGGCACCTCGGAAATACACTGCCACCAAACACTGCAATGCATATCGAAGCAAATTTTTGGAAATGTTGCTGTGTACATGAGGCCTTAAAGGTAAAGCCAATAGACTTAAATTGTCTCACCTTGTTACTTTGCTTGCTACAGAGACAGATTTGTTCCTGTTCTCTCTGTGTGCTTTGTGAGACATCATAGCAGATAGGCTGGATACACATATGTCCAGCATCCGACATAGGTGAACTCAGCCTAGATCTCGACGCAACTGATGCCACAACTGATGACGACTTGTCAGTTACATGGCATCTGGCGTCCATTGTTTCTGCAAGGCGCGTTCCCCTGTCCGATGCTCTCCGGCAAGTCCAACCATCCAGCGTTAAAATTGAGATGCTGGATGATTGTGAAGTGTCCCATTCAAATGAATGGGATCAGTTCTAGCATCAGTTTCCCTCCAGCACATGCCAGAGGGAAATGATGGCGGACGCCTTATATATGTAAACCCAGCCTAACAATGTTTTTTTTTTTACAGTTGTTTCCTTAATGCTAGTTTTTTACTTAGACAATTTCAGATACTATGGTAAGCTTATCTGGCACGATATAAAGTAGTACTTTTTTGTTTGCTATTTTTTCCTTTGCAAGGTCAACAGAGACAAACATAGCAGTAAGCATACCTGATGTTGTACATGGCCATATAATATCTGCAGGGCAAATATTGAATTTTCTTTTTATTTAAAGAAAATTGAGTCAGGTAATATTTTATTTCTTAAGAACAAAGAAAGAAGGAAAGAAACAAAAAAAAAAAAAAAAACACAGACACTTCCAAGAAACAAAAAGAAAGCATAAATAGTTAAACCCTGGCATCATCTGTCAGTCATCTACCTAGAAATTAAGGCTGATAGATGGAAAACAAAACATTGTGCATGCAGTTACTTTTTCTCATCTCCATCATGCTGGGGAATTTTCTTTTATTTATCAACAATTAGGTTTACCAGACCCTATCCACACACCTAATTCCCAGCCTAAGTGCAAACTGTCAGTTCAACAATGAAGTGATTGACAAGAGTAGAAAAACTATACAAGCCTATGATGAAAGCTCCTATCTGGGCATTCTCTTATCTCTTCCACCCTAGCAAATGCTTCTATGATTTAATATTCACTGCTGCTTGGTTCATTTCAATATTTATTACTGAACCTAAATATGTGGGAAGTATTGAAACAAATTGAAATGTTTTCCCTGTCAGTATCAAAGTTTAAAAAAAAAAAAAAAAAACATTGGAAAGAAGTTTTTTTTTAGGTCAACTTTATTTAAAACTTTTTATTAAATGAATCATAACCCTTAACCAGATTTTGGCCTTGAGGACACAGGTCATTTTCATTTTTCTGGTTCATTATTCCTCCTTTCCTTTTAAGAGCCAAAACTTTTTCTATGTTTTTCATCTACAGACCCATATGAAGGCTTGTTTTTTTGTGTGACTATTAATGTGACTATTTTGTGTGACTATTAATCTTTGTAATTACACCTTTCATTTTGCAGTAAAATGTACAGAACAACCCAAAAATATTTGTGGGTGGGGGATTAAAATAGAAAACTACAGTTTAGCAAATGTAGAATTTATTTTATTTTTTTGTATGGTTAAACTGACACAGTGTCTTTATACTATAACAAAATACAATTAACATTTTCTATTATTGCACTGCTGTAGAAAAAAAAAACCTCAAACTTCTATTATTTTAAGTATATTTGAAATTGCCCTATTCTGACCCCTATAACTTCATTATTATGCTGTTATTTTATTGGTACCATTTTACTTATATGTGACTTTTTAAATCACTTTCTAATTAAGTTTTTGTGTCATATGCAAAAATGGCAATTTTAGCCAATGTTTTTTTGTTTTGTTTTTCTTTGGTTTTTTTTTTCCCCATCTTTACGCTATTCACCATATATGATAATTTACTATATATTTTAATGGTTTGGGCAATACCAAATATTTTTATTATTTTAAGGTGAACTCCAGCCAAAATTAACATTAATCAGTGTTTGGACGCTCCGTGATCTCCGAAATGGGACCCGACCCTCAGTGAGAAGAGCATTAATTTCTATAGGAGTGCCGATGATGCCCAAGTGCTGTATATTATGCTATAAATTGTAAATTAACAGGTCACAGCTTTTTTTATACTCAAAAATGCAAAAAAAAAAAACATGCAAAATGCATCAGAAAATGTGTCAACACGACACTTGTGAAACCAGCCAATCTTTTTTGCAACTGTTGCATATATCTAAATGCAGCTTGCAGAAATCCATTCTTTTGCTACAGAAATTTTAACGTTGTAATATTTCTGCACCAAATCTACCACAAGTGAAAAAAAAAACTTACACCAGCCACCTCCTTACTATGGTGAACAACCTTTGTGACTGTATCTCACTTTTGCATTATAAAGGAAGCACCTCGTTAGCACTAAACAGAGCCGGCCATACATAGTACACTTTCTGGGAGGAAAATGGAAAAGTGCTTCTCTCTAAGGCTAGGTTCAGACTACGGAATCTCCGGACAGAAAATTTCCGCCCGGAGATTCCGAGTGAGGCCAGCGCTAACTGAATCAGTCTGCGTTAGGACCGTGCGGACACTGCAGTCTCCAATAGACTGCAATGTGTTCCGCGCGGATTTCCGCCTAAAGAAAGAGCAACCCCTTTCTTCAGGTGAAAATTTCTAAGCGGATTTTCCATTCACAAATTCCGCTTCACAAATTCCAAAAAGTGTGAATTTGTGATCGGAAAACCATTCACTACACTATACATTTCAAAGCAGAATTGCAGGCGGAAATTCCGTAGTCTGAACCTAGCCTAATAGTCTACTTTTCAGTTCTGTTGTGGGATGTCCATCCTTCAATACCAACTGCAACTAAGAAGATATTTATACAATAGCTTATTGCTATCTGCACTGGAGGTGGCTGCTACTGTATGTGCAATGCTTCCTCCTGTCCTCTCTGGTGATAATCTCACCCCTTTTAACCAATAATCCTGCCCTTTTCCAGACCTGCTGAGAAAAAGAGATGAATATTTATGGAGGGATGGCGTTATTAGCTAAATGGGGTGGGGCTATCACCAGTTTGGGTAGAAAAAAAGTATTGAACATACAGCACCAGACCGCCTCCAGTGCATACGAGAAGAAAATACCACATTAGCAAAAAGATGAATATCTCCTGGACAGCTGCACTGAAAGTATTAGAAAGAGGGTCACCCACACTTTCTACCTGTTTATTCAGGTTAGTGTGGGTAACCCTGCTGTCTGTTTTCTTTTAAAACTTAGTTCAATATAACAGTACTGTGCTCCCACAATTTTTGTCGCAAATAGGAGCAACTCCATATTATCTTGGTGTTTTAGCTGTAACTTGCACTATATCTGGAGTTCCATACATAAGTTATTTATATTACCATGTGTATACAATAATCTTTTGCTTTCTATATAATATTTTTTAACTCTCAAGACAGCCACATTTAACTACATTATTGTTGCAAAATGCTGTGATATTATTTAAAAATAAAAAGATGTGTGTGTTAAATTTGGCATGAACACTCATTTAAGCCTATTTATTCCTAATTTATGAGTAATTATAATTGGAATGTCTCAATATGGAGCTATTCGTGTATTAACAAATGTTCCGTCTGCAAATTTATGCAAAAACAGGCTAATTAAAATGAATTTAGGAGAGTACAGTGAGCGCTCATTACCGTCAAGCAAAACTGATAGGGAATATTTTATAGACCAAGTAAACCTTAGGTTCTTATTATATAGTGTGGCATTACAGTGAAACTGTCATTGCAGTATAATAAATATTAGGAACCATGAATTTGATCCAAACAATTTTTGTGCTAAAATTCTAATTTAAATTAGTGTAAAAATAAAATAGCGTAATTTATCATAAAATAGCGTAATTTAAAAATAAACTTTTTATAAGTACCCTCCTTTCTTCATCTTGCTACAGTATTGGCAGCACACTATGGTGTTTCCATGTCGCACTACACTATTGGCGTAGCTTGTGTGACATGAATTGCTGTGGCCATGATCATATGAACGTACATACATACACATTTGATTGGGAATAATCTGGATATCAACTACTAGTATACTCTCTTGTCTAAAAGATATCTATGCCTTTAATTTGAAGAGTACGAGTACATAACCCACTACCATCCCTATATAGTAGCTATTGCTAATGTACAGTTTTGTATTTACTGATTATCTATAATTCATATTTGGGAATCTTGGATCATTTTAATCTATGCTATGGACTTTGTCACTTATTTTATAACTGATATTAATATGTTTTATCCTTAACCATTAGTGAAGGAAAAAATCAGTGAAACATCAATATTTTATCCCTTGTGTATTCCTCTCTTTAGATTACTGTACATACTGACTATACTGGTGTACCTGACTTAAATATGGCATACTGTATAGGCAAGAAGTACGTCATAGGTATGTCACATGCTCTCATACCCACCCTTGTGTGCTGCGATAATGAGATGAAGTGTCACTATGTTACTATGTTGGCAAAAGCCACATCTTAAAATTAGAATATCCCTTTATTGCTTTTCCTGCAATATAGACCAAAAATCCTCCTTATCTAACATGACAGAAGTAAGATAGAGTCAACTAGAGGATGAAATGCCCCAATTCCCTCTAAACTTTTTTGTGCATAGGACACATCTCTGAAGTCTGCCATTCATATTGAGGTTTAATGTTACTTTCAATTTCTTCTGTGATAGCAGAGAAGTGAAATAGCTGGATGAAAAAAGGCATATACTGTATATCTGGAATAGTGTGTATTTCTTGCTAATGAAAGTTTCTGGTCTGCGATATTTAGTTTCAAGATGTTTGATGGTGAAACTCCACTGTGTTATCTTCTTTTTCTCATCTTTTTGGTTAACATAGACAAGAGTACAAGTGTATTGCTGAAAACATGGCCTACAAAGAAAACACTATCTGTAGTTAAACCTGCTATTACTATTTATAAAGTCTACTGGCTTATGAAACCAAATGAATAAAAATGCTACAGAAATATGTTTACAGATCCTGTTAGATCCAACAAACAAAAAAGAGAGGCATGAGGTATTTCACTCCATCTAGAATAAATCTAGTCATCAGGGAACAGATTTATAAAATGCAGCATCCCCCGCAGGGGATTTAAAAATGAAAGTTAAAACACACGATACATCGCAGGATTGCGGACCATGCCGCCTGCTCCCCTGCTTAATAACTTCTGATCGCATCAGGTCTCAGAAGTGAGACCCAGTGCGATCAATCCCTCAGCCCCTGTACTAAAACCCCCATCATGGAACAGACTCTGCTCCATGATGGGGGTAGTAGTATGTAGCCTCCCCAGCTGTGTGCAGACTCCCGTAGCTAGAGAATTACTACTTCCATCTTGGAAAAAAGTCTGTTCCACGATGGGAGTAGTAGTAGTCCCTCAGCACTGCAGAAGTCTGCTAATGTCACCTCTTCTTAGCATGATCAGAAATAATAACAATAATATAAACCAGGTGCAAACTGATGACATAAAGGCTCATCCGTTTGCCATAGACTTCGATGTTAAAAATAATGGCCAATAATTCAACCGTTTCTTGTAATGAAAGAAAAATTTGTGCATGTGCCGTTATTTCTTCCGTCACAAATAACGAATAACATTATTCATGACAGACTATAATGGGTCATAATGGATAATCAAAAAATCCCATAGACTTGAATGGGATTTTGTAACGGACGTTTAACATCCGTTATTAAGGCTTTTCTAACAGACGTTTATAACGGGTCTTTTAATGGAAAAACTTTATAGTGTGAAAGGGGCCTAATAGCATGGGTCCGTTGAGTAAAAATATTGTCTGGAGGTCTTTTTACTTCCTCTGGCATGCAAGATGGCCATTCGTCTTGTCCAGGCTGTCTGAGAAGACTGTACAATAAGATTGCTGTTTGTACTGGTCAGTGTTATGTTATTACATAGTATTGAACAGTAAAATGCAATTGAATAATTGCTTGCAATTGTCCCATATGGGGACTTAAAAAGTTTTAAAAAATACATAAATGCTCAGTGCAACAAAATAAATAAATAAATAAAATGAAGAAAAAAAAACAAAAACCCTCATAAAGGGAATATGGAAAAATAAACCCCCAATGCATTTTTTGCTTTGACATATATTTTACGGTAACATTAAAGGTATCATTGTGAAATACAAAGGGTCCCAGAAAAAAAAAAACTTGTCTGGGTCCTAAAAGCCAACAAAAAAGCACAGCACTCAAATGAGAACATCGGCCCTAAAGATTAGCACATTTCTGAAAAATTCGATACGGACAATTCGCCAAATTTTTGCTATTAAAAACGGCTAATTCTGGCCTACAGAGAGGCTCAATAGCGATATAGAACACTTTGCCTTGTCCTAACACACATAGCGAATGTGCTGTGTTAGTGAAATTATACTGCTTTCAGTATGACATGCAGATTACAGGCATAGCTATTAGAATCACTGCTGCAGAGCGTCTGGATGTGGCAGATTTTTTATGTAATTTTTATTTTATTTTATTTGAATTTATTTATATTTTTTGGCTACCCACTCTGGTGAGTATCGGGCTGGCGGTCCTCCGCCAGGTGCGATACCACCTGTTCCTGCCCCTGCCTCTCAGTGTCCCCCTTACTGTGAAAGTGCTAATGTTTCATTTAATCAGTTAAGGTTCATTGTTATCGCTCCAAGCTGTTTCATTGGATTCTTGTGATAATTCCACAGATAATATGACGTCAACGACCACAGGGCATCAGTCTTGATAAGATTACATCGATCTATTTAAATTTAATTTTAAGATTTATTTTAGATTCCCAAGTTTAACCCCTTAAGGACCAAGGCCGTACTGGTACGTCCTGAGTCCTCTACCTTATAACGCAGGGGCCACCCGAGCTAATAGCGCCGCATCTAAAGTGAAAGTAAGCTGATAAGCTAAGGGAGCTGTTCGGGATCGCCTCGGTTAAATTGCGGCATTCCCAAACAGCTGTAGGACATCAGGAGGGTCCCCTTACCTGCCTCCTGTTGTCTGATCGCCGAATGACTGCTCAGTGCCTTAGATCCAGGCATAAGCAGTAAAGCAGCAGAATAATTGATCAATGGTTTCCTATGAGAAACCATTGATCAATGTAAAAGATCAGTGTGTGCAGTGTTATAGTCCCCCTATGGGAGCTATAACATTGCAAAAAAAAAATGAATAAAGATCTTTTAACTCTTTCCTTAAATGGTACCTCTCATCAAATAAACTTTTTATATATTTTAGATTAATGAATGTTGAATAACTTTCCAATAGCATGTTAATGAAAAATATGCTTCTTTCTATTGTATTTTTCCCGATCAGTCCTGTCAGCAAGCATTTCTGACTCATGCTGGAGTCCTAAACACTCAGAGCTGCCAGCCTGCTTTGTTCACAGCCAAACAGGCTGTGAACAAAGCAGGCTGGCAGCTCTGAGTGTTCTCCTTTGTGAACAAAGCAGACTGGCAGCTTGTAGTGTTTAGGACTCCAGCATGAGTCTGAAATGCTTGCTGCCAGGACTGGTAGGGAGACCCCTAGTGGTCATTTCTTCAAAGTGGAAAATTAAATAGAAAGAAGCATATTTTTTAATAACTTGCAATTGTAAAGTTATTCTGCATACATTAATCTATAATATATCAAAAGTTTTTTTGATGAGAAGTACCCTTTAATAAAAGTTTGAATCACCCCCCTTTTCCCATTTAAAAACAAATGTGTAAATAAAAATAAACATATGTGGTATCACTGCGTATGAAAATGTCTGAATTATAAAAATATATAGTTATTAAAACCGCACGGTCAATGTCGTAGGCGCAAAAATTCCAAAGTCAAAAATAGTGTATTTTTGGTCACTTTTGATATCACAAAAAAATGAATAAAAAGCGATCAAAAGTCCGATCAATACAAAATGGTACCACTAAAAACTTCAGATCACGGCGGCAAAAAAATGTAGTGCAAAAACAGAAAAAAACCCTGGTCCTAAAGGGGTTAATGTCCTGGTGTTTAGTTTGTACTAATACTGTATGACCACAAAACCCAATCTAACAAGGAGTCACATGGCGGCACAATGACAGAACCTAGAGGTGGAAGCTGCATGAGGAAACCATAATCTGGCAGAATGACAGCCTAAAATTTGTCGGCAGCAAGAGGAGAACATATAGTGGCTGAATGACACAGCCTGGAGTTGGTGGCAGCATGAGGAGACCATAGGGCCTCACAATCCCTAAGATTAAAAAAATAATTTTCAAATTGAAATTGAAGATTCATGGTAGCTAGTGCTACCATAACATTTTTTAGGTAATGTCCTAGGTCCAGCAACATGAGTAAACCATAAAGTGGTTGAATGACACTGCCTGGAGGTGGCGGAAGCATGAGGAGACCATACAGTGGCTGAATGGTACAACCTGGAGTCGGCGGCAGCATGGGATCATGTAGTGGCTGAATGACACAGCCTGGAGTTGGTGGCAGCATGAGGAGAACATATAGTGGCTGGATTGCACAGCCTGGAGATGGCAGCAGCATGAGTAGAATATATAGTATCTGAATGACACAGCGTGGAGGTGGTGGAAACATGAGGAGACCATATAGTGGCTGAATGACACAGCCTCAAGGTGGCAGAAGCATGAGGAGACCATATAGTGGCTGAATGGCACAGCCTGGAGTTGGCGGCAGCATGAGGAAACCATATAGTGGCTGAACCCACAGCTAAAGTAAGATACTTCTGTAGGGGAGCGAACAGCATAGGACAGAGGCAATGGGAGGACAGGGACTGCTCCCAGGCCATGCCAACTGAAGGTTGTGTCTGAGGAACCAACCGACTGTTAACTGGGGGTATCAAATGTCACTTCTGTTTAAGTGGATGACTGTGTTAACCAATCAATGATAGCAGATGAGTTGCTGGTCGAGACACAACCACTAGATGACAGGCCTCTCGCAGTGACTCCTGCTGGCACTGGCCCCAAGTCTACTGCGACCTCTGCCACTCCTCCTCTGCCTGACATACTTAGTGCGTATATGAGGGGAGTACAATACACTTCACTACGCTTAATACAGTACTTGGCTAGAACAGTAGCAGGTGTTTACTTTTGTCTGGCCTTTTACAGTAACTAGTAGTGTTGAGCACGAATATTCGTTATGCTAATTTTTATCACAAATAACAGCACGTCACAATTTTTAAAATATTTTGAATATAGTGCTATATATTCGTAATGACAAATTTTTTTTCTTTTTGTTTTTCCACATGCAAATTTTTATGAAAATTTTCCATGAAAATTTTTGCATTGAAAAAAAGGGAATGAACATAGTGAATATGCAAATTTTGCGAACTTTGGACGAATAATCGCCAATATATTCGCAAAATATCACAAATTCAAATATTGCCCCTGCTGCTCATCACTAGTAACTAGGACCTTAAGACTTTATCAGGAACAAAATGGAACAACACTTCCATAAGTGCGTCTGTGATACGCACTTATGAGGGCAGTAGAATGCGCTCCACTACGTGTAACAGTATTTGTCTAGAACAGCAGCAGGTGTGTACTTTAGGCTGTCCTTTCACAGTATGTAGGCCCTTGAGAGTTTAACAGGTACAAAATAGTACACCACTTAGATGTAGATATGTAGTACGCACTTATGATGGCAGAAAAATGCGCTACAGTACCGTTAAAAAGCATTTAAATACAACACCAGCCGATGAGTACTTTTACCTGGACTTTCACAGCATCAAGGCCCTTAAGAGTTTAACAGGTACAAAATAGTACACCATTTAGATGTAGGTATGTGGTAGGCACTAATGAGGGCAGAAAAATGTGCTACAGTATGTTTAAGAAAGTTTTTGTGTACTATACCAGCAGAAGACACCAGTGCTGCAACACACAGCCGCTGTGTACTACACCCAAAATTGTCAATTTCACTCCCTTCCCTATCAGTGCTTCTAGCCAGGAATTGAGCTTGAGCTGAATCTCTGCTGTTCTTCTGTGCAACACACTGCCCTCGGATCCTATCTATAATAGAAAGCTGTAGACAGTGACTGGAAGGTGGATCGCTGCAGTAAGCATGCTTTTCTGTGACAAGCAAACTGCTCTCTGTCCAACAGAACGCTGACTTGACTAGGAGGTAAATTGCTCCTGGAAAAAGCTTTTCTGTGTAACACACACAGGGCTGTCTGTCCCTATAAATATCTCTGCAGTGAAAGGATGAAGTGACTGGCCGCAATATGGCTGTCGATTATATAGGGCTGTGACATCACAGGGGTGACTGGCTGCTGATAGGCTGCATCTTGCATGTGATTCAAGGTCATCCCATCTACCCTTGTTCCCGCCTTCCCAGGATTCCTTGCCCCATGTCCTCACATGTGGATCCTCACATTTTAGATGCCCTGGAGCCTGGACCGCACTAAATTGAGTTTAATGAAGCAATTTGTGCAATAGAATTGCAGCGATATTCGCATTCCTTACAATTTCCATGAAATTCGTAACAAATTTGGATTCTTCAGTTTTGATTCGCTCATCTCTAGTTGTAATGTAGAAAAACACTGGGCCTCAAATTCAACAACATATGCCTATAAAAATTTCATTTTTAAAAGAATGTTAATACTAAGGTGTGATACACACTGTTTAGACTATAGACCCAAATATGGCATAATGTACAGTATTAACTAAATTCATAAAATAAAATAAATTTGCTCTACCAACTAAATTTATATAAATCCATAAAATGTATAAATTAAATGTAGAAGGACAAAGCTTAGCAAAAAGTGGGCATGTTTTTTCATAAAAAGACTTGTGGCTTAAATATGCCCAAATTGCACCAAATATCCATCACAAATGCACCCAAAATTTACCAGGTTTTTCAACAGTCTGCTCCACTTAACATCTGGTGCTTTTGTAGAATGTTTAGCCTAGGATAAGAATTATAATTGCTTTTTATTTATCTTTTCCACATGTGAACAGAATTGTTCTGAAAATGTTGTCCTGCAAGTTGTCTCATGCTTGTAGAATACAATGTAAGTCAATAAATGCAGAACACGTCAAAATGATCTAAAGATTTAGTGACTTCCCTAAGCCATATGCGCTTGAAACAGCCAAATGTGTTTTCATTAATGAAATCCAATCTACTGGCATATTGTTCCACACTTCTCATTTAAGTCAATCTAATTGCTGTTTTAAATGTGGTAATAGACTTTTTTTTTATCCTGCCATTCATATTAGCTCTGAAAATGTGAAAACATCTGGCTCAGCAAATATTTTAGTACTTTTCAAAGAAATAATTGGTATTGGGAGGGAGTGTACAGGTTCTTATATTCCTTAGTGAGAATACCAGGCACATTGTCATACCAATTCCCAGAAGACCACTGTTCTGCTGATGATATCATCAGTCAAATTGGAACCTGATGACCTGTGTGCTGTATATTTAGAATTAACTCAATTCTTACTACAGCTAGCATCGGAGAACTTAAGGCGTGATTCGTAGTAGACCGTTTTATATTGCTTTTAACCCTTTTTTCACATTCCTAAATATAGCATATGCATGTGATATATTGTATAGTTGCATATTAACATGAGCGATACAACAATGTTAATGAAGAGGGATGCAAAAACTCTAGCTAGGTGAGTGCTAATTGCCCTTTTTGAGAGAGATGGATATTCTTCCCAACTCCACATGTGACAATTGAAAAAAATATCTGGTTTAATGACTTTTTAATCTCAGAAATCTAGTATACATAACTTGTTAATATAGACAAGCATATTGATTTGGAACAAATTTGATTCAAACCAAATTTCACCAAACTTGAGATTCAATCGATTTATGACCTGTTTTAGATTCATTTAATCCTTGCTCCTGTACCTTGAATGTTCCTGAGATAAACGTTTGCAAAGTAACTTTGATTCCCTACATTTCTAGCTGCTCAGTATATTTTACAGGACAAGGGACTTATGGCTTTGGCAGGAGGCCCTGCTCCTGCACATACATTACATGGCAAATACAAATACAAATCATCAGCTGAATCAGAATCCAATTCCGAACCAAATCAGTCAGAATTGCGAATCAGATAAAAAATTCTCTCAGAAAATCTTCTCCGGTCTATTTCAAGAAAGACATCCAGATGCCTCCCTACTTGTCCAGAACTGGTTTGGCCTGGCAGAAGTCCAAAATCAGGAAATGCTGAGGGGGGGGGGGGGTGCAGCCTTATCCAATCATAGCTCATCTCACACTGCTCTGGGCTGTGTAGCAGAGTGAGGGAGGAAGTTCTCCCCTGTATGGCTTTAGATAATGTTACGCCTGCTGGGGAATGCCCCAGTCTGTGAATCTGACTGAGACTGAACAGAAAATACAGAGCAATATCAAGGCAGAAAACTAAAAAAATAATAAAAATAAAGGCAGGGGGTGATTTATCATGATGGGGCAGTAAACTGGGATGTGATGTCACCAATTTGGGTGATGGCAGCAGATTTGTATATGCTGATTGCAGGCTAGAAAATCCTGTTAGGTGTAGAAATCAGCAACAGAGATAAAATCAAGCCATGAGTGCCATATTGTATGGTGTTTCTCCACTTGGCACCCAGAGTCCGCTAAGACTGTGTGCAATCTTCTGGAGCCAGGATGAAATGGTGGGGATAAGGGCAGAGTTCCATGATCAAGATTCACAGCCTTGCTGCCAGGAGAAGGAATCCTTGTAGCAACTTGGTCCATCAGGAGAGAGGGCACAGTAGTATGGAGAGCTAGCGACAGTGGCAAACATATAGAGGTAAGGATCCTTTCATACTACAGCTACTGCCCGTCAGCAGCTGGTCTGTTGGAAGATAGTGGGAGAAAAATTAGTGCTTGTGACCTCTTTTACTCCTGCTATCTTACGGCAGAATAACGGCCGCTGTAATGGACGTCAGAGAATCCCATTCAAGTGAATGGGAACCTCTGTGCCTGTTATGCCTCTCGTTGGGCTCTATCACACTAACGGTAGTTAAAGGCAAAAAAAAAAGAGCCTAAATGCCCATTTGTGGCGGGGCCCAGCGGCAGTGTGAAAGTAGCCTAATTTGGTGAATAATTTCAGTTTGAGACAGATCAGCCAAATGTGTAGCATAGTGCCACCAGCCTCACTTCATCACCAGCATGTGTCAGGCACTGAAGAGTAGACGCATACAAGGAGGGCTGGGACTCTTTACCATCTGGCCAAAATATCATAGTTGGTTTCTTGATTGACATCTTGTGGCACAGGGTTGAAGCCTTCCTCCAGCCCACATCTAAATTGGAATGGCCTAGTTCCCTCTCTCAACTCTGTTGAAAATATAGCGGGAGGTCTTGACATAAGTCAAGGAAAAGGAGGACACTATAAGGCCGAAATACTGGAGACATATAGCTCTTTAAATCAATGAAGAAAGTGATATAGGTGTAGATGGTCCTTAGAGGCTGCATAAAAGTGTCTCAACTGGGCATATTAAAACAAACACGTCATACAACCCTCAAAGCAGACCCACTCCTGTTCTGTGCAGTGATGAACACAATCAAGGACCTGAGTCAGGACTGCAGCAAGATGATATAGTAGATAACCTGAAATCAGTATGTGTCTCATTAGTCTAGGGTGTTTTTGGGTCCAAATGAAGCCAGAAAAAAGAGAAGAGAGGTTTGTATTAAAAGAGTTGAAATTATGGAAAAAGATGTAGGAGATGTGTATATTTATTTTTATGATATTGGTTGTCCCCAACCTAGAGAGGTCCTTGCACTTCCACCAGAATAGATCAAACTTAATGGAGTGTAGTAGAGGAGAAAAGTTAGTCTGAAAGGTGTCAGTGAAACACGATTATACTTGAACATCCAGATATTTGAGCAATTTGGATTACCAGTAGTGTTGAGCGGCATAGGCCATATTCGAATTCGCGAATATGCGCGAATATATGGACGAATATTCGTCATATTCGCGAATATTCGCATATTCGTAATAGTCTCGTTTTATTTTCGCATATGCGAATATTCGCGCATACGAAAATTTGTATATACAAAAATTAACATATGCGAAAATTCGCATATGCGAAAATTCGCACACCAGTCTCACACAGTAGTATTACAACCTTCTTACACCACATAAGCTGGAAGCAGAGAGGGATGATCACTGTGATGTGTACTGTGAAAAAAAAAAAAATACGAATATTCGTAATTACGAATATATAGCGCTATATTCGCGAATATTCGCGAATTCGCGAATATGCGATATTCGCGAATAAAATTCGAATTGCGAATATTCGCGAGCAACACTAATTACCAGACAATTGTCTCATAATTGTCTCATAGATAGTTGACAATGTGTTGGGGTAGAGTGATATTAAGAGCCTCACACCTAATAGGATTAAGCCATAAAGTCATTATTGAGGGTAAGAAAGTCAGAGGGAGGATAGGAAAAGGAGGAGATTATCTACAAATGCTGACCGTTTGTAATGGCACAGAGGGATGTGGAGACCTTCTATGTCATAATTCTGTCATATAGCAATAAGTAGGTGTTCCACACAGATTACATAAAGAAGCGGTGACCTTGCCTTGTTCCATTACCAATGGAGGACAGCCTGGCCTTGTTCCATTTCCAATGTTGAAAGGGAAGGCAAATTGGCAGTTAACACGGATCTGGGCTTAAGTTAAGCAATAAGGTGCCATAATACAAGCTTTCATTAAAGGCCTTCTCCGTATTAAAAGAAAGCAAGAAAAGAGGCATATAATGTCGCATAGTGCACCATGGAGAAAGCCTGTAAGGTTTTATCACAAGCTTTTCTCCCAGGGGTGAAGCTCAGTTGATCGGGGTGGACAAAGGATCTCATATGGCCAATCATAATTGATTAGGGAGCTAGGATGATAGCTGGGGCAGAGAATGTGGACTTTTCCCTACTTTGGAATTACTTTGAAAGCTTTGCAGAAGAAATGTGGGAGAGATGCAGGGTTAGCTATATTGCTAGATGATGGCAGGAGGGGGGAAGACAGTCCAATATGAAGATCCTTACAGATCTTGGCTCTATACCTGAACTCTAACTCAAGCATTAAAGCAAAAACCAGCTCTAACTCTTCTGAAAAGAAAGACTCTTCTAAGGCAAGAGTGGTCTCAGCTGATGTAGGGATGTGAATAAAATTAAGTAAGAAAATGAAGAGTTAGCATGGTAGATGGGGTGTGATGGGTGGATTTAGATACATTTTATAGTATTGACAAAAGCATCTAGAACCTCAGGGGCCAAGTCAGAAAGGAGTTAAGTATAGTATATGAGGACATTGGCTACTTATAATACATATACTTAGAATTCAACAGTTTCAGAAGGTTATGATGAACCCGTGTAAGATCGCATCGCTTCCTGATTTTTTTTTTTATAAAGAGATTCTTAAGATTGCAATTGTGTTAGCAGTAAGTAATCTTTGCAGAGGCTTCCCTCTTTAGCTGAGCCCCATGTTTAACAAAAACTCCTAACAAGATGCATTTCAGAGCTTCCCATTTTATTATAGGTGTAGAAGTATCATTCAAGTAATTCTAAGAAAAATTGGAGACCGTAGTTTTGATCTCCTGTAGGCAGAGTGAATGCAATAGCAGGAAAAGAGGAAAGCGTGAAAGAGAATTTGAAAGAGGGGCGGCATGAATAAATCATTGTACCAATATCTGCCAAAGTGACCATGAATAAGAGGTGATGTGGACAAAGTATGAAGTCGATGCAGTTATAAATTTGGCGGGGGTGGGAAAAGAAAGAGGAGTCATATAATTGAGGATGTACAGTATTCCAGATGTCACTCAATTGCATCGAGTGTAGTTTCATATTCAGGATGCAGAGTTAATGGTACAGCAAGTTTGTACGGTACTTGATCATGTTAAGGGGCATACACCGATGCTACCATCAGGGTCTGTCCAAATAATTCACAGCAAATCCATAGCGAGCATTCAGATCAATACAGGAGTTACTGATTTTAGAAGCCATGTATTTCATTTTAAATTGGCCTTGTAAAATATATTAGATATACTATATATTAAACAGTAATATTTATGGACACATGCAATTCATTGTATACATTTGTCATGGTATCATATTGTTACTTAAAGGATGCATATACAGTGGGGCAAAACAGTATTTAGTCAGCCACAAATTGTGCAAGTTCTCCCTCTTAAAAAGAGAGACGCCTGCAATTTTCAACATAGATATACCTCTACTATGAGAGGCCGAATGAGAAAAAAAATCCATAAAATCACATTGTCTGATTTTTAAAGAATTTATTTGCAAATTATGATGGAAAATAAGTATTTGTTCACCTACAAACAAGCAAGATTTCTGGCTCTCACAGGCTTGTAACTTCTTTAAGAGTCTCCTCTGTCCTCTACTCATTACCTGTATTAATGGCACCTGTTTGAACTTGTTATTTGTATAAAAGACACCTGTCCACAACCTCAAACAGTCACACTCCAATCTCTATTGACCAAGACCAAAGAGTTGTCGAAGGACACCAGAAACAAAATTGTAGACCTGCACCAGGCTGAGAAGACTGAATCTGCAATAGGCAAGAAGCTTGGTGTGAAGAAATCAACTTAGAAAATGGAAGACATACAAGATCACTGATAATCTCCCTCGATCTGGGTCTGCATGTAAGAACTCACCCTGTGGTGTCAAAATGATCACAAGAACAGTAAGCAAAAATCCCAGAACCACGTGGGGGGATTTAGTGAATAACCTGCAGAGCTGGGATCAAAGTAACAAAGGCTACCATCAGTAACACACTACGCTGCCAGGGACTAAAATCATGCAGTGCTAGATGTTTCCCCCTGCTGAAGCCAGTACATGTCCAGGCCTGTCTGAAGTTTGCTACAGAGCATTTGGATGATCCAGAAGAGGATTGGGAGAATGTAATATGGTCAGATGAAACCAAAGTAGAACTTTTTGGTAAAAACTCAACTTGTCATGTTTGGAGGAGAAACAATGCTGAGCTGCATCCAGAGAACACCATACCTACTGTGAAGCATGGTAGTTGAAACGTTTTTCCTTTAGGCTGTTTTTCTGATTTTGAGCAAAAACTTCCTTCCATCAGCAAGAGCTTTGAAGATGAAACCTAGCTTGGTCTTTCAGCATGACAATGATCCCAAACACACTGCCCAGGCAACGAAGGAGTGGCTTTGCAAAAAAGCATTTCAAGGTCCTGGAGTGGTCAAGCCAGTCTCCAGATCTCAACTACATAGAAAACCTTTGGAGGGAGTTGAAAGCCTGTGTTACCCAGTGACAGCCCCAAAACATCACTGCTCTAGAGGAGATCTGCATGGGGGAATAGACCAAAATACCAGCAACAGTGTGTGAAAACCTTGTGAAGACTTACAGAAAACATTTGACCACTGTCATTGCTAACAAAGAGTATATAACAGTATTGTGATGAACTTTTGTTATTGACCAAATACTTATTTTCCACCATAATTTGCAAAGAAGTTCTTTAAAAATCAGACAATGTGATTTCATGGATTTTTTTTTTCTCATTATGTCTCTCATAGTTGAATTATACCTATGATGAAAATTACAGGCCTCTCTCATCTATTTAAGTGGGAGAACTTGCACAATTGGTGGCTGACTAAATACTTTTTGGCCCCACTGTAAGCCCATGACATCTTTGTCTATATGCTCTATTCTCCTTGCCCCAGATCCCCCTATAGCAGCAAGAAGGAGAGCTGATCTGTGCAAGCGGAACAGGTACATCTGTGCATTGCATGGATGATCACTGATTTGAATAGCCCCTATTAGGGTATGTTCACACTACGTAATTCCCACGGAATTTTGTGAGCGGAATTCCGCGAACGGAATTCCGTGCAGCGAACATAAACATCAGTGTGAATGGGTTTCCGCGAGACCCGTTCACATTGCGGAATTTCAGTGGCAGACAATTCCACCGCTGAAATTGTTCAGCGCAGAGAAAGATCATGTTCACTTTTTGCACGGAAGTCCGCGAACACTGCATAGCCATCAATGGTGAAGATGCAGTGCCGCGCGGTCCTACCGCTGAATTATTGCGGCGGTGGCCACCAGAATGGAATCTCCGCTCGTGTAATTCTGCGAGCGGAGATTCCATTCAGAATCTGTAGTGTGAACATACCCTTAAACACTACATGTACCACGGAGCAGCCTCTGCATGTGAGACGTCTGGTGTGGCATTCACATGGATAACCATACTTTACTGTGTATTAAAAGAAGATTGTAACCTAATGTAGGTATAATTCACAGCCAGTAAAATAGACAGTCTGACTACATTAGACCACAACACAGCTTGAACTGTGTACTGTGACCAAAAATGTGACAACATGTGTTTGATCAAGGATAGAAATCTATGGTAAGCTGCCTGTTAGCATTTTTGGCTTATCATAGCTTTGTACAACTGTGTTTGTAGTGTAATCTTGGTCCTGAGCCTTAGTACAGACTATTACCCCTAAATTTATTTACTGTCACATTAACAGATAAAAATAGTCTGTGCGTAAAATAAAATAAAAAATATCTTGTAGTTTTTAAAATATTATGTTTCTGTCCATTTTACTTTGGTAAAGTAGAATTAAATGGCTGCAACAAGATTTACAAATCACTTACAATAGATAACACAACAGGTCACAGGGATTCTGCTACTGGAACAGATTGGCTGCTTATCTCAAATGAACATGTGCCAACCCTGAGAGTATTCAAAGAGTTGTCTATTGGAACAGGTCAGAATTCTACAATGAAACTGAAATGAGACTCTAATAATGGAAAACGTAAAAGATAATTGTCACGATGCCGGCTGGCAGGTGGTGGATCCTCTGTGCCAGAGAGGGATTGGCGTGGACCGTGCTAGAGGATCGGTTCTAAGTCACTACTGGTTTTCACCAGAGCCCGCCGCAAAGCGGGATGGTCTTGCTGCGGCGGTAGTGACCAGGTCGTATCCCCTAGCAACGGCTCAACCTCTCTGGCTGCTGAAGATAGGCGCGGTACAAGGGAGTAGACAGAAGCAAGGTCGGACGTAGCAGAAGGTCGGGGCAGGCAGCAAGGATCGTAGTCAGGGGCAACGGCAGAAGGTCTGGAATCACAGGCAAGGAACACACAAGGAACGCTTTCACTGGCACTAGGGCAACAAGATCCGGCGAGGGAGTGAAGGGGAAGTGAGGTGATATAGGGAAGTGCACAGGTGTAAACACTAATTGGAACCACTGCACCAATCAGCGGTGCAGTGGCCCTTTAAATCGCAAAGACCCGGCGCGCGCGCGCCCTAGGGAGCGGGGCCGCGCGCGCCGGGACAGAACTGACGGGGAGCGAGTCAGGTACGGGAGCCGGGGTGCGCATCGCGAGCGGGCGCTACCCGCATCGCGAATCGCATCCCGGCCGGAGGTGGTAACGCAGCGCCCCGGGTCCGTGGAACCGACCGGGGCGCTGCAGTGAGGGAAGTGTAGCGAGCGCTCCGGGGAGGAGCGGGGACCCGGAGCGCTCGGCGTAACAGTACCCCCCCCCTTGGGTCTCCCCCTCTTCTTGGGGCCTGAGAACCTGAGGATCAGACTTTTGTCCAGGATATTGTCCTCAGGTTCCCAGGACCTCTCTTCTGGACCACAACCCTCCCAATCCACTAAAAAAAAAGTTTTTCCTCTGACCTTTTTAGAGGCTAAGATTTCTTTAACAGAGAAGATGTCCGAGGAGCCGGAAACAGGAGTGGGAGGAACAGATTTAGGAGAAAAACGGTTGAGGATGAGAGGTTTAAGAAGAGAGACGTGAAAGGCATTAGGGATACGAAGAGAAGGAGGAAGAAGAAGTTTGTAAGAGACAGGATTAATTTGACACAAAACTTTAAAAGGACCAAGATAGCGTGGTCCCAACTTATAGCTCGGGACACGGAAACGGACATATTTAGCGGAGAGCCATACCTTGTCTCCAGGGGAAAAAATGGGAGGAGCTCTTCTTTTCTTATCTGCGAATCTCTTCATGCGAGAAGAAGCCTGTAAGAGAGAATTTTGGGTCTCTTTCCATATGGTGGAAAGATCACGAGAAATTTCATCCACAGCGGGCAGGCCAGAGGGCAAGGGGGTAGGGAGGGGGGGAAGAGGGTGACGGCCGTACACCACGAAAAACGGAGATTTGGAGGAAGATTCAGAGATTCTGAAATTATACGAGAATTCGGCCCAAGGTAGAAGATCTGCCCAGTCATCCTGGCGGGAGGAAACAAAATGTCGTAAATAGTCACCCAAGATCTGGTTAATTCTCTCTACTTGTCCATTGGATTGAGGATGGTATGCAGAAGAAAAATTTAATTTAATCTTGAGTTGTTTACAGAGAGCCCTCCAGAATTTAGACACAAATTGGACGCCTCTATCCGAGACGATCTGTGTAGGCAACCCGTGAAGACGAAAAATGTGTACAAAAAATTGTTTAGCCAACTGAGGCGCTGAAGGAAGACCAGGAAGAGGGATGAAATGTGCCATTTTGGAGAATCGATCAACGACCACCCAAATAACAGTGTTGCCATGGGATGGGGGTAAGTCAGTAATAAAATCCATACCAATCAGAGACCAAGGTTGTTCGGGGACAGGTAGAGGATGAAGAAAACCAGCGGGCTTCTGGCGAGGAGTCTTATCCCGGGCACAGATAGTGCAGGCTCGCACAAAGTCCACCACATCAGTCTCTAGAGTCGGCCACCAATAGAAGCGAGAGATGAGTTGCACAGATTTCTTAATGCCCGCATGACCTGCGAGATGGGAGGAGTGACCCCATTTGAGGATCCCAAGGCGTTGGCGTGGAGAAACAAAGGTCTTTCCTGGAGGAGTTTGCCTGATGGAGGCTGGAGAAGAGGAAATCAGGCAGTCAGGAGGAATGATGTGTTGAGGAGAGAGTTCAATTTCAGAGGCATCTGAGGAACGAGAGAGAGCATCGGCCCTAATGTTCTTATCAGCAGGTCGAAAGTGAATTTCAAAATTAAATCGGGCAAAGAACAGAGACCACCTGGCCTGACGAGGATTCAGCCGTTGGGCAGACTGGAGGTAGGAGAGGTTCTTGTGATCGGTGTAAATAATAACTGGAAATCTTGATCCCTCCAGCAGATGCCTCCATTCCTCAAGTGCTAATTTAATGGCTAGAAGCTCTCGATCCCCGATGGAGTAGTTCCTCTCCGCCGGAGAGAAGGTCCTGGAAAAAAAACCACAAGTAACAGCATGCCCGGAAGAGTTTTTTTGTAGAAGGACAGCTCCAGCTCCCACTGAGGAGGCATCAACCTCCAATAGGAAGGGTTTAGATGGGTCAGGTCTGGAGAGCACGGGAGCCGAAGAAAAGGCAGACTTGAGTCGTTTAAAGGCGTCTTCCGCTTGAGGAGGCCAAGACTTGGGATCGGCATTTTTTTTTGTTAAAGCCACAATAGGAGCCACAATGGTAGAAAAATGTGGAATAAATTGCCTGTAATAATTGGCGAACCCCAAAAAACGTTGGATGGCACGGAGTCCGGAGGGGCGTGGCCAATCTAAGACGGCAGAGAGTTTATCTGGGTCCATTTGTAGTCCCTGGCCAGAGACCAAGTATCCTAGAAAAGGAAGAGATTGGCATTCAAACAGACATTTCTCTATTTTGGCATAGAGTTGATTATCACGAAGTCTCTGAAGAACCATACGGACATGCTGGCGGTGTTCTTCAAGATTGGCAGAAAAAATCAGGATATCGTCCAGATATACAACAACACAGGAGTATAGGAGATCACGAAAAATTTCATTAACAAAGTCTTGGAAGACGGCAGGGGCGTTGCATAGACCAAAGGGCATGACCAGATACTCAAAGTGTCCATCTCTGGTGTTGAATGCCGTTTTCCATTCATCCCCCTCTCTGATGCGGATGAGATTATAAGCACCTCTTAAGTCCAGTTTGGTAAAAATATGGGCACCTTGGAGACGATCAAAGAGTTCAGAGATGAGGGGTAGGGGGTAGCGGTTCTTAACCGTGATTTTATTAAGACCGCGGTAGTCAATGCAAGGACGTAGAGAGCCATCTTTTTTGGACACAAAGAAAAATCCGGCTCCGGCAGGAGAGGAGGATTTACGGATAAAGCCCTTTTTTAAATTTTCTTGGACGTATTCAGACATGGCAAGAGTCTCTGGGACGGACAGAGGATAGATTCTGCCCCGGGGTGGAGTAGTGCCCGGGAGGAGGTCAATGGGACAATCATAAGGCCTGTGAGGAGGTAGAGTCTCAGCTTGTTTTTTGCAAAAAACGTCCGCAAAGTCCATATAGGCCTTAGGGAGACCGGTTACATGAGGAAGCACAGGGACACGGCAAGGTTTACTGGGAACCGGTTTTAAGCAGTCCTTGAAACAAGAGGGCCCCCAACTCTTGATCTCCCCAGTGGACCAATCCAGGATTGGGGAATGGAGTTGAAGCCAGGGAAGTCCAAGAAGGATTTCAGAAGTGCAATTGGGGAGGACCAACAGTTCAATCCTCTCGTGATGAGATCCGATGCACATTAGAAGGGGCTCCGTGCGGAAACGTATAGTACAGTCCAATCTTTCATTGTTTACACAATTGATGTAGAGGGGTCTGGCGAGACTGGTCACCGGGATGTTGAACCTGTTGACGAGTGAGGCCAAGATAAAATTTCCTGCAGATCCAGAGTCCAAGAAGGCCACAGCAGAGAAGGAGAAGGCAGAGGCAGACATCCGCACAGGCACAGTAAGACGTGGAGAAGCAGAGTAGACATCAAGGACTGTCTCACCATTGTGCGGAGTCAGCGGACGTCTTTCCAGGCGGGGAGGACGGATAGGACAATCCTTCAGGAAGTGTTCGGTACTAGCACAGTACAGGCAGAGATTCTCCATGCGGCGTCGTGTCCTCTCTTGGGGTGTCAGGCGAGACCGGTCGACCTGCATAGCCTCCACGGCGGGAGGCACAGGAACAGGTTGCAGGGGACCAGAGGAGAGAGGAGCCGGGGAGAAGAAACGCCTCGTGCGAACAGAGTCCATATCCTGGCGGAGCTCCTGACGCCGTTCGGAAAAACGCATGTCAATGCGAGTGGCAAGATGGATGAGTTCATGTAGGTTAGCAGGGATTTCTCGTGCGGCCAGAACATCTTTAATGTTGCTGGATAGGCCTTTTTTAAAGGTCGCGCAGAGTGCCTCATTATTCCAGGATAATTCTGAAGCAAGGGTACGGAACTGTACGGCATACTCGCCAACGGAAGAATTACCCTGGACCAGGTTCAACAGGGCAGTCTCAGCAGAAGAGGCTCGGGCAGGTTCCTCAAAGACACTTCGAATTTCCGAGAAGAAGGAGTGTACAGAGGCAGTGACGGGGTCATTGCGGTCCCAGAGCGGTGTGGCCCAAGCCAGGGCTTTTCCAGACAGCAGGCTGACTACGAAAGCCACCTTAGACCTTTCAGTGGGGAACTGGTCCGACATCATCTCCAAGTGTAATGAACATTGGGAAAGAAAGCCACGGCAAAACTTAGAGTCCCCATCAAATTTATCCGGCAAGGATAGTCGTATTCCAGAAGCGGCCACTCGCTGCGGAGGAGGTACAGGAGCTGGCGGAGGAGATGATTGCTGGAGCTGTGGTAGTAACTGTTGTAGCATAACAGTCAGTTGAGACAGCTGTTGGCCTTGTTGCGCAATCTGTTGTGACTGCTGGGCGACCACCGTGGTGAGGTCAGCGACAACTGGCAGAGGAACTTCAGCGGGATCCATGGCCGGATCTACTATCACGATGCCGGCTGGCAGGTGGTGGATCCTCTGTGCCAGAGAGGGATTGGCGTGGACCGTGCTAGAGGATCGGTTCTAAGTCACTACTGGTTTTCACCAGAGCCCGCCGCAAAGCGGGATGGTCTTGCTGCGGCGGTAGTGACCAGGTCGTATCCCCTAGCAACGGCTCAACCTCTCTGGCTGCTGAAGATAGGCGCGGTACAAGGGAGTAGACAGAAGCAAGGTCGGACGTAGCAGAAGGTCGGGGCAGGCAGCAAGGATCGTAGTCAGGGGCAACGGCAGAAGGTCTGGAATCACAGGCAAGGAACACACAAGGAACGCTTTCACTGGCACTAGGGCAACAAGATCCGGCGAGGGAGTGAAGGGGAAGTGAGGTGATATAGGGAAGTGCACAGGTGTAAACACTAATTGGAACCACTGCACCAATCAGCGGTGCAGTGGCCCTTTAAATCGCAAAGACCCGGCGCGCGCGCGCCCTAGGGAGCGGGGCCGCGCGCGCCGGGACAGAACTGACGGGGAGCGAGTCAGGTACGGGAGCCGGGGTGCGCATCGCGAGCGGGCGCTACCCGCATCGCGAATCGCATCCCGGCCGGAGGTGGTAACGCAGCGCCCCGGGTCCGTGGAACCGACCGGGGCGCTGCAGTGAGGGAAGTGTAGCGAGCGCTCCGGGGAGGAGCGGGGACCCGGAGCGCTCGGCGTAACAATAATCAGATTGTATGTTTGAGAATTACCAGTGCTTTCTGGGAAATAAAAAAAAAAATACTTTAAGTTAAGAAAAAATCACATCACCCTTATTTACAATATGCATAACTCTTTTAAATGCAGGTGTATGGGTTATTTTAATACTCATGAAGTGAAGTATGAAGTGAGAGCTTATTGGCGGAGCAGAAATCATCATTCTTCTCTATGCTCTGCTGTCCACTTATCAGAGCCAAGACACTGAGAGAAAATACTAGTGCCTTCCCCTTCCCCTTAAAATGTGTATAATTTTGTCCCTGCAGCTATTCCTGTGTGTCTCTATGAGGAGCAAAATTAAAGGAAGTGAGGGTGGACAAGCAGGGCTCTGTGTACTAAGGAAAAGCAGGACAGTGTGCACTGAGGCTCTAGAACATGCTTCTGGCTCATACATCAGGAAGATTGACAAGCCAGGAGTCTGCACAGTTCCCTGCTTGTCTTACTCTAACTTCCTGTTTTTGGACTCCTCATAGAGACACATAGACAATAGCTGCATGGACAGCTTTTTTTCACCAAAAAATATACACAATTTTTAATCAATGTACATTACAAATATACATATAATGGTATTTTCTACATTATACAACAAGTTTTTGTTGACAACAGATACACTTTAAATATGATACTGTGTTTTTGACAGTAGGAACTGATGTCTAATGGATACCCTTGACATGTTTATTATATTGACCATTTTGGCATTCTATACCTTAAATTAGGACCCATTAGGAATACCCCCAATAAAATTTCATCACACCAATTGACTGTTAAATATACACCAAATCATACAACATGATTAGTTTTAACTCCTTGGAACCATCTGCCATACAGTTTTAGTACAAATGCTATTTAGTGCCAAGTATTGTGAATGTATGGTATGACAATGGTGTGTACCTGCTCCATTTGCAAGGGGTGTCATCTGTTTAGTCCCACAATTGTTACGTGATGAAATTTCTATGATCCTGGGTATTTAATCCCTCAAATACCACTATCAAAAGTGACAGCTGCATCTAAGTGGCTAAACAGAGGGGGTTTCCCCACAACATGATCACATGGTACTGAGTTTAAGTGGCAGCTGGAGGGCCTAATGAGCACCATGATCTCTACCTACAATTAGGTTCTTGTCAGTTTTACATAAAATGCACAATGACATATGTTTATCATTACAATTATTTTATAGTTGCACTTTATACTTTATCAAAAAGCATAAGAATAATAAGTACATTTAAGTAATATAAAATTTAATAAGCATTTTTGAAACATTAACCTCAACAATTAAACTAATATAACTTATCCTGTGCAGTCAATAAATTAAAAACAATGCCAAAATTAGTTTTGTTCGTATTTTCTTCCTTCCAAAATATTATATAAAAAGTTATCAAAAAGCAGCACATGCCCCAAAATGCATACAATGCCCAATGACCATGTGTTTGGGTAGGGGAAGTTGGGAGGTATAATTGTTCACCTAGCAAACATTTCAAGAGCCTTATCTAAAGTGTATGGACAGCTTTGTCCTGCTTGACCATTAGGTAACATAAGCACTAAAAATGCCTAGATCAGCATAAGCTCTAAATTAAGCAATGGTCATAGCTCCATAGCTCCATTAAGAATGAACGATCTGCTAAAATGTATACCTACAACTACAATGTAATGTAATAGACAAATTATAACCAATTATTTTTAAATTTCTGCTATTGTTTCGAATTATTATACTTGTACAATTGGATACAACACAAATGTTAATTTACAGACTAAATTATTGTTTCCTAGCTCGTGTTGCTGCAAAACTACACCTCCCAGCATGTCCAGACAATCAAAGGCTGTTCTGGAATGCTGGGAGTTGTAGTATTGCTACAGCTGCCGGCACACTGATTGGGAAATATATGTATATGGTGAAATGACTATTAAACCTTAAATAAGTTTTCCTATATATTGTTATTATGGGGAATTGCTTATCTAAGATATTTTGTTAATCCGTAGAGAGATACTTAGAACACGAAATTTAGGAAGGCTCTTGGGCTTGTTAGTAATTCCATTGAAGAGCACTTTAGCCAACTTAATCACAGAAAACAATAGATTTAATTTGTATAAAATAAAATCTGCAATGATTGCACTTCATTCAGATATCCATAAAAAAATCTCTAGATACTGTATATTCCAGACTGTTTAAAAAATATAGCAGTTTTTTTTAAAGGTTTTTTATCTGCTGGTGGCATTTTGTGTTATTTGCAATAGCAAAAAAATAATAATAATAACACATATATATATATATATATATATATATATATATATATATATATCTTAACTAGGGATGAGCAAATCAAATGCGGATATCGTTGCAATTTGCACAAATCGCTTCATTAAACTGAATTTAGTGCGGATGCAGCATGCAGCCTATCAGCAGCCAGCCACCCCTGTGACACAGCCCGATATAAGCGACAGCCATCTTGTGGCCAGTCACTTCAGCGTTCTATTACAGAGAGAGGGACAGAGAGCAGTGTGTGTTGCACAGAAAAGCATTTTCACAGCAGCGATTCACCTCCCAGTCACATCAGCGTTCTATTGCAGAGAGAGAGGGACAGAGAGCAGTGTGTTGCACAGAAAATATTTTTTACAGCAGCGATTCACCTCAAGCCCAAATCCAGCCTAGAAGCACTGATAGGGAAGGGAGTAAGATTGAGAGAGAAAGTGCAATTTTGGGTGTAGTACACAGCGACTGTGTGCTGCAGCACTGGTGTGTACAGCAACTGAAAAGCTAATAGCAGCCGGCCAGATAGGTTGAGCAGAGCACTAAAAGCAAATTTTCCTAAGTTTAACCTGTGCATACATCTAAGTGGTGTACCATTTTGTTCCTGTTAAAGTCTTAAGTACAAACCTGCTGGTTTTGTAGACAAATACTGTGTTTAGCATGATGGAGCGCATTGTCCTTCCCTCATAAGCACATACCACATACCTACATCTAAGTGGTGTACCATTTTGTTCCTGTTAAAGTCTTAAGGGCCTAGATACTGTGAAAGGCCAGCCAAAAGGACACACCTGCTGGTGTTGTAGACCAATAATGTTTTAATAGTAGTGGAGCGTATTGTACTTCCCTCATATACGCACTAAGTATGTCAGGCAGAGAAGTGCCAAAGTCCTGCACAGAGGAGTGGCAGAGGCCTAAATTCATCAGGAAGAGGTCACAGTAGACTAGGGGTGAGTGGCAGCAGGAGTCGCAGCAAGAGGCCTGAGCTCCCAGTATTAGCTAGTGGTCGTGTCTCGACCATCAACCCATCTGCTGTCATCGATCAGTTAACACGGTCATCCAATTAATCACAAGTGACATCAGACACCACCAGTCAACAGTCAGTGGGTTCATCAGACACAACCCTGGAATTCCACCACATGTTGGAATTCCACCACAGTCCCTGTCTTACCATTGCCTCTGTCCTATGCTGTTCCCTCCCCAAAGAAGTATCTGATGCTGGGGGCTCAGCTCCACTATTTAGTGAGAGCGATCTACTAGAGGTCAGTCAGCAGCTACTGCCCAGCCAAGAAGTGGAGGAGACATCTGCCGCTTCCTCCGCTAGGCAGGCAACTAGTGATGAGGAGAGTGGCGTAGGAGGTGGTGTTTCAAGCGTTCAGGCTCCAGAAGCAGACACTGTTGAGGAACCTGAGGAGGACATCAGTGATGTGCAGACACTACTTGATGATGATGAAGCCAATCACACTTGGGAGCCGGGTGCAGAAGGGGCTTCATCATCGTCATCATCATCAGGAGAAGAGGGTTGCAGTGAGGCAGCAGCTGAGCCAGCAAGGTGGTAGCATGGTTGGCAGTCAGCATGGTGGCAGAAGTGGAAAGTCTAGAGCAAAAGGTGCCTGGGGTAGACCACCTGTTAGGCGGCAGCCCACCTTCCCGGGAGGTAGTGGAACAGTGGTTCCTGGAGTCGGCGGCAGTAGCAGCCAATCAGTGTGGAATGTTGGTGGGAAAATCAGCTACTCGGCGGTTTGGCAATTTTTCAGCAAGCATCCAGAGGATGTTAACCTGGCCACATACCAGATGTGTTGGCAGAAGGTGAAGCGTGGCCAGGGTCCCAATGTTGGCACCACAGCCATGTGTCAACATATGCAGCGTCACCATAAAGCAGCCTGGGAGAACCGTGGCTCCGATGTGGTGGTCCAGCCTGCTGCATCACCTAGTGGTATGCTGCTCTTTCAGCCAGCCAAGGCTCCACCTCCACAGCCGAAGGGAGTTGTACGTCATACCCTCCTTCTGTTGCTCCAGATGCTTTTGCTTCTCCTACTTCAAGTCAGTCATTCTGCCAGCAATCCATCGGCGAAGCCATTTCCAAGAGACAACAGTATGCGCCCACTCATCTAACGGCACAGAAGCTGAATGTGCTCCTGTCCAAGTTGCCGGTGCTGCAGTCCCTCCCTCTTCAAGTTGTGAACTCTGCACCTTTCAGAGAAATTATTTCTTGTGCCGAGCTGAAGTGTAGAGTCCCAAGCCGTCATTTCTTTGCAAAGAAGGCAGTACCAGCCCTGCACAATTTTGTGGAACAGAAGATGGGCCAGTCCTTTAGCCTGTCGGTGTGCACCAAAGTGCACAGTAGCGTCGACGTGTGGAGCTGTAACTATGGTCAGGGACAATTCATGTCATTTATGGTCCACTGGGTGAATGTGGTTCCTGCACAGCCACAACAGCAACTTGGACAGGTCACTCCACTTCTGCCTTCACGCTCTCAGGCCATTGGTCCTGTGACAGTGTGCGACTCTGCCTCCTCATCCTCCACTGTGTCCTCAGCCTCCATTGCACGGAGAAGTCTCAGTGCCCCTCCAGCATACCATGTGTGCAGGGCATGGCGGTGTCACACTGTTCTTTACACGGTTTGCCTTGGCGAACGGAGTCACACAGGGGAGGAACTGCTAAAAGTCCTCCATAAAGAAATTGAATCATGGCTTACTCAACGAAAACTGGCAATGGGAATCATGGTGACCGACAAAGGGAAAAACATCTTGTCTGCGCTGCAACAAGGAAGCCTGAGCCATGCGCCCTGCATTGCACACATGTTCAATCTGGTTGTCAAGCGGATCCTGAAGTGTTCCCCCCATCTGCAAGACATCCTAACAATGGGAAGGAAGCTTTGCATGCACTTCAGCCACTCATACACCGCAAAGCACATCCTCCTAGAGCTGCAGCGTCAGAACGGCATCCCCCAACATAGTCTGATTTACAACATTTCCACATGTTGGAATTCCCCCATCCATATGTTTGACCGACTTTACGAACAGAGAAAAGCCATACCCTATTTCTTGATGATCCAAGTGGATAGGGAGACTCCCCTGTGTATCTTCAATATTAACCAGGGGCAGTTCATACATAAAACCTGCCATTTGATCAGGCCCTTTGAGGAAGCCACCTTATTAGTCAGTCACCAGGATTACGGGATGAACAACGTCATTTCACTTTATTTACCACAACATGTGTTGGAAACAATGGCTCATCAGGGCACTGGAGACGTGGTGCCTACATCTCATGGCCACATGAGCCCTGTGGGGGCTGAACTGGAGGAGGGATAGGAGGAGGGGGGCATAATGGAGCACAGTTTAGGTTTCAGGAGATGGGCGGTTTTTCTAATCATCTGACAAGAGAGGAGGAGCAGGAGCAGCCAGAGGAGCTAGAGGGTTATGAGGAAGGAGAGACAGAGGACCCAGACACTTCGTGGAAGTATGCAGTGGAGATGGTGGCAGGGAGGCCCCCCGAATCACTTGCACAAATGGCACGATGCATGCTCACTTGCTTGTGTAGTGATATCCGAATTGTCACCATTCGGCAGCGGGATGTTATCTGGCTCTCCACTTTATTGGACACTCTCTACCGGCACAAAATGGGGGCCTTTTTTTACACCCCATTGTAGGACAAACTGACCTATTACAGAGACATCCTACATAGTCAGTTGGCCGATGCCTATCAGTTGGCCGATGCCTATCTGCGCCATCGTCCATCCACTCGCAGGTCTGACTTGGAGGGCCCTCTGCGATCACCTTCCACTGCCATGGCTGATAAGTCTACAGTCGCTGATAAGTAGTTTTCTTCACCCTCATAGTGAAGCAACTCATCAGCAGCAGGTAGACCTGGGCCAGCAGGTGGTGGCATACCTTGACATGACCATGCCAACACACCTTGAAGATCTAGCGAAGCAAAGAAAAACAGTAAAGCGGCACTCACCTAGCAGGTGCATTTATTCAGGTCTCATGGACAGGTTACAGGTAGCAGGCGGGAGAGCTGCGATGAAGGACGGGGCTAACCGGAACAAGTTGTTTCTCTAGGCTAGTTCCGGCTAGAGGAAGTGCGCATGCCGCATAAAACAACTTGTTCTGGTTAGCCCCGTCCTTCACCGCAGCGCACCCGCCTGGTACCTGTAACCTGTCCATGAGACCTGAATAAACGCACCTGCTTAGTGAGTGCCACCTTACTGTTTTTCTTTGCTTTGCTGGATTCCTGTGCTTTCGCTGGGCTGAGCACCTCCGCTACAGGCATCTATGTGAGTCAATTCCGTGTGCTTCCTTGTGCTTCTCCTCATGCTTAATTTCATATGTGCTGGCTATCCCTCCTTGGTGTCTGTTACACCTTGAAGATCTGCTGGACTTCTGGACAGCCAAACTTGATTTGTGGCCGCAACTATCAAAGTCCTGCCCGGCCAGTAGTGTACTATCAGAGTGGATGTTTAGTGCGGCGGAGGCCATAGTAACCCCAAGGAGAATTTGTCTGTCCACAAAAAATGTGGAGAGACTGACCTTTGTGAAGATGAATCAGGCATGGATGAGCCAGGATTCCACCACCAATGCCTGATGCATCAGAGTAGATTGACCATGGTGCCACACAAACTCTTACCAAACATGGATAGTGCAAAACATATTTAAGGTGCTGCTCTCCAGTTACAGACATTCCTTCACATCAGACCACAAGTAAGTATTGAGGATATACATTGGCTAAAACTTAACTTTTCTTTGGATAAAATATATGTACCCCCAATTTTTTTTTTTTTTTTATCAAACAAAAGGAAAGGTGTGGAAAAAAACACCATGTGCCACCTACACCACCAAGTATTGATGTGATGCAAACATCTCTAAAAGGTGGAAAGGAACAATGAATGGTCCATTGTAACTGGTGGGGTAAAAACTTCCCCTTTAAGGCACTACTCTCAAATTTTTAATTCCCTTCTTAGCAAGTGTTACTCACCCTAAAAAGGGAAGCCCCACACAGGAACCTCTCCCTATTTCCACCTACAAACACTGCCATTTCACAGGGTTTTTATGTGGAAATAGGAAGAGTTTCCTGTGTGGGCTGCCCTTTTTAGGGCGAGTAACACTTGCCAAGAAGGAAATTAATAATGCGAGAGTAGAGCCTTATAGGGGAAGTTTTTACCCCCACCGGTTACATGGACTATACGTTGTTCCCTTACTTCTTTTAGAGGTCTTTGCATCACATCAATACTTGGTGGTGTAGGTGGCACATGGTGCTTTTTGCACACCTTTCCTTTTCTTTGATTCCAAAAAAATTTGGGTACATATATTTTATCCTAAGAACATTATTAAAAGTTACATTTTATATAATGCATATCCTCAATACTTACTTGTGCACTAGTGTTGAGCGGCATAGGCCATATTCGAATTCGCGAATATTCGCGAATATTTGGACGAATATTCGTCATATATTCGCGAATATTCGCATATTCGTTATATTCTCGTTTTATTTTCGCATATGCGAATATTCGCATATGCGAAAATTAACATATGTGAATATTAGCGTATACAAAATTAGCATATGCGAAAATTCGCATATACGAAAATTAGCATATGCAAATTTTCGCATGCCAGTCTCACACAGTAGTATTACAGCCTTCTTTACACCACACAAGCTGGAAGCAGAGAGGGGTGATCACTGTGATGTGTACTGTGAATAAAAAAATTTGGTCTCCTCATGCTTCCGCCACCTCCAGGCTGTGTCACCGTACTGCCATGTGATCTCCTCATGCTGCTGGCACATTAAATAAAACTTTTTAGATTCATCTATTTGAAATCTTCAATTTAAATGTACAGAGCACTGTTAAGATTTCACTTGGAGTATTGTGCGCAGTACTGGAGAAGGATATAGATATCTTATAGAGTTCAGAAAAGAGCTACTAAACTAGTCCATGGGTTGCAGGATAAATCTTACCAAGAAAGGTTAAAGGACCTTAACATGTATAGTTTGAAAGAAAGATGAGACAGAGGGGATATGAAAGAAACTTTTAAATACATAAAGGGAATCAAAATGATAAAGGAGGAGAGCATGTTAAAAAGAAGAAAAATACCACAAGAGGACATAGTTTTAAATTAGTGGGGCAAAGGTTTAAAGGAGTACTCCGTGGGAAAAAAAAATTTTTGTCAACTGGTGGCAGAAAGTTAAACAGATTTGTAAATTACTTCTATTAAAAAATCTTAATCCTTCCAGTACTTATTAGCTGCTGAATACTACAGAGGAAATTATTTTCTTTTTGGAACAAAGAGCTCTCTGCTGACATCGTGAGCACAGTGTTCTCTGCTGACATCTCTGTTCATTTTAGGAACTGTCCAGAGCAGCATATGTTTGCTCTGGGGATTTTCTCCTACTCTGGACAGTTCTTAAAATGGACAGAGATGTCAGCAGAGATCGCTGTGCTCGTGTTGTCAGCAGAGAGCTCTGTATTCCAAAACAAAAACAAAAAAATCCACTGTAGTATTCAGCAGCTAATAAGTACTGGAAGGATTAAGATTTTTTTGAAGAAGTAATTTACAAATCAGTTTAACTTTCTGGCATCAGTTGATTTGAAAAAAAAAAAAAGTTTTCCACTTGAGTACCCCTTTAACCCCTTAACCCCTTAAGGACCGAGCCCTTTTTCACCTTAAGGACCGGAGCGTTTTTTGCAATTCTGACCACTGTCACTTTAAACATTAATAACTCTGGAATGCTTTTAGTTATCATTCTGATTCCGAGATTGTTTTTTCGTGACATATTCTACTTTAACTTAGTGGTAACATTTTATGGTAACTTGCATCCTTTCTTGGTGAAAAATCCCCAAATTTGATGAAAAAAATGAAAATTTTGCATTTTTCTAACTTTGAAGCTCTCTGCTTGTAAGGAAAATGGATATTCAAAATATATTTTTTTTGGGTTCACATATACAATATGTCTACTTCATGTTTGCATCATAAAATGTATGAGTTTTTACTTTTGGAAGACACCAGAGTGCTTCAAAGTTCAGCAGCAATTTTGAAATTTTTCACAAAATTTTCAAACTCGCTATTTTTCATGGACCAGTTCACGTTTGAAGTGGATTTGAAGGATCTTCATATTAGAAATACCCCATAAAAGACCCCATTATAAAAACTACACCCCCCAAAGTATTCAAAATGACATTCAGTAAGTGTATTAACCCTTTAGGTGTTTCACAGGAATAGCAGCAAAGTGAAGGAGAAAATTCAAAATCTTCATTTTTTACACTCGCATTTTCTTGTAGACCCAATTTTTGAATTTTTGAAAGGGGTAAAAAGGAGAAAATTTTTACTTGTATTTGAAACCCAATTTCTCTCGAGTAAGCACATACCTCATATGTCTATGTTAATTGTTCAGCGGGCGCAGTAGAGGGCTCAGAAGGGAAGGAGCATCAAATGGTTTTTAGGGGGCATGTCACCTTTAGGAAGCCCCTATGGTGCCAGAACAGCAAAAAAACACACATGGCATACCATTTTGGAAACTAGACTCCTCAGGGAACGTAACAAGGGGTAAAGTGAACCTTAATACCCCACAGGTGTTTCACGACTTTAGCATATGTAAAAAAAAATTTATTTTTTTTACCTAAAATGCTTGGTTTCCCAAAAATTTTACATTTTTAAAAAGTGTAATAGCAGAAAATACCCCCCAAAATTTGAAACCCAATTTCTCCCGATTCAGAAAACACCCCATATGGGGGTGAAAATTGCTCTGCTGTCGCACTACAGGTCTCAGAAGAGAAGGAGTCACATTTGGCTTTTTGAAAGCAAATTTTGCTCTGGGGGCATGCCGCATTTAGGAAGCCCCTATGGTGCCAGAACAGCAAAAAAAAAAACAAATGGCATACCATTTTGGAAACTAGACCCCTCGGGGAACGTAAAAAGGGGTAATGTGAACCTTAATACCCTACAGGTGTTTCACGACTTTTGCATATGTGAACATTTTTTATTTTTTTTTACCTAAAATGCTTGGTTTCCCAAAATTTTTACATTTTTAAAAAGGGTAATAGCAGAAAACACCCCCCTAAATTTGAAGCCCAATTTCTCCCGATTCAGAAAACACCCCATATGGGGGTGAAAAGTGCTCTGCTGGCGCACTACAGGTCTCAGAAGAGAAGGAGTCACGTTTGGCTTTTTGAAAGCAAATTTTGCTCTGGGGGCATGCCGCATTTAGGAAGCCCCTATGGTGCCAGGACAGCAAAAAAAAAACACATGGCATACCATTTTGGAAACTAGACCCCTCGGGGAACGTAACAAGGGGTTAAGTGAACCTTTATACCCCACAGGTGTTTCATGACTTTTGTATATGTAAAAAAAAAATTTTTTTTTTTACCTAAAATGCTTGTTTTCCCAAAAATTTTACATTTTTAAAAAGGGTAATAGCAAAAAATACCCCCCAAAATTTGAAGCCCAATTTCTCCCGAGTACGGCGATACCCCATATGTGGCCCTAAACTGTTGCCTTGAAATACGACAGGGCTCCAAAGTGAGAGTGCCATGCGCATTTGAGGCCTAAATTAGGGATTGCATAGGGGTGGACATAGGGGTATTCTACGCCAGTGATTCCCAAACAGGGGGCCTCCAGCTGTTGTAAAACTCCCAGCATGCCTGGACAGTCAGTGGCTATCTGGCAATACTGGGAGTAGTTGTTTTGCAACAGCTGGAGGCTCCGTTCTGGAAAAAGTGGCGTACCAGACGTTTTTCATTTTTATTGGGGAGGGGAGGGGGCTGTGTAGGGGTATGTGTATATGTAGTGTTTTTTACTTTTTATTTTATTTTGTGGTAGTGTAGTGTAGTGTTTTTAGGGTACAGTCACACGGGCGGGGGGTTCACAGTAGTTTCTCGCTGGCAGTTTGAGCTGCGGCAGAAAATTTGACGCAGCTCAAACTTGCAGCCGGATACTTACTGTAATCCTCCGCCCATGTGAGTGTACCCTGTACATTCACATTGGGGGGGGGGGGGGGGGAACATCCAGCTGTTGCAAAACTACAACTCTCAGCATGGACGGTCTATCAGTGCATGCTGTGAGTTGTAGTTTTGCAACCGCTGGAGGCTCCGTTTTGGAAACAGTGACGTACCAGACGTTTTTCATTTTTATTGGGGAGGGGAGGGGGGCTGTGTAGGGGTATGTGTATATGTAGTGTTTTTTACTTTTTATTTTATTTTGTGGTAGTGTAGTGTAGTGTTTTTAGGGTACAGTCACACGGGCGGGGGGTTCACAGTAGTTTCTCGCTGGCAGTTTGAGCTGCGACAGAAAATTTGCCGCAGCTCAAACTTGCAGCCGGATACTTACTGTAATCCTCCGCCCATGTGAGTGTACCCTGTACGTTCACATTGGGGGGGGGGGGGGAGAAACATCCAGCTGTTGCAAAACTACAACTCCAAGCATGTACGGTCTATCAGTGCATGCTGGGAGTTGTAGTTTTGCAACAGCTGGAGACACACAGGTTGTGAAACACCGAGTTTGGTAACAAACTCAGTGTTTTGCAACCAGTGTGCCTTCAGCTGTTGCAAAAGCTACAACCCCCAGCATGTACGGACAGCGGAAGGGCATGCTGGGTCTTGTAGTTATGCAACAGCCGGAGGCATACTACATTGGCTGGGGATGCTGTGGATTGTAGTTATGCAACAGCTGGAGACACACTGGTTTACTACTTAACTCAGTGTGCCTTCAGCTGTTGCAAAACTATAACTCTCAGCAGTCACCGACAGCCAACGGGCATGCTGGGAGTTGTAGTTATGCAACCACCAGATGCACCACTACAACTCCCAGCATGCACTTTAGCTGATTGTGCAAGCTGGGAGTTGTAGTTACACAACAGCTGAAGGTACACTTTTACATAGAAAGAATGTGCCTTCAGCTGTTGCAAAACTACAAGTCCCAGCATGCCCATAAGGGCATGCTGGGAGTTGTGGTGGTCTGCCTCCTGCTGTTGCATAACTACAGCTCCCAGCATGCCCTTGTTGCATGCTGGGAGCTGTTGCTAAGCAACAGCAGGAGGCTGTCACTCACCTCCAACGATCCAGCAGCACAGGTCAGTCCCTCGTCGTCTCCGCCGCCGCCGCTGCTCCTGGGGCCCCGATCCCAACAGGGACGCCGGGGATCGGGGTCCCCAGCACCGGGGGTCGTCTTCCCGCACCCGCTCACGTCCTCCGAAAGAGGGGCGGAGCGGGTTGCGGGAGTGACACCCGCAGCAGGCGCCCTGATTGGTCGGCCGACGAATCAGGGCGATCATGAGGTGGCACCAGTGCCACCTCACCCCTGCTGGCAATGGCTGTTCGGGGCCGTCTCTGACGGCCCCGATCAGCCAGTAATTCCGGGTCATCGGGTCACTGGAGACCCGATTGACCCGGAATCTGCCGCAGATCGCTGGACTGAATTGTCCAGCGATCTGCGGCAATCGCCGACATGGGGGGACATAATGACCCCCCTGGGCGATATGCCAGGATGCCTGCTGAACAATTTCAGCAGGCATCCGGCTCCGGCTCCCCTCCGGCTAGCGGTGGGGGCCGGAAATGCTCAGGGCGTATCCATACGCCCTCGGTCCTTAAGGACTTGGAAACGGGGGCGTATGGATACGCCCTATGTCCTTAAGGGGTTAAGGACGCCGGGCGTATGCGCGGACCGGGGTGACTGCTGATATCTATCAGCAGGCACCCCGTACAAACCCCTGGGGGTTTTGCTGCTTTTCTGGGTCAATCGGGTCTCTGGTGACCCAGTCACCCAGAAAAAAAGGGTGAATGGGGCTGTCCGAGACAGCCCCATTCACCCTTACCCAGCAGGAGTGAGGTGGCATGGGTGCTGCCTCACGATCACGTGATTGATCGGTCGGAATGACCGATCAATCACAACCCTGCTGGGCGGCGATCGGGACCGTGAAGATGGCGGAGATTGGCACCGGCGGGGGTCTCCTACCTTGCCCTGGTGGCAGCGACAGGAGCAGCAGGATCAGTGGCAGCTGAATCAGCAGCGGCAGCTGGATCAGCGGCAGCAGTGGTGGCGGTCCCAGCGGAAGGATACAGCAGGAGGTGAGGCCTGTTCACTTCCTGCTGTTGCTTAGCAACAAATCGCAGCATGCACAGCCAAAAGGCAGGCTGCGAATTGTAGTTTTGCAACAGCTGGAGTTCCAAATGCAACTCCCAGCATGCTCTAGTCATTGTAGTCTGTGCATGCTGGGGGTTGTAGTTTTGCAACAGCTGGAGGCACTTTTTTTCTATGAAAAAGTGTGCAGCCAGCTGTTGCAAAACTACAACTCCCAGCATGCCCTTCGACTGTCAATGCATGCTGATTGTTGCAGTTTTGCAACAGCTGGAGACACATTGGTTGTTAAACTGAGTTTGTTTTGCAACCAGTGTGCCTCCAGCTGTTGCAAAAATACAACTCCAAGCATGCACTGAGAGACTGTACATGCTGGAAGTTCTAGTTTTGCAACAGCTGGAGGCACACTGGTTGCGAAACACTGAGTAACAAACTCTGTGTTTTGCAACCAATATGCCTCCAACTGTTGCATAACAACTCCAAGCATGTATGGTCTGTCAATGCATGCTGGGAGTTGTAGTTTTGCAACAGTTGGAGGTTTGCCACCCCCCACACCCATGTGAATGTACAGGGTACATTCACACGGGCAGGTTTACAGCGAATTCTGCTGCAAGTTTGAGATGCGAGAAACTCATTGTAAATCTCCGCCCGTGTGAATGTATCCTAAAAACATTCCTTTTTGATCCACACGTTTACCCATAGTTAACATGTTTCTATGGTTACTCCCGTTATCCACGGACTTCCATAAAAGGGCAACGCTATGACGTGAACGTTGAGGCCGGAAGAAGGACGTTCCTACGTCCGAAACAGCCGGCGTAGCCTCTGAGCGCCCCTTACCGTCTTCGTCTATGCCGTGGTGATCCCGGACCTTGGGCCTGCAGCTGTTTACCCGCGGTGAGTGCACGCTACCTCTTTTTAAATGTATTATTGGATACTTTATCTAGTGTGTGCACCCCGCAGGTGCTGCTTTGTAATTTATCGGGTCCGGAGGCTGCCAGTGTACACCAGCGGTATCGTATATCTGCATGTTTAGCTGCACGGTGTGCTCTCTCCTCCTTCAGTGGTTTTAGGCTATTTTGCTCTGCTATTACTTGTTTTTCTGGATTGATGAGCACCCTATTCAGCCTTATTTCTATATATATTATTAAGTTATGGATACAGATACCCCACCAGCTGGAGCCTCTGGCTCCACTAACGCCGATAGACAAGACGCAGGGGCGTTTTTCATGTCCTGCAACTCCCTGGACGAAGTTAAAGTATTCAGTGTAAAAGCTTTAGAATATAGGATTACTTCTCTAGCTGACAAGGAGCTTAGGTCCTTTTGGACAGTGAACTCCTTGAAAGCATATAGAGACAGTGGAAGAGTCCCCAGAGGACTACGATCTTACAAAGTACCATCGCAATTCCATAATAATCCACCATTCCTAGAAGCATGGAATAAAGCCCATCTTACCCACGCAGAAAGCCTGTTGAACATTATACTAGAGCAAACAGAACTTGACTATGTGCGAACTACAGAAGAATTATGTCGCGCAAAAAACGAGTTACGCCTGAGACTAACGGATCATCAAGCCTTCACTTTCTTTAATAATCTTGATAAGAAAATTAAATTAACAGAAATTGAAGTTAAGGAAAAAAAACGTGATAAGTTCCTACGCGATAAAACAGATTATGAGAATAACATGATTTTTTCTTGGCGACAACATCAACCACGTACTCAACGACCTAACAATGGAAACAATAGGAATAACCCGAGAAGACGTGCCCAAAAAAAGAAACATCCATCCGATTATTGGACAACTGATTCTGATACCAGCGACGACAACATGAGAGATACAGGAGCCAAATCTGATTCACATGACACCCCGAACCTCCCTTTAGGAGGAAGACTCGAAGTGGAAGAAGAAAAAGGAAGAGGTCCCACAAGGACCATGGTCAGGAAGAAAACAGTGACCTGGAACTAGGAACAACGAATGTAATAAATATTTCAGGCATAGACCTACCTACCGAATGTATCTTATTATTATCCAAAGGTCTCAATTTTGGCGTGTACGAATCCTTCGACATGCCTCAATTCGAGATTGATCTTTTTAAGGGTGTCCGTAAAATCCAACTACATAAATTCTTTAGCAAAAAAGGGAACAAAACATCAGATGACCCTGTGAGAGAGGGTGAAAGACCCTGCACAATAGGACCATTAGGTTTTATTCCTGCAAGTGGCCTCAATGACGAGGAAATATCACATATTAAAATGCTAGCCGAATTAGCAGATCCACAGACAGAAGACATCGATATAGCAGTGCCAACCCTCGGCTATTCTATGTTTAATAGCGGACGTCAATCTACCTTTAACCCTCCAGTTCCTCCTGGATCACCTCTAGACCTATTTACACAATCTGTTACACAGGATTTGAAATGCCTTATTTATCCAGCTCCACTTAAAAATGTGACTAAGGAGGAACAGAAGATGTTAACCTGGCTCTCTCAACAGAGAAACTTAATAGTAACAAGAGCCGATAAGGGCGGTTCGATCGTCGTAATGTCATCATCTCAATACGAAGGAGAAGCCAAGCGACAGCTGACAGATCGCACTACTTATGAAAAAGTGTTAACAGATCCAACAAGAAGGGTCATGGATACGCTTCGATCTTTTCTTCGTCGAGCCGTTGAAATGGGAGCCTTAAACCACTCTACTGCAGAACGGTTGATACCCGTCGCACCTAAGAAACCTAAATGGTATATTTTGCCGAAGATTCATAAGTCGCGGACCGACCCCCCCGGACGACCTATCGTCGCGGGGATCGGCTCCGCGACTGAATATCTGTCAAAATATATAGAGTGGCTATTACGGCCCCTTCTACCCTCCATTCCTTCATACTTAAAAGACTCCGGCGACGTCCTTCAATATCTACATAATGTCACCTGGACTAACCATTACCATCTTACTAGTATAGACGTTGAGAGCCTGTACACTCGCATCCCTATTGGTGCGGGTGTGCAGGCTGTCAGGTTCTTCCTCAGTCAAGCAGGGAAATCTCCTACTTTCATTAATTTCATATCTGAAGCAATAACCATTATTCTAGAGAATAATTACTTCCAGTATGAGAACCAGTGGTTCCGCCAAAGGACAGGAACTGCAATGGGTACATCGGTCTCCTGTACCTTCGCGAACATCTTTCTTGCAGTATTTGAACATAAATATATATTCTCAACTAACAACACCTATGTCAGCAACATTAAAGGATATAAGCGTTATATAGACGACGTGCTACTCCTATGGGAAGGATCCGAGGACCACTTCAATAGTTTTGTCAGCTATCTAAACACTAACACAATGAACATGCGGTTTACATCCGTCTTCTGTCAAAGTCATCTGGACTTCCTTGATATTAGGATCATTAAAACACCTCAAGGCCTGCACACAGAGGGCTATAGAAAAGAAATAGCCCGCAACAGTTTACTTCATTTTAAGAGTTCACACCCTGCACACACCAAGCGTGCTATTCCCTTTAGTCAATTCTTGCATCTAAAAAGGCTAAATAGTGAGCATGTCTCTTATTTAGCGCAAGCAGAAGATCTAAAAAAACGTTTGTTGGCTCGCGGATACCCTGTCAATATCATCCAGACAGCGTTCAATAAAGTTGAAGAAATGAACAGAAATGATTTGACACAGTACAAAAGATCCAAGAAAAACACGAATCAAGATACAGAGCGTAGATTTACTTTCTCATTTAAGAATACTCAAATGAACGATGTCATAAATTCTACCATCAGACGCCATTGGCATATATTATCTACCGATGAAGACTTGAGACAAGTCACAGCTCTATGTCCGTTAATTACCTACCGGAAGAATCAGACTATTGGTGAGAAACTTAAGCAACATACTTCACCCCTTAATGAATCTTGGCTACAGAACCTTTCTCCAGTAGGTAACCATCGCTGCGGATCCTGCAAATTTTGCAGATTCAACACAGGAGCTAAACATCTCACCCTCGGTGGTTATTCTATTTCTGTTAGACAATTAATCACATGCAAAACCACCTTTGTCGTCTATTACATAATCTGCCCTTGTCACAGATACTACATAGGAAAAACCAAGAGACAACTCTGTGCTAGGTTTCGCGAACATAAATACACGCTCTCCAAAGGAACAGGTCCCCCACGTTTAGCGAAACATCTGCACGAAATGCATAACAACGATGCAGATGTTTTGCGTTTTGGTGGAATCGAAAAAATTCCAGTCCTTAACCAAGGAGGAGATAGAGAGAATATTCTTCTCCAATGTGAAGCCCGGCTGGGCTGAATGAGCGGCTTGACATGTCCCCCTTCTTAAGTTAATTACACTAGTCTCTATCTGCACCTTATTATATTAAGATATTCAATCATACACATTTCTATTTTTCTACCTTCTTTATTATCGTTTGTTCAATCACTATTTACTTATTATTTTGTCCACTTTTTGGGTCTAGCAACTTGCTGCTATTGAAGTCTATACTTTTATTATAGTTAACACTATTTATGTATAGTTTACATTAATAGCTCTATTCTCTTTTATCTGGCAATGGAGCTTATTTCCTTCTTTCTCTATTCACTTTCGCTTTTCCGGACCTTCCTTTTTGATCCACACGTTTACCCATAGTTTACATGTTTCTATGGTTACTCCCGTTATCCACGGACTTCCATAAAAGGGCAACGCTATGACGTGAACGTTGAGGCCGGAAGAAGGACGTTCCTACGTCCGAAACAGCCGGCGTAGCCTCTGAGCGCCCCTTACCGTCTTCGTCTATGCCGTGGTGATCCCGGACCTTGGGCCTGCAGCTGTTTACAGTGCACGCTACCTCTTTTTCATTGTAGTATCCTAAAAACACTACACTACACTAACACATAATAAAGGGTAAAACACTACATATACACATACCCCTACACAGTGTCCCCCCCCCCCCACTCCAATAAAAAAATAGTAATAATGTATTGAACGGCAGTGTTTCAAAAACAACAACTCCCAGTATTGCAGGACAGCCACTGACTGTCAAGACCGTGAGTTTTGCAACAGCTGGAGACACCCTGTTTGGGAAACACTGCCCTAGGGTATTTTTGTGGGGGATTCAAATACCCAATTTAGTCCTCAAATGAGCATGGCGCTCTCCCACATCGGAGCCCTGTCGTATTTCAAGGAAACAGTTTAGGACCACATATGGGGTATCTCCGTACTCAGGAGAAATTGTGTTACAAATTTTGGGGGGCTTTTTCTCCTTTTACCCCTTATGAAAAGGTAAATTTGGGGTCTACACCAGCAAGTCAGATAAAATATATATATATATATTTTTACACTAACATACTGGTGTTGCCCCATACTTTTAATTTTCACAAGCGGTAAAAGGAAAAAAAGACCCCCAAAATTTGTAACGCAATTTCTCCTGAGTACAGAACTACCCCATATTTGGGCGTTAAGTGCTCTGTGGGTGCACAACAAGGCTCAGGAGTGAGAGCGTGCCATGTACATTTGAGGTCTAAATTGGTGATTTGCACAGGGGTGGCTGATTTTACAGCGGATCTGACATGAACACAAAACAATAAATACCCAGATGTGACCCCATTTTGGAAACTACACCCCTCACGCAATGTAACAAGGGGTATAGTGAGCCCTAACACCCCAGAGGTGTTTGACAAATTTCCGTTAAAGTTGGATGTAAAGTGCTCTATGGGCGAACTACAATGCTCAGAAGAGAAGGAGCGCCATTGGGCTTCTGGAGAGAGAATGTGTCCAAAATTGAAGGCCATGTGTGTTTACAAAGCCCCCGTAGTGCCAGAAAAGTGTACACTCCCCCACATGTGACCCCATTTTGAAAACTACACCTCTAGCGTATTGTAATAAGGGGTACAGTGAGTATTTACATCCCACAGGTGTCTGACAGATTTTTGGAACAGTGGTCCGTGAAAATGAAAAATTTAATTTTTCATTTGCACAGCCCACTGTTCCAAAGATCTGTCAAACGCCAGTGGGGTTTAAGTGTTCACTGCACCCCTTCTTAAATTCTGTGAGGGGTGTAGTTTCCAAAATAGGGTCACATGTGGGGGGGTCCACTGTTCTGGCACCGGGGGGGGGGGGGGGGGGGGGGGGCTTTGTAAACGCACAAGGCCCCTGACTTCCTTTCTAAACAAATTCTCAAATAAGCTCAATGGCGCTCCTTCTCTTCTGAGCATTGTAGTTCACCCGCAGAACACTTTACAATCATACTCAGAAGAAATGGGGTAACACATTTTGGGAGGCTTTTTCTCCAATTACCCCTTGTGAAAATGAAAAATTTGGGGTAAAACCAGCATTTTAGTGAAAAAAATCTAATTTTTCATTTTCATGTCCAACTTTAGCGGAAATTTGTCAAGCACCTGTGGGGTGTTAAGGCTCACTGTACCCCTTGTTACATCCCTTGCGGGGCGTAGTTTCCAAAATAGTATGCCATTTTGGGTTTTTTGCTGTTGTGGCACCATAGGGGCTTGCTTAATGAGACATGCCCCCCAAAAACAATTTAAGCAAAATTTGCTTTACAAAAGCCAAATGTGACTCCTTCTCTTCTGAGCATTGTAGTGCGCCCGCAGTGCACTTGATGTCCACACATGGGTATTTCCATACTCAGAAGAGATGGGGTTACAAATTTTGGGGGGCATTTTCTCCTTTAACCCCTTGTAAAAATGTAAAAGTTGGGGGAAAACCAGCATTTTAGTGGAAAAAAAAAATCATTTACACATCCAACTTTAACGAAAAGTCACCAAACACCTGTGGGGTGTTAAGGCTCACTGTACAGCTTATTATGTGCCTTGAGGGGTTTAGTTTCCAAAATGGTATGCCATGTGGGGTTTTCTGCTGTTCTGGCACCATAGGGGCTTCCTAAATGTGACATGCCCCCCAAAAAACTTTTCAGCAAAATTTACTCTCCAAAATCCCATTGTCCCTCCTTCCCTTCTGAGCCCTCTACTGCACCCGCTGAACACTTGACATACACATATGAGATATTTCCTTACTCGAGAGAAATTGGGTTACAAATTTTAGGGGGCTTTTTCTCCTTTTACCCCTTCTAAAATTTCAAAACTGGGTCTACTAGAACATGCGAGTGTAAAAAATTAAGATTTTGAATTTTCTCCTTTACCTTGCTGCTATTCCTGTGAAACACCTAAAGGGTTAACACACTTTCTGAATGTAATTTTGTATACTTGGAGGGGTGCAGTTTTTATAATGGGGTCATTTGTGGGTTATTTCTAATATGAAGACCCCTCAAATCCACTTCGAAACTGAACTGGTCCCTGAAAAATTCCGATTTAGAAAATTTTGTGAAGAATTGGAAAATTGCTGCTGAACTTTGAAGCCCTCTGATGTCTTCCAATAGTAAAAACATGTCAACTTTATGATGCAAACATAAAGTAGACATATTGTATATGTGAATCAATATAATTTATTTGAAAGATTCATTTTCATTTTTCACCAAGAAAGGATGCAAGTAAGAACGAAAATTTACCACTATGTTAAAGTAGAATATGGCACGAAAAAACAATCTTGGAATCAAAACAATCGGTAAAAGCATCCCAGAGTTATTAATGCTTAAAATGACAGTGATCAGAATTGCAAAAAAGGGCTCAGTCCTTAAGGTGAAAAAGGGCTCAGTCCTTAAGGGATTAACCACTTAGGGACTCAGGGTGTACAGGTACACCCAGACGCCCTGGTACTTAAGGACCCAGGGTGTAACTGTACGCCCGTGAAAATTTCGGTCCCCCCCGTGCGCTGGGTGGGGACCAGACCAGGATGATTGCTAATATCTATCAGCAGGCACCCCATGCAAACCCCTGGGGGGTCCTGAGACCGGCAATTTGCGGTGATTCCAGGTCAATCGGGTCTCTGATGACCCGGTCTCTGATGGTCCAGCGGGGTCCCCTCAGAAGTGGCGGCGGCGGTCCCGGCGGCAGGAGTGGTGGCAGCATCGCCGGCGGTCCCGGCGGCAGAATACAGCAGGAGGTGAGGCATGTTAACCTCCTGCTGTTACTTAGCAACAACTCTCAGCATGCACAGCCAAAGGGCATGCTGGAAGTTGTAGTTTTGCATCAGCTGGAGTCCCAACTACAACTCCCAGCATGCCCTTTGGTAGTCTGTGCATTCTGGGAGTTGGAGTTATGTAACACCTGGAGGCACTTTCTATGAAAAAGTGTGCATCCAGCTGTTGCATAACTACAACTCCCTGCATGCACAGACTACCAAAGGGCATACTGGGAGTTGTAGTAGTGTGACTTCAGCTATTACAAAACTTCAACTCTCAGCATGCCCTTTGACTGTCAATGCATGCTTAGTGTTGCAGTTTTGCAACAGCTGGAGACACATTAGTTGTGAAACAGAGTTTGTGTCCTAACTCAGTGTTTCGCTACCAGTGTGCCTCCAGCTGTTTCAAAACTATAACTCCCAGCATGCACTGAGAGACTGTACTTGCTGGGAGTTCTAGTTTTGGAACAGCTGGCGGCACACTGGTTGCGTAACACTGAGTTAAGTAACAAACTCTGTGTTGTACAACCAATTTGCCTCCAGCTGTTGCATAACTACAACTCCCAGAATGATGTTCTGTCAGTGCATGCTGGGATTTGTAGTTTTGCAACAGCTGGAGGTTTGCCCCCCCCCATGTGAATGTACAGGGTATATTCACGCTGGGGGGGGGGGGGGTTACAGTGAGTTTTCTGCGGAAAGTATGAGATGCGGAAAATTTTCCACCGCAGCTCAAACTCACTGTAAACCCCCTCCCGTGTGAATGTTTCCTAAAAACACTACACTACACAAAATAAAAAGTAAAACATTATACAGTAGTCATACCCCCATAAAAAAAAACATCTTGTACGGCATTGTTTCAAAAACGGAGCCTCCAGCTGTTGAAAAACAACAACTCCCAGTATTGCCGGACAGCCACTGACTGCTGGGAGTTTAGCAACAGCTGGAAGCACCCTGTTTGGGAAACACTGCTGTAGGGTATCTCCAAAACAGGCTTCAAATGCGCATGTCGCTCTCTCGCTTTGGAGACCTGTCTTATTTCAAGGCAACAGTTTAGTGCACATATGGGGTATTTGCGTACTCGGGAGAAATTGTGTTACAAATTTTGGGGGGCTTTTTTTTCTTTTACCCCTTATGAAAAGGTAAAGTTGGGGTCTACACCAGCCTGTTAGTGTAAAAAAATTTAATTTTCACAAATACTTTCCAAAATAGTATGCCATGTGTTTTTCTTCTTTTTGCTGTTCCCACACCATAGGGGCTTCCTAAATGCAATATTTCAGAAGCTTTCAGAAAAATTTGCTTTCCAAAAGCAAAATGGTACACCTTCTCTCCTGAGCATTGTAGTGCGCCTGTAGTGCACTTGATGTCCACAAATGAGGTATTTCCATACTTAGAAGAGATGGGGTTACACATTTTGGGGGGCATTTTCTCCTATTACCCATTGTAAAAAATTTTAATTTGGGGGAAAACCATCATTTTAGTGAAAAAGAAAAATGAATTTACACATCCGACTTTAACGAAAAGTCGTTAAACACCTGTAAGGTGTTAAGGCTCACTGTACCCCTTGTTACGTTCCTTGAGGGGCTTCCTAAATGCACTATAGGGGCTTCCTAAATGCAATGTGCCACCCAAAATACACCCATACACATATGAGGTATTTCCTTACTTGAGTGAAATTGGATTACACATTTTGGGGGGCTTTTTCTCCTTTTATCCCTTGTAAAATTTCAAAAACTGGGTCTACAAGAACATGCGAGTGTAAAAAATTAAGATTTTGAATTTTCTCCTTCACTTTGCTGCTATTCCTGTGAAACACCTAAAGGGTTAACACACTTTCTGAATGTCATTTTGAATACTTTGAGGGGTGTAGTTTTTATAATGGGGTCATTTATGGGGTATTTCTAATATGAAGGCCCTTCAAATCCACTTCAAAACTTAACTGGTTCCTGAAAAATTCAGATTTTGAAAATTTTGTGAAAAATTGGAAAATTGATGCTGAACTTTGAAGCCCTTTGATGTCTTTCAAAAGTAAAAACATGTCAACTTTATGATGCCAACATAAATTAGACATATTGTATATGTGAAGCTATATAGAATTTATTTGTTATGTCTATTTTCCTTATAAGCAGAGAGTTTCAAAGTAAAAAAATTAAACATTTTCAAATTTTTCATCAAATTTTGGAATCTTTCACCAAGTATTGACAAAAAATGACCGCTGACATAAAGTAGAATATGTCATGAAAAAACATCAGAATCAGAATGAAAAGTAAAAGGATCCTAGAGTTGTTAATGCTTAAATTGACAGTAGTCAGAAGTGCAAAAAATGGCCAGGTCCTTAAGTTGAAAATGGGCTGGGTCCTTAAGGGGTTAATGTTATGCCTTTTCTAATAGGTCAAAGGACATTGTGGTTAGGGGTATCCTAAATGTACAAATATGTAACAGGTATCATTCAGACACAAATGTTAGCTCTGGAGGCCCATAGAGGCCTTGGTTTTAACAATGCCTTGGATTTATGTGTTTATTTTCTCTTTTACATTCTCTTTCTTGAATACTCTGTTTACATGTCAAGGTCTAAGCTTTAATTGTTAACTTCAATGAAAATCTGTTCTCATAACAAAATTAGATAACAAAACATATTTTTATTTCTGCTTTAAAATATGTTATATAAACAATAAAAACAGAAATGTAATCTGCTCAATTTTAGCATACTTAAAGGGAACCTACAGGAATGATGGAAGATGCCAGTGAGGAATATGCAGAAGTCCTGTTTTTAAGGCTTAAAGTCCAAGACACAAGACGTGAACTGCGTTCACGTCTTGTGTCTTGGACTTTTATCCTTAATAGCAGGACTTCTGCATATTCAATGCTGGTATCTTCCTTCATTCCTGTGGACTCTGGTGTCGCCTATCACCTGCCGTGTTGTGGACAGGACATCCGTATGGTGAGCTGGCTACTTCTTTTTGATTTCTTAAAGCGAACCTGTCAAACCTGTCACACAAAGGAAACCTGTCACACTGTCACAGTGTTTTTATTGCTATGTTTATTTCTGTGAGAGCAGCCTTACTAATGTTACAGGTTCCCCTTAACCCATAACTGGAACTATTTTCTGGCAAGCTGAAAACTAGCTACAATCATTTCCAGTATGCTATAAAATTACCAAATGCATATATTACTTAATATTTTAATAATATAATGAGATAAATCAGTTACATTGATGTACAGAAGGAAGGTGGGATCTATGATCCATAAAATTGTGGTGCTGAGAAGCGCTCCTTTCCAGTGTAGAAGGGTAGAATTGTCATCCACAAAGTTGAGTATTTTGTGAAGCAAAAAAAGTATTTATTCATGCAGGTAATTACAAAGGATAACACTTTTCGAGGGGCGGAGACCCCCTCTTCGTCAGATCCATAGGGTAGGGTATTGGATCTGACGAAGAGGGTGTCTCCGCCCCTCGAAAAGTGTTATCCTTTGTAATTACCTGCATGAATAAATACTTTTTTTGCTTTACGAAATATCCGACTTTGTGGATGATAATTCTACACTTCTACACTGGAAAGGAGCGCTTCTCAGCACTGCAATTTTGCGGATCATAGATCCCACCTTCCTTCTCTACTGACCAGACGTCCAGGACTAGCTCCCGAGACGACCAGGTGCCAACAGCCCTTTTCACTACTACGTGCTTCCCAGGGACCTGGGATCAAAGCTTTCAACGGTGTTGTGTTTGTAACACAACACCCCCAGGTGAGCATACTAAACTCTGTTCACCTATATACATTTTTTACATGGTGCCTAACGTGAACAAAAGGCCTTTCTGCCACAAAAGAAAAAACAGCATTGTAAATGGCAGCCCTGTTATAGGTTTTGCATTGGAGCCCAGTTACCCCAATCAAAACTTGTGGTTTCGTACCTTGATGTTAAAAACTCCTGGCCTTCCAACTTGATTGTAGAATGATAGCTGATCCTTCACAGATGAAACCCACAATGTCAGCTGATTCAACTGGAGTTCAAATAAAGATCCGTTCTTTAACTGGTCCTCAATTTCATTTTGCTTATCTTGAAGATCCTTAGACACCTAAAACAACACAATAACAAAATATTGATGTATAATGTATGTTGAGAGATGATTTCCTGAAACTTATCACCCCCCCGCTCCCCCAAATATCCTCTAAAAATAATGTTGCAATATACTTTTTTTAAATCAATTTTTCTTTCTCTTAGACATGTCTGCACACAGAGATGGACACCACAAGAAACCAGAGATGAATTGAAAAAAAGTTTTTTTTCTTGTTTACCTGCTTTGGAGAAATGACCGTAGTAACTTGTAAAGTAAATCTCCTGCTGTTTTCTTATATTTCTCAATTCTTTTATGAATTAGTATTAGTACTAACTATATTCAGAAGCCCTCTTTGTTCCCCTCCCATTCATACATTTACTGTTTATGCTTTTATATTTTTTAAATATTCCTACAAAAAAAGATGAATGAAATAACTCTAAGGCTAGGTTCACAATGTGGAATCTCCAGATGGAAAATTTCTGCCCGGAGATTCCGAGTGCGGCCAGCGCGGACATTGCAATCCCTAATAGAATGCAATGTGTTCCACGAGGATATCAGCCCGAAGAATGAGCAACGCCATTCTTCAGTAGTGTTGGGCGCGAATATTTGCATTTTCAATTTTTATCGCAAATATCGCAAATTCGCGAATATTGCAAATATATTCGCTATATATTCGAAATTACAAATATTCACTTTTTTCTATATATTCGCATATGTGAATATTTGCATATTCCTTCTTTTCACGTGTGGGCCAATTAGAATGATTCAAATACACTTGTCAGAAGTTATCAACAACATCCCTAGCAACCAATAGTAAAGTTGCCCACCCCTCACTGTTTTCTTCCTCGAATATGCGAATATAACGAATATGCGGAATTTGCGAATATAGGACAAATTTTTGTCTATATATTCGCGAAATGTCACAAATTTGAATATGGGCAATGCTGCTTATCACTATTCTTCAGGTGGATATTTTAAAGCGGATTTTCAATTCACAAATTCCACTTCCAAAACTCCGAAGTGTGAATTTGTGAACAGAAAACCCATTCACTAGGCTTGTGCATTTTAGCAAGCAGATTTTCAGCCTGCAATTTCAAAGCAGAATTGCAGGCAGAAATTCCATAGTGTGAACCTAGCCTAATAGTGAGGTATTAAAAAATAAATAATAAAATGTAATACAATGCTGCACATTTTTCAAGTTGACATATATTTCAAATTGGACACCTAAACACTGAAATGGGGTGTCATTCTTCCCACTCCCTGCCTGTATTTTGATCCAGAGCTTTCCATTTCACCTCTATATCAGCCATCTCTAGCATGAGAAGGACCGGCATGGAATAGCAATATGCTAGGTATCGCACTTGATGTGACTGTATGGGAACAGGGTGGGAAGAATGGCACTGGATTAAAAAATTGTGCGCAGTAATAGATGATTCATTCATTTGTCAACTTTTCTTTAGAGGTACTCTTTAAGTATACAGTATATCATAAAGGTAATAGGAATTTAAAAAGGTCACTACTCTACAAGAAAACAATGATCAGTGGGTTCAGATCCCACAAAAAAAAGAGATAATGTGTTACTCAGTTCCTATTCCTGACTATGTACATTTGTATGCCTCTAACACCCATAATTATTATACAAATACCCCTTTTCATTTGCTCACAGCTTTAGAAATTTTCTCAGGGGAAGGGGGTTTGTCTTTCCCTTGTGGTGGTGGGAGGTGATTGGTGTGTCTGCTCATGCAGCCTTGTCCATGAGTCATCTTTTGTCCATGACTCATGTACAAGCTGAGGTTGCTGCAGGACTAATTAGTGTCCCAGTTGCTATGGGGAACCCTAGTGGTGGGATTTTCAGGAGCCATTTTCTTTATTGAATATTCCAAAAATTTTGAACACCCATATTACAAAAAGTTTTTCATTTTAATCAGTAAAAGCATATAAAACTTTTTCTGCAACTAGAAATCTCAGGGTCTACATCAGATTCATACCATTGATTCTCTTCCATTGGAAAATTCATTGTGAGAAGATACTCTAAAAGCTAATATACAAATAGCTACTAGTGGCTGCTGAAAATAATCTTGTATTTCTCACACATGCAGAAAGTTAACAATTATTCATAACAATACTACAGTAGTGAAAAAAATAAGACAACTTATTTCATTACAAACTTCATTTCTGTCAATTAATGATAACGTTTTGTTCATTAGCTTTAGCCAACTCAGATTTGCTGTAATTATTTTCAGTATACTTTGTAGGCTCTTAATAGGATTATTTAAAAGGATTTAAAGATTTAATGGGATTCTAAAGAATCAATTTCCTGGCATTCATGAAAAAAAGAACTCAACCCAAAAAGTAGATTCTGTACATTATGCAAATGTCGCTTATTTTTCGATAATGGCCTTGCATGGGTGCAAATAAGCTTTTTACTACAGGCAGAGCCTTTGCTGAATACTGGGGACCACATCCTGACAAACAGGACACACTTTGCCAAGCAGGAAGCTACATAAAACAATCACTGATGGGTAGAATGCCTGCAACTTACTGGTTGGTGACAGTAAAGAACAGAGGCATTTGGTAATTAGGAATAGATAAATGTATTGTGCTCTACTATTATCCAGAAATCGAAACACAGAGATAATTTCATATAAAAGAACGCTCCACATCTGTTTCCAGGTTGGTGGTTCTGCAGCTCAGTTCCATTGAAGTGAAAGGAGCCAAGATGTAATGCCACACTCAAAGTGGAGACAGTCAGTGAGCGGTCTTTGAAAGAAATTAGGCCTGTTTTTTCTATTTCTGGTTAAGATTAAAATGCTAAATGGGGTTGACATGATGGGCAATACAGTGGCACAGATTTACTGTTCCTATTTTGACGATTAAGCATTGGTTTTTGCAACACAATTTTAATGCACATTTTGGTCTGCTGTCATTTTAGAAAATTTCTTTAAGAAAAGAAACACCAAAAACTGCATTTTTAACACAATAAAGATGGCAAATTCATGGGCATTTCTCAAAACCCCACAGATTTATTATTGAAGCCTACACAAGAATGCATTTTCTTTCTCAGACTAGGTGTTCACTATTTTATTTTATTTATTTATTTATAAAAATTTTTACCTGAAAATTTCTGGCCACAAAAAATCTGGCCTGTCATTTTGCACTCTATTTTTTAAAAATAGAGGGTTTAGTCATGTCATTTTTATTTTTTGGTGTTTTTTCCCCTGCATTTTCCTTATAACAAGTCATGTAACTCTTTCATCATGTAACTCTAGGATTTCCATTTAAGAATTATTTTGCCTCCTTCTTTAACCCCTTAACGACGCAGGACGTATATTTACGTCCTGCGCCGGCTCCCGCGATATGAAGCAGGATCGCGCCGCGATCCCGCATCATATCGCGTGGGTCCCGGCGCTAATCAACGGCCGTGACCCGCGGCTAATACCACACATCGCCGATCGCGGCGATGTGCGGTATTAACCCTTTAGAAGCGGCGGTCAAAGCTGACCGCCGCTTCTAAAGTGAAACTGAAAGTATCCCGGCTGCTCAGTCGGGCTGTTCGGGACCGCCGCGGTGAAATTGCGGCGTCCCGAACAGCTGATCGGACACCGGGAGGGCTCTTACCTGCCTCCTCGGTGTCCGATCGACGAATGACTGCTCCGTGCCTGAGATCCAGGCAGGAGCAGTCAAGCGCCGATAATGCTGATCACAGGCGTGTTAATACACGCCTGTGATCAGGATGAGAGATCAGTGTGTGCAGTTATAGGGGACCTATAACACTGCAAAAAAATTTTTAAAAAAAGTGTTAATAAAGGTCATTTAACCCCTTCCCTAATAAAAGTTTGAATCACCCCCCTTTTCCCATAAGAAAAATAAAACAGTGTAAAAAAAAAAATAAATAAACATATGTGGTATCGCCGCGTGCGTAAATGTCCGAACTATAAAAATATATCATTAATTAAGCCGTACAGTCAATGGCGTACGTGCAAAAAAATTCCAAAGTCCAAAAAAGCGTATTTTGGTAACTTTTTATAACATTAAAAAATGAATAAAAAGTGATCAAAAAGTCAGATCAAAACAAAAATCATACCAATAAAAACTTGAGTCCTCATACCGCCCCGTACGTGGAAAAATAAAAAAGTTATAGGGGTCAGAAGATGACATTTTTAAACGTATACATTTTCCTGCATGTAGTTATGATTTTTTCCAGAAGTGCGACAAAATCAAACCTATATAAGTAGGGTATCATTTTAACCGTATGGACCTACAGAATAATGATAATGTGTAATTTTTACCGAAATATGCACTGCGTAGAAATGGAAGCCCCCAAAATTACAAAATGGCGTTTTTTTTTCGATTTTGTCGCACAATGATTTTTTTTTCAGTTTCGCCGTGCATTTTTGGGTAAAATGACTAATGTCACTGCAAAGTAGAATTGGCGACGCAAAAAATAAGCCATTATATGGATTTTTAGGTGGAAAATTGAAAGGGTTATGATTTTTTAAAGGTAAGGAGGAAAAAACGAAAGTGCAAAAACGGAAAAACCCTGAGTCCTTAAGGGGTTAAAAAAAAAATGCTATAGTATCAACATGCTACAATTTTGGAAAACTGTCACTGATCCAAAAAATGTCCAAGAAGAGTAATACAATGTGAAAGTAAAAAAAGGAGGTTTGGCTTTTTAATATTCCCTATTCACTTTCAGCTAACATCTGGCTACAGTGTTTTTAGAATATACAGTAAATCCAGAACCACAGACAATGGTCCAGATTTACTAAGAGTGGAGTAAAGCTTTCTTTGTGGGTTTTGATTCTCGACAAGTATATTTCCACGGTATTTACTCTTTTTTCCCCATGTTTTGCTATTTTTACATTTGCTCTGAGCTGTCAAGTTTCCCAGAGCTCAAGTCCACCACATTTTATTTGGGAACATTAGTAAATATGTTTGGATTATTTTGAAACTGTCGGGGATACGCCCCTTTTTTGTCTACCACGTGTTGTTTACATTTTTTAGTTGCACATTCTGGCACAGGCACAATTTGTGGCACAATGCAGCAAATTCTAGCGCACTGTGTCATATTTTGTTGCACAACCTGACAAAATAGGTCAGGTTAACAATTGTAAAATCAGGGCCAATGTATCATTTGCAGTCACAGTAGAGTCAGAGGCCCAGAGTTACTTAAAGTGTCATTTGTAAAAAATATAATGTACATAACATTACATTTATATTTATATTTGTAACATACACTGATTATAAATGTTTATATATTCAGGTGGAACAATTCTGTCTTGTACCTGTAGCTATTGCCTGTGTGTAGAGACAAAATACAGGAAGTGTGGGTGGACAAGCAGGGCTCTGTGAATTGAGGACAAGCAGGGCTCTATACACTGAGGACAAGCAGGGCTCTTTGCACTTATTATAAGCAGGCTCTGTGTACTGAGGACAAGCAGGGCTCTGTGCACTCAGGATAAGCAGGGGTCTGTGCACTGAGGATGAGCAGGGCACTGTGTACTGAGGACAAGCAGTGCTCTGTGCACTGAGAACAAGCAGGGCTCTGTACACTGAGGACAAGCAGGGCTCTGTGCACTGAGGATAAGCAGGGGTCTGTGCACTGAGGATGAGCAGGGCACTGTGTACTGAGGAGAAGCAGTGCTCTGTGCACTGAGGACAAGCAGGGCTCTGTGCACTGAGGACAAGCAGGGCTCTATGCACTGAAGATAAGAAGGCTCTGTGTACTGAGGATAAGCAGGGGTCTGTGCACTGAGGATGAGCAGGGCACTGTGTACTGAGGACAAACAGTGCTCTGTGCACTGAGGATAAGCAGGGGTCTGTGCACTGAGGATGAGCAGGGCATTGTGTACTGAGGACAAGCAGGGCTCTGTGTACTGAGGATAAACAGGGGTCTGTGCACTGAGGATAAGCAGGCTCTGTGTACTGAGGACAAGCAGGGCTCTATGCACTGAAGATAAGTGTCACGATGCCGGCTGGCAGGAGGTGGATCCTCTGTGCCAGAGAGGGATTGGCGTGGACCGTGCTAGTGGACCGGTTCTAAGTCACTACTGGTTTTCACCAGAGCCCGCCGCAAAGCGGGATGGTCTTGCTGCGGCGGTAGTGACCAGGTCGTATCCACTAGCAACGGCTCAACCTCTCTGACTGCTGAAGATAGGCGCGGTACAAGGGAGTAGGCAGAAGCAAGGTCGGACGTAGCAGAAGGTCGGGGCAGGCAGCAAGGATCGTAGTCAGGGGCAACGGCAGGAGGTCTGGAACACAGGCTAGGAACACATAAGGAAACGCTTTCACTGGCACAATGGCAACAAGATCCGGCGAGGGAGTGCAGGGGAAGTGAGGTATACATAGGGAGTGCACAGGTGAACACACTGATTAGAACCACTTGCGCCAATCAGCGGCGCAGTGGCCCTTTAAATCGCAGAGACCCGGCGCGCGCGCGCCCTAGGGAGCGGGGCCGCGCGCGCCGGGACAGGACCGATGGAGAGCGAGTCAGGTACGGGAGCCGGGGTGCGCATCGCGAGCGGGCGCCACCCGCATCGCGAATCGCATCCCGGCTGGAGGCGGTATCGCAGCGCACCGGGTCAGTGGATCTGACCGGAGCGCTGCAGTAGCGAGAGTGTAGCGAGCGATCCGGGGAGGAGCGGGGACCCGGAGCGCTCGGCGTAACAATAAGAAGGCTCTGTGTACTGAAGATAAGCCGGGCTCTGTGCACTGAGAACAAGCAGGGCTCTGTATACTGAGGCCAAGCAGGGCTCTGTACACTGAGGACAAGCAGGGCTCTGTGCACTGAGGATAAGCATGGGTCTGTGCACTGATGATGAGCAGGGCATTGTGTACTGTGGACAAGCAGGGCTCTGTGCACTGAGGACGAGCAGGGCACTGTGTACGGAGGACAAGCAGTGCTCTGTGCACTGAGGACAAGCAGGGCTCTATGCACTGAAGATAAGAAGGCTCTGTGTACTGAGGATAAGCCGTGGGTCTGTGTCCTGAGGATGAACAGGGCACTGTGTACTGAGGACAAGCAGTGCTCTGTGCACTGAGGATAAGCAGGGGTCTGTGCACTGAGGACAAACAAGGCTCTGTGCACTGAGGACAAGCAGAGCTCTATGCACTGAGGACGAGCAGGGCACTGTGTACTGAGGACAAGCAGTGCTCTGTGCACTGAGGACAAGCAGGGCTCTGTACACTGAGGACAAGCAGGGCTCTTTACACTGAGGATAAGAAGGCTCCCTACACTGAGGATTAGCAGGGTTCTGTGTAATGAGGACAAGCAGGGCTCTGTGCACTGAGGATAAGCAGGGGTCTGTGCACTGAGGATGAACAGGGCACTGTGTACTGAGGACAAGCAGTGCTCTGTGCACTGAAAACAAGCAGGGCTCTGTATACTGAGGACAAGCAGGGCTCTGTGCACTGAGGACAAGCAGGGCGCTGTGCACTGAGAACAAGCAGGGCTCTGTATACTGAGGACAAGCAGGGGTCTGTGCACTGAGGACAAACAAGGCTCTGTGCACTGAGGACAAGCAGAGCTCTATGCACTGAGGACGAGCAGGGCACTGTGTACTGAGGACAAGCAGTGCTCTGTGCACTGAGGACAAGCAGGGCTCTGTACACTGAGGACAAGCAGGGCTCTTTGCACTGAGGATAAGAAGGCTCCCTACACTGAGGGTTAGCAGGGCTCTGTGTACTGAGGACAAGCAGGGCTCTGTGCACTGAGGATAAGCAGGGGTCTGTGCACTCAGGTTGAACAGGGCACTGTGTACTGAGGACAATGAGTGCTCTGTGCACTGAAAACAAGCAGGGCTCTGTATACTGAGGACAAGCAGGGCTCTGTGCACTGAGGACAAGCAGGGCGCTGTGCACTTAGAACAAGCAGGGCTCTGTATACTGAGGACAAGCAGGGGTCTGTGCACTGAGGACAAGCAGGGCTCTATGCACTGATGACAATCAGGGCTCTGTGCACTGAGGTCAAACAGGGCTCTGTGTACTGAGGACAAGCAGGGCACTGTGTACTGAGGACAAGCAGTGCTCTGTACACTGAGGACAAGCAGGGCTCTTTGCACTGAGGATAAGAAGGCTCCCTACACTGAGGGTTAGCAGGGCTCTGTGTACTGAGGACAAGCAGGGCTCTGTGCACTGAGGATAAGCAGGGGTCTGTGCACTCAGGTTGAACAGGGCACTGTGTACTGAGGACAAGCAGGGCTCTGTGCACTGAGGATAAGCAGGGGTCTGTGCACTCAGGTTGAACAGGGCACTGTGTACTGAGGACAATGAGTGCTCTGTGCACTGAAAACAAGCAGGGCTCTGTATACTGAGGACAAGCAGGGCTCTGTGCACTGAGGACAAGCAGGGCGCTGTGCACTTAGAACAAGCAGGGCTCTGTATACTGAGGACAAGCAGGGGTCTGTGCACTGAGGACAAGCAGGGCTCTATGCACTGATGACAATCAGGGCTCTGTGCACTGAGGTCAAACAGGGCTCTGTGTACTGAGGACAAGCAGGGCTCTGTGCACTGAGGACAAGCAGGGCTCTGTGCACTGAGGACAAGCAGGGCTCTGTACAGTGTGGACAAGCAGGGCTCTGTGCACTGAGGACAAGCATGACTCTGTGCACTGAGGACAAGCAGGGCTCTGGACAGTGAGGACAAGCAGGGCTCTGTACACTGAAGATAAGAAGGCTCTGTGTACTGATGATAAGTCGGGGTCTGTGCACTGATGATGAGCAGGGCACTGTGTACTGAGGATAAGCAGTGCTCTGTGCACTGAGGACAAGCAGGGCTCTGTGCACGGAGGACAAGCATAGCTCTGTGCACTGAGGACAAGCAGGGCTCTGGACACTGAAGATAAGAAGGCTCTGTGTACTGAGGATAAGTCGGGGTCTGTACACTGAGGATAAGAAGGCTCTCTACACTGAGGACAAGCACGGCTCTGTGTACTGAGGACAAGCAGGGCTCTGTGTACTGAGGACAAACAGTGCTCTGTGCACTGAGGATACGCAGGGGTCTGTGCACTTAGGATGAGCAAGGCACTGTGTACTGAGGACAAGCAGTGCTCTGTGCACTGAGAACAAGCAGGGCTCTGTATACTGAGGACAAGCAGGGCTCTGTGCACTGAGGACAAGCATGGCGCTGTGCACTGAGAACAAGCAGGGCTCTGTATACTGAGGACAAGCAGGGGTCTGTGCACTGAGGACAAGCAGGGCTCTATGCATTGAAGACAAGCAGGGCTCTGTGCACTGAGGTCAAACAGGGCTCTGTGCACTGAGAACAAGCAGGGCTCTGTGCACTGAGGTCAAACAGGGCTCTGTGCACTGAGGACAAGCAGGGCTCTGTGCACTGAGAACAAGCAGGGCTCTGTGCACTGAGAACAAGCAGGGCTCTGTATACTGAGGACAAGCAGGGGTCTGTGCACTGAGGACAAGCAGGGCTCTATGCATTGAGGAGAAGCAGGGCTCTGTGCACTGAGGTCAAAAAGGGCTCTGTGCACTGAGGACAAGCAGTGCTCTGTATAGTGAGGACAAGCAGGGCTTTGTATACTGAGGCTCTGTGACATGCCCCTGGTTCACACAGCAGGATGATTGACAAGCCAGGATTCTGCACAGAGCCCTGCTTGTACTGCCCTCACTTCCTGTATTTTGTCCCTGCACAGGGATAGCAATAGTGTTGCTCGCGAATATTTGTGCCAAGGGACTGGCGCAAGGCGAATGTGATGCCAATGTTCAAAAAGGGCTCTAGGTCTTCCCCAGGAAACTATAGACCGGTAAGTTTAACGTGCATTGTGGGTAAATTGTTTTAAGGACTTATAAGGGATTACATACAGGAATACATAGGGGATAATATTATAAGTGATAACCAGCATGGGTTTACTAAGGATAGAAGTTGTCAAACCAATCTAATTTGCTTTTATGAAGAGGTGAGTAGAAGCCTTGACAGAGGAATGGCTGTGGATATAGTGTTTCTGGATTTTGCTAAAGCATTTGATACTGTCCCTCATAGACGTCTGACAGAGAGTGGTGGTCAATGATTCGTACTCTGATTGGTCCCCGGTTATTAGTGGTGTACCCCAAGGTTCAGTACTGGGCCCGCTGTTGTTTAATTTATTTATCAATGATATAGAGGATGGCATTAACAGCTCTGTTTCTATCTTTGCAGATGACACCAAGCTTTGTAGCACGGTACAGTCTATAGAGGATGTGCATAAGTTACAAGATGACTTGGATAGACTAAGTGTCTGGGCATCCACTTGGCAAATGAGGTTCAATGTAGATAAATGTAAAGTTATGCATCTGGGTACTAAGAACATGCATGCATCGTATGTCTTAGGGGGGATTAAACTGTCAGAGTCACTGGTAGAGAAGGATCTGGGTGTACTTGTAGATCACAGACTACAGAATAGCATGCAATGTCAGGCTGCTGCTTCCAAAGCCGGCAGGATATTGTCATGTATAAAAAGAGGCATGGACTCGAGGGACAGGGACATAATACTCCCCCTTTATAAAGCATTGGTGCGGCCTCACCTGGAATATGCTGTTCAGTTTTGGGCACCGGTCATAAAAGGGACACTGTGGAGCTGGAAAGGGTGCAGAGACGCGCGACTAAACTAATATGGGGCATGGAACATCTTAGCTATGAGGAGCGATTAAAGGAGTTACAATTATTTAGTCTTGAGAAGAGACTTTTAAGGGGGGATATGATAAATGTATATAAGTATATTAATGGCCCATACAAAAAATATGGAGAAAAACTGTTCCAGGTTTAACCCCCCCAAAGGACGAGGGGGCACTCCCTCCGTCTGGAGAAGAAAAAGTTTAGTCTCAAGGGGCGACACGCCTTCTTTACCATGAGAACTGTGAACTTATGGAACAGTCTACCTCAGGAACTGGTCACAACAGAAAAAATTAACAGCTTTAAAACAGGATTAGATACATTCCTGGAACAAAATAACATTAATGCTTATGAAGAAATATAAAATCCCATCCCCTCTCCAATATCGCGCCACACCCCTACCCTTCAATTCTCTGGCTGAACTTGATGGACGTATGTCTTTTTTTCAACCGTACTAACTATGTAACTATATATTCGCAATTCAAATTTTAATTGCAAATATTGCATATTCGCGAATTCACGAATATTGCGAATATAGCACTATATATTTGTAATTATGAATATTTGCTTTTTTTCAGCATATGCGAAAATTTATGTGCATATTCGCGAATATTGAGCCCTCCCTTCTTTAATGGTATAGGGAACTGTGACTAGTGCATTAACTCTGTGATTTTATGCCCATTGTAACCAATAGGCCCATTGTGTTCTATGGAGATCTCACAGCATGTAAAATAGTAAGATAAGCAGGACTGTCTCGACAGCACAGTGGAATGGGAGACCATCACTGGTTCGATTCCCAGGGTGGGGCAGAGTGTCACAGTGTTATGGTTTAATTTTACTTTCCTGGAAAAGCTTCTGAGTTGCCCATAGCAACCAATCAGATTGCTTCTTTCATTTTTCACAAGGCCTCTGCAAAATGAAAGAAGCAATCTGATTGGTTGCTATGGGCAACTCAGCCGCTTTTCCTGGAAAAATTTCTGAGTTGCCCATAGCAACCAGATTGCTTCCTTCATTTTTCAGGGGCCTTTTCAAAAATGAAAGAAGCAATCTGATTGGTTGCTATGCTGGTTTTGATGAATCTCCCCCATAGAGGGAAATTTATCAAAACCTGTCCAGAGGAAAAGTTTATGAGTTGCTGCCAACACCTCCACACTGTGTCATTCAGCCACTATATGGTCTCCTTATGCTGCCAACACCTTAACGCTGTATCATTTAGCCACTACATGATCTCCTTATGCTGCCAACACCTCCACGCTGTGTCATTTAGCCACTATATGGTCTCCTCATGCTTCAGCCACATCCAAGTTGTGTCATTCAGCCACTATATGGTCTCCTCATGCTGCCAACACCTCCACACTGTGTCATTCAGTCACTATAAGGTCTCCTCATGCTGCCAACTTCTCCACACTGTGTCATTCAGCCACTATATGGTCTCTTCATGCTGCCAACATCTCCACACTGTGTCATTCAGCCACTATATGGTCTCCTCATACCGATTCCACCTCCAGGCTCTGTCATTGTGCCGCTTTTCAGCAGTGATTCTAATAGCGATGCCTGTAATCTGCATGTCATACTGAATTATTTCACTACCCCAGCACACTTCATATGCGTGTTAGAACAAAGAAAAGTGTTCTACACCCCTATTGAGGCTCTCTGTAGACTAGAAATAGCAGTTTTTAATATAGATTCACCGCAAATAAATTCGACCCAAAGCTAATTTTTTCTAAAAATTCGGCAAATCGGCCGAATCAAATTTTTCAAAAGTTCGCTCATCTCTAATTGGTACAGTGCATTATTAAATTTATTCAAAGATAAATACTGTAGCTGCTGATCAAAGCAATATTTGTGTTTGGAATTCAGCTTATGCCTTCACAAAGAATAGCATATACATTTTTCTTCAAAACTAAATCCCAGTAACCATAAACCTACAACAATTTACCCATGTATATGTAAATAATCCACAAAAATGATTTTGTAATTAAATGATAATCTTTATTAGGAGTTCATACGAATAGACAACATGATTAGTGTATCCCGCCCTCCCATTCAAAGCATATACACATAAGACACAATACAATAAATTGATGGGAGAACATCCAACATGAAAAGATAATTAATGGTAATAATAAATAGCAAAAAATTACATAAATATGCATCTATTGAAGGTCAGCAGAATTAGATGTAAACAACAATAAAAATTAAGTGACCTGTGCCCATAGTTCATAAGTAACTACTGAATAAATATCTAGTACAGTATAACACCGCAATGGTCCTATTTAAAGTGCACTATAGTTAATAATATATATATATATATATATATATATATATATATATATATATATATATATATACATATATATATATATATATATATGGCATGCACATATGGCTTAATTCAATTCACTAACATAATGCAAGAACCCCCTGTGTGCTGGGTATACAGACCACAGAACCACATCAAGGTGATGCCAACCAGCTGATATAGAGAGATGCCGCCTCTGGATGTTCCCCCACCTCACACTTCAACGCCTTTTGCTCTGCTTCCTCTAGGAGTAGTGAGTGGGGGAAGTGTGGGGGTATTGATATAAAAACCACTCAATCAATGGCCAATCGCTTACCAAGTTGATGGCATAAATAATATATGGCGCTTCTGATGCCACGCCGCAGCTATTCCCGGTGGCAAAGCGCGAGAGTTGACGGGCGGTTTCCGGCAGCGGGACTGGCGGCAGCGTGGCATCTCAAGCGCCATGTATTATTGGTGCCATCAACTTGGTTAGCGGTTTTCATGCCTTATATATATATTATTAACTATAGTACACTTTAAATACTAGATATTTATTCAGTTGTTACTTATGAACTATGGGCACAGGTCCCTTTATTTTCATTTTTGCTTACATCTTATTCTGCCGGCTTTTAACCCTATTGCATTACATTGATCCATGAAATCTGTGCTGGATTGCTAAGGACTGCCAAAGGGAGCCCTAAGCAATCTCAGAGCCAGGGAAGAAGCCAAGGACAACGTAAGGCCTCGGGCTTCCTTATTAACCCATAGCACCCCCATGATTAAATCGCGGGGGCTATGGGCCCACTAGACACCAGGGAATAGCGAAATTTTATGTTTAAATGCCGTGATATGTATAGATCATGGTATTTAACCAGTTAAATGACGGACATCAGAGCGATCGCTGATGTCCGTCATTACCAGCAGATGTCATCTTCCAGTCATGATGCAGACCCAGGCCCCTGTCATGTCTGCCCAACCAACCCATAACATACATATATGTCATGGATCAGGAAGGGGTTAATAGATGCATTTTTATGTAATTTTTTGCTATTTATTATTACCAATTATTATCTATTCATGTTGGATGTTCCCCCGTCAATTTATTTTAATGTGTCTTATGTGTATATGTTTTTAATGGGAGGGCGGGGTACACTAATCATATTGTTTATTGATATGAACTCACAATAAAGATTATCATTTGATTACAAAATACTTTTTGTGGATTATTTACATATACATGGGCAAGTTGTTGTAGGTTTATTGTTTGATTGATGTCTTGCCAAGTAGCTTTTTGATGCGGTTTCAGCTTCTGTATAGTTCGGGTCCTATCCTTTGTGTAGGTTGTGTTCTAAATCCCATTAACCCCTTCAGGACATCAAGTATTTTCATTTTTGCACTTTCATTTTTTCCAACTCATTTTGCACTTTCGTTTTTTTCAACTCACTTCTAAAAACTTCAAATAATTTCACCACAAAATGTACGGTAAAACCAAAAAAAATATTTGTGAAGAAAAATTGAAAAAATTCCATTTTGTAACTTTTGGGAGCTTCCGATTCTATGCAGAGCACTTTTTTGTAAAAATTACACCTTATTTTTATTCTGTAGGTCCATATGATTAAAATAATACCCAACATATATAGGTTTTATTTGTTTTTTTACTTCTTTTAAAAAATAAAAAAAAATTGTACGAAAATTAGCATGTTCAAAAATGTTCTATCCTGACCCGTGTAACTTTTTATTTTTTTGTATACGGGGCTATATGAGGACTCATTTTTTGTGATCTCTAGTTTTTATCGGTACCGGTTTAGTTTTTATGGGACTTTATGATCACTTGTTATACATTTTTAAGATTCATAAAGTTACCAAAAATATGCAATTCTGGACTTTGGTATTTTTTGCTGGGATGTTTTTCTTTACATTTTAGATGCCGCAATCAAGTTTTATCGTGACATCTCAGGGGTTAATGCCGGACATCACTGCAATCAGTAATGTCCGGCAATAGCCACATGTACCGGCGGCTGAGAGTCGCTGGGACCACCCCGTTATGATGGCAGTTCTAATTTAAGAAAACATTAAAGCTATATAAACTATTGATACGTGTCATTATACTAATCTTCAACCATTAGTTATTGACAGAAGAAATTGAATCTAAATCTGTATGACAGAAAAGCAATGATGGTTACCATGGCAACTGCAAGAATGACAAAAGAAGCGGAATGGAAGTCAGAGAAACAAATAACGTATACTTTGTTTTTTTCCCACTGAATTATAACTATGTCTAAGTACAGTTTTCTGAAAGGATATAATAAGAATACATTAAAGACAGAGAAGAGTATTCATCCCAGATGTATTTTTTTTTACATGCAATTGTCACGATGCCGGCTGGCAGGTAGTGGATCCTCTGTGCCAGAGAGGGATTGGCGTGGACCGTGCTAGTGGACCGGTTCTAAGCCACTACTGGTTTTCACCAGAGCCCGCCGCAAAGCGGGATGGTCTTGCTGCGGCGGTAGTGACCAGGTCGTATCCACTAGCAACGGCTCACCTCTCTGGCTGCTGAAGATAGGCGCGGTACAAGGGAGTAGGCAGAAGCAAGGTCGGACGTAGCAGAAGGTCGGGGCAGGCAGCAAGGATCGTAGTCAGGGGCAACGGCAGAAGGTCTGGAAACACAGGCAAGGAACACACAAGGAACGCTTTCACTGGCACTAAGGCAACAAGATCCGGCAAGGGAGTGCAAGGGAAGTGAGGTAATATAGGGAAGTGCACAGGTGATAACCCTAATTGGAACCACTGCGCCAATCAGCGGCGCAGTGGCCCTTTAAATCGCAGAGACCCGGCGCGCGCGCGCCCTAGGGAACGGGGCCGCGCGCGCCGGGACAGAACAGACGGGGAGCGAGTCAGGTAGGGGAGCCGGGGTGCGCATCGCGAGCGGGCGCTACCCGCATCGCGAATCGCATCCCGGCTGGCAGCGGGATCGCAGCGCCCCGGGTCAGAGGACGTGACCGGAGCGCTGCAGCGGAGGGAGTGAAGCGAGCGCTCCGGGGAGGAGCGGGGACCCGGAGCGCTCGGCGTAACAGTACCCCCCCCCTTGGGTCTCCCCCTCTTCTTGGAGCCTGAGAACCTGAGGAGCAGACTTTTGTCAAGGATGTTGTCCTCAGGTTCCCAGGATCTCTCTTCAGGACCACAACCCTCCCAGTCTACTAAAAAAAAATTTTTCCCTCTGACCTTTTTGGCAGCCAAAATTTCCTTGACCGAGAAGACGTCCGAGGAGCCGGAAACAGGAGTGGGAGGAACAGATTTGGGAGAAAAACGGTTGAGGATGAGTGGTTTGAGAAGAGAGACGTGAAAGGCATTAGGGATACGAAGAGAAGGAGGAAGAAGAAGTTTATAAGAGACAGGATTAATTTGACACAAAATTTTGAAAGGACCAAGATAGCGTGGTCCCAACTTGTAGCTAGGGACACGGAAGCGGACATATTTAGCGGAGAGCCATACCTTGTCTCCAGGGGAAAAAACGGGGGGAGCTCTTCTTTTCTTATCCGCGAACCTCTTCATGCGTGAAGAAGCCTGTAAGAGAGAATTTTGGGTCTCTCTCCATATAATGGAAAGGTCACAAGAAATTTCATCCACAGCGGGCAGACCAGAGGGCAAGGGGGTAGGGAGGGGGGGAAGAGGGTGACGGCCGTACACCACGAAAAATGGGGATTTGGAGGAAGATTCAGAGACCCTGAAGTTATACGAGAATTCGGCCCATGGAAGGAGATCTGCCCAGTCATCCTGGCGGGAGGAAACAAAATGTCGCAAATAATCACCCAGGATCTGGTTAATTCTTTCTACTTGTCCATTGGACTGGGGATGATATGCAGAGGAAAAATTTAATTTAATCTTGAGTTGTTTACAGAGAGCCCTCCAGAATTTAGACACGAATTGGACCCCTCTATCCGAGACAATCTGCGTAGGCAACCCGTGAAGACGAAAAATGTGTACAAAAAATTGTTTAGCCAACTGAGGCGCAGAAGGAAGACCAGGAAGAGGGATGAAATGTGCCATTTTGGAGAATCGATCAACGACCACCCAAATAACGGTGTTGCCACGGGAAGGGGGTAAATCAGTAATAAAATCCATACCAATCAGAGACCAAGGCTGTTCGGGGACAGGCAGAGGATGAAGAAAACCAGCGGGCTTCTGGCGAGGAGTCTTATCCCGGGCACAGATAGTGCAGGCTCGCACAAAGTCCCCAACATCCGTCTCCAGAGTCGGCCACCAATAGAAGCGGGAGATGAGTTGCACAGATTTCTTGATGCCCGCATGACCTGCGAGATGGGAGGAGTGACCCCATTTGAGGATTCCGAGGCGTTGGCGTGGAGAAACAAAGGTCTTTCCTGGAGGAGTCTGCCTGATGGAGGCAGGAGAAGTGGAGATCAGGCAGTCAGGTGGAATGATGTGTTGCGGAGGGAGATCAACTTCTGAGGCATCCGAGGAACGAGAGAGAGCATCGGCCCTAATGTTCTTATCGGCAGGACGAAAGTGAATCTCAAAATTAAATCGGGCAAAGAACAGAGACCACCGGGCCTGGCGAGGATTCAGCCGTTGGGCAGACTGGAGGTAGGAGAGGTTCTTGTGGTCGGTGTAGATAATAACAGGAAATCTTGATCCCTCCAGCAGATGCCTCCATTCCTCAAGTGCTAATTTAATGGCTAGAAGCTCTCGATCCCCGATGGAGTAGTTCCTCTCCGCTGGAGAGAAGGTCCTAGAGAAAAAACCACAAGTGACAGCATGCCCGGAAGAATTTTTTTGTAGAAGAACAGCTCCAGCTCCCACTGAGGAGGCATCAACCTCCAATAGGAAGGGTTTGGAAGGGTCAGGTCTGGAGAGCACGGGAGCCGAAGAAAAGGCAGACTTGAGTCGTTTAAAGGAGTCTTCTGCTTGAGGAGGCCAGGACTTGGGATCAGCATTTTTTTTGGTTAAAGCCACGATAGGAGCCACAATGGTAGAAAAATGTGGAATAAATTGCCTGTAATAATTGGCGAACCCCAAAAAGCGTTGGATAGCACGGAGTCCGGAGGGGCGTGGCCAATCTAAGACGGCAGAGAGTTTGTCTGGATCCATCTGTAGTCCCTGGCCAGAGACCAAATATCCTAGAAAAGGAAGAGATTGGCATTCAAACAGACATTTCTCAATTTTGGCATAGAGTTGGTTGTCACGAAGTCTCTGAAGAACCATACGGACATGCTGGCGGTGTTCTTCTAGATTGGCAGAAAAAATTAGGATATCGTCCAGATATACAACAACACAGGAGTATAACAGATCACGAAAAATTTCATTGACAAAGTCTTGGAAGACGGCAGGGGCATTGCACAGTCCAAAGGGCATGACCAGATACTCAAAGTGTCCATCTCTGGTGTTAAATGCCGTTTTCCACTCGTCCCCCTCTCTGATGCGGATGAGGTTATAGGCGCCTCTTAAGTCCAATTTAGTGAAGATGTGGGCACCTTGGAGGCGATCAAAGAGTTCAGAGATGAGGGGTAAGGGGTAGCGGTTCTTAACCGTGATTTTATTAAGACCGCGGTAGTCAATGCAAGGACGTAGGGAGCCATCTTTTTTGGACACAAAGAAAAATCCGGCTCCGGCAGGAGAGGAGGATTTACGGATAAAGCCCTTTTTTAGATTCTCCTGGACGTATTCGGACATGGCAAGAGTCTCTGGGGCAGAGAGAGGATAAATTCTGCCCCGGGGTGGAGTAGTACCCGGGAGGAGGTCGATAGGGCAATCATAAGGCCTGTGAGGAGGTAGAGTCTCAGCTTGTTTTTTGCAGAAAACATCCGCGAAGTCCATATAGGCCTTAGGGAGACCGGTTACTGGAGGAACCACAGAGTTACGGCAAGGGTTTCTGGGAACCGGTTTTAGACAGTTCTTGGAACAAGAGGGCCCCCAACTCTTGATCTCCCCAGTGGACCAATCCAGGGTTGGGGAATGAAGTTGAAGCCAGGGAAGTCCAAGGAGAATTTCTGAGGTGCAATTGGGGAGGACCAAAAGTTCAATCCTCTCATGATGAGATCCGATGCTCATAAGAAGGGGCTCCGTGCGGAAACATATGGTACAGTCCAATCTTTCATTATTTACACAATTGATGTAGAGGGGTCTGGCGAGACTGGTCACCGGGATGTTGAACCTGTTGACGAAAGAGGCCAAAATAAAATTTCCTGCAGATCCAGAGTCCAAGAAGGCCACAGCAGGGAAGGAGAAGGCAGAGGCAGACATCCGCACAGGCACTGTAAGACGTGGAGAAGCAGAGTAGACATCAAGGACTGTCTCACCTTTGTGCGGAGTCAGCGTACGTCTTTCCAGGCGGGGAGGACGGATAGGACAATCCCTCAGGAAGTGTTCGGTACTAGCACAGTACAGGCAGAGGTTCTCCATACGGCGTCGTGTCCTCTCTTGAGGTGTCAGGCGAGACCGGTCGACCTGCATAGCCTCCACGGCGGAAGGCACAAGAACAGATTGCAGGGGACCAGAGGAGAGAGGAGCCGAGGAGGAGAAACGCCTCGTGCGAACAGAGTCCATATCTTGGCGGAGTTCCTGACGCCTTTCGGAAAAACGCATGTCAATGCGAGTGGCTAGGTGAATAAGTTCATGTAGATTAGCAGGAATTTCTCGTGCGGCCAGAACATCTTTAATGTTGCTGGATAGGCCTTTTTTGAAGGTCGCGCAGAGGGCCTCATTATTCCAGGACAATTCTGAAGCAAGAGTACGGAATTGTACGGCATACTCGCCAACGGAAGAATTACCCTGGACCAGGTTCAACAGGGCAGTCTCAGCAGAAGAGGCTCGGGCAGGTTCCTCAAAGACACTTCGGATTTCCGAGAAGAAGGAGTGTACAGAGGCAGTGACGGGGTCATTGCGGTCCCAGAGCGGTGTGGCCCATGACAGGGCTTTTCCGGACAGAAGGCTGACTACGAAAGCCACTTTAGACCTTTCAGTGGGAAACAGGTCCGACATCATCTCCAGATGCAGGGAACACTGGGAAAGAAAGCCACGGCAAAACTTAGAGTCCCCATCAAATTTATCCGGCAAGGATAGGCGTAGCCCAGGAGCGGCCACTCGCTGCGGAGGAGGTGCAGGAGCTGGCGGCGGAGATGACTGCTGAAGCTGTGGTAGTAACTGTTGTAGCATAACGGTCAGTTGAGACAGCTGTTGGCCTTGATGCGCTATCTGTTGTGACTGCTGGGCGACCACCGTGGTGAGGTCAGCGACAACTGGCAGAGGAACTTCAGCGGGATCCATGGCCGGATCTACTGTCACGATGCCGGCTGGCAGGTAGTGGATCCTCTGTGCCAGAGAGGGATTGGCGTGGACCGTGCTAGTGGACCGGTTCTAAGCCACTACTGGTTTTCACCAGAGCCCGCCGCAAAGCGGGATGGTCTTGCTGCGGCGGTAGTGACCAGGTCGTATCCACTAGCAACGGCTCACCTCTCTGGCTGCTGAAGATAGGCGCGGTACAAGGGAGTAGGCAGAAGCAAGGTCGGACGTAGCAGAAGGTCGGGGCAGGCAGCAAGGATCGTAGTCAGGGGCAACGGCAGAAGGTCTGGAAACACAGGCAAGGAACACACAAGGAACGCTTTCACTGGCACTAAGGCAACAAGATCCGGCAAGGGAGTGCAAGGGAAGTGAGGTAATATAGGGAAGTGCACAGGTGATAACCCTAATTGGAACCACTGCGCCAATCAGCGGCGCAGTGGCCCTTTAAATCGCAGAGACCCGGCGCGCGCGCGCCCTAGGGAGCGGGGCCGCGCGCGCCGGGACAGAACAGACGGGGAGCGAGTCAGGTAGGGGAGCCGGGGTGCGCATCGCGAGCGGGCGCTACCCGCATCGCGAATCGCATCCCGGCTGGCAGCGGGATCGCAGCGCCCCGGGTCAGAGGACGTGACCGGAGCGCTGCAGCGGAGGGAGTGAAGCGAGCGCTCCGGGGAGGAGCGGGGACCCGGAGCGCTCGGCGTAACAGCAATTGTCACAGTAAAACTGGCAAGTGTTATAATTTATAGCTGCCACTAACTGTAAAATACATCCCATTGTCTGCTGTTTTAGTTAAATTTGGGCTAAATATTAGACAGGGTTATTTCTTTATTTGGTATAAACAACAGTAACAAATATCTTATAATCTGATATTTTAAACCTCATGCTAATCACAAGAAAGAGGTATTTACCCTTTATCAAACCCCAAGATATGAAATACTTCTGCTGCTGGAGGGTACCAAGTCAATTCACAAGAACAGGCAGGCCAGATAGCCCCTATGCCAGGGAACAGGCAGAGATGGGACTGGTGCAGACATGGGTAGTAAGCTGGCGGCCGGGTAGCAGAGTCAGGTTTTTAGTCATGGCAGGTTCAGAGTCAAGAGTCCAGGTCAAGCACAGAAAGTGTAAGGCAAATAAAAGATCAGGAGAGCAGGCACATGTCAGACACAGGATAACAAATCAGAAATAACACCCTTTTGCTATACACACTTTTGCAATGCACATTATTGCTCAGGCACAAGTGAGTGGGCAAAGCAGCCCTAAATAGGTAGTAACAAGCAGGAATAGATGAAGGACAAATTAGGAGTGTCTGAGCTGGCTCTTTAAATTGCAAGAAAACAAAAATAAAATGCCCTATGTCCTAGACTGGGAACTGCAGCAACAGTGGAGAAAGTAGGAAGAGGACAAAAGAGGGAAGAAAGTGTGAGTCCACAAGAGACTTATTCTTAAACTGTGACCTAAGGATTATTGCCTTGGTCAGGAGGAAGCTCTTACAGATTTTGTTGTATGATACAATAGGTTTATCTTTTTAGATGTGGTTATCACATGTAGCACTGTACGAGTTATACGAGATCATCATAGACTGTTGCTTTGTGTTCCTTATTTAAGGGTAACTTGTATTGCATTAGTGATTTGTCACTGGTAATCAATAGCATTGCTTTTCTGGGTAATGGTTGGTTGTATTGCATCCATGATAGTTATTAGACACTGATTGTAAAGCATATTGAAAGTCTCCTGTTGTACATGTGTTGCTAGATTGTGATTGTACCCTTAGTTGTGTGAGCTGTAACTCTACACTCTTTTCCTTGTTTCCCTAGTGTGAGAGGGCATACATGCTTGTGCGAGATACCCCAGTGTAGCCTGTTTGTGTATGTGTCAGTGGTACAGTATAAACTAGTATGGCTTACTGCAAACAAAGGTTATTGTCCCGCCATCTGATATTGTGCTTGAGACTCTGTTGTTCAGAATGAGTTTCCTTAGGAAGAAGTTTTGTGCATTGATGATGGAGGATAGAAGGCCCAAATTTGGGGCTGTACCACATTGATCTACCACTATGGGATAATGGAGTGGGATAATAGCAGAAGAGCTTATATGCTGTGGTGCACTGGTTTACCCAGAGATAGGGGATGAGATAGGAGGTATGGCTCTGAAGCTTGATTTAGGGGTTTATCCCAACAACGAGAGCCGAGCTGTGGCTGAGGTTGATTGATTCTTTTACATGACCTAAAATGTGAGGTGCAGAGAAATGAGGAACTTGAGAAAGAGTTGCAGACAAAAACACAGATTATTCATGATAAAGATAGGCAGATTTGCATGTTGGAATCAGAATTAATGGAATGGGAGAACCAATGTATAGATACTGATGGAAAATTGACTCAGTCTTATGCTGAGATCAAGGAGTTGAGGAATGAGATTGCTAAAAACAAGTTCCCCAAAATGGTGTCTGGTGTGGCCTCTTCCCATAATTCAAAGCCACATTCCACAGCAGATTTACCCTCTGAAAAGGTCTGTGTTTCAAGTGTAAATAAGGGGGCGCTAAAGACGGAGATTGTAGAAGTTCCCAGTGTTGGTTCTCAATTGTGTAAGGAACAGAAATCGAATAGCAACAAGGGGAAGTACAAAGCAAATTGGAGCAGTTTAAGAGTTGTTAGAAGTGTGTCTCTAGCAGTGAAGCGGTATAGATCATCTATGAAAAATGAGACCCAGATAGTAAATACGGCTAGAAGGGTAAAGTCTTGTTTTGCATGTGGTGTTTCAGGCCATATCGCTAGATATTGTAAGGCACATAGTAACAAAACTAAACACTGTTCAGCTAAATGTACTACATGTGGTCATAGTGGCCATATTTCCACAAGTTGCTATTCTAATGGAAACATGACACAGAGGGAACCAGGTAAATCCAGAAATATACATTCTTCCTCCAAGCAACGCTTTCCAGAGAAACCACTCAGTTTCCCCAATAAACCTCACTTGTCTATTCCCATGAAAGATGACATTACAAAATACATGTTCCCACAACAGGTTCAAGGTAAGCTTAGGGAGTTATGTGCACAAGTAGCCAAACTCTTACAAGCAGAAACTTCCATGCCCCCTGTTGATCAGGCAAAAGTCACCCAAGCTATTCCATTAAAGGTTGATACTTAGGTATCTGCACGGTTAGCAAATGGGGGAAGGGAGACTAACGAGTAAACAATGGCCACCTTCCTTTTGCATGTAAATAATGTTTCACTTGTTTTGTCTTTCAGAAAAAAAAATGGAGGCACATAAGATACTTACTGCATGCAGCTAAACTTTCTTTTCTGGACACTAGGGCCATACCATAGGCTTACATGTAAAAATGACAATACTTTTGTTAGTCTGGGTTGACATTTACAGGAGCTTCCCCACATTTGTGGGGAAAACAAATTAGTAATAAACTAACAACTAACCACTTTGATTTTTTCAAGAAGTGGGGGAGGTTTTAGCAAAAGCTATTCCTTGCACTAGAAGACAATATGCCTAGAGGGACTGAGGTAACACTCACACTCACAAATTAGTTATTTAATAATGCTGGGAAAGTGAGTATGGATATGCAGAGTGGAGTTCAACTGTGTCTAGTGTTGGGTTTTACCAAGGTCCACTGATCAGCACAGGCAGAAGATAATCTCTGATGGGCCTGGAAATACTTGTTGGAAAGTGACTCTAAAACCTGTTTATTTTTCAGCAGATTAGTGGCAGTGTAACCCCGCTCAACCAATGGACCTCCAATCAGATGAATCCAAGCTCACCACAAACAGATGACCAACGCTTATAATGGAGTAAAGAAGGCTACCCATTCCTCAGCATCCCATGGTTGGAAGATGACAAGAATCAAGTTGTCAAGACTGGGTTTGGATGACATCGCGAGACAGGAGAACCCAGAACCAAAGAATACCCTCCAGCACATTTTGGAAAATACTTTGCCCACCACAAGGACACTTTAAAGAAACTGTCTCAATAGAAACTACAAATAAGGGCTGTAGCTCTAACAATCGCCTAGCCCTAGATTCTTGCTGCAGCTACATAGTGAACAATGAGGGCGACATTAACCATGATCAATGTAGACTGACAGCGATCAAAACTCCATGGAACACCAAACATCGGATTATTTGGATGGATGGGGAAACTGGGGGAATATAATTACTTTGTATTTCTTTGTTTTATGGAGATATACAGGTTGTATGTTTGGTAAACTAGCAGACATGGAATTTAGGGAATCACCTAACATTGGTAAATTATGGTGTAAAAGCAAGAGGTGGAATGTTATGGACACTGAAATTATGTGTTTTTACATCCATCATTTAGTATAAATTTCCCTGCACCCACGGTCTAAAGCTTAGTCACATACCGCCACAGTAGGCGGGGCTAAAGAACCTGTTTTTCCAGGTTATGTAAGGAGAGCAGGCGGACGCTGGGCCAGGGGGTGGGGCATTGGTGGATTTCACTGGAAATCATGTGGCCCTCTCTCTCTTTTTTGGGGGGGATCTTCGTTGAAGAGGGAAGCATTCTTCTGCTCCTTAAGCCTAGGATGGATGAGTATATTGATTGTATCATTTCTGCACTAAATATTCATGTATAACTTGTGTAGATTCATGCTAGTTTGCTAAACATACCATACCATTGTATTAATGCTTGCATGTATGTCTTATTTGGTTTAGCTAATTAATGTTTTATTAAATGTTACTTTGCTGGTTACCGAGTGATTGTTAATTTGGTGGGAAACACTGCTGGTACAAGACATTTCTGCCAAAATACCTTGTACAATTATTTCATAGTTGTACAAAACTTAATCAGTGTTTCTGGGTGCTTTTTACAAACATATTTAGGACCTATAGTTTTAACCTGAACCTCCTGCTTCCGTTTTCATTTAGTTTGTGACCATTTTGAGGGACTCTAACAAAGAAAGCACATGGTCTGCGGAGGGGAATGTTTGTTTTACTCTAATTCTAAAATCCCAATTGGTGTAGTATGCAGGATTTTCCACAATAAGTGGAGCTGCAGACAGGATTATCACCCTAGAACTGCAACAATTGGACAAACAGTGAACACATCAAATGATACATTGACATGACAGCAAGCTGCTTAATCTATCAGTGCTGGCAGTGGAAAGATTCACATGGAAATAGTTAATAAAAGTGTTCCATGCATTTTATAGAATATGCTTTAAAATAAATAAATTAATGCAAATGAAAGGCAGGCAGATCCAGTTATTACAACTGACTGCAGGAATGTTCACATAATATAATGTTTACAATTTTCTGCAATATTCTCCCATATGCATTCTCATTAGAAGGACACCGGAGTCATTCTGACATGGGAACACAAATAGCTATGGTATAACATACGCCGAAATATAGACTTCAGACTTTGGCCCTTAAAGACCTCTCATCCAATGCATTCATTTAGCTCTGAAGGTACAGACAGATCTGATACAGCTTGTATTTTATTCGTCTGGCTTTTATCCTAGTATTGGTATTTACACAAACTTTTCATGTTGAGCTAATGTCCAACACCCACAGTGAAAGCAATTACGCACAATATTTTACTCTCAGTAAAAATACCACTTAATGCATAATCAAATGCCACAAAAGAAATGAAATGCTTGAATCTTACTAGCTAAGCGTCAATACAAAATACAATATACCCTCTTACAATGGTGTTATAAAGCAAACCAAAACAAAAACAATTTACTGTAGAAACGACAACCCCAAATATTTGCTTTAATTATTCTAATAGAAATAATATTAACCAGTATTATTAACTTAATGCTCTTACACATTGTGGTTTTGCTCACAAAAAGAAAGTTGGTTAAGAACAGTGCTGGTAAAAGGATTTATCATCCAAAGCCGGGTGCCCAGCACAAGGACCAGACCCACCATCCAGAGAATCAATGCAAGTGTACTTTTATTCACCCATCTGGAACACACAGCTATGTTTCGGCTCCACAATAGAGACTTTTTCCAAGCATAGCACAATGTGCATCAAGCTACAAATGTAGAGGCTCTTATTAATACACAAGTGAGGGGGTATGAAAATTCTCTGACAGCATAACATAATAGTGCTCATGAATATGATCATACATATTGGCCCTGATTTACTAAGAGTGGAGTGTAGGTTTCTTTGTGGGTTTTATTTTGCTACAATTTTTTTTCCACAGTACATACTAAGGTTTCCCTACATTTTCAGCTTTCCCTACATTTTGCTTTTTTAACACATTCTCTGATCTGTAGGGTTTTCTTCAGCTGAAAGCCACCACATTTTCTGTGGAAACCTTAGTAAATATGTTGTTTTTTTGTGAAAATGTTGGGAACACGCCCCTTTCTGGTGACCACATACCCTTTCCCAATGACCACACCCCTTTTCAGGTTTTCTTAGTAAAATGGAGAGTTAGTTGGTGGCGCACATTCTGGCAAAGATAGATTTTCTGACAAAATGTGCCAGAAACTGGTGCACAACCTGACAAAATATGTCGGGTTTGCAATAGTAAATGAGGGCCATAGTGCACTTACATCATGAGTATTATTTAATATATTGTGACATAATTTCATCATCTCTATTATATAGTGCATTCAATCCTTTGCCCATTTTTCAAATCTAACAGATATAATTAGGGGGCGGCACTCACCAAAAATAAATATAAACATATCGTTTGTGTGCATGTCCCCCAGCCAAAACAGGAACATTGTTTGTAAACAAACTAACTGTACAAGTCAAGTGCTGCCTTGACTAGGATTAGCAGCGCATATATCTAAAGCTCAATGCGTCTGCACCCAGAGCTGCAATCACATGACCATCTCCATGGAGAAGGGTATAGACAGTAGCCCAGTACACATCCAGACCGCATCATGCAACCAATCAGATTGCTTCTTTCATATTTAAAAAGGACTCTGAAAAATAAAAGAAGCAATATGAATGGTTGCTATGAGCAACTGCTCCACCTTCCCTGTACACAAATTTTGATAAATCTCCCCTAATGTCTCAAATATAATATAGTATAGTATATTAAATGTTGATAAAGTCTCTTGATTGGTTGCTATGGGCAACTGCACCCTTCTTCCTCTGCACAGGTTTTGATAATTTTCCCCCATTGGGCTCCTCTTGTTTTCGTTTTAGTTATTAATTATAATTTTTACTTCCCTGAGGGGGGACATATTAAAGTGACATACTTATATTGTCTATATAGAGAGCGCACCAGATGTGGAAACTTAAGTGACTAAGAGGTAAAGGACACATAATGGCCCTGATTTACTAAGAGTGGAGTGTAGTTTACTTTGTGGGATTTAATTCCCCACAATTATTTTTCCACGGAATTTACTAAGGTTTCCCAACATTTTGCACTTTTCCCTACGTTTTTCTTTCTTTTTTTTACACATGCTCTGAACTGTGAGGTTTTCCCCAGCTCAAATCCACCACATTTAACCTTATTAAATATGTTGGAATTTTTCGAAAATGTTGGAGACACATCCCCTTTTTGGTGACCAGGCCCCCTTCCCCCCAACTACCAAGCCCCATTTTGAGTTTTCTCTGTAAAATGGAGAGTTGGTAATTTTTTTAATTTATTTTTTATTCTGGCACAAATTCTGGCACACATTCTGGCATAGACAGAATCTGGCACACAACCCGACAAAGCATGCCAGATTTACAATAGTAAATCAGGGCCTATGTCATAGACTATTATAGTTTCAAAGAAGTGATAAAAAATAGTTGTTTTGAGGTACCTGCAATGCATGTAAGATCCCCATGATTTGGTAACCTCTGTTTTGCAACATCTAACTCAATTCAATCTGACCGATATCTAATCAAAAGTCTAGAATATTCTTAATAGCCTCAAACTGTCAGAAAAGTACAAACATCTAACAGTTTTTCTTTACACTTTAAGACATTGAATTATGGGTGCAAAGGTTTTTAGTTTGGGACCTAGTTGGTTATTATGGAAAAAATACTTGTCAACTTAACAGCTTTCATTTATGTTGGAGTTATGTTCTACAATATTTCATAGCTCCTGGTCAGAATGGGTTAGATGGTATTGTGCATACATGATGAAATACCCTTACCTTAGGCTCACTCAATATGAAGGAGGAATACCCTTTCTTCTTATCTATGACTAAGAATATAAAATGATGTCCATTGTAGTAGACTGATGACTTTAATACATGGAATTGCTTAGAACTGGACTTTTCAGTTTTTTTTCTTTTTAAAACTGTTTCTGAACTTTTTGAATGTAGAAAGTCTCAGTCCATCTTACCTGTATTTTCCAAAGTTTTACTTTACAGAAAACATAAAGAAATATGTAATCCCAGTAACTGATATCTTGGCAGAACTGTATCTGAAGTTTCTAAAATAAATAAACCTATTAAAGGTGATAGCACTGATGGCGGAAGATACATTAAAATCTGTGTGTATGTGATGCCTCCATATAACACTTATCATAACTTTTATGATGCATGAAGTCGATGTCTCTAAGGCTAAGGGGGATAAATGAAGAGAATGCTTGTTCTGGCACCCAGCTTACTTTCTGATAATCTAGCTCATCCTTCTTGGCTGACACCAGACCAAGAATAACATTAAAGAGTAATAAACCCTTTCCAGCAAACCTCTTATTCCATGGTTCACTGCCCCCAGGTCTAATCTATCAATCCATTTACAGCACATAAAAGGTAAGAAAGCCATTATAAGTCTGCTATGTGCCTTTGCAGGTGGTATATGACATGAACAGAATCTATCTTTAAAGCAAGCTTGTGACACAACATTGTATGCTTGCCACTGAAATACCAGGTAGACAACCAAAGGGGGTTATATGTAAAGATCTACAACTTGTACTTCTATTGTTATTAAAACTCCCCTTGCACACATGTTCTATTTAAATCAGTATACTGTATGTACTGTAATTGTAAGTCATTTTCAATCATATATTAAATTATATGATTAAAAGAATGATCATGTGATTCTGAATTTGTTATTTTGTATTTCACATTCTGACTTTGGGTTATCAGTGAAATACTATTAAAAGAATGTGATGACTATGCATATTATATGTATATTGTACAGTATGAGTAGAGTCACACATAGCGTATATGCAACATATTTCACATTGCACAAAATCCACTGACGTGACTGTGATGAGGGGTCCACTTCCAAAGCTTACTGCACATACGGGGCTGCTGCCGGGTAGCCCTGTGTGTGTGCTCATAGGAAAATATACAGTATATTTCCCACTGTGCAGTGAATTTGGGAAAGTGTGAACTACGCTGCATATGCACTATGTTTTATCCTACCTTTGAAGTAAATGACATTGCAGGCCATTCTAGTCCTTTTGTCTGGTAATGAAGCTGGGCCCAAATGGTTTTAACCAGTGGTCTTAACCTCTCAAGAACTCAGGTGGTACCTGTACTCCCTATAGCGGGTTGGGCAAAGCCTCCAACAATGGCCGAGACTCTTTGCTAATAGTGCACGGCACATATTGCAGTGCAGCGCCGTATTAACCCTTTAGACACGGCATTCAAAGTTGATCACCACACCTAAAATGAAAGAAAACTGCTCCGGGCTAGCTCAGTGGGCTGTTCGGGACCACCCCGGCAACCTGATGAGCTGGAGCACACAAGGAGTGCCCCTCCTGTGTGTCAGATCGCCGAATGACTGTTCCGTGCCTGAGATTCAGGCATGAGCAGTCAAGCAGCAGAATCATTGATCAATGTTATCCTATGGGATAACAATAATCAATGTAAAAGATCAGTGTATGCAGTGTTATAGCCCCCCATGGGGGCTATAACATTGCAAAAAAAAAAAGCCAAAAAAAGTTAATAAAGATGATTTAACCCCTTCCCTAATAAAAGTTTTAATCACCCCCTTTCCCATAATTTTTTTTTTTAAACAATATATACATATGTGGTATCGCCGTTTGTGGAAATGTCTGAATTATAAAAATGTATTGTTAATTAAACTGCACAGTCAATGGCGTATGTGCAAAAAAAAATCCAAAGTCCAAAATAGCGTATTTTTGGTCACTTTTATATTATAAAAAAGGAATAAAAAGCGATCAAAAAGTCTGATCAATAGAAAAATGGTACTGCTAAAAACTTTAGCCCTCATAACGCCCCGTATGTGGAAAAATAAAAAGTTATAAGAGTCAGACGATGACAATTTTGAAGGTATTAATTTTCGTGTATGTAGTTATGATTTTTTTTCCTAGAAGTATAACAAAATCAAACCTATATAAGCAGAGTATCATTTTAATCATATGGACTTCCAGAATAAAGAGAAGGTGTAGTTTTTACCATAAAATTTACTGCGTAGAAACGGAAGCCCCCAAAATTTACAAAATTGAATTTTTTCTTCAATTTTGTTGCACAATGATATTTTTACCCTTTCTCCGTTGTTTTTTTTGGGTAAAATGACTTATGTCATTACAAAGTAGAATTGGTGGTGCAAAAAATAAGCCATCAAATGCATTTTTAGGTGAAAAATTTAAAGAATTATGATTTTTTAAAGGTAAGGAGGAAAAAACGAAAGTGCAAAACGGAAAAAGCCTTAAGGGTTAATAAGAAGCAAAGCTCATGTACAAAAATAGCTCTGTTAATGGAAAAATAAATATTTTCTAATCTTGATAACTAAGTGTTTTTCTTATCAGAAACACTCACCTAAAATGGCAGGTGTTTTCCTGAAAAGCTGACCACTGAGTTGTCCCACCACTGGGAACCCCCGTAACCTCTTGTCTGGTGCGCTGGTGTTATGAACATTTGTATTCAGAACACTGGCTCAGCTTTTGCTCAGAACACAGAACACACAGAACACTCTATGGTAGAGCCAGAGATACAGCACTCGTGATTCTATGGCTCCCCCATAGAGTTGCATGGAGGGACATGTTGACCACAACTTTTAGCAGATAAGATGTTATTAGCCAGAGTCCCCTTTAAAAAGTTAAAAATAAAAACTAATTATTATAATTGATCACCCTTATTTTCCCACTTTGCAAATAAATAAATAAACAACAATAATAAACATACCATATTTTTCACACTATAGGACACTCCGGCATATAAGACGCACCCAATTTTAAATGAGGAAAATCTAGAATACAATGTAAAGTATAGGTCACAGTGATCTTCAACCAGCGGACCTCCAGATGTTGCAAAACTACAACTCCCAGCATGCTAGGAGTTGTAGTTTTGCAAAATCTGGAGGTCCGCAGGTTGAAGACCACTGGTATAGGAGGCAATACTCACGTGTCCCCGCCGCTCCGGACCCGTCACCGCTCGTCTCCACTGCCCTGGATGTCGCCCTCCATCGCTGTCGCCGCTTCCCCGGGGTGTCCCTGTCGCTCCGGAACGTCTCTACTGCCTGGTATCCTCGCTCTCCGTCGCTGCCATCACGTCTCTACGCACGCCGCTATGCACGCCGCTCCTATTGGATGATGGGGCGGCATGCGCGACGATGTGATGACGACGAAGGAGAGCGCCGGCTATGCAGGGGATCCCGGCACGGAGCAGACATAGAGGAGGCAGGTAAGGTCCCTCCCAGTGCAGCCGGGTTAGTGTCACTTTCGCTTCAAACGCGGCGGTCAGCTTTGATCTCCTCGTCTGAAGGGTTAATACAGGTAATCACCGCGATCGGTGATGTCCTGTATTAGCCGCGGGTCCCGGCGGTTGATGGCCGCAGGGACCGCCGTGATAGGTGTGTATTTGCCGTATAAGACGCACCAACTTTTCCCCCCCAGTTTTGGGGAAGAAAAAGTGCATCTTATACGGCGAAAAATATGGTATTTGGTATTGCCACATGCATAATTGGCCATTCTATTAACATTTTATGTTTATGATCCTACATACATCCTGCAAATATCAAACGTCAAAAATTCCGATTTTGGGTCACATCATATATCAGGAAAAAAAAAAAGAAGTGATCAAAAAGTCCCATCAAAACCAAAATAGTACAAATTAAAACTACAGAAAAAAAATTTGCCCTCCTACAGCCCAAAATTTTTTACAATTTAAAGGAGGACCATGTTAGGCATACTCATTTTATTTTAAAAAGTTACTTTTTTTTTTAAGTAGTACAATAATAGAAAAACTATATATAGTTAATTGAGTATAATTTTAAGTGCACACAGAATAAATAGAACATGTCATTTTCACCATAAAGTGCACCAGTAAAAACTATTCCTTTTACCACAATTGCAAAACGGCATTTTTCTTTTCAAAGTCCCCCCATAAATTATATATATATATATATATATATATATATATATTTATATATACACTGGTGTATGTATGTATATATATATATATATATATATATATATATATATATATATGTATATGATCGTCATTGTATATTTGTACATTTTTCGATAAAAGAGAAAAATTTCATTACAAAGTACTATTGGTCGCACAAAAAAACAAGCCCTCATATAGGTATGTAGCAGGAATAACAAAAGAGTTATGCCTCATAAAAGGCAAGAAGATAAAAATGAAAATGAAGAAAATAAAAATTTCTGTGTCCTCAAGGCCAAAATAGGCTGTGTCCTTAGGGGGTTAAATATACAAAAGAAAAGTAAGGTAGAGTATGCGCTCACTGGCCAATTTACCAGAAAACTATAACACAGAAAAGGCAACAATAGAATAGAATATTTCTCATATTTTTTTTAGTTTTTTAACTGTACAATTCTGCTCTTTTATCTAACTTTTGTTGTTATTGCTGCAGGCCACCAATGTTTTAAACCTAAACACTGTCCGTAGCAGGCGGTATCTCTAAGTGTGTCACTTTCAAGGTCAAGAGGCATCCCCTCACCGCAATCAAATGAAACTGGCACAATTCTGTCATCTGCTGTACAAAAACTTGTCTTCTCCTATTTACAGCTTCACGGTTTCACATTGAAGATGAAAATACCTTTTGTACTGGCAAATATCATTTTAGGAAGAATAATTAGTTTTAATTAGAGGCCATTAAATGGTTTACAGCAGCTGTGAGTAACCGCCCCCCTTTGATGAAATAACGGAAGCCATGCTGTCGGGGGTAATCAGCCTGCAGCTGTGAACCCAATGAAAAGAAGACTTTTTTTTCATCAACATAACACATTTTTTATTTGCTTGTATTTTTAAACTTATTTCAAGTAGATCGCTTTTGGCTGACTCATTGGCATAAAACAGTAATGTATTTATGTATTCTACCCTACATCTTCGGTTTAGAGAATACATGATGTACTGTAAATTGCTACAGAAAACTGGCTTTCTTCCTATACAGTTCTCTGAGAGGTTTTCAGGTCAAACAAGGAAACAGCGACGTGCAAGTTTAATCAGTTTCATTTCAGCAAAAAGCAATTTACTGTACTACAAACTGAAGTTAAATGTAAAGTACATCACTCCTTAAGCATTTATGAAGGAATTTACCATATGGTCAGATGTAATAAAGTTACAGGGTTTCTATATTTTGCTGGTGTTAACTTTTTGTTTACTATATCAACTACACATATATTTAACAGGGCAGATGAGTTGCTATTAATTGACCATTGTTTTGTGTAAGATATATGCCTTTTTATAGTCCATTAGACTGTCCTCTAAGTAATGCAATGTATGCAACCAATGCTGTTTTTGAATTATTTGCATGACCATTTTAAATGGAACCAGTCATCACTTTTATGCTGCTTGAACCACAAGTCACCGGGGTGACCCCTGTTGGCTTTTGCCTGTTTTGCTGGCCTTGTTGATACATCCCTCCCTACACCCAAACAAGGAGAGATGAGATCTATCAAAGCTGGTGGGGCAGGAAGAAGCCATCTGTAACCAATGAGATGTCTGTGGTTCAAGTTGCATGAAAGTGATGACAGATTTCCCTTAGGGTAGGTTATGTTGCTGCATATTTTGCTGCATATTTGCTGCTGTGTAATTTTCTTACCCATGGAAGTCAATGGGGAGCAAAATCATCATCATCAGAAAATATGCATCAAAATATGGCACATGTAAGGCTGGGTTCACATATGTCTGATGCAACTGATGCCACAACTGATGACAAGTTGTCTTCAGTTGTATGGCATCCGGTGTCCATTGTTTCTGGACGGTGGACAATCCTGTCCGGAGCCCTCCGGCATGTCCGACCATCAAAATTGAGATGCTGAATGATTGTGAACGGTCTCACTGAAATGAATGTGATCAGTTCTAGCATCAGTTTCCCTACGGTGCATGCCGGAGGGAAACTGTGCCAGACAACTGATATATGTGAATCCAGCCTAACCCTACCCTTAACTTCTTAACAACGCAGGACGTATATTTACGTCCTGCGCCAGCTCCCGCAACATAACGCGGGGTCACGCACTTGGTCCCAGCGGCCATCAATGGCCGTGACCCGCAGCTAATACTGGACATCACCAATCGAGGTGATGTGTGGTATTGACGGGGTACTCCTGTGGAAAACTTTTTTTTTTTTTAAATCAACTGGTGCCAGAAAGATAAACAGATTTTAAATTACTTCTATTTAGCCCCTAAAAAGTACTGGAAGGATTAAGATTTTTTAATAGAAGTAATTTACAAATCTGTTTAACTTTCTGGCACCAGTTGATTAAAAAAAAAAGTTTTCCACGTGAGTACCCCTTCAACTTTGTGTCTGAAGTGAAACCAAAAGCATCCCGGCAGATCAGTCTGGCTGTTCGGGACCGCCGCGGGGAAATAGCAGCATCCTGAACAGCTTGCATGACACCAGGAGGATTCCTACCTGACTCCTTCATGTCCACTCGCCGAATGACTGCTCGTGCCCTATGGGGGCTATAACATTGCAAAATAAAAGTGAAAAAAAAGTGTTTATAAATGTGATTTAACCCCTTCCCTGATAAATGTCAGAATCTTCCCCATTTTCCCATGAAAAAACAACTATGTAAATAAATACTATGCATGCGTAAATGTCCAAACTATAAAAGCAATCATTAATTAAACTGCACGGTCAATGGCGTACACGTAAAAAAATTCCAAAGTCCAAAATAGTATATTTTTGGCAACTTTTTATACCATTAAAAAATTAAAGGGGTTCTCCGGTGCTTACACATCTTTTCCCCTATACAAAGGATAGGGGATAAGATGCCTGATCGCAGGAGTCCCACCGCTGGGGACCCCCGGGATCATGCACGCGGAACCCCGTTTGTAATCAGCACCCGGAGCGTGTTCGCTCTGGGTCTGATTACAAGCGACCACCAGTCCGGCGGCATGTGACGTCACGCCTCCGCCCCAGTGTGACGTCACGCTCCACCCCTCAATGCAAGCCTACGGGAGGGGGCGTGACAGCTATCATGCCCCGTCCCGTAGGCTTGCATTGAGGGGCGGAGGCGTGACGTCACACGCCGCCGGACCGGTGGCCGCCTGTAATCAGACCCGGAGCGAACACCCTCTGGGGACTAACTACAAACAGGGTGCAGTGTGCATGATCCCGGGGGTCCCCAGCGGCGGGACTCCCCCGATCAGACATCTTATCCCCTATCCTTTGGATAGGGGAAAAGATGTGTAAGTACCGGAGAACCCCTTTAATGAAAAGCGATCAAAAAGTCAGATCAAAACAAACATGGTACCGATAAAAACGCTAAAAATTAGCCCTCACACATCCCCATATACGGAAAAATAAAAAAAGTTATAGGGGTCAGAATAAATGAATGAATACATTTAAATTAATACATTTAAATTAATACATTTTCCTGCATGTAGTTATGATTTTTTCCAGAAATGCAACAAAATAAAACCTATATAAGTAGGGTATCATTTTAACCATATGGACCTACAGAATAATGATAAGGTGTCATTTTTACCGAAAAATGCACTGCGTAGAAACGGAAGCCCCCAAAATTTACAAAATGGCGTTTTTTCTTCAATTTTGTTGCACCATGATTTTTTTTTCTGTTTTGCCATAGATTTTTGAGTAAAATGACTAAGGTCACTGCAAACTAGAATTGGTGGTGCAAAAAATAAGCCATAATATGTCCTTAAGGGGTTAAATTTATTTTGGAAATATTTACATTACATACCAAACCTTTGATGGCTCAGCCATTGAAATTCTAAAAATCAGAAACAAAAGCTGAACTTAAACTTTTTTCCCATAACATTTTTCAATTTCTACGCATACTAAAAACCCAAGATTTTGTTCAAGGAGGTGGGCAGGAGAAAACTACTCCCATATTTTTTTTTTATGTCCAAGAAATACACTTAAAGAAGCCTATATGATAAAATAAAGAGAATACCTTGGCAAGTATCTCTAAGGATCATTGTAATTTGTGTAATTTAAATGCATCACAGGAGTTGCACAATTAGCCAAGATGAAAATATTATAGGAAAAAAATCTAATATTTTAACATTTCTAATTAAAAAAAATTCTAACTTTTTTTAATTAATTTTGTGAAGAGACATAATACTGGTACAATGCCCAACATGTTCATTTAGGCTTCTGTAATGAATACAGTGTTGGTCTTGTAACAATACCAATAGAGTTCTTTTAACCCCTTAAGGAGATGTTTTTTTTTCCCTCTTCGTCTTCTAAAAGCAATAACGCTTTAAATTTTCCCCTTACAGATACATATAACGGCTAGTACACCAAAAAGCATCCTGCAGGACGAACAAATCCTAACAGGGAAATACCAAACTAGTAATGAATTAAGATATACACCAAAAGAAGATTACTAGATATCCACAACAAGTAATATAAATGTTAAAAATCTTTATTAATCACACTGAACATACATAAAAATGCATAAAAGCGATAAAAATGGCACAGCAAAGTAACGCCATGGATAGCATATACCGAAGGTAAGCCGTAACAGAAAATAGATAAGTCGTCCAGATGCAATATGTCCTTCAGAGGGTTAGAGTGCCACAGGTAATGAGATGAAGTAAGATAAAGAGTACACTGAAGGCACAGATCTGACTAACACAACAATACCATATACCATATGACATGATAGGTCTTACCCGGGATATGCACAACCCCTGCATATGTTTCGCTCCTTCGAGCTTTCTGACCCCTATAACTTCTTTATTTTTCTGTATATATAGATGTATGAGGGCTCATTTTTTTGCACCATGGTCTTAAGTTTTTGGTGAAACTATTTTTGTTTTGATGGGACTTTTTGACTGCTTTTCATTCATTTTTTTCTGGCATAAGAAGTGACCAAAAATATGAAATTCTTGACTATTTTTTCCATTTACACCATTGACCATGTGGCTATACCACATATGTCTATATTTATTTTTATATAAATATAATTTAATTTTAAAAATGGGAAAAGGGGGTGATAAAAAAAAATATATATATATATATATATATATATATATATATATATACAAACTTTTTATTTTTACAGGTTTTTAGTCCCCATAGGAGACTATTACTGATAGCAGCTGGGACCGCACGGGTATGATGCAAGCTCAGCTCCTGAGCTCGCTTCATAACACTACCATGCCACAGTGCCGTTTATAAACGGTGTTCTGTGGCAAGGGGTTAATAGCATTTAGGTTCTGTATCTTAAGGTCCATTTTCATGTAACAATAATTACTTAAATGTGTTAGTTTTTGAACAATCGGAATGATGATAATTGCTAAATACACTAAATGATCAATGATGAAAAAAATCTGGAATAATTTTAACAGGTATAAAACTGATTGTGCATGCATGAAAATCATTGCTATTGTGAGTGGTATAGTTAAATGTTACTTGTCCAGCATTTACATTTAAAATACTTATGCTGCTACAATGAGACGTGTTCAACAATAGCAGCACAAGAATAACTGTAGTGATGGAAATGTCTATAACACATTTGTAATGATTTTTCAACCCACAAATCATCCATTCGTCATTTGTAAAATTGCTATATGTAAATGGGGGACCTTTGGGCTATGTTGTCTGATATTGATTTAATTGTCTCATTGTTTGTGACCATCAGATTTGCCCTTTATGGTGCCTGACAATCATCAGATTTTACCCTATATAACACTTGGTAAAGCGTTATATAGGGTAAAATCTTTATCTCCGGGAACGTTCCTACCTGCAGGGATGGTGAGGATATGAACTTATAAGATCCTCCCTGTCGACCCCGTAAGTAGTCCCGGGGAGGGGAGCTCCTGTCACCTAGTCCGTGTCTTCGGCCAGCAGCAACACCCCGTCCACTTGATTGACGGGCCGCGTCATCGCTCTGCTCTGTCTGTTCAGTGAGCAGAGCAATGACGCAGCCCATCAATCAAGTGGAGGGGGTGTCGCTGCTGGCCGGAGAACGGGAGTAGGTGAGAGGAGCTCCCAGCCCACGCGACTACTTATGGGGCCGGTGAAGAGCAGTTTATAAGTTCATATCCTTACCATCCCCGCAGGCAGGAGCATCCCCTGGGGATGGTAAGGATAAATATTGTATCCTATATAACGCTTTGCCAAGCAGTTTATAGGGTAAAATCTGATGATTGGTTCCCTTTAACCCCTTAAGGACCAAGGACATACCGGTACGTCCTTGGTCCTGCTCCCGCGATATAACGCGGGGTTACACAGTAACCCTGCATCATATCGCGGCGGGCCCGGCCTCATAGTGAAGCCGGGACCCGCCGCTAATAGCGTGCAGCGCCGCGCGCTATTAACCCTTTAGCCGCACGCTCAGAGCTGAGCCACGCGGTTAAAAGTGAAAGTAAAAAGTGTCGGTTAACTCAGTGGGCTGTTCGGGATAGAGTACGACAAAATCAAAACTATATAAGTAGGGTATCATTTTAATTGTATGGACCTACATAATAAAGAGAAGGTGTAATTTTTACCGAAAAATTTACTACGTAGAAACGGAAGCCCCCAAAAGTTACAAAACGGAGTTTTTTTTTAAATTTTGTCGCACAATGATTTTTTTTCCATTTCACTGTAGATTTTTGCCAAAATGACTGACGTCATTACAAAGTAGAATTGGTGGCGCAAAAAATAAGCAATCATATGGATTTTTAGGTGCAAAATTGAAAGAGTTATGATTTTTTAAAGGCAAGGAGCAAAGCTCTGTGTTCCAAAAAGAAAACCATTTCCTCTGTAGTATACAGACCCAAAAAGTACTGGAAAGATTAAGATTTATTATAGAAGTAATTTACTAATCTATTTAACTTTCTGGCACCAGTTGATTTAAAAAAAAAAAAAAAAATTAAAATGTAGTTTTCCCCCTCCTGTGGGCTTGCATTGAGGGGCGGGGCGTGACGTCACACGGGGGAGGAGGCGTGACGTCACACGCCGCCCGCCCTGTAGTCGCCGGTAATCAGAACCGGAGCGAACACGCTCCGGGGACTGATTACAAACGGTGTGCCGCATGCAAGATCGCGGGGGTCCCCAGCGGCGGGACTCCAGCGATCAGGCATCTTATCCCCTATCCTTTGGATAGGTGATAAGATGTCTAAGCACCGGAGTACCCCTTTAAGATGGGTTGCTTGCCCTATTTGTCCTATTTGTGACAGATAGAGGTAATTTAGGAAGCCTAAAACAGGCAAGCTGGCATTTTTACGTAACCACTATTGACTACAACGGAACTTGTATAAACAGTATAGCACCATGACCAATGCTGTTTATTTAACTCTGTTATTTACATTACAGTGTAGCTTGCATTGCCTAGCCATTTCTTCAACTTCAATCAAAGTCAGTGGTATTATGCAAATTGCATAAGACATATAGATAAATGAATGTGCTTTATGTAAGTCTATAAGAAATTGTTTGTCTATGTGCACTGTATATAAAAAAAATGGACATACTTTTTGCATCCGTAGAAATAGGTGGCATGAGTGCACAGACATCCGCTTTTTCATAGACTTATATAAAGCAGATACATTTTGCAAAAAATCTATGTAAATGTATCATCATTTTACAAACATTTTATATTTATTTAGAAACTATAGCTGAAAATAAACCGTGTGTACATAGCCTACTGCACACAATATCATCCACAACGTTTTTAGTTACACAGTAAAGCTATCAGCTGATTCATATTATAATTTTTGACAAAACAAGATTCCCCTGAAGGTTTTGTGGTGCAAAATCAAGTGTGGATCGTAATAAATTAGATAACATAAAGAACAAAGTCTTCTTCTACTCTTTTTTTCTACTCTTGTGTATGTAAAGTTTCAGGTGAATTGTGTTTTGTCAATAATTGTTGCATGTATACATTCTGCTGCCTAAAGTACTGTACAAGTAAAAAGAAACACATGCTTTATTTATGCAATACTGCACTGTGTAAGGCTGAGTTCACTTGTGTCTGGCATCAGGCACAGGTGAACTCAGCCTGAATCTAGACGCAACTGATGCCAAAACTGATGCCACAACAGTTGTTATCAGTTGTATTGCATCCGGCGTCTATTGTTTTTGCACAGTAGACAGGGGAACGCAGCAAGCTGTGTTACCCTCTCCAGTGACCTCTGGCGTGTCCAACCATTCGGTGTCAAAATTGAGACACTGGATGATTGTGAACTGTCCCATTCAAATGAATGGGATCAGTTCCAGCATCAGTTTCCCCTTTGGTGAACACCGTATGGAAACTATGCCAGACAACTGATATATGTGAACCCAGCCTAAGAGCACCCTAATACTGTATTCATCAGTTGGTATGATGGTTAATAGATTAATAAGGACCATCATTTTTTTTTCTTTTAGTTTTAAATTTATTATTATAAAGTATGTACACTAAATTAGGTCATTTTTCTTACTGTAAATTCTTTAAACATGTTTACCAAAATGATCTATAGATGATCAGATTAAGTTATGTTCAAAGAGTATTTCTATAATAACATGATCTTCAGAAGATGATTGAAGATAATAAACAGGATAAATCTGATTGCAGCCCAAGGCATTAAAAGCAAATAAGTCAATTATAAATTCAATGAACATTATATTTAAACATGTCAAAGCTTCTTTTGAGCCACTTAAATGTATTATTTAGTTGGGAAAAATAAAGTTGTTACCCTAAGTCTGTTCTACAGTTTAACAAGTAATTACAGAGAAATCATTAGTCAAGTAGATAAACCTTGGACGCTGACATTAGAGAAATGTCCTTCTATACAAGAAGTCATTTTGATTAATTTTTTAAGAGGTAAAAAAAATAAGACTGTTACTTTAACGGTAATTGAATTGCCCATAGCCCCAAGTAAATGACTGTTTACCAGACATATCCTGCAAGACATAACAGTATAACTTTAGCAAATGTACATAAGCTCAAGACATGATTAATAGAGAACCATCACAGGATTTTACTGTACAAAGATACCATTGGTACTAAGACATGTATTTCTAGAATTTCCATGATGCTTTCAAATAAAGAACTAGGTTTTTATGAGAACATGAACATACCTACCTAAATATCCTAGTGCTAGCAATCTGAATGCGTCAACCTAAAAAGACAAGCTGGTTCCATCTGTGTATCAGCTCACTACTCTATGCCATGTATCTCAGAATCATATCTTAAAATAAATTTGTTACCAGTAAGCAGCAAACATTTTACTGTGGTTCTAGATCCTCGTGTGCAGTGCCTTTGAGAAGCATTTTCTTTTTAAGCCCAACCATTTTTGCTTAAGACCTCTACATCTGAATTCACTAAGGAAGAATTGTTAATATTGTCTGCCATGATACAGAAAGAGCATGACTAGTCACTGGTCACTACTAGAGATAAGTCAACTTTTCAAAAGATTTGTCCAGTTCTCTCTACTTTACTTAAGCAATAGCTCATGTATAACACAGGCCATAAAAGCCTTGTAACATAGTAACATTGTTCGTAAAGTTGAAAAAAGACCATAGTCCATCTAGTTCACCCTATATCCCTAATGAGTCCCTACTGAGTTGATCCAGGGGAAGGCAAAAAACCCTCATTCTAGAGGTAAAAATTCCTTCCTGACTCCAATTATGGCAGTTAGAATAAATCTCTGGATCAACATGCTGTCCCTAAATATCTAGTATAAATAACCATCAATGTTATTATTCTCCAAAAATGCATGCAGACCCCTTTTGGACTCTTTTACAGAGTTCACCATGACCACCTCATCAGGGAGATAATTCCACAGTCTCATTGCTCTTACAGTAAAGAACCACCGTCTGTGGTGGTATAGAAACCTTCTTTCCTCTAAACGTTGTTATAGATACAGTCCTGGGTATAAATAGATCATTGGAGAGATTTCTGTACGGTCCCCTGATATATTTATACATAGTTATTAGGTCTCCCCTAAGTCTTCTTTTTTCTAAACTAAATAACCCTAAATCTGATAATCTTTCTTGGTACTGTAGTCCTCCCATTCCCCGTATTACTCTGGTTGCCCGTCTTTGAACCTTTTCCAGCTCCACTATATCTTTCTTGTACACTGGTGCCCAGTACTGTACACAATATTCTATGTGTGGTCTGACTAGTGATTTGTATAGTGGTAGAATTATTTCTTTGTCGTGGGCATCTATGCTCCTATTAATGCACCCCATGATTTTATTTGCCTTGGCAGCAACTGCCGACACTGGTCACTACAGGTAAGTTTACTATTAGCTAAGACCCCTAAGTCCTTTTCCACGTCAGTCGCCACAAATGTTCTCCCATTTAATATATAACCCGTCCCGTATTTTTCCTCCTCATGTGCATTACCTTACATTTATAGTGTTAAACTTAATCTGCCACTTCCCAGCCCAAACCTCCAACCTATCCAGATCCATTTGTAACAGTTCACTGTCCTCTATAGTGTTTACCGCTCTACAGAGTTTAGTATCCTCTGCAAAGATTGCTACTTTACTATTCAACCCCTCTACAAGTTCATTAATCAATATATTAACTAGAACAGGACCCAAGACTGACCCCTGTGGTACTCCACTAGTAACAGTCACCCGATCAGAATAAGTACCATTAATAACCACCCTCTGTTTCCTATCAGTGAGCCAGTCACTTACCCACCTGCACACATTCTCTCATTTTATGCACCAATCTTTTATGTTGCACCGTATCAAATGCTTTGGAAAAATCCAGATATACGACATCCAGCGATTGCCCCTGGTCCAGTCTGGAGCTCACCTCCTCATAAAAGCTGAACAGGTTAGTTTGACAGGACCGATCCCTCATAAAGCCACTCTGATAAGGAGTCATACATTTATTTTTACCAATATACTCCAAAATAGCATCTCTTAGAAAACCCTCAAACAATTTACATACAACGGAGATCAAACTAACAGGTCTTTAATTCCTGGGGTCACCTTTTGTCTCCTTTTTAAATATTGGCACCACATTTGCCATGCGCCAGTCCTGTGGAACAGTCCCTGTCACTATAGAGTCCCTGAATATTAAAAATAGAGGTCTGTCAATTACAGTACCTAATTCCTTTAGAACTCGGGGGTAAATGCCATCTGGACCTGGTGATTTGTCTATTTTGATTTTTAGTAGGCGGCATTGTACTTCTTTCCTGCCATCCTGTTTTAGCAGTTTAAGTGTTTTTATTTATTGTTTAAGTGTCATTTATTGCCCCCTTAAAATTTTTATTCGTCCATATTGGTTTTCTTTTATTTCTGACCCTTTTATTCCCATAGGATATATACATCTTACAGTGAGAGTTTAATATATTCCTAAAAGTCTCCCATTTAGTGTCAGTATTCACATTTTTGAGGACATTATCCCATTTTATTTTGTTAAGGGCTTCTCTGAGTTGATCAAACTTTTCCTTCCTAAAGTTCATTGTTTTTGTGGCCCCTCGAGAGATTCCCTTATTGAAGAACAAGTTATAATGTATTATATATTGATCAATATTTCCTAGGTATCCTTCTACCTGCACATCAGTTACTCTATCAGGTCTGTTGGTTAATATTAAGTCTAGTAGGGTGCCCCCTCTGGTCGGGCCCTCTACCATTTGGGACAGATAATTTTCTTTAGCTGTTGTCAGAAACCTGTTTCCTTTCTGAGATTCACAGGTCTCAGTCTCCCAGTTTATATCAGGATAGTTAAAGTCCCCCATTATTATCTACTCATTTTGATTTGCTGCCTTATTTATTTGCTTCAGTAATTGATCTTCTGACTCTTCCATTATGTTTGGTGGCTTATAACAAACCCTACCAGAATTGTTTTATTTTTATCTCCATATATTTCTACCTATAATGACTCCACATTATCGTCTCCCTCCCATATATCCTCCCGCAGTGTGGCCTTCAGACTCGATTTCACATAAAGACAAACTCCACCCCCTTTCTGTTTTGTTTGATCCTTCCTGAATAGACTATATCCCTGTATGTTGACCGCCCAGTCACAGCTATCGTCCAACCAAGTCTCTGTTATACCTACTATGTCATAATTTTCTTTAGACATCAACCACTCCAGTTCCTCTGTTTTATTGGACAGACTTCTGGCATTAGTCATCATGCAATGCAATAGTGTATGATTTTTCTTCCTATGAAGCCTATCCCTATTAACTATTCTAACCCCTCCCTCCGCTACACCCCAGGTATATTACTTAGTCCCCCTCTCTATCTACACTATCTTCCCCTTCTACGTTGTAGGTTCCTTCCTGCCCCCTAACCTGCCCCCAGTTTAAACACTCCTCCACCCTTCTAGCCATCTTCTCCCCAAGCACAGCTGCCCCCTCCCCATTGAGGTGCAGCCCGTCCCTACTATAGAGCCGTTATGCGACAGTGAAGTCGGCCCAGTTCTCCATGAACCCAAACCCCTCCTTCCTACACCAGCTTCTGAGCCACTTGTTTACCTCCCTGATCTCCCGCTGCCTCTCTGGTGTGGCTCGTGGTACAGATAATATTTCAGAAAATACTCCCTTGGAGGTCCTTGCCTTAAGCTTGCAGCCTAAGTCCCTGAAATCATTTTTAAGGACACTCCATCTACCTCTAACTTTGTCATGTGTACCATGACTGCTGGGTCCTCTCCAGCCCCACCCAGCAACCTGTCAACCCGATCCACGTTGTGCCGAACTCGAGCGCCAGGAGACAGCACACTGTTCGGCGATCCCAGTCTTTGTGACAGATCGCCCTGTCTGTCCATCTAATAATAGAGTCCCCCACTACCAGTACCTGTCTGGCCTGCCCTGTACTCCTCCCTCCCTCCCTCCCTCCTAACTGGAGCAGACACCCCCCTGGCGGTCAGAGGCAGAGTCCTGCTGCAGTACTGCTAGCTCTAAAATGGCATCCCCCCTCATCTGCCAACCGGGCAAACTTGTTGGGGTGTGCCAGTTCAGGACTAGCCTCCCTGACACTTTTCCCTCTACCCAGTTTTCTAACTGTAACCCAGCTAACTGCCTGACTGTCCTGCACCTCTGTCCCACTATCCTCCCCCACCTCTACCCCAGAGAGTACTTGCTCAGTGAGCAGAAGATTCCTCTCCATGTTGTCAATGCGTCTCAGTGTTGCCAGTTGCTCCTCTAGATCCAGGATCTGGGCTTCCAAATGAGCAACTCGCACACATCTCACACAACAATATGCAGCCTCAAACTGCTGTTCAAGGATTGCATAAATTGCGCAAGATGTGCACTGGACTACATTTTCCAACATGGAGGCCATACTAGGTTTGGAGATTCTAAGTATTAACGGAAAAAAAAATCAAATATTTCAATTAAATGCCCCAAATTTAAAGTCCCTTAAATTTTAAGTCCCTCTCACTTTTATACTTACACTCACTTACTTTATACTTTACACTCTTGTATACAGACACACAATCACTAGCTCAAACAATTGCTTAGTGTACTTGCACCTCTCTCTTCACAGCCTGGAAGTGAATGAAAGGGCCAGCAGGCTGAAAACAGCTGCAATTTCTCAGCTGCTAATTAGTTAACTTCTCCACCCACTCTCCACCTGTATTCCTCCCAGACAGAAAAAAGAGAGGGGAAAAAAACACAGAAGCTCCCAATGCTCAGTCACAGTACTTCTTACAGTATTTCCTTAAATTTTAAGTCCCTCTCACTTTTATACTTACACTCACTTGTATACGTCACACTCTTGTATACACAACACACAATCACTAGCTCAGACAATCATTAGATATGGTTACCAAACAGCACGTCTCTCTTCACAGCCTGGAAGTGAATGTATAACACAGTTTTGAAAAATCCCAACAAATTTACAATGGTATCCACAGAAAATGTGGTGGATTTGAGCTGGGAAAAACCCAACAGATCAGGACAGTTGTAAAAGAAAAAGCAAAATGTAGGGAAAAGTGTAAAATGTAGGGAAACATTTGTAAATACCGTGAAAAAATAGCTATTGGGAATCAAAGCCCACAAAGAAAACTACTCTCCACTATTAGTAAATAAACCCGCGGACCCTCACACAAATATGCTCTTTGCAGCTGCTTTCTTTAAAATGCAGCTGCATGCAAAGCCTTTTTTGGTGCCTGCACTTTTTGCTAAAATTCAAACTGAATTTGGATTCTATATGTTACGTCACCTTATCTCTACCCACTACCTCTAGAATCTAAGAAGCTCTTAAAAAACCCTTTAAGGATGTACCCTTTTATAATATATACCACTTGAATTAGCACTGATGCTGCAGTAATTCCCAGTTTGAGTAATTTAAGTCGTTTTAGCTCTGTGTATCTATTTACCTATTTATATGACAGCAGGAAGTATAGAGCTGCAGTAATTTAGGTCTCGAAAATAGGGAAGTCTAAAATAATACTGTTTATCAGATCAGCTTTAGAGACTGTGGGAGAGATTTATTAAAACATGTCCAGAGGAAAAGTTGCCCATAGCAACCATTCAGATCGCTTCTGTCATTTTTGAAAAGGCCTCTGAAAAATGAAAGAAACAATCTGATTGGTTGCTATGCGCAACTCAGCAACTTTTCCTCTGGACAGGTTTTGATAAATCTCCCCCTATGGCTACATTCACACAGTGTAAAATGGATAGCAAAATACATCCATAAAATAAGAATAAAATAATAACATGCGCAATTTGAGCCTATTGAAAAAAGTGACTGTTAGTACACACACACACACACACACACACACACACACACTGTTAAAACACTATAATTCAGACATAGGAATTATGGAAGCTTTTTTTTAAACCATGTGCACACTGACAACAACTTTTCACATGTGTACACTATGGGGGAGATTTATCAAAACCCCTGTAGAGAAAGATTGGTGCAGTTGTCCATAGCAACCAATCAGATACCTTTTTTCATTTTTCATAGGTCTCTTCAAAAATGAAAGAAGCAATCTGATTGGTTGCTATGGGCAACTGCAGCACTCTTCCTCTGCACGGGATTTGATAAATCTCGCCCTATAAGAATAAAATCTCGAAGCATGTTATTTGTATTTTACAGACAGCTGGTATTTTCCCTTTTTTTTTTTAAAGTTTTTGCAATGTGTGAGCATAACCTTAAAGTTACACATAAATATACATATCCTAATCCTAATGAGGTGTCCCGGTAAAGGACATGGTCCTGTACCATCCCAAGGTCCCCTCCGAAAGAGTCCCTGCAGTCCATAAGGCTCTCCTGCAGGGCTCACCCCTTGCTCACCTTCTGTTAATGCATTGCAAATGTGTTGTGTACATATTGTTCATTATACATAAAGTTGTAAAAATGTATATATATATATATATATATATATATATATATATATATATGTGTGTGTGTGTTAGTCATGTGAACCACTGTCATGTGACACTACTCTGAGTGCCATGGGCACAGGAGCCACAGGCTTTACAACCAATGGCTTTAATCCAGCCCCCTTAGTATATAAGGGGCTGTAGTCTCTCAGTTAGCTCTTTTGGCTCTTGTTCCTGTACTCTTTTGTCTCTCTTATCTCCTGGATTTCAGCCGAGCACAATACCTGTACTATCTAAATTCATCTAATCTATGCCAAAGCCTAAAGAACCTGCAGCCACTTCAAAACATGAGTTATCAAGCTCTATCTACAATTCTAGTGACTACTACTCAACGCAAGAATAATATTAGCAGCACAGTGGCCTACATAAATCATCTCAATACTACAAGTCCCAGCACTCCTGTGAGGTATCCTGCATATTTGTAAAGACTGTTTAATACGGATTCTAAGTAAATGTTCCAGTTATATTCACAATTACTGCTGTGGACATTCCTTTATTGCCTGCCGTTTCTGGGTTGGTTGTCGGCAGGGCCTTTTACTGAAGCAACCACATCCTGGCGTCACGACTAATCAGTAGTTAATAACACCTTACCCCACAGGGTTAACACCAGCAGACCCTGCTACACCATTGTAACACCCCGGCACTACACTAACAAAACTTGAGTAGATGCCTGGAGGAATGTTTTTATGGTAAAGTCCCTCACTGTTTAAAATAAATGAATAAGGTTACTAGTAAGTTGATAATTTATTGTGCATTTGTACTTATTGCAAAGTTCTGAAGTTCTAAAGTTTTCCCTATTGCTTCTTCTTACTTTATGTAGGACATGTGGACAAAGTAAATATAACATTATTTTTATTTATAAAAAATAAATAAATTAAGGGTGAATCACTCAATTTCATATTTTTTACTCCACTTCTCCAGCTTGCACTTTCTCCCTAATGTGAATTTCAAATTTATCATACGGTTATTGTACAATGGAATTGTACGACCAAATGTGTGACTTTTTAACATCGTATAAAATAAGCATAATCATAGTAAAAATGGTTGACACATTGCTTACTCATGTCTCACTGCTGAGACTCACTGCAGTCACTAGTCATAATGTTGGGAAGTTCACAGGAGTGCATGGCTCTCTCCCCACTTTATAACTAGCAATTGATCTAGCTGAAAAGTCAACACCCAAAAAATTGTGCAAAACATAACAAAAACAGGTGTGAAAACCTTAGTAATTGAATCATAAGTATTGAATCATTTCATTTTTTAGTTGTATATTAGAAGACTTTTATCTTAATGTACAAAACTAATTTACCTTGATCCAGCGCTGATTAGCCTCCTTGAGGCCAACCTCAATTTTCCGCTTTTCTTCTGGTGCTACTGTAGTACTTTCTATTGCAGTCCCTCCAGTTTCATTTAATTGTTTCAAAATTTCCTTCTGAGGTAAAAGCTCTTCTATCTTCACCTAAAAAATAGACCACATTAAATGTCAGGTGTGTGGAGCAATGGGATACACTTTCTAATATAAGCTTATCATGTCACTTCTGCATGATTAAATTATTAGGAGTAAACTCCTAACATCCTGGAAGTTAAAGGGGTACCCCGACCATAGACATCTTATCCCCTATCCAAAGGATAGGGGATAAGATGTCAGATCACCGGGGTCCCGCTGCTGCGGCACCCCGCTATCATTACTGCGCAGAGCGAGATCGCTCTGCATGTAATGACGGGCAATACAGGGGCCGGAGCATCGTTACATCACGGCTCCACCCTCGTGACATCACGGCCTGCCCCTGTCAATACAAGTCTATGGGAGGGGGCGTGGCGGTCGTCACGCCCCCTGCCATTGACTTGCATTAAGGGGATGGGCCGTGATGTCATGAGGGGCGGAGCCATGACATCACACTGCTCCGGCCCCTGTATCGCCCATCATTACACACAGAGCGAACTCGCTCTGTGCAGTAATGATAGCGGGGTGCTGCAGCAGCGATCCACGGGGTCCCCAGCAGCGGGACCGCGGCGATCTAACATCTTATCCCCTATCCTTTGGATAGGGTATAAGATGCCAAGGGCGGAGTACCCCTTTAAGTTACTTCATACAGCAAATAAGTCCAAAAAATTACCACTACTTGTGATTACTCGCAGATCCTCAGCTTACACTGGTTACAGTTCACCCTTTCCCTAGCGTTCCTCCAAAAGCCCATGTGTGTCTTGCAGCCTCATACATTGGGCCTCCTTAAGTTCAATATTTCAATTTAGGATATGAACACATTTACATAGTGCAGACCTTTTCTGATAAAAGGAAATTTTTTTATTTCTGGATATACTCACAAACAAAAAAAATTGTGCTTTTTAAAATTCCATAGCTGCAACATCAAATCCACTCTGTTGATTCTGAAGAAGCTGCAAGGGCAAAACCTGTGTCTAGCTGAGTAACCTTGATGCTTTAACTATGGACATTTTTTAAGCACTTGTTTTTTTTTGTTTGTGAGTATCTTAGAAATAAAACATGTGCCTTTTATCAGAAAAGGCCTGCATTATGCATTAATGCTCACATTCTGGCCCACTTTGCTAGCATTATACAGGTAAGCCAAAAGTTCACAATTTTTTTAGCAAACCAGGGTGTTTGCTCAAAAATGTGTGATGTTGGGCTGATCTGCTTCAGACACAGACCTTAATAAACATATTTTACATTATCTGCACTGAAATCAGCATCATAAACCTCACAGAAAATCCGTACCAAACTCCAAATGATTTGGTAAGATTTTCTGTTGCACTATTGTTGTGGAATGCTGCTGACTTTTACTGTACACTATTGCGGCTGTGTGGTTTTCCCCTTCACATATACTTCACAAATACTCTAACACTTTCATGTAGTAGGTAGAAGTGAATAAATAATTGTACATGTACAAATGGTCCCTCAACTTACACTGGCCCCAGATTACAATATTTTCAACATACAATGGTCTTTTTTTTGGACCATTGTAACTTGAAACCATACTCAACATGCAATGCCACAAGCAATCTGGATCTGCGAAACACATCAATGGCTGGAAGAACTAACCAATCAGAATGGTCATTTTACTGGTAAAACACCTATATTACTCAAGTGCATGCACTGACTGGCTGTCTGGCAGTGCCTCCTTAAAATACAATCAAAACAGGATGACCATGAATTCAGGAGTTCGTCCGGCGCAGAGAGGAACCATCAGGAAGCCCAAAAAAATCAATGGATTTATTAAATGCAACGCGTTTCGCTGCGCATGCGCAGCTTCATCAGGCATACTGATGCCTGATGAAGCTGCACATGCGCAGCGAAACGCGTTGCATTTAATAAATCCATTGATTTTATTTGGCTTCCTGATGGTTCCTCTCTGCGCCGGACGAACTCCTGAATTCATGGTCATCCTGTTTCGTTATACTTCTACCCAGGAGGGCTGCAGTGGACCTTCATTTACATTTATTCTGCATTTTACCTTGTTGTGTGTGGGCGCACAACCAACTTTGGTAAGCGGCTTGGGAATTACCATCCCCCACCCCCACTAACACGATCTGTTGATCCCTCACATGAGGCGCCTTCCTCCCTCTCTCTAGATTCCTTAAAATACAAGGCAAGGATGTACTACATGTTCAGTACTACTCTTTACCTGTGCCATGGTTAGCTGCTCCTTTGGACACCAGTTGAGGGCAGCTCCATTTAACTTTTTTAGGACACTGTTTTTTTTTTCCTTTACAGGACTCTGAAGAAGCTCCTATCCTCTACACAGACAGTGATGTTAAAGATTCAAGCAGCTCTGTCTTACTTTTGTATGTAAAGACTTTAAATACTTTATCTACTTATTTTTTTTTTATTAATTCTCACTTTTCCTATTGTGGGATGACATTTTGGGGCTTCAGAACCAATTACCAGCTTTCCATAGAGTTATGGTCTTAACAACAATGGTCATCCTGGAGCAAATTAATATTGTAAGTTGAGGGACCACTGTATAATATTTATATAAAGCAACATAGAAACATTGAACACTTTTAATGTTTCACATAAATCACATTACCTTCACTTTTTCAAGCAGTTCATTTAGCTGAAGCTCATTTTCTTGTTCTGCTGGTGTATTAGCAATTTCCTCAGCATCTTCTAACCATGTCCGAAATGTATTCAAGTCTTCTTGCAGTCCATATAACTTTCTTTTTTCTTCTTCAAGCCTATACAAACAAAAATAATTTAATAGAGGGTAACGTCAATTTACCATAAAAAGAATGAACTAAAGGGACCCAGCAAAAAACAATTTTTTTTAAATAAATGCTGGTGTCTGTGTCTGCCATTCCATGGGGACTAATAGTAATAGTAGCTTTCTGACCTCAGGAGCTAAACAGGCAGTGAATCTTCATTATAGTGTCAACCAGGTCAATATAACTTTGGGGATGGGTTGAGCACCTTCCATTATATTGAATTTATTTTACTTTTACTTTTAATTTTATGTTGTAAATCTGTACTAAAATAATAATAAAAATAAATAAATAAATCCCCCCCTTTATTCTGTCTTATTCCATCATTACAGCCTCAAGTAATCTTGGGTATGATGCCACAAGGTTTGCACATCTGAATTTGGGGATTTTCTGCCATTCTTCTTTACAGGCTCTGTCAATTTGACTAAGGGGAATCGGTGGAAGTCCCTATTGTTCCAAAATTCTTCCAATTAAGAATCATGGAGGCCGCCAAGCTCTTAGGAATTTTTCCAATCTTTGGCATAGTAACTGAATATCTGGGTATGTGTTATTGAATTGACATTATTAGTCTCTGCTAAAAATGGTTTTCTGATATATATTATTAATTAAAATGTTACAAGAACACTTTGTTCCCCAGTTACTTTAATTTGCGATGAGCGAATTGAATCTGACGAATCTGAATTCGTTATAAATTTCAGGAAAAATTTGCTTTGCATAGAATCCGAATATCACCACGATTCGATCGCACAAATCACTTCATTAAACTCCATTTAATGCATTCCAGACTCCAGGGCATCTAAGATGGCGGCTCCGAATGTCAGGACATGGGGCAAGGAACGCTGGGAAAGTGTGAACACGGGTAGGCAGGATGACCCTGAATCACATGCAGTATGCGGCCTGTCAGCAGCTAGCCACTCCTGTGATGTCACAGCCCTATATAATTGGCAGCCATCCTGTGGCCAGTCACTTCAGCATTCTATTGCAGAGGGAGAGGGACAGAGAGCAGTGTGTGTTGCAGAGAAAAATATTTTTACAGCAGTGATTCACCTCAAGCCCAAATCCAGCCTAGAAGCACTGATAGGAAAGGGAGAGAGATTGAGAGAGAAAGTGCAATTTTGGGTGTATTACAGCAGTGATTCCCCTCAAGCCCAAATCCAACCTAGAAGCACTGATAGGGAAGGGAGAGAGATTGAGAGAGAAAGTGTAATTTTGGGTGTAGTACACAGCAACTGTGTGCTGCCGCACTGGTGTGTACAACAACTGAAAAACTAATAGTAGCCAGCCAGTTAGCATGAGAAGATCACTAAAGATCACTAAAAGATCACTAAAAGCCATGCTATTAGTGCCTAATACTGGTTGCGTAGTGGAGCGTGTTGTCCTCTATAAAGTGTAACCTGTGCGTACATAGATGATGCACCATTTTGTTCCAATTATAGTCTTAAGGGCCTAGATACTGTGAAATGCCAGCCAAAAGGACACACCTGCTGCTGTTATAGACAAATACTGTTTTAAGCATAGTGAAGCGTATTGTACTCCCTTCATAAGTGCATACCACGTATGTACATCTGCGTGGTGTACCATTTTGTTCCTGTTATAGTCCTAAGAACCTAGTTACTGTAAAAAGGCCAGCCAAAAGTACACACCTACTGGTGTTCTAGACAAATACTGTTTTAAGCGTAATGGAGCGTATTGTACTCCCCTCATAAGTGCATACCACTGACGTACATCTATGTGGTGTACCATTTTGTTCCTGCTATAGTCCTAAGGGCCTAGTTACTGTAAAAGGCCAGCCAAAAGTACACACATGCTGCTGTTCTAGACAAATACTGTTTTAAACGTAGTCAAGCGGATTGCCCTCCCCTCATAAGTGCATACCACGTACGTACCTCTTGAAAAAGGGAAACCGAAACGATCGTAGGGGTCGGTCGCAGAGTCTGCTATCCCACATGGGTAGGTTATACATTGATTTTTATTGAGTACTTAGATATGTTGTCCCCACTATCATTGTATTTCACAATGCATTCCTAGACCTGGCTATACACCAGCTCTAGGTTATATTGCCAGTTAATCTTGATGTATCATTATGCAGCATTTGTATGGATAGCCCACAGTGGCTAAATAGTTTTATTCCATATATTGCTATATATAGTGTGTGGACATTTTACATGTACTCATTTGTATGTACTTTTCTTACTCTGCGCCAGATATTCTTGAGTTGGATTTCTATTGCAATACTTCACGTTTTTGCATCTACATGTTTTTTATGTAAAACATTTCAATAAAGATTTATATGTTTATACTTAAGGTGGTGTTATAACTCTTATAACTCCAATTTCTCTGTATACATATATTTATGGAGTTCCCCTGTCCTTGACAGGATTAGTACACACTCCCTTATGGGTGTCACTGGGGCACATGGGAGTGTGTGGTGCATTTTTTTAGGACTTTGGTGTTCAAAAGTACACACATGCTGCTGTTCTGCCAGGACATGCACAGAGGAGTGGCAGAGGCCTAAATTCATCAGGCACAGGTCACAGAAGACTAGAGGCGAGTGGCAGCAGGAGTCGCAGCGAGAGGCCTGAGCTCCTGGTATCAGCTAGCGGTCCTGTCTCGACCAGCAACCCATCTGCTGTCATGTACTGGTTAACCCGGCAATCCACTTCATCACCGGTGACATCTGAATCCTACAGTCGGTGGGTTCCTCAGATGCAACCATCAGTTAGCATGGCCCGGAAGCAGTCCCTGTCCTCAAATTGCCTCTGTCCTATGTTTTTCCCTCCCCCATAGAAGTATCCTATGCTGTGGGTTCAGCTCCACATTTTAGTCAGGATGATCTACTAGAGGACAGTCAGCAGCTACTGTCCAGCCAAGAAGTTAAGGAGACATCCCCCGCTTCTTTCACTAGGCGGGCAAGTAGTGATGAGGAGAGTGGTGTGTAGGTGATGTTGGGAGCGTTCAGACTCCTGAAGACTTCAGTGACATGCAGACACAACTTGATGATCATATAGATGTGGTTGGGAGTCAGCAATGTGGCAGCAGTGGGAAGTCTGGAGCTAAACGTGCCCGGGGTAGACCACCTGCTTCGTGGCTGCCTCCCTGCCCGGGAGGTAGTGGAACAGGGGTCTCTGGAGTAGGCGGCAGTAGCAGTCAGTCTGTGTGGACTGTTGGGGGGGAAAATCAGCTACTCTGCGGTGTGGCAGTTTTTCATCAAGTATCCGAAACATGGCCACATGCAATTTTAAAAAATATCTTTAATCTTTTCAATTGTGAGGCCCTTTGGTCTCGTCAGGCTGCCGCCACCTCCAGGCTGTGTAAATTCTGCCACCATATGGTCTTCTCTTGCTGCTGCCACCTCCAGGCTTGGTCATTGTGCTGCCATGTGGTCTCCTCATGCTGCTGGCACATTACATAAAAAATTGTATGGTCTCCTTATGCTGCTGGCACATTACATAAACATTTTTATGTTAAACTATTTAAAATCTTCCATTAAAATTTTAAAGTATATCTTTAATCTTTACAATTGTGAGGCCCTATGGTCTTCTCCTGCTGCTGCCACCTCTATGCTTGGTCATTCTGCCACTATATGGTCTCCTCATGCTTCCGCCTCCTTCAGGCTGTGTCATTCATTAAGAAACCGAATCATGGCTTACTCCACAAAAACTGGAAATGGGAACCATAGTGACCGACAACAGGAAGAACATCTTTTCTGCGCTGCAACAAGGAAGTCTGAGACATGCGCCCTGCATTGGACACGTGTTCAATCTGGTTGTCAAGCAGTTCCTGAAGTTTTCCCCCCATTCTAACAATGGGAAGGAAACTATGCATGATCTTCAGCCACTCGTATACTGCAAAGCACAGCCTCCTTGAGCTGCAGCGTCAGAACGGTATCCCCCAACATAGTCTGATTTGCGACATTTCTACATGTTGGAATACCACCCTCCACATGTTGGACCAACTATACAGACAGAGAAAATCCGTCACTGATTTCTTGATGATCCAAGTGGATAGGAGACTCCCCTGTGTAACTTCAATGTCAACCAGTGGCAGCTTCTATGTGACACCTGCCGTTTGCTCAGGCCCTTTGAGGAAGCCACCTTATTAGTCAGTTGCCAGTATTACAGGATGAACAATGTCATTCCACTGCTTCATTTACTACAATATGTATTGGAAACAATGGCTGGTCAGGGCACTGGAGACATGACCCCTACATCTCGAGGCCACATGAGCCCTGTGGGGGCTGAACTGGAGGAGAAGGAGGGGGACAGTGGAGCACAGCCAAGGTTTTGCAAAATGGGTGGTTTTTATAGTCATCTGACAGGAGAGGAGGAGCAGTGGCAGGCTGTGGAGCTACAGGGTGATGAGGAAGACGAGACAGAGGACCCAGGCAAACCATGGTCATGTGGTCTCCTCATGCTGCTGGCACATTAAATGAAACTTAATCTTAATCTATTTTAAATCTTCAATTAAAATTTTCCAAAATATCTTTAATCTTTTCAATATGTTCTTGTCAGGTTTTTGCCACCTCCAGGCTGGTTTGTTCTGCCATTATAGGGTCTCCTCTTGCTTTTGCCACCTTAAATTAAACTTTTAACATTTTAATCTATCTAAAATCTTCAATTTTACAAAATATCTTTAATCTTTTCTATTGTGAGGCCCTATGGTCTCATCGGACTGCTGCCACTTCTAGGCTCTGTCATTGTGCTGCTACGTAACTCCTTGTTACATTAGGTTTTGTGGTCATACATTATTAGTTTAAAGTAAACGCTTCGAGCACCGATGACATTAAACTTGTGAATCTAATCAAAATCTTAAATTTAAAAAAATCAATGTAATCTTTTCAAGACTGAGGCCCTATGTTAGTCAACATCTTATATTACGGGTGGAATTACCACAAGAATCCAATGAAACAGGTAGGAGTGATAACAATAAACCATAACTGATTAAATGCATCGCACTTTCACAGTCGAGGGGGCTGAGAGGAAGGGGCTGGAACAGGTGGTAGCTTGCCTGGCGGAGGAACACCAGCTTGATTTTAAGATACAAGTACAAGCTTTTTCCCTACAGAAAATTATACAGTGCAGCAATTATACACTATTGGAGCTGGAACTACCATGGCTGCTGGCACCAGACTTGCCCTCCAATGGGTCCTCAATAGAGATGAGCGAATCAAATCGGACTAATCAAATTTTTGAAAAATTCACTCATCTCTAGTTGTCGTCATATATTACCTCCGGAATTACCACAAGAATCCAATGAAATCAATGAAATAGGTTGGAGGGATAACAGTGAACCATAACTGATTGAATGAAACATTCGCAGTTCCACTCAGAGTAACAGTCGGAGGGGGGGGGGGGGGGGTTCACGCTGAGAGGCAGACCACCAGCTCCATGCTCACCAGAATCCTCAAAACAAGATTTAAAAATATAGAAATAAATTCAAGTTAAATGAAATAAAAATTACATAAAAATATCTCTTTAATCTCTTCAATTGTGACGCCATATGGCCTCCTGACCCCACTGCCACAGTTTGACGCTCTGTTGCAGTGATTCTAATAGCAATGCCTGTAATCTGCATGTCATACTGAATAACAGTATTATTTCACTAACACAGCACACTCCCTATGCGTGTTACTACAAGGCAAACTATTCTGCACCCCTATTGATGCTCTCTGTAGGCCAGAAATAGCCGTTTTTAATAGAGAGTCGCCACAAATAAATTCTGACTGAAAAACATTTTGGGGGAAAATTTGGCAAATCTGCCGAATCTAATTTTTCAAAAATTCACTCATCTCTATTTGTGATTTAAAAGGTTGGTTACTAGTCTAGATTTATTATTAAAATACTTTAAAAATCTGTTATTTTAATTAGTTCCAGAAATACATTAAACCTTAACTCCTTAACCTCTTAAGGACCCATGACGTACGCGTAGGTCATGGGTCCGCTCCTGATCTATAACGCGTGGCCATAGCGGGACCCACCATAGCGGGTCGGGCCCGGCCTCTAATAACGGCTGGGACCCATGGCTAATAGCGAGTTATTAACCCTTCAGACGTGGCATTCAAAGATGAACGCCCCGTCTAAAGTGAAAGTGAAAGTATGCTGGTTAGCTCAGGGAGCTGTTCGGGATAGCCGAGGCGAAATCGCGGCATCCCGAACAGCTTACATGACAGCCGGAGGATCCCTACCTGCCTCCTCGCTGTCCGATCATCGAATGACTGCTCAGTGCCTGAGATCCCGGCATGAGCAGTCAAGCGGCAGAATCATTGATCAGTGGTTTCTTATGAGAAACAATTGAACAATGCAAAAGATCAGTGTGTGCAGTGTTATAGCTCCCTATGGGAGCTATAACGTTGCAAAAAAAAAGTGAAAACAAAAGTGAATAAAGATCATTTAACATCTTCCCTAATAAAAGTTTGAATCACACCCCTTTTCCCATAAAAAAAAAACTCAGTGTAAATAAAAATAAACATATGTGTGAGAGAAATGTCGGCGTGAGGAAATGTCCGAATTATAAAAATATATTGTTAATTAAACTGCACAGTCAATGGCGTACGCGCCAAAAAATTCCAAAGTCCAAAATAGTGCATTTTTGGTCACTTTTTCTATCATGAAAAAATGAATAAAAAGTGATCAATAAGTCCTATCAATGCAAAAATTGTACCGCTAAAAACTTCAGATCATGGCGCAAAAAATGAGCCCTCATACCGCCCCATAAGAGGAAAAATAAAAAAGTTATAGGGGTCAGAATATGACAATTTTAAACGCATCAATTTTCCTGCATGTAGTTATGATTTTTTCCAGAAGTACGACAAAATCAAACCTATATAAGTAGGGTATCATTTTAATCATATGGACCTACAGAATAAAGATAAGGTGTCATTTTTACTGAACAATGTACTGTGTAGAAACGGAAGCCCCCAAAGGTTGCAAAATGGCGTTTTTTTTTTCAATTTTGTCTAACAATGATTTATTTTTTCCTTTCGCCGTAGCTATTTGGGTAAAATGACTGATGTCATTACAAAGTATAATTGGTGGTACAAAAAATAAGCCATCATATGGATTTTTAGGTGCAAAATTGAAAGAGTTATGATTTTTAAAGGTAAGGAGGAAAAAATGCAAAAAATGGAAAACCCCCGGGTCCTTAAGGGGTTAAAGGGGTACTCTGGTGGAAAACTATTTTTTTCAAATCAACTGGTGCCAGAAAGTTAAACAGATTTGTAAATTACTTCTATTTAAAAAAAATAACCCTTCCAGTATTTATCAGTTGATGTATGCTCCACAGGAAGTTCTTTTCTTTTTGAATTTACGGTATTTTCTGTCTGACCACAATGCTATCTGCTGACACATCTGTCAATGTCAGGAATTATCCAGAGCAGGAGCAAATCAATTTGTAGTTAAGGGGAGATTGCATCCTAGTTAAGGGGAGATTGCATCCTTCTAGCGTCTCCTACACTAGCAACTGGAGCTGTCTCTAGCACTTTCGATTCTTTAGAATTTTCAAGGGCACAGGCAGAATAAGAGAGTTTATCTTTATCTTTTTGATTTATATGGTTGTTTGATTGCACCATTATCAAAAGGGGATCCCTTGCTTTAACCCCTTAAGGATGCAGGACGTAAATGTACGTCCTGGTGAGGTGGTACTTAACGCACCAGGACGTACATTTACGTAGTGTGCATAACCGCGGGCATCGGAGCGATTCCCGTGTCATGCGCGGCTGATCCCGTTTGCTGATCGCAGCCAGGGACCCGCCGGCAATGGCTGACGCCCGCGATCTCAGTACAGATCCCGGCATCTGCGGCAGTTTGCGATTTAAATGAACGATCGGATCGCCCGCAGCGCTGCTGCGGGGATCCGATCATTCAGAACGCCGGACGGAGGTCCCCTCTCCTTCCTACGTCCGGCTCCCGGCGTCTCCTGCTCTGGTCTGTGATCGAGCAGACCAGAGCAGGAGATGACCGATTATACTGATCTGTTCTATGTCCTATACATAGAACAGATCTGTATTAGCAATCATGGTATTGCTATGAATAGTCCCCTATGGGGACTATTCAAGTGTAAAAAAAAATGTAAAAAAATGTAAAAGTAAAAGTTAAGAAAAAGTGAAAAATCCCCTCCCCCAATAAAAAAGTAAAACGTCCGTTTTTTCCTATTTTACCCCCAAAAAGCGTAAAAACATTTTTATAGACATATTTGATATTGCCGCGTGCGTAAATGTCCGAACTATTAAAATAAAATGTTAATGATCCCGTACGGTGAACGGCGTGAACAGAAAAAAAAAAGTTCAAAATTCCTACTTTTTTTGCGTTTTTCGTTTTAATTTCCCCACAAAAATAGTGTTTTTTGGTTGTGCCATACATTTTATGATATAATGAGTGATGTCATTACAAAGGACAACTGGTCGCGCAAAAAACAAGCCCTCATACTAGTCTGTGGATGAAAATATAAAAGAGTTATGATTTTTAGAAGGCGAGGAGGAAAAAATGAAAACGTAAAAATTAAATTGTCTGAGTCCTTAAGGCCAAAATGGGCTGAGTCCTTAAGGGGTTAATCTGGTCATCAAGTTCATCAAGTCAATACTTTGTAGTCATCTCAAAGGGATCTAGAAAGAACTCCAGGGCTGAGTGTTCAAGGAGCCTGCTGCTAGTACTGTAAGTTAGCCCTAGCAACAGCCTGTATCAAAAGTGACATAGATGATAACGTACTGTATTAGAATATAATTGCATGCTGATATATTTTATGAAATTAAAAAAATATGCTAAAAAGCAAGAAGTGATTAGTGTAAAATACAAAAACATTTTATTGTGCATACATTATATAAAATAATAAAAACATGCACATATATTGTATCCACATATCAAAATTAAGTTTTGCTTTAGCAGTCTATTTAATATGAAACATGAACATGAAAAATGAACGGAATAAAAAAAGCAAAAAAAAAAACACTTTGTTGCTGCATGCAAAATTATATCAAATGCTACAAATTTAATATGCATAGACGTAGGACGCCTGTCTAAAAGACAGCTACTGAAAAGATTAGGTATCTTTTATAAAAGCCCCCTCCCACTAAGTCATCTGAATCACTGTTTGGATTTGTAAAAAAAAAAAAAGATCCCTTCATGTTAAAAGCTGCACTGAAATAGAGTTTATATTAAAACATTTAAGAAATTTAAATTCTGAAAAAAATAATTAGAAAAGTTATAAACATAATTGTTTTATTATTTACTACAGAACAAGCCTTTCTATTTTAATTTTAGGTACAGTTTTACAGTTTGGACTGTCAGGTGGAAAACTATTAAAGAGATTTATGAGGGGGAAGGAATCATGAAAACTAGTGCAAGAAAAAAAAAGAGGAGCAATTATCCCAATCTAGTCTCGCTTTATTTCCCTAGGGGCCTCTGAGAAAGTACAGCTGGAATCTGATTGGCTGCTGTTGGTAACGGCTCCACTTTTCCCTTATGCCATATATCTATAGTATCAGTAGGACTACCTGAACATTTCTTAATTAATCCCATATTTCTATAACTTTTGATGCCGCTTAAGCTTCCTTAAAAGCTTCTGATTTTTTCAGCGTGTTCAGTGAAAGACTTACATTTTTTGTTTGGGAAATGTTCCTTTCTTATCAATAAAAGTTTAGTGGAATAGATTGAAAATGTCACAGTTAGTCATCAGAAAACCCATTGTGGATAAATAATTAAACTTTTTTGGACTATATTGACTGGAACTTCAAAGTAAATATCAACTGAGCTATTAACATTTCAACACCATTAAAAAAAGCATAATATTGTCTTATACAAAATATCCCCTGATGGTCTCCTATGCTTTCATTCAAAACAAAATAACAAAATACTCTTTTATAGAAGAAATGTTATAGCAGCAAACTAATAAATAAAAGGCAAATAAGTTAAAAGGCTTGGATGAGATTAAAGAAAAAAGGTATGTTTTCTTCAGATGCCAAATAATTTTTCTTGAAGTATACCAAGTACTTATTCACGCATTATACTTTATAATTTTTTTTTTTTTTTTGTTATTTTGAATATATGAAGAACAAATACAAGTATAAAATGTACATACAACATATTAAGGAATGTACATTGTCAAGAGAACAAAACATAGATGTTATGGTATTCGTATGTGTAACAAGCAGTAATCAAGGATTAGAGTAACTGTAAACACATTAAGTAATTTAATACATTAAACATAAGATAAAGTGCAACATTAGAGGGGAAGAGACTTGGAGAAATAAAATCACAAAACAACACATAAGTGAGCACTGCAATATAGGTACATGTAAATAGGAAAAGGAAATCAGTAAATCAATCCACAAAGAACGATAGGGATTGATATTTAGGGTAATGTGGACAAAGCATGTGTATGGTGGGCAAGTGAATATGCTCTTTCAAAGTCATAAGTCAGATTAACTAGATTTATAACCTCACAGAGGGAGGGTACCTTAGTTGTCTTCCATCGCCTTGTGATTAGCAGTTTTGCTGCTATATATATATATATATATATATATATATATATATATATATATATATATATATATATGGACTAATGGGGATCTCACCATAGGGGGAAAGTCATCAAGATCAATTAATAAAAGTACAGTTTCAGGGCATAGATCTAACTGGCTATGCGTCAGACGTAGGGAGAGTAATGTAACTCCCTGCCATAAAGAAGCTAAGAGTGGGCATTCCCAGAGTGTGTGTAATTGTGTCCCCACATCCCACAGCCACACCAGCACAGGTTTGAGCAGGAGGGATACAAGAGATGTAGCCTAGAGGGCATATAGGACCATCTATATACTGTTTTAGCTACAGTATAGCTTCTTGGTAGTTAGTAGAGCGGAGGAGTGAGCACATAAAATTAAGAGCTATTGACCATTGCTCCAAAGACAAATTCCTTTGTGAGGTCTGACTCCCATTTAGCCATAAAGTGAAGTTTAGTGATAGATGTCCTGTCATGCAGTAAATTGTAAAAAAAAAAAAACGTTACACCCTTTTTGGAACGTGATTCACTTTTCAAGTATGTAAGATGAGGTCTTGGGATCATAGGCTGATGGGTAAAGTCATTAGTTAATAAACTCCTAAGTTGCAAACTTTTAAATAATTCTCTATGCAGTAAATTGAATTTGGTACATAAAGACGGAAAATGCACATCGCCCTCTGAACAGATAATGTCTTGAGCGGAATATATTCTGCATTTCCCCCAAAGCTGCAAGTCCAAGTCAGGGATTGATATTCAAGATAGTAAAGTGGAATATTGTTTAGTGGGCAAGGGACTTTGGGAATGTCTTGCTTCTGGGCACATGCCCAAGCTTTTCCCAAAGAGGTTATAGCTGTAAGATATGATTTGGATTTACCCCTTAACTGGAGCACAATTAAGTGATAAGGGAAACTAACAATTCCTCTCCAATTCCACCCACAGTTTTTGGGACCAGCAATGTTGTAGTTGGTCTAATAAGCAAGACTTATAATAGTCTTCTAGGGGAGGAAGACCTAGACCTCCTCCTTTTCTATGCTGCGGCATCAGTGATCTAGAAATTCTAGGCATTCTGCCATGCCAAATAAACTGATTAAGTTGCTTGTTCAGTGTATTAAAGAAGTATTTTGGCAATATAATGGAAGTTGTGCGGTATTAATACAGATGCTTTGGGGAGGAGCATCTTCTGGAACACTGCTAAGCGGCCGAACCACGAGAGAAGTGACTTGGAATAATCCTGCATACTTTTAGTCAGGGACTGGTAAAGGGGAAGAAAATTATTTTGGTATAGGTGAGTGGAAGGATAGGAGAGTTGAATCCCCGGATAGGTCACAGAAGAGGGCTGCCAATCTAAAGGAAGCTGAGAGCGGAGAGAAGAGATAGCCGATGGGGAGAGAAAGAGAGGCAGAATCTGTGATTTAGTAGAATTGAGTTGATAGAAAGAGATGTTGCTAAATTGCTCTATAACATCAAAGAGGTGAGATAGGAAGTCTGGTACATCGGAATTGGGTCCCAAATCCCAAGTCCCAAATGTTGAAATAAATTCGGCACTCATATGTAATTCAGAATTTATAGTTTTATTCTGCAATCATAGCAATCTGATTTTATATGTTTCGATCCGATAATGGATCTTCCTCAGATATCTGTAATCAATCAATATACAGAGTCATGAGAAGACCAACTTAAATATTGAAAATAATCAAGCAAAAAATAAATGTATATGTACAGTACAGACCAAAAGTTTGGACACACCTTCTCATTCAGTTTTCTTTATTTTCATGACTATGAAAATTGTAGATTCACATTGAAGGCATCAAAACTATGAATTAACACATGTGAAATTATATACATAACAAAAAATTGTGAAACAACTGAAAATATGTCATATTCTAGGTTCTTCAAAGTAGCCACCTTTTGCTTTGATTACTGCTTTGCACACTCTTGCCATTCTCTTGTTGAGCTTCAAGAGGTAGTCACCTGAAATGGTTTTCATTTCACAGGTGTGCTGGTGTGGAGGAGGAGGTGTGATTGCGGGGGGGGTGCTTTGCTGGTGACACTATTGGGGATTTATTCAAAATTGAAGGCATACTGAACCAGCATGGCTACCACAGCATCTTGCAGCGGCATGCTATTACATTCGGTTTGCGTTTAGTTGGACCATCATTTATTTTTCAACAGGACAATGACCCCAAACATACCTCCAGGCTGTGTAAGGGCTATTTGACCAAGAAGGAGAGTGATGGGGTGCTGCGCCAGATGACCTGGCCTCCACAGTCACCAGACCTGAACCCAATCGAGATGGTTTGGGTTGAGATTGACCACAGAGTGAAGGCAAAAAGTGCCAACAAGTGCTAAGCATCTCTGGGAACTCCTTCAAGACTGTTGGAAGACCATTTCAGGTGACTACCTCTTGAAGCTCATCAAGAGAATGCCAAGAGTAATCAAAGCAAAAGGTGGCTAGAACCTACAACATGACATATTTTCACACATTTTTTATGTATATAAATCCACATGTGTTAATTCATAGTTTTGATGCCTTCAGTGTGAATCTACAATTTCCATAGTCATGAAAATAAAGAAAACTCTGAATGAGAAGATGTGTCCAAACTTTTGGTCTGTACTGTATATACGCCAGGGTAAGATCAGGATCAAAGAACCAATATGAGTAAGTCATCATAAGATATTATGGTCAGTATGTGTCATGATCAATTTAAATGGAACGGTAAGAACCTGTCTAGAATATATTCCTAATGGCTGCATCATAGCACCTAAATTTGAGCAGTACCATAGTATTTGTCCAATCTGTACTTAGATAAGTGTATCAAGTAAGTGCGTATAGTATTAGTACTGTAGTTTATGCATTTGTAAGCATAAGTGAGATCATATGTAAATAGCAGAATCATTATCTGGGACCACAGTGTAAAAAATGGGTCAAAATCAACAGTGGGACAGATTTAAAAGAAACTGACAGAAAGGTAATATCCATATTAATATATATTGCCAGTGGTCCCATGTATTGTGAAACACAATAATAAGGAAACAATGAAGACATGACTTCCCAGGAAGAACCAGCCACAGTAAAGCAGGACATGTTTGATCATCATGGAGACATCTGTAACAATGTGCGAGTATAAGGAAGATATCAAGAATGCGAGACCGTGACCATAATAAACAGTACTCACTCATAGATTGCTGCGAAGGCTAGTATGGCCTATAGCCAGGAGAATAGAAAGTATGGTAATGTGATCAAATGATCGCATGGTGTGAAGCGGGGGATACAGTGGTCCGTCTAAAGAGAGCGTCCCGGCCGGATGTGACGGGGACCCACTTCCGCTATGCCCGCGCTCTGCATTCGGAAAGGGCAAATGGAGAGATGCGCTTGATGAGCATGTGCGACGCGAATATCTTGTGGAACGAACATCTGCGCTCCACGGGACATCACTTGACAAGAAGGAGGTGCCAAGCGAGGCAGAGCGGAGTCAAATAGTAAAACAAAGTATTGTGGATGAACAGTGAGAGAGAGTGTGTATAGAGAATGGGAGAGAGAGAAGAAGAAGGGAAAATTAAAATGAAACATATAAGAGGGGATAGTAAAGAAATCAGAGGACTGATAAGATATAGAAATAAATCAGATAGAAAGGCAGATAGAGAATGACTATGCACAAGAACTGTATTTATCTGAATATGCACAAGATGTGTATATGTGGGAAACAGAGATAAGCCAGGGATACTGGCACAAGCATTAATATGTGTACAAATAAATAATGCACAAGTATGAATATGTATGGAAACAAGGTATACAGACAATGAAGGGAAAACAAGTATGAACAAGAGAACTTCAGGAACTTCAAAGGACAGCTGGTGATTGAGTTTTGGGTGCCTCACACTGTCCGCAGGCAGCCATGGTGTGTCGTCTGGCTCGTGGGATCCATATCTCCCGGAGGACCTGGTATCAGAGGAGGCTGGGTAACTGGGTAAGTGTGCGCTGTGGCACCATCTTTGTGAGAGCTGGTCAGTGGAGGGCTGACTGAGAAAAAGTGCCGTAAAGGCTTATAACGTCAAGTTCTCGTATTCCGCTTTCTGACAGAAGTCGCCATGATCGTTGCAGAGGTTGCATAGTCGCTGGCGGCAGAGCTAACTGGGTTTTTAATGGTGTTGTAGCAGAAGCTCTCTGGTCAAGCTGCCATGCTGCACGGCAGCCAGACCACGCCCCCTCATTTTTATTTATTAGTTATTTGGATTAACAGTTTGTACAGTGTACATATTCTGTGCTCTAATAAATGGAAACTTACACCACTACTACTAATATAATTCTGCTTCAACAAGGCAACGATTTTACAACTTGCTTGGGTGTTCACAAGTCATTAAATACAAGTAGACAATACTAAGCCTTTACAAGTATGACCAATTGTGGTGGTAAAACTGGTACCAGTAGAGAGGAAATAGAGTGAACTTGAAGCCAGCCATCATTCCTGTTCCATCCGACTAAATACCATACATGAGTGTATTGATCAAGGGTAAAACAGTATTTCTTGTGTTTGTGTTATCGAAAGCTACAGGCAATATTCTTAAAAAAGTGTTACCTTTCCAAAAACATATACTAAACAAACTACACTAAAATGCAAAACATACTGCATCTATTTCTACAGTAAGTAATATATACTTATTATAGGCTATTGCAGCCAATTCAATACCAGATGCCAGTTGCACATAGAAAGTCAATAGAAAACAAAACAAATTGTTCTAGGTCAATAGCATAGAAACCAGGTCTTTTACAGCATAGCAATATATACTCTAATAATAGTGGCATTATGTAACTGAAAATAAGACCCATTACTCGCAGTAATCATTAATGTTATAAACCCACTTCTGGTAAATGATGAGGGTGACTAGGACCCACTTTGATGTACAGCCCTAGGGGAACATATAGAATATAGTACCAACTAGAAAACACCAATAAGGCAAGGATAAAACTTTTACTTAAATAATTATTATATAACCACAGATGGGGTACACATAAATAACATAGACTGGTAGGGATGGCGAAAAAGGGTACAGGTGAAGCCCTAACCTTTAGTCCCTAACACATAGAAATCTCCTTTTTTCTAGGTGTGGAATGGGGAGAGGGATAAATGACAAAAAATTCAACACAATACAGTGACTGGTGGCAAACCTCTCTTGCCAATGCGTTCTACACCTAACGTCACAGGGGCTCATCAGGGATAAGAGGAAACCACACTCATGTAGATATAGATAGATATAGTGTACCATAGGAGTAATATTATTATAGTTAATTAAGATAAAGTAGATATAAAGTAGTTAGACAGGTGTCCAAAAATAAATGAAAAAGGAGTCGGTGTCGGTCAGAGTCAACTGTACGTCACAAAGATAGGTGTTGTAATATAAAGGTAAGGTACTAGATAGAAGTAGTACAATCTTAGTACAATATTAGTACAACATTAGTACAACATTAGTAGAGCATTGGTACAACATTAGTACAACATATCCAGTTACAATTATAACATTGTATAAATACATATCAATAGGTGTGTGACCAAGATAACGGGCTCAGAGCTGAAGATGTGATGATATAATAAGGCCGCACCCTGTCTTAATTGGGCACAGGAAAAATGATTCTTCCACCATACAAATACTGGGAGATACCAACTCCTAGTGATAATGCATACAGATAATTGGACGGCAAGTGGATTAAGCAGGTCTGTCATGATAACTGGGCACTGATAATGTCCCCTGATTGAGAGGATCCTAACAACCTAAAGAAAGAACCTGGTATCATAAGATGGAGGCCAGGTCTATCTGAAAAGCCCGACCCTGTGTAGGGAAATAATATCCCATCAAGGCATCCTGATAATCGCCTTGGACTATGAAAATCCGGCGTAAGCAATGAGTCGGCGTCCTTGTGGCTTATACCAGATTTTCATAGCCCAGGGCAATTATCAGCATGCCTTGATGGGATATTTCTATGTGTTAGGGACTCTAGGTTAGGGCTTCACCTGTACCCTTTTTCCCCATCCCCATCTGTGGTTACAGAAATCATTAATGTGTCAATAAAAAAAATAAAAAAAAAAAAACATAGACTTTCTATAAAATCTGTATTCTGCAGCAAAGAGAGAGACAGAAAGAAAAGATGAGAGCTTCTTCTACTAATCCTACTGATCAGTGGATATTTTTTGGGATATTTTTTTTATTTATTACAGTTTATCAAATAATGGTCCAATTACAGTAGGGTCTCACAAGTTGGGTATCAAGCTAATGGTATTTGTCTACACTTTCTGCCATTGTAACAGAGGAGGGATATTACCACATAGAATTTTTGCAATTCTTTCTAATTTTTTTTATCTGTTTATCCACAATTTATAAATTTTATTTATTTATTTTTGTAATTCGACTTTTGCACAATGTGAAAGCTTCCCAAAAGACCACCATTAAAAAAATAAATAAAAATAAAAATATAGGTCATCAATCTAAAAGTCCAGTAAAGCTTCTTTAGGGCCCATTCATACAGTGGAATTTCCATCCAAAAAAGTTCCAGCTGGACATTCCACAGGAAGAATAAGCTACCACTAAGACCACGCACAACTGTGTCATTGCCATAGTCACCATGTACAGTATTTATGAGCAGATTTTGCACAAATGAATGTTCATTTTTTCTGGAATCTGAATTTCTGTAGCAGGTGTTTCTACTGCGGAAATTCTGCCATGTGCACGGTTAAAAAAGCAATGGGAGTCTGCTGCAATGGAATTTAAGTGGAATTTTTCTACCGGATTCCGCTCGGGAATTCCACCCTGTGAATTAGACTTAAGGGTTTATCCATATTTAAAGGCGAAAAGGTTTCAGCACATCAAAGCAATCCAGTGAACAATATTTGCCTTGACCAGGTGCTTCTTGCAAGTTTTTCAACAGAAGAAAAAAGAATAATCAGAAGAGTTGTCTAAGAGTCAAGGACCACTTGTAAAGAGCTTCAAAATTACCTGGAATTAGCAGGTATTGTTGTTTCAAGGAAAACAGTAAGTAATGCATTCAGTGTGCACTGCCACAATACACACCATGTTGGTGGAGGAAAAATGTAAAAATAAAGAGGTTAGAATGGCCCAGCCAATCTCCTGACTTATATCCCAGTGAAAAAAAAATGATTCATAAAAGATGCACATGAAACCTTCAATATTTTGAACACTGTTTGTGTGAAGGAATGGACCAAAATCCCACCACAGTAATGCATGCGAATAATTTCTCCATATAGGAGGCATCTTGATGCTGTCATTAGCAACAAAGGCTCTTGTGCAAAGTATTAAATAAATAACAGTGAGTGAGTTTAAAGGAGTACACCAGTAGAAATTATTATTATTTTTTTTTTTTTAAATCAGCTGGTGCCACAAAGTTGCACAGATTTGTAAATTACTTCTATGAAAAAGTCTTAATCCTTCCAGTAGTTATCAGCTGTTGTATGCTCCAGAGAAAGTGGTATAGTTCTTTTCTGTCTGGCCACACAGCTCTCTGCTGACACCTCTGTCCATATCAGGAACTGACCAGAGCAGGATAGGTTTGCTATGGGGATTTGCTTGTACTCTGGACAGTTCCTGACACGGACAGAGGTGTCCGCAGAGAGCACTGTGGTCAGACTGAAAAGAAAGAAATACAACTTCCTCTGTAGTATACAGCAGATGATAAGTACTGGAAGGATTAAGATTTATAAATAGAAGTAATTTACAAATCTGTTTAACTTTCTGGCTCCCTGTCCGGAAGCTGTCACATGACGCGGTCCACAGTTCATCGCTATTCACGGCGCCGCTGTACATGTGAGGCGACCCGGAAGTCATTGCCGGCATGGCAATTATATACAATTCAACTACAGGTCAGTATCCAGCAGCCCACGGACCGGCCAGCACTACACCAGCCATGCCGATAGTTCCGACCTAGTGACTTCTCTCGTCCATCTGAGGGATATCTGCCATCCTCTTAGCACTTACAGCGCGATCCAGAGGAGCATTGAGCCTGCATTTCCCCACTCTATATCAGTACTATATGTATGGTCAATTAGCCTTATTTGTGACCGTGACTAGGCTACACTACTATGTATAATAGCTTATCATTGCAATAACTTGGGGAGACATTTAGCCTGCTTCACTTGCATCACTTACCATTCATATTGGCTACAATATCTTTGGCTTTTCCTCTGCTCATAATACTTTGTTTTTGTTGGGTCATTTATGGTGATGCAGAGTATCCCCTTACATCTGGTCATATATGTTGGATCATGCAGTGTTTTCTTGGTAGTTTTCTTTCATTATATACCATTTCATTATTTATCCACTCTGGTAGTGACTAAATTATTCACACACTGAGCAGCTTACAGACTGTAAATATCTGACTATTAGTGTACTGTATATGTCTACATCATTAGGGGGTGTTTACTTATATGCCCATTTATTTACTTTATTTATTGGCTGCAAATATGGTACCTGCCCCTTGTCATTTGAGGCTATTTTCCTCTAACATATGAGCTCAATCCCTACCCCTGATGAACCTATTTGTTAACCTAACAGGGGAAACACATCGGAAGTTACATGGATAGCTAGCCCTGCACCCGTCATCTATTAGTGTTGAAGCAGCTCCTTTTATTTTTAACTATTTTTTCACCATTTGTGTTTTCACCATCAAATTTTTTAGATTTTTTCACCTAGTGTATATATATATATATATATATATATGTATATATATATATATATATATATATTATATATATATATATATATATATATATATATATATATATATATATATTTACTATAAGGTTGCATTACCAAATCTATTGTGTTTGACCTACATCCTATATTGTCCTGGCCACAGTTTGCATTATCTGTTCCAGTTTTTTTTTTTTTCCTCCTGTGCACTTTAGCAATAAGGAGGGAACGTCACCGTGGTTGAAGCCACCCTGTTAAAGAGATGGGTCCCTCAAAAGGCAAGGTCAGTGAGGGGGGCTCAGTACTCTAGGGTGGGCACCAACTCCTTCTGCTGTGACCATCTCCTTCCCCCCTGCAGAACCCTGCAATACCAACAACTCAATGTCTGAAAAAAAACAACCCCTATCACCTCTATTATATGCACTTTTTTTTTTTACATTTTTCACTGGAGGTAATTTCATGCATCTGGGATTTTTGTTATTTGATGTCCCCTTTATGGTCCTTTACCTTGGGAGTAAATTTATTTAATTTTGGGCAGCTAGATTTGCCTATTCTGTGATTTTAACTTTCTGGCATCAGTTGATTTAAAAAAACAAAAACAAAAAAACTGTTTTCCCACCGGAGTACCCCTTTAATACTTTTACCCTATGTCATTTCCCATTCTTATATATAACTTAATGTCTGAGCTTATTTGTTTTGGTTTCTTTGTATGTATGGATTACTTAGGTTGTTACTGAACAATTTACGTCAATAGCAACTTTGAAAAATATACTTAGTGAGAAAAATAGTGACGTGTTCAATACTTATTTCATCAGTTGTATATGTGTATATGTATGTTTTACCATACTTCCAAACAGCTGGATATTTTGAATGAGGAGGGGAGAGCAGAAATCAGTACAGGGGCAGGGGGAGGGAATGACAGTGCTTTTGCTGTTAGGAGTGCAGGGAGAACAAGCAGTCTATCGCTGTTGGGGCTTTAAGAGATTGGAAAAGTTGAATGGCATGCAATATGTGTGCCACCTAGCTTTCCCAAATAGCTTCAAAGTGGCTGCTTTAAAAGGCAAATTTTCTGTTCAAGAGACTGAGAAAGCTGGATGGCAGGCAGTACACAGTGCAGGGCTCCCAGTACCCCCCAATATTGAGTTATTTATATATCAGTATTGCTTTCTTTTCCCACATGTATGTGGGTTTATGTAGAAGATCGAGCAATGTTGGGTACTCAACTAGTTAGTCAATGAACCTTACATTTTCACTGGGTTGTTTTGGAGTGCTACAACATTTTTGCCTGTATCTTTCTACCTAAACAATCCAAGAACATCCAGTGCTTCTTGGTAGCATGAACTTAAATTGTTTTATTTACCTTAGTTAAAACAAAAACTGTGAGGTTGAAGAAAATCTTCACTGTATGGGCTGTAACTTAGCTACTTTGTACATGGGGGAATAGAACTGATTTAATGATTCTACCACAGAGTTTTAGATTTGTGTACAGTGGGATCCAAAATGGGATTAATTTCTGCTGTCACACTTTTAGTGCTTTATTGTTCTATCTATCTATCTATCTATCTTTCTCACTATCTACCTATCTATCTACAACACAGAAGAAAAAACTGCAGCACACAAAAAGTGTCTTAAGTGCAGAAAAAATTGCTATTTATTCCATCTTTAGCAAGATATACAAAATGTGCAACCTTTCGGTAGTCTCACACCACCATCTTCAGGCATGGTGGTGTGAGACTACCGAAACATTGCACTTTGTGTATATCTTGCTAAAGATGGAACAAATAGCACTTTTTTCTGCACTTAAGACACTTTTTGTGTGCTGCGTTTTTTCTACTGTGTTGAAGTTGGAGTCCCTAACCAAGCATCCTATTACTGCGTGCACCGGTATGCTTTCTGTTAACCTTGGGCGGATGTGCTGCTTCTTTGGATTTTTTTTAATCTATCTATCTTTCTTTTAACCTATTTTTCTGTCTATTCAGATAATGGGTGGTGTGAGTGTATATTTGAGTGCTATTGATGACTACAGAGTTGATAATTTTTCTGTGTTTTTACGTCTCATAGCAGGACTCTGGAGGTTTATGACTGACTGGCAATGAAGTGAAAAAGCTGTCTTAAGGTTGCAGATGCTCAGGTAAAAAAAATAATAGCCATTTGAACGTCCTCAGCATGTTACTTGCCATAAAATTATTCAATCCCGAGTCAGTGGAGCTGGGCACCTCTCCCCTTTCAGTTAATGCATCATTAAACTTCCTCTTACTCTTCCAAACAGAACTCATAAGCTTTAGTTTTCCTTAAAGAATAAGAAAAATCTTCCCCCCTAGAGAATTTGAATTCATGGTTTCAGAATTCACTGCTTTTGTGCAGGGATAATGGGATTTGAACCACTCACTGAGATTCTTATCTCCATCAAGAACAGTCATGCTTTTCATTGCAGATATTTTTTAGCTAAACACTGTTCCACTAAGAAATGAAATGACTTTTACATAGCTGAGCAGTTCTGTTACTTTCCTCATCTTATTTTCATTGCTTTTGTTTTAACAGGTTTTATCCACTGTGAAGTTAACGCTAGACTGCGATAGGTTTCACTCCACAATTTTTAATCATTGTTGTAGAATGTTACATTCCTGTACGAAAAAGGTTACCTCCTCTAACTATGCACTGTAATGCCAAATCGTGCAGTTATTTATTGTTTCAGAGTTCAAACGGCCATAACTTAAAATGACACATTCTTTTATGTTGTTTTTCAATTGACTATACATTTAGATGAGATGCTCATGTAGGTTTCGGTCATAAATAATTTACAAATATTGCATACACTTATATGCCATATCAATAAAACCACTAGGATGGGTTAACATATATCAGATGTCCGGCATAGTTTCCCTCCGGCATGCACCGGAGGTAAACTGATGCTAGTACTGATCCCATTCATTTGAATGGGACAGTCCACAATCATCCAGTGTCTCAATTTTGACGCCGGATGGCGGAAAACACCGGAGAGCACTGGACAGAGGAACACAGCTTGCTCTCCTGTCTGCCGTTGAGAAACAATGGATGCCTGATGCCACTTGTCATCAGTTGTGGCATCAGTTGTGTCCTGATCTAGGCTGAGTTCACCTATGCCGGATGCCGGACATATGTGAATCCAGCCTTACAGGTTAAGCAACTTTGATTACCTTGCAACTATGGTACCTCTCAAGGGATGGGCTATATCAGGCAGAAAGTGAACTGTCAGTTCTTTAGGTTGTTGGAAGCAGATGCAATAAGCAAAGATCTGTTTTAAAGGGGTACTCCACTAGAAAATATAATTTTTTTAAATCAACTGATGACAGAAAGTTAAACAGATTTGTAAATTACTTCTATTAAAAAAAAATCGTAATCCTTCTAGTACTTATAAGCTACTGTATGCTCCACAGAAAGTTATTTTCTTTTATAATTTCCTTCTTGTCTGACTACAGTGCTCTCTGCTGACACCTCTGTCCATGTCAGGAACTGTCCAGAGCAGGATAGGGAATTTCCTCCTACTCTGGACAATTCCTAAAATGGACAGAGGTGTCTGCAGAGGGCACTGTGATCAGCCAGAAAGAAAATTCAAAAAGAAAAGTACTTCCTATGGAGCATACAGAAGCTTATAAGTACTAATATTTTTTAATATAAGTAATTTACAAATCTGTTTAACTTTCTGGCACCAGTTGATTAAAAAAAAAAATCCAGCAGAGTACCCCTTTAAATCTTCCCCCCAAAAAATCAGGTTTTATGCAGTGCCCCTGATAAGAGGTGGTTAGTTTTTATTATATACTTTTTTGTGGTAAAGGTTTATATATGATGCCTTTTTTTTTTTAATATGTAGAACTATGTAAAAACTTTAAAGGGATAAAAAGTATATGTTTTAACGTTTTAAAAGTATACACATGTGGACCTATATCCCACCAAATGTCACTAATATACTTCTAAGGGCTCACTCACATCACAATTTGGGGATACAGCAGCACCTGTACCACACCTCATGGGGACTCATGCCAGTGCCATGCCACTAGTCACTCCAGATGGCTCATTTTTAGACTGTATCTGGTTTTGTTGCCGGAATGAAAACCATGGTCTTCCATATCCTCAAAACATGATATGAATGCACCCTGATGGTTCAGAAAAAGCTATTTTCTTAAACACTAAAAAAATAACATAAGCAAGTGTACAACGTAGCCAAAAGTATCATCTTTTGAATATGCTGGCATAATAGAAGTCTATATGTATACCACAACATATGTTTAGGTATTGTTTAAAAACATCTCCTAGAATACTGCTGTGGTATACATTTAATGAAGTCTTAAGATAAAAAAGTGTAAGAACATACAGTGCATTGCAGCTAACACAGAGTAAGCTGAATGGAGTGGCTCACATTTTCAATGCTTCACTATACTGCATCAGAAATTTGGCAGCTCATACACCAAGTTTTGGCACATTGAAAAACATAGAAGGTGTTTGCCTCCTATTATGGCATCTGATTATACCCCCCCTCCCCCAGGACAGAAAGGTTTGATGTTTATTTCCCTTTGCTTTCTATGATTCATTGATCAATACCCCCTCCAATAAATGGAGAAAAGAGTTATGCATCCTTTTTTTTGACAATGCACAAAGGAAAGGGATCAACTGGAGCTGAGCTCCCACTCTCATAGCAGCCACAGGGTCTCTATCTATGGTATGTACGATCTTCATTTGCACCAAAGAGAACAGTAAATGGAACCACACTTAAGGCTTTTCATTTTTTTTTTTATACCAAAAGGGGTGTTGTTAAAGAAGGTACTGTAAACATGTTGAACGCAGAATTACAGAACATTATATTGGGCAATGGTTAGAGGGTTAAAACATTTGCTAATGGAAGTATACGCCATCACACCCTGGGTCTTAAGGACCCATGACGTATGCATACATCATGTCTTTTCCTGGTCTCCGCCGCTCACCCGGCGGAGATCGGAAGCGGATCCCTGCTGAAATCCTTCAGCAGGGATCCAGGGCAAACGCCGAGGGGGGCGGCGATTCCGGGCTGATCGGGTCTCTGGGATCCGACCGCCCGGTAATTTCGCATGATCCCGGCTGTCACAGACAGCCAGGACCATGCTGAAGTATACGAGCGAGGTGGCAAGCCTGCCACCTCCTCCTATACCCTGCGATCTGTCGGTTAGTTAACCGACCAATCGCAGGAGGGGGAGCGGTTACTTCCTCCCGTCCTGCCCGGCCCCTTGAAGTCCGGAGAGGACGGGAGGAAGACCGGAGGATGCGGCGGAGGACGGGGGAGTGCTGGGGACCTCGTCCCTGAAGACCCGGATCCCGGCGGGGAAGATGGCGGCGGCGGCGACAGGTGAGTAGATCTTCAGCCGCGGTCGGGCCCTTTACAGCAATGCACGTCGCCGTAAAGCGACATGCATTGCTGTATTGGGACCCTATATACTACAACTCCCAGCATGCTCAGACAGCCCTTGGCGTCTGGGCATGCTGGGAGTTGCAGTTTTGCAACATCTGGAGGTCCACAGTTTGGAGACCACTGTGCCCTTCCAGATGTTGCAAAACTACACATTCTCAGCATGCCCTTACTGTCCAGGCATGCTGGGAGTTGTAGTTCTGTAACATCTGGCCCTTCAGATGTTGCAGAACTACAACTCCCAGCATGCCTGGACAGTTTTGGCATACTGGGAGTTGTAGTTTTGCAACATCTGGAAGGGCACAGATTGGGAACCACTGTAGTAGTGGTCTGCAAACTGTAGTCCTCCAGATGTTGCAAACTACAACTCCAAGCAAGCTGGGAGTTGTAGTTCGGCAACATCTGGCTCTAAAGATGTTGCCGAACTACTACTCTCAGCATGCCTGAGAATGTTTGGGAGTTGTGGTTTTGCAACAACAGGAGGCACACTGGTTGGGAAACATTGTCTGTTTCCTAACTCAGTGTTTCCCAACCCGTGTGCCTCCAGCTGTTGCAAAACTATAACTACCAGCATGCACTGATAGACTGTGCATGCTGGGAGTTGTAGTTTTGCAACAGCTGGAGGTCCCCCCCCTTGTGAATGTACAGGGTACATTCACATGGGCAGGGGGCTTACAGTGAGTATCAGGCTGCAAGTTTGCGATGCAGCAAATTTTGCACGGCAGCTCAAACTCGCAGCGGGAAAATGGCTGTAACCCCCCCATGCCCGTGTGACTGTACCCTAAAAACACTACACTACACTAACACAAAATAAAATAAAAAGTAAAAAACACTACATATACACATACCCCTACACAGCCCCCCTCCTTCCCCAATAAAAATGAAAAACCTCTGGTACGCCACTGTTTTCAAAATGGAGCCTCCAGCTGTTGCAAAACAACAACTCCCAGTATTGCCGGACAGCCGTTGACTGTCCAAGCATGCTGGGAGTTTTGCAACAGCTGGAGGCACCCTGTTTGGGAATCACTGGCGTAGAATACCCCTATGTCCACCCCAATGCAAATCCCTAATTCAGGCCTCAAATGCGCATGGAGCTCTCACTTCGGAGCCCTGTCGTATTTCAAGGCAACAGTTTAGGGTCAAATACGGGGTATCGCCGTACTCGGGAGAAATTGCCTTACAAATTTTAGGGGGCTTTTTCTCCTTTAACCCCTTATGAAAAGGTGAAATTGGGGTCTACACCAGCATGTTAGTGTAAAAAAAAAAAAAATTTGATACACTAACATGCTGGTGTTGCCCTATACTTTTCATTTTGACAAGAGGTAAAAGGGAAAAAAAAAAACCACAATTTGGAATGCAACTTCTCCCGACTACGGAGATACCCCATATGTGGGCGCAAAGTGCTCTGGGGGCGCACAACAAGGCCCAGAAGGGAGAGTGCACCATGTATATTTGAGGTGATTTGCACAGGGGTGGCTGATTGTTACAGCGGTTTTGACAAACGCAAAAAAAAAAAAAAAACACATGTGACCCCATTTCGGAAACTACACCCCCGGAATGTAATGAGGGGTGCAGTGAGAATTTACACCCCACTGGTGTCTGACAGATCTTTGGAACAGTGGGCTGCGCAAATTAAAAATTTTGTACAGCCCACTGTTCCAAAGATCTGACAGACACCAGTGGGGGGTAAATACTCACTGTACCCCTTGTTACATTCCTCAAGGGGTCTAGTTTCCAATGTGGTATGGCATGTGGGTATTTTTTGTTGTCCTGGCACCATAGGGGCTTCCTAAATGCGACATGCCCCCAAGCAAAATTTGCTCTCAAAAAGCCAAATATGACTCCTTCTCTTCTGAGCATTGTAGTTCGCCCATAGTGCACTTCATGTCAACTTATGGGGTACCTCCATACTCAGAAGAGATGGGGTTACAAATTTTGGGGGCTATTTTATGCTATTAACCCTTGCAAAAATGTGAAATTTGGGGGGAAGCACACATTTTATTGAAATTTTTTAAAACTTTTTTTTACATATGCAAAAGTCGTGAACCACCTGTGGGGTATTAAGGCTCACTTTATTCCTTGTTACGTACCTCAAGGGGTCTAGTTTCCAAAATGGTATGCCATGTGGGTATTTTTTGCTGTCCTGGCACCATAGGGGCTTCCTATATGGGACATGCCCCCCAAAAACCATTTCAGAAAAACGTACGCTCCAAAATCCCCTTGTTGCTCCTTCCCTTCTGAGCCCTCTACTGCGCCCGCCGAACACTTTACATAGACATATGAGGTATGTGCTTAGTCGAGAGAAATTGGGCTACAAATAGAAGTATACATTTTCTCCTTTTACCCCTTGTAAAAATTCAAACATTGGGTCTACAAGAACATGCGAGTGTAAAAAATGGAAATTGTGAATTTTCTCCTTCACTTTGCTGCTATTCCTGTGAAACACCTAAAGGGTTAAAATGCTGACTGAATGTCATTTTGAATATTTTGGGGGGTGCAGTTTTTATAATGGGGTCATTTGTGGGGTATTTCTAAGATGAAGACCCTTCAAATCCACTTCAAACCTGAACTGGTCCCTGAAAAATTGTGATTTTGGAAATTTTGTGAAAAATTGGAAAATTGCTGCTGAACTTTGAAGCCCTCTGATGTCTTCCAAAAGTAAAAACTCGTCAATTTTATGATGCAAACATAAAGTAGACATATTGTATATGTGAATAAAATAAAATAATATTTGGAATATCCATTTTCATTACAAGCAGAGAGCTTCAAAGTTAGAAAAATGCAAAATTTTCAAATTTTTCATCAAATTTTGGGATTTTTCACCAAGAAAGGATGCAAGTTACCAAAAATTTTTACCACTAAGTTAAAGTAGAATATGTCACGAAAAAACAATCTCGGAATCAGAATGATAACTAAAAGCATTCCAGAGTTATTAATGTTTAAAGTGACAGTGGTCCGATGTGCAAAAAATGGCCGGGTCCCAAAGTGTAAAATGGCTGGGTCCTTAAGGGGTTAATCTCATTGGAAAATTTATAATTTATGTGCCATAACGCTTGAGAATCATGTCATGTCAAAACCCATATAAAACCTGAAACATTATAAAATCTTTATTAGCTGCTTGAAACTGCTACGTTTTTGAACATTCTTTTATGACATAGCAAGCAAATTTCTCCTATTCTAAGACTATATTTAAATTGGTTTCCACTATGATCAACTTTATCATTTGTACATTTGTAACTGGTCTCCCCCAAACAATTCAGTTCATTAGCTGCTAAATCTGATTCAGATAGGTGTATGTAAAATAAGATAAAAATAGGACTAAATCTATAATTTGGCCAATAAAGTTATTTCTTTAAACTTAATATATAGTACTTCAATGAAAGTAAACATAACATTTTTTGAATATTATTCTATCCTTAAGGTGGCAGTATCCTTGAATTGACAAGAATGAATGAGTTAATCTTCAGGGTTATTTCCTCGGAGGAATGGACTAGTAGTGTAAACGAGAATATAATGCTCTACTTCATAAAGTGATGACATGAATTAAAAGAAAACACATTTGGCTGACACAGATAAGCTTTTCATCAGGATGCCATTCCACAAATTAAATACTCCTCAATTGAGAACATGACTGAAATTATACAGAAACACTATATATCTCATAATATTCATGAGCTTCATATCACGTTGATGGGTATTTACATGACCAACATTGACATTTATCTGAAAACATTTCTGCAATGAAGTAAGATCTATTATCTGACATCAAAGAGATGCACCAATTCAACTGGAGGAATGTCTCCCGGTTTCAAAGTTGAGATTTAATATCTTAAATCAAGAAGTTGGGAACAAGATCATAATTTATAATTTTTTTTCTTTCACAGGCTGAAAATGATTAGCAGTGATTTATACAATTCTAGAGATTAAATTCCACATATTTATCTGCTCCTTACTAGCTATGCACTGCAGTTTACTATAATATATATATATATATATATATATATATATATGGCTCAAGTCCTACAGGAACACATGGGAACTAAGTTCTTGTACTTTTTGTGCTCCAGGACCAGCTTTCGAGTAGAAATCTTGGGTGAGTTCCCAAACTTTTTCTCCCCGGACATGACCCCTGTATATAGATAGATTGATAGATATGAAACAGATAGATAGATAATAGATACATGATAGATAGATAGATAGATCTTGTATACCAAAAGGGAATTGATACATAATAAAAAAGATTACAAATTTATTTTTAAACAACAATAAAAATGACCATATATCACATAGTAGCATAAAAGTAAGCTACCAGTACAACTATAAGTAGTTTTCTCTTTTAAGCCCACCAAACACAGCTAAGGGGTTTACATAAACTAGCCTGTGAGGGAAAAACTAAATCAGAGATTGGAGCTGGATACAGATAATAAAGCTAAAAGCTAAACACATTTCTCTAGTATTTTCTATAACAGCCACCCCCAAAGTGGTCTACAAAAAGTGTAGATAGAACCTAAAGTATTTCATGTAGCAAAGTTTTGAAATGAGACATTCATCTCTATAGTATTAAAGTATACAGATCTTAGCACTTGTGCAGTTCAGCCTGCTTGATGTCGAAAACCTTCAGACTATATCCCAACAGAGAAGACAAATAATTCACACAAGCCTTTCAACTGTGTGTGTCCATGTAGTTATAAAATGCCTCTGTATTGAATTTGCAATGAACCAACAGCCCATTACAGTTCCCCTAATGGAGCCTAAATCTGTATTTATCAGCTGACTGACTAGTCTTACTTGGGGGTAAAGTTGCTTGTTTGCTGACCCTTACACTTTCTAATGTGCTAGTAAATTATTACTAATAAAGAGACATAGAGGTCAAATAGAAGCCATGCTGATTTCTGGAAACATACAAGAAGAAATATGGCTTACAGTACGCCATCCTGCAGAAAATGTTGTGAGGCGAGAATAAATCTCCATTTCATCCTTCACGTAATGAGAGCTGGTAATCGGGAACAGGTGGAGGACTGATAAGTAATAATTATTGCATTGAAAATGAAAGTAGGCATGATTAATAGTTGCGTTGCGATACAAGAATACTTAAAAAAGTCTTTTTAAGTGGCATATGGTTCAACTTGTATTGATTCCCAAATCTGTCCTGCTGTTTCTTCGTTCCCTTTCATTAGTTTCACTTGCTGGATTTTAAGTAATTCTACAAGACACTTTGGCATTTTTACTTTGAAAAACACTATCTTAAAAATGGAAGGTTCATTTCAGTGACATGAAACGTTTCTCTCAATTCTTGGAAATTGGTTTTATTTGGAATGGGCAAACAAATATGTAGGCTTTTAAAAAGTACCTGTAGTCACTCTAAAAAAAATGAGTAACTGTACCTTCACATAGCTTGGATGGGGTTGATCACATACCTTTTTGTAAGCATGCCTATCAGCCCACCACCCCCATCCCATTCCTGAGATATCATGCTTTGTAGCTCCTTTGACATTTTAGGTATTCTGCTAGAGGGGTGGGAACCATAAGAATAATATGGGGCATGGTTTGGCTGTGTTCAGTGTGGATAATATGTCGGGGGCAAGCAAATTCAGGGTAAGGTCACACACAGCACATCCTCAGCATATGTGACCCTACCCTTAATGTTCAGGTGCGTGTATTCAGCACTTATTGTGCTCTCGTAATATCATGTAAACTGTTGTCCACCCTGAGCTCTTTACGCTGTTAGGTTACTTTCTAACATGCTGGAGAATACATACGGCTGAAAGCACACCTCCATATGTTCACCAATAATTATGTGATGCTGCTGATAATCCCCGCAACATATTGCAGTCATTGGTGAACACATATGGCATTGGCCACCTGTGTTTGCCAGCATATGGAAATGGGGTCTTCTAGTATGCAGAGAACCTGTAGAACTGTTATCTACTATACCATATAGTCACTTTAAGGTTGTGTTATGCAGAACCATTCCACATTTCTTAGTTTTAAATCTGCAATGTCCCTATACTCATGTTCCAGGTACAGTTATTGATTTTAAACTGCATAAATCTGTGTATGAGGTATTTTAGGCTGTCTTTGTTCATTATATTGCCATAACACCATACACTGAAGTCTCCCAACTATGTAAGAGTTAAATATTTGCATATTTTATCAACTAAATTATACCAGTTAAGCTGCTACACTGAAGTTTCTGGTAGGGTGTAGGAAGAGTTCCTAGTTCAACCCTCTCTCATCAAAGGGCTGGACCCAAATCAGTTAGTTTTAGTCTGGCTATTGCCAGGGTAACATCTGTTCTGACTCTGCATCTGCTAGACAGACACCTACCTCCAGAATACAGTGTTTCTCCTAGGTTCAGTAAAGTTCAGGCCAGAATAGAGCGAGAGACCCTAGTTAGTGTACCTCCTGGAACAAGTTCAAGCCTCTTCAGTGTCCTGTATCCTGTCCAAGACCAAATCTGCTTCAAGTAAATCACAAATCCTGTCTCTGATACACGCAATATCATAGATCTGGGCTAAGTGTGCAGTTAGAAGGATTTTGCCCAAAAAGGTCCTCTCTTGTTCATACTATGAGGGCAAAGTGCTTCCAGTTTCCAGCTCCAAGAAGGACTGCTGCATATCCAGAGGACCAACTTTATATGCTCCATAACGTGTAACATTTCACTATGCTAAAAAGACTATTTTTCTTAGATAAGCACAGAACAATCAAAAAAGTTTCAAGTTGTTTCCATGTTATCCAAATGTCTCAATTTTACATTCATGCACTTCCCACTATGGGAAACAACCCTCTGACAAAAGCATTGTTGGGCTTATAGGGGACCCTCAGGTTAGAATTACCACCCTGTCATGTGTCATAATCACCATCTGCCTTCCCAAGCGACTGCTACTTCCAGTTATTCTACGCTACAATATCCATTATCCCCTTCAGTACCACATAACCACACAGTTTATTTGGATGACGCTCACAAATATGACACAAGCCATATAACTCCAACTATGTGGATAACTCTACATATTTAAACTGTTAGAGAAGCTCCGTCTTGGGTGCATTGGCATTTTGTGCACAACAGACACCAACCCCATTGACGGTAACTGAAACAGTAGCAGAATCCAATTGAAAATAATGGGAGGCTGCTACACTGGAGTTTCCGAGCAGAATTCCTCCGCTCAGAAGTTCTGTAGTGTGAATGTACCTTAACATGTCATTATAGAAAACAATTGCTATGGAATGTATGTTATTACTGGATCCTTCTATACATCTAGAACAGCATTTCCCAAGTGCAGTTCTCAAGTACCCCCAACCGATCATGTTTTCATAATTTCAATAGTCCTTTACAGGAGATATAGTAATGGTCATTGCTAGAGAAGAGCAAATCTAATTTGTTCCAAATGTCATGAACAATTCGATTCAGACCAAATCCGAACTTTGACTCAATTCAAATTAACAAATTTCCTCATTAGTGACACCCGCTGCGATCATCCTGTATAATGTATAGATGCAAGTGGCTTTCTCCTGCGCTTGCATTTCTGAAATAGATAGGGCAATCGCAGCAGGTGTCAGGAGTGACACCTGCTGTGATCTGTCCTCAACTGCAGGTACTACTGCTCCCCACATGGAGAACACTCTGCTACATGCTTGGAGCGGTGGTACCTGCATTAATAGACAGATTGCCGCGGGTGTTACTTCTTACAACCGATGCGATCGTCCTGTATAATGTATAGATGTGGGTGGCCGGCCACTCTTCTCTGGTCCGACTGCAGTATGAGTATATGCCATATATAAACCTATTATTCATATTTCCCGCAGAGAGCTTTGATTGGCTGGAACCATCTGACCAATCACAGCGCTCTGCAGAAAATATGAATAAGTGATGTGAATTTTATTCACATCACTGACCAGCCAGAGTATAGTGCAGAGATGAGAGCACAGGAGAAAGCCGCTCCATCTCTGCAATAGAAAGAACGATTGCATTGGGTATCAGGAGTGACACCTGCTGTGATCTGTCTATTAGTACAGGTATTACAGCTCCCATCATGGAACAGTCTGTTCCATGCTGGGATTAGTAGTACTACCTAAAAAAAAAATTTAAAATGAGAAAAAAAGTGAAACACATAAACACAAACTTTATTAAACACATTATTAAACTACATTACTAATAAAAAAATAATTGTTTGGAAGAAGAGATGTTGCTGGCCACTCTATACCCTTGCCTGACCTGCACCCCTGTGTAATATAGATAAAAGTTATATAACAAAATGATAATACATTATGAAGGAATAATATATGTATGGAATAGGGGATACAGCTGTCCTCTCTATGTATCTGTCTCCCCCATGAGCTGAAACTGCAGACAGCTGCCCCCAATTCACAGCAACTCTATCAGCAGCAGTCATAAGTTGTTCTATTCACTGACAGTTTTCAATTCCACAGATTGACATTAAATAGAACAACTAATAATCATTACTAACAGCAAAAATTCTCCCCCCCCCCCCCCCCCCCCCCCGCCAGTGCAGAGGCCAGTAAAGGCTTTTCTCAGGCGTGTAATACATCACTATAAGGCTAGGATTCCACTGAGGTTTTTTCCCACCAGCAAAAATGCCCGAAAAAACTAACAGAAAAACTGCCACAGATTTTTCCTGCGTTTGGCAGTTTTTTCTGGTGTTTTTACCTTTGTGTGGAAATTGCATTTTTACCCCTTTGGCAGTTTCCCTGCAGGTGTTTTTTCCTTGGGTACCACAAAAACAAAAAAAGATGCAGGAATAATGCAGTAGGAATGTCTGAAATTGTAGGTAATTATTTTATCTGTTTTAAAACTACATTCTTTTCTATTTTTTTTTTTTTTTTTTTATTACATTTTTCTATTTGCAATGTTTTTTTTTTTTTTTTGTGGCTATATAATTTTTAAAACACCCAAGAATGGAGTCTACATTTTATTATTTTCTGCCAGAGCAGAGATGACCATTAACTAGACCACAGTAACTGCAAAGGTCACAGGTTAAATATGTGGTTAACCCCAATTAATTTGCATAATAAGTAGGTCAATTGACTGTGCTCTTGTGGTTTACCACATATTTAACCTGTGACCTTTGTAGCTACTGTTTATTGATAATGATTATTTCAGCTCTGCGCTAAAAAGAAAAAAAGACTGCTATGTGAATTTCAATAATTTCCTTATGTATCAAAAAATTAAGAAATAAAAGCTGTAAAACTGATACTTTGGCCATGCCTGAATTTGAAGGCAACAAAATAAAAAATTTTAAAACGAAATAATTTTTTTTATTAAAAAGCAGTGAACATTTTTTTTTTCCTTTCTGCTGAGTAATGAATCTTAAAATTATAGTATGGAATGTCCGAGGTATGGTGGATAGAACCAAAATGTTTGCAATATTTTTTTATGTAATCCATGGACATTTGCAAGCCCTAATCGAGACCCACAATGGAACAGAAGAAAACATCTTTAGTAAAAAGTGGAAATCATATGAATATCATTCAATATATTCAAGTTATTCAGCGGGTGTGTCTATATATATATATATATATATATATATATATATATATATATATATATATCGTATTTATCGGCATATAACACGCACTTTTTAGGCTAAAATTTTTAGCCTAAAGTCTATGTGCGTGTTATACGCCGATAGCGCCCCAGGAAAGGCAGGGGGAGAGAGGCCGTCGCTGCCCGCTTCTCTCCCCCTGCCTTCCCTGGGGTCTAGAGCCCTACTGCCGGCCCTTCTCACCCCCTGGCTATCGGCGCCGCTGCCCGTTCTGTCCCCCTGACTGTCGGTACCGGCGCCTCCTGTAGGCCTCCAGCGTGTGTCCCCTTCGTCGTTGCTATGCGCTGCACGGAGCGGCGCATGATGTCAGTGCGCCGCACCGTGCATAGCAACGACGCAGGGGACGCACACCGGAGGCCTGGAGCAGCGCGGACCCGACCCAGGTAATTATGCCACCGGGGATGGGGGGAGGCAACGGGGCAGCGGCGCCGGCAATGGGTGCCGCTGCCCCTTCTCTCCCCCTGGCTGTCGGCGCCGCTTCTCTCCCCCTGGCTATCGGAGCCGGCAATGGGGCGCCGGCACCGATAGTCAGGGGGACAGAACGAGCAGCGGCGCTGATAACCAGGGGGAGAGAAGGGCCGGCAGCAGCGCTCTAGACCCCAGGAAAGGCAGGGGGAGAGAAGCGGGCAGCGATGGCCTCTCTCCCCCTGCCTTTCCTGGGGTATATCGGGGTATACACGCGCACACATGCACCCTCATTTTACCATGGATATTTGGGTAAAAAACTTTTTTTACCCAAATATCCTTGGTAAAATGAGGGCGCGTGTTATAGGCCGGTGCGTGGTATACCCCGATAAATATGGTATATATACCAAAAGGCACCTCTTGAGATAGTACTTGATAAAACAGACAGAGATGGGAGATTTATCTTCCTATATGGTAAATGGTGCAATAGGGTGATAATTTTGTCAAACATTTATAGTTTTCAAAAAGATAATCTTATGCCTTTTGTGAATAATTTAATTTCTTAGAGTGGGGAATTGGACTAAAATGCCTCTCTTGATGTCGGAAAAATCATCAGTTGTTAAGATTGTCATTTTGCCCTAAAATTTTTTCAATTTAATGCCACTCCAATAGAGGCGGAAATTCTTGGTTTAAGAAAAATGTGCTATCGGGAAGGCTTCTTTGGGGCAGAAAGAGAGTGCGGCTGAAATTATTTCACACCGATTTGGGAAAATGGAGAGATTAACCTCCCAAATTTGAGATTATGTTATACGGTATGCCAGCTGTTAAAGATAATTAACTGGAAGGATTCTGAAATTTAAAGAAAATTGATTAATGACAACAATATAGGTGTTTTTTTGTTGGGTACCACAAAAACAAAAAACATGCAGGCAGAGTGCAGTAGGGATGTCTGAATTTGTAGGGAATTATTTTATATGTTTTAAAACAAAATTCTTTTTTATTTTTTTTATTCATTTTTCTATTTGTAATGTTTGCTTTTCCTTTCTTTCTTTTTTTGGTGGCCTTATAATGTTTTAAACACCCAATAATTGAGTCTACATTTTATTCTATTCTGTAAGAGCAGAGGAAATCATTAACTAGACAACAGTAGCTGCAAAGGTCGCAGGTTAAAATTTGTGGTTAACCCCAATCAATTTGCATAATAAGTAGGTCAATTGACTGTGCTCTTGTGGTTTATGACATATTTAACCTGTGACCTTTGTAGCTACTGTTTATTGATAATGATTATTTCAGTTCTGCGCTGAAAAGAAAAAAAGTCTGCTATGTGGATTTCAATAATTTCCTATTGTATCACAAAAATAAAGAAACAAACATCAGTCAGTGGGATGTGACCCAAGAGCAATAATATGGAGCCCGAGAGCAGCTAATAGCCGTATGACCCTGGACAATCTACCCCCGGTAATATCCTCTATTTGTAAAGCTAGGTCTAGATTCATGTCCCGACTTGAACTGCTTGACCAGAATGGTCCACTCCTACCACTGTTCAATAATCCACTGTTCCCTCCGACATTGCACCAGAGCCAATTCCTTACACTCCACAAACAGACGTATACCACCCTATCATCACTCCTTACGCAGACGGGACTGAAGCCGTTACCGGACCTACTTGGAGGTCACCCCCCCTCAACGACTCACTTGTACCAATATGCACAACTGACCCATTTCTACAACTCTACAAAAACAAAGTTGCACCTTCACAGACAGCTTAGTGACTTTGAACGACTCTGTGTATCATCCGCGCCTGTCCAGAACGCAATCAGTATACTCTACCCATTGCTCTTGGCGAAACACTCCACTGGGCCTTTGCCTTTCAGGACGGGCTGGGAGAGGGACATGGGATCCTCGATCTCTGACATAGACTGGAGGAAAGCTCTCTATAATTGTCATAAAACCTCTATATCCTGTAAAGCACAGGAAACTAATTATAAATTGCTCACAAGATGGTACAGAGTTCCTACTTTATTGGCATCCATGTACCCTAATGTCCCGGACTTGTGCTGGAGATGTCTCTCAGATAGAGGTACAATGCTACATACGTGGCTCACGTGTCCCTCTCTGGCCCCCTTTTGGTCAAGGGTGCTGGATGTGATCAAACGCATAACAGAAGTACGCTTACAGCGTACACCCGATATTCTACTTCTATCAATCATACCCTCGTCGGTCCCCAGACACACGACCCGTTTGATCCTGTTCCTATTATTGGCTGCTAGGGCAGTGATACCAAGGTTATGGAAGACGACTGTCCCTCCATCCATTTCATCATGGTTACAGGAGGTTTCTAGACTACACAGGATGGAGGAACTGTTAGCGGAATCCAGTAAGCAACTGACAAAATATCATTTAGTCTGGTCCCCCTGGGTGGCCTTCGCCACTTCCACAGATTATGAAACACTACACCTCAGTAACTGACTACTCTCTATGCCATTACGTCCCGCTGCATTTGCTGACCGTTCCTCACTCTCTGGACATTCTGACGCCTTGATCCCATGACTGAGAGACAGCTCAGACCCGGGTGCTCCGGAGTTTCCAGGTCGTTCCGGGCTCGGAGGTTAGTTCATAGTTTTCTCTCTCTGGTCCTTACACCTTCCAACATATCCCCCCCCCTCCATCCTCCATCCTTACCCCACACTCCTTCTTTCCTCCCACCCTCTCCCCCTGACATAGCCCCTTTTTTTTTTTTTCTTTTTCTTTCTCTCTCTCTCTTTTGTTTCTTCTTCTTCTTCTTCTCCCATTCCTTTCTTATAGACAATGATGATACGGGAGTCGCCTCCCAGCCGCTTGGCCTTAGGCCACTCTGAGCGGAGTGAGATTGCTCTAATACTAGAAATTTATTTTTGTGTGACTTCCTCCTACTAACCAATAGACACTCTGTTTAGACTGTTCTTATCTACCGAGTGAAAGGGCACTCCCTTGCTTACTTTTTGAACTGTTATCCATTTCGTGTTTGTAAAAGTTTATGAAAAACTTCAATAAACCTTTTGATTTGAAAAAAAAAAATAAAGAAACAAAAGATGTAAAACTGATACTTTGGCCATGTCTGAATTTGTAGGACACAAAATTAAAAAATTTTTACATTTTTTTTTCATTATTAAAAAGCAGTGAACAATTTTTTCCCCTTTCTGTTGAGTAATGAATCATAAAATTATAGTATAGAATGTCCAAGGCATGGCTATTCAGCGGGTGTGTCTTTATATATCCACCAAAAAGCACCTCTTGAGATAGTTCTTGAAAAAAACGACAAATATGGGAGATTCATCTTCCTATATGGTAAATGGTGCGATAGGATGATAATTTTGGCATTTGCCTATATTGCCCCTCGCTTTAAACTAGATGATTTTGTGGGGTACAATATATGAGGGATTGTGGGTTATGGGAGATATGAATTGTACTATTAATTCCAGTATTGATAGAATGAGTTTAAATAAATAAATATTAGGATGCGATACTCCCTTATCTAAGTTTTGTAAAGAGGTGGGCTGGCAAGATGCATGGCGTGTTCTTAATCCAGGTAAAATCCAATTCTCCTGCTTCAGTACCTCATATGAAGCTGCCTCCCGATTTGATCTATGCTTATGTGAGAGTAGGGCATTAAAATACATAAAAAAAGATAGGATATCAAGCAAAATCTATATCGGACCACTCCCCCTTATTGAATGAACTACGAGGAGGGGAAAATAGATTAAACTAAAATTAGTGTGTGTGTGTGTGTGTGGGGGGGGGGGGGGGGTAGGCTATTGTTTAATAAGGAGTTAGAAATATTTTGGAGATTAAATTAAAATTCTACCAGTTATTAAATTTTATGGGACACGCTGAAGGCTTATGTAAGAGGTATTTATAAACCAAAAATGAAACAGAATTTGATCTAAGAAAAAAGGTAATGCAACTAAGCAATAATAAGGAGGGGCTAGATTGTGA